>NW_014639000.1:0-672869 GCF_000747765.1 Moesziomyces antarcticus
CCACCACCACCACCACCACCACCACCACATCTTTGGCGCCCGTCGGGGCAACATCTGCACAACCATCATCATCATCACCATCATCGCCATCGCTGCAGGACCACGACATGGCAGTCTCCGCAGTACCTTCTGCACCACTTGATGTAGCTGCCACCGGCACAGCAGCCGCTCCACTCAAGTCCGTCAGCCCCATCGCCTCCGCTACACTCCCACCCAATGCTGCCGACGCCTCGCGCCTGAATCTGCCTCTCCTCGGCACCATGTCGCCCGACGAGGCGCAGCGCTTCGGTCTCGGCCACCTTCACAACATCGGGCCCGGTGCTTCCTACAGCTCGCCCCCACAGCCTTTCCGACCGCCCACCACCTCACCACAGCCTTTCCAGTCCAAGCCGACTCCTACAGCCCCATCGCCCGTGGTCAAGCCAACCGACGTAACCCCGGCTCCCGCTCCCGCAGCATCTGCGGCCACATCCGCCACATCTGCATCCCCCACGCCAGCAGCACCATCCCACAAGCAGCCACCAGTCGTGCCAGGCATGGGCACCCTCCCGCCCAACGTCTCGGCCTCCACCAGCTCCTCCGAACCTCCACGCGCGATACCCACCAACAAGAACAACCCCGCCTTCCTCAACAAACTCCGCAGCATGGTCGACGACCCCAACACCGACGAGCTCATCCGCTGGTCGCCCGACGGCGCCTCCTTCTTCGTCCCCAACCACGTCCGCTTCGGCGACGAGGTGCTCCCACGCTTCTTCAAGCACAACCGCTTCTCCTCCTTTGTTCGCCAGCTCAACATGTACGGCTTCCACAAGGTGCCTCACCTCCAGCAGGGCGCCCTCAAACACGACTCGCCCCAGGAATCCGAGCTCTGGGAGTTCTCCAACCCGCACTTCCACCGCGACCATCCAGACTGGCTCGCCAAAGTGCAGCGCAAAAAGGGCCCGCGCGACGACAAGGACAACCAGGCAGAGCGCGAGCCCAGCGCCGCCACCACCACCGGTCAGGAGCTCATGCATGCAGGCGCCCTCATGCGCACCGACTTTGGCGCCAAGGACACTACAGCCGAAGGCGGCGCACTCCAGCTCGCCAGCGTGCTCAACGCCATCAACGCCATCAAAAACGCCCAGACCAGCATCAGCTCCGACCTCCGCCACCTGCAGAACTCCAACCAGAATCTGTGGCAGGAGGCTGTCGAGAGTCGGCAGCGCGCAAAGCGGCAGCAGGAGACCATCAACAAGATCCTCCGCTTCCTCGCAGGCGTGTTTGGCAACCAGGACGATCCAGAGACGCCCGTGCAAGGCAAGAAGGGCGTCTCCGCCAAGGGCCGCGGCGGCGCTGGCGGCAGGAGGGTCGGCGTGCGTCCGCAGGCGCGCAACAAGGGTCGCCTCATGATCGAGGACGGCAAGTCGTCGCCCGTGCGCGGTCTCGAGGGCCTCGAACTGCCCGCGGACGAGGACGAGATCGAAGAGATGCCATCCCATCTGCGCTTCCAAGAAGCCAGCAGCACCGATTCGCCCAAGGGCAACAGCCCCTCCACCAACCAGGGCGGCTCGCGCTTCACCCAGATCGGCTCGCCGCCCAGCCACTCGATGGCAGCAGCCGATCTCAGCGGACACCTCAACGAGGCCGTCTCCACGCCCGGCGGCTCGCGCAGGCTCTCGTCGCACGCGAGCAACCAGGTTCTCAACGCGCTCGCGTCCGGCGAGGGCAACGCGTGGCTCGCGAGTCTCTTTGGCGCCAGCCTTGCCAACCAGGGGTCCAAGTCGACTGGGCCAGCGTCCGGAGGAGGGCTGAAGCTCGACCCGCACATGGTGGCTGCGCTGCAGCAGGCGCTTGCGAGCGCAGGCAGCGGCGCACAGCCAGGCTCGTCGAACGAGGGCAGCAACGACTACTTTGGTGCCGGCACCACCGATGCCGCCGATCTCTCGTCGCGCTTTTCGACGTTCCCCAACTCGTCCGCAAGCAGCAAGGGCAGCGCATCGCAGCCGGTCGACACTTCGAGCACGGCGCAGGGGTTGGGTTTGGATGCGGACGCGCTTGCCAGGATTGCGGGGATCTCACAGGCGCTCGTCCAGTCACCCGCACGTCAGAATTTTGGCACGGCAGCGGGTGGGTATGTCACATCGCCCACCAAGAGCTCTGGTGCAGGTGCGCCGCTCGATGGTGGCGACGATGGCAGCAACCAGCAGCTTGCGTTGTCGCTGTCGCGTGCGACGCGCGATCTGAACAACACCTCGCAGGACGTCGACCACGTACAGAACAGCATCAACTCGCTCATCGAAGGTCTGCAGACCAACCCGAACCTGCTGGGCAGTCTGACGAGTCAGCCACCGGCCGCTGCGGATGTCCCCGCCAGTGGTACAGCGTGGCAGCAACCTGTTGACGCCAATGCGTTTGGGGCTGGGATGCTTGGCACTGCGCCGTTTGATGCGGTGTATGGGTCCGGCACCACCCCTCCACCCTCTTCAGCGGTTGCGGGAGCGGCGGCGGGGGGGATCGAGTCGGACTTTGATGTGGACTCGTTTTTGAGCCAGTTTGTCGACTCGTCCCAGGCGCCAGGCGGCGGCGTGGCGAGTCCGAGCAACCAGACGTTCGGCGAGTCGCCCTCGTTTGCATTTTCACCTGCGACGACGGCTGCGTTTTTGCATGGCGCGGCAGGTCCACCCGTGGGAGAGGCGATTTATGCGGCAGAGACGGGGAGTGCGGATTCCAGCGCGGGAGGGACGCCGGAAAAGGGCGTGGCGGGAAAGAAGAGGAAGCCGTCGACGACTACGCCTGCAGCAGCGGTTCAGGATGTAGACATGGCACCTAGGCCAAACAAGAAGTCGGCGGCGAAGAAGTAAGCCAGCAGTAGTGGCGGTGAAGACAATGCAGTCAGTGTCTGACCGACAGTCTTTGTGTGTGTGTGGGAGAGTGGAGCAGGTGCGTGAGGGCCTTGGGCCAGCAGGGTGCGCTCGCGGATAAGAAGATGAACCCCCTCACATACAGGGGGAGCGGTGGAAGAGGTAGGCACCGCGCGCAAAGGGCGCAGAAGGGATGCCGAGGCGATAAAGTAGCTCGGCCTAGATTCTTCTCAGGGACAATCGCAATGCCGTCGCACATCGGAAAAAACTGAGCTGTGTATTTTTATACAGAGGCTCTACTGTAATCCTTGACACAGAGGCTGATTTAGGATACCGCACAGCCTCTAACCAAGCTGTGTATCAACTGCAGCTCACACACAGCCTATATATCACCCTCTGCGGTATCCACACAGATTTCATTCTTTTCCGATGTGTCGGCGAGCAGTGAGTGTGAGAGTGGCGAAGGTGGCATGTAGCGCGATCATCGACGGCGACGACGACATGTCGTGCAGGTCGCAGAAGGTCGATACGATCAAGTAGCCCCGGTGTGGTTGCAGTGGCGACAAATGGCGAGGCTTCGGCGTGGAGCCCAGAGGTTGGAGCTGCGTCGCCGAACAATACCCACGCAGCACACACTGCTCTGTCGAGGCTGGATGGCATCGATACCGCGCGACGCTCTGGGTGGGTCTACAGCATCCGGTCCAATGCTGCGTGCTTGGCGCTTGCAACTGCAGATGTGAGGCTGCGACCCCACACCCAACTCGCGCAAGTCGGGCGCAACTCAGCCCCTTGGCTCCAGCTCGTCGAGTCCCAATGCGCATCGGCTCTGTATACAGTGCGCAGCTGCGATCAAACTTCAGTCACAGGGCGAATACGCTCCCAGCGAAGAACAAAGACATGCGGCGGTACAGATGCGCGTGTGTTTGACTCAAGCCCCAATGGGTCGACGTGCTGGCGATTTGCACAAACAGCGGGTGAGAGCCATAAGCACCCCGTACGCTCTCGCTCCCAAAGCCAGCGACCACATGGTCAAGTTGCAGCATCGGTGCCCAAGAGATGCAGCAGCATGCTAGGATGAACACGGTCCGCCGCATCGCAGTGTGTCATAAAGCCAGTGCGGCCTCGACGTAGCTCTTGCGCAAGCCAAAGACCTGCTCGATAAGTTTGGTCGTGCGCGCAACAGTCCAATGCCCACTTTGAAACGTGTGTGGCTCAAAGATGCGTTCCCGTCGGCGATCTCAAAAAACAAGGACAAGATCGACACCTCACAGACTTCTCCGCTCGAGTGCGTGCCGTCCGTAGACTAAGCACGCTTTTGGTCGAGTAGTCACGACGAAACCGTAGCACTATTGGGATTGAGCATGTTCTATCAATACAGAGCACTTGTCTAGACCGTCGCCGTCTCGGGCTTCCGCTCGGCGGCGTCAAAGCGGCCGAATCCGCGCGTCCTAAACAGGATCTCGTCCATATCCAGCGGACCCTTGTACCACTTTCGGCCATGCGCCATCCAAGCCGCGCCGCTCATGATGGCGACAATGGCGACGACGACAATGGTGTAGTTCATGTTGGTGGACGTGGTGGGCAGTTCGGGCGGGAAGAGGAAGAAGACGTTGGTAAACAACACGAATGCGATGGCAAACACATTGATCGGCAACCCCAACCTGCCCAGGTCAAAGTGTCGTTTGCCTTCCGCACCCGCATTGTCGGTATCCAACACCTTCCTACCCCTAATGAGCAGTAGGACAATCGGAACGATGTATGAGAATTGGAGTAGCACGACGCTGGAGCTGAGGATGGCGTTGAGCGCCGACGAGGAGCCGAGATAGATGCATCCAAAGACGATGACCCAGACGGTGGTGAGTACGAGGGCTGGGATGGGCACCTCGTTTGTGGCCGAGATGCGCTGCAGAAGGTTGGAGAACGGCAGGCCGCGATCGCGTGCAAATGCCTGGCTCATGCGCGACGAGGTGGTCAGCAGCGCTGTAGCGGTGAAGGCCATGCTGCACACGGGGAAGATGAGCAGACAAACTGCACCGGCCTTGTTGCCGACGGCCTGGTAGATGATCTCCAACAGCGCGCCCGCCGACGACTCGATCACCGCGTCAAAGTCGCGCAGCACAAACAGAAACACCATGAGCACGATAAACGTCGACGAAGCCCCGATGGCCACTGCCAAGATCATGGCTCGCGGCGCATTGATGGCCGGCCTGTCGATCTCGTCGACCAGATGCGTTGCACCATCCGACCCGATCAGCGAGAAGGCCGCCTGAAGCAAGCCCAAAATCCACGCCACGCCGTTGTTCCATCCGGTCTGGTTGACGTACTTGCCAAAGACGAATTTGGCGTCCTGGTAGTCTGGGGTGGCGCGGGCAAGGCAGGTGATCATGATCACCACGGCGCCGACGAGGCTCCAAATCATGGCTGCGCGGTTGAGCGAGTCGAGGATGCGCACGCCGAACGCATTGATCACCCACGCGCCCAGGCTGAATGCCACATACACTAGGAAGATGTGCCACGGCTGGCTCTCGTAGTTCGGATGCAGCAGCGCAATGATCCCGACGATAAACTGACCCGCGAGACTCGATGCGGTGGCGGTCAAAGCCACCCATCCAGCCACAGCCGTCCATCCGGTAAAGTAGGCGATGACGTATCGGTATCGTGCGGGGGCGAGGCAGAAGCTCCAGTGATACTGACCTCCCGTCGTCGGGTAGACGTGGCAGATCTCGGCCATGGATAGTGCGGTTGCCATGACGCCGACAAAGGCAACGAGCATACCCCACAGTGCCACCGAGGGCCCGCCGCTGATGAGCGCGATCGACATGGAGGCCGAGGCGGCCGTCCAGCTGTTCAGGATGCAGTAGCACAGGCCGATGAGAGCGAGCGTCGAAAAGTGCGTCTTGTCGATCACCGTAATGGCGCCCGTGGCCGAGGCCGCCGGCGACTCGGCGGTGGAGCCAAGGTGCTTGGAGGATGCGCGCGCTTCCGGGTGCGCACGGTAGTCGTGCAGCGTCTGCGTCTGCTGCTGCGCGCGCTTCTCGTTGGCCAGATTCGCCGCAGCCCCAGCTTCAGCCCCAGCGGGACCGGCAGGAGCGGGTTTGGAGCTCGACATGATTTCGTGGAGCGGATGGACCAGAGTGAGGAAGATGGGAAGGATGTCGATGCCCGGGAGGGCAAGGGGGCGAGGGATATATGGGGAGGATGACGTCCGAGTCACGGCACGCTCACGAGGGCAGCCACTCGGCAAGCAAGGCGCTAGGATACTGATACGGGCCTTGCGGGTCCAATCAGCGACATGCCCAGCTTACCCCGCACCTACAGGGTCTCTGTGTATCTTCCACAGAGAGGAAGAATACGAGCCCGCAAGAGGTCGTAGGCCCGCAAAGAGACCACACACAAAAAAAAAGCAGATACGCAGCCGAGGTTCCCGCGGGCCACAAAGGAAAAAAAATGACCTCAACGACGGCATGTCAACTCCGCCCGTGCTGCACGCCGCCAGCCAACCGCCGCTTGCTGTCACCCTTCCGAAATCGCTTCCGCACTCTCATGAGCATGGCGACGATCGATGTGTCTTTTCGGTTCTACCTTGAATGCAGGTATCGCAGCGTGTGGGCCCAGACGACACAGCGCGGCGACATGAAGCGTGTGGACCACGGCTCTCGATACCGACATCCCCAGTGCAAACGAAGGGCGAGCCAGTCGGCTCGGGCATTTTTTTCTTCGGAATGCATAAACATCTGCCGCTGCCACCTCTTTTTTTTTTCTCCCCCGGCAGAATCCCCATCGTCTTGTCTGTGTCCGGATCGTTTCCCCAACGCATCGATGGCATGGCTTGGCGACGGCATGGCTTGGCGATGCTCGCACCTGCATGTCGAAGAGCCTTCGCGGAGAGAGCCGAGTACTTATCATCCACAACCCCTGCATGGCCGAAATGACCAGTGCGGGCCGGGGAGGGCGGAGCCATGTGACCGGGAAGATATGGAGTCGCAAACAAAAGCGACACCGGCGACGCTCAGCGATGCCCAGTGATGCTCAGTGAAGCTGGAGCCCAGAGAACCCGAAGCGCTTGGTCTGGAGCCCAGGGAGCAAGGTTTCGAGATGCGAGCGCGGCTGCACCCTCCTGCACGCCTTCCTGCGGTTCCAAAGAGTGTTGAGTTGTGCCGAAGCTAGCCGCCTCGCCAAAGAGAAGCTCAAGATTTGCCGAAATTTTGCGGACCGTTCACGATGTTAGACTGTGTTCATTCTCCGATAAGAGGAAATCGGGGTCAAATCAGCGATGGGCAGAAAAAGTGGAGTGCACGCACCTACACCGACTGGACCATCGACCCACAGACTCGCTGCACACGGCTTTGCAACCAACCACGATTGCTGTTACCCCTCGCCCACGACCATGTCGAACTACGAGGACGATATCGAGCCGATTGCTGATCCGGGCGATGCGCCCTCGTCGTCGCTCGGCAAACGTGCGCGTGCAGACGCTGAGGCTGCTGCTGCCGATGCTTCGGATGCGCTATCGCGCCTCTCACCCGAGCCGGACGAGGACCTGGACGTGTCGGAGGGCAAGCATCCGGTGTGGCTGGTCAAGATCCCCAAGTTTCTTCTGCAGGCATGGAGCGCGATTCGTACCGACGATCTGCGTCTGGGTACGGTGCGCGTGTACGATCCGGACCATACGGGCCACCAGCGCATGGAGCTTCTGCTGCCCGACCCACCCGCACCGGCGGTGCCCACCGAACCGGGCAAGCCGCGCAATCCGCGGTACGATACGGTCCCGCGCGCGTACGACTTGAAGCTCACGTCGGACAGCGCGTCGACGATCAAGCGCAACATCTACGCCTTTCGCGAGCAGCTGCAGGATGTGGATCCGGTTGCGGGACCGTCGAAGAAGGAAGAGAGCGATTCGTCCGACGACGAAGGACGCACCAAGAAGCGCGGTAAGACGCGGCGCATCACGGCGCTGTGCGGGACAGTGACCAACGAGGCGGCGCTTCAACCGCAGATTCGCAGTGCAGACACCAAGCCGAGCACGGCGAGTCTGGGGGGTGCCCCCATCTCGGACGCGTATCGCGAGCTGCTGCGGCGTCGGCGCGAGGAAGCATCCAAGCCGAAGCGCACGATCAAGATGCTCGACTCCGCCGATGCCGGGCGGCACAACATGCTCGTTGCCGGCGTCGGCGCGGGGCTGCACTCGCAGAAGTCGCGCTTCAATGCGGCGATTGCGACGAAACCCAAGGCGGCGGGGGCGGGGACGGAGAAGTTCGCGCGCATGCCCAAGAACGAGCTGCTCGATTTGCTGTTTTCGCTCTTCGAGCGCTGGCAGTACTGGTCGCTCAAGAAGCTGCGCACCGAAACGCAGCAGCCCGAATCGTATCTGCGCGAGACACTCACGGGCATCGCCGACCTGCATAAGCGCGGTCCCTACGTGGGCAACTGGAGCCTCAAACCCGAATACGCCAACATGCGCAAAAACGAACCCGCCCCCGCTGCCTCCTCGTCCGCACCAGCTCAAAGCCACAATCAAGAAGAGGACCTGGGCGAAAATGACACCTCGGACGATGACGACGACGACGAAGAGGATTTCGACGATGTAGTCTAGTCTCACATTCACACTTCTTTTGGACCAGCGGCGCTGCGGATGTCGTGTGTGTGTGTGGGTAAAGCGTGTGGGATTGCAAAAGCACGCTTGCTTTCGATTTTTGTGGGGGGAAGGGGTGGGGGTGTGCTAACAGTTCTTTCCAGCAGCAGGCAGAACTTCTGCCTGGCCCAGTGGCTGTGGGTTGTAGGACGCCTGTGCGTTTGACCCTGTGAGTCCGGGGAAGGAGGCATCGAGAGTAACGCTTGGCAGGTCAAAGTCGCCCAGCGGCGTCTCTGCCAAATAGAGCCTCCTCAGCGCGTCTTCTGCGGCCCTGAACTCGGCCATGCGGATGGAACTTCCACTTGCCTCGCCGATCTTGGTTGCGCCCGAGTAGACACCCACAACAAACACGGGGCTGATGCTAAGCCTGCCGCTCTCGGCGATCATGCGACTCTGCGGCGCGGGCTTGTTGTACTTTGCGCACGTCGAGGCGAGCGCCAGCTTGGGATTGTTGAACTTGAGCAAGGGCGCGAGGTTGAGCTGGCGGTGCAGGAAGTGGTTGGTGACAAACGTGCGTGCGCCCGCGAGGCCGTGTTCCTGAAACACGACGGCGACGAGCGCGCGCATCGCATCGGCCGCAACGTCCTTGCTGAGCAGCGCGCGCATGGGGCCTGCCGACGACGACGACGCATCCGACGAGGCGGAGCGCTTGGGTGCGGCACCGCGTCCGTTGCGCTTGTGCACGAGGTTGGTCGAGGTCGGGATGCGTGCCTCCTTGTTCCAGCGCAGGATGCCTTGACCCGCGAGGCCGAGTTCGGCTGCGACATCGGCGAGCGTGACGGGTCCGACGTACGCCGAGACGGCCGCCTTGAGCACGCGGGTGGGCAGGTTGGGGAAGCGCAGATGCAGATGCTCGGTGGCAAGCATGCCGAGCAGCGAGTTGCCGACGGTAGCCAGCGCAGCATGGTGGTCCACTGCGCCCGACGAGGGGACGGCAAGGAACTGTGCCGCGTCGAGCGCAGTCGCGCCGTGCTTCTTGGCCAAGCCGGACGCCGCCGCCGAGGGTTCGAGCTGCAGATGCGCCGCGGCGTTGATCTTGTCGACGAGCGCCTGGAACGAGGGGTGGGTGCACGCCTGGTGCACGAGGCGGATGCGGCGCTCGCGGGCTTCGACGTCGAGCGACGACGGAAGCAGGCCCAATCTCGCCGTCAGCGCAGCAAATGCAGAGAGCGGCGGCGGACGCACGGCAGCAAACAGCTCGGGTTCGGCTCGTGCGAGGCGCGGCAGGTGCGCATTGGGTGTTGGGTCGTGTACGTAGCTCGTCGACGAGACGGGTGCTGCTTCGGTGGCTGGTGCGGCGGCGGCGACGGTGGTGGACGCAGCGCGTGCATGCGCCGGTCGAGTAGCTCTCGAGAGCGCCTGCTTGGATGTGGATGCCGAGGGTGTATGTGCGAGGGGCCGCATGGCGTGCGAGAGCGAACGGTTGGCCGCCATATTTTCAAGAGCCGGTAAATGCGAGGCGCAGCTGTGGGCGACTGCTGCAGTTGAGGCCGGGGCAGGTGTGTGCGAGAGGTGGAATGCGGAAGATGGGAGGTAGAAGGTGGTGATCAGGATGGTGAGTGCTCCAGCTCAACTCTTCCGACCGCCAAACCTCGAAAAGGCGCTGGTCGTCTGGCTTTCCACTTTTGCTTTTCTTCCTGAAAATTCCCGGAGCGCTCCTTTGGCTCCTTTGGCTCCTTTGGCTCAGCTCGGATGACCAAACTGCCATCGCGCTCTGCAAGCCCGAAAAAAAGCAAAAGGAAGAAAAAAGCGCCCGACTCGCTTCACGTGATGCTGCCACCCACGCTCTACCGCACGATACAGAGCCATCCTCACTCGCTCTCACTCCACCTGCACCCTTCGCCTAGTCGACGCACGAAGCACTCGAACCTTCATCCCCACAATCTCGACCGTCTATCCCTGCGCATTGAAAGCTCACACCGGTCGCGTGCAGACCACCACACCATGGCGGCTCGTAGAGCGCCCGCGCGCATGCCGCATGGCCGTTCACCACCACTCAATGCCGCCGAGGTGCAACACCAGCACCAGGCAGCGCAGGCAGCGCAGGCAGCCCAATCAGCACAGCAGTCCCAGCCGCAGGATGCGCTGTCGGTGCTGCTCGTCACCGCGGGCTACGACCACACCATCCGCTTCTGGGAGGCATGGTCGGGCATCTGCTCGCGCACCATCCAGCATCCGGACTCGCAGGTCAACCGACTCTCCATCAGCCCCGACAAGCGCTTCCTCGCTGCAGCCGCCAACACGCACATCCGACTGTACGACTGCTCGATAGCCTCGCCCGCGAGCATTGCTGCGGCCAACGGCGGAGGCGCCAACGCCAATGTCGGCGCTCCAGCACAGCCCATCGCCACACTCGAGGGGCATCAGGGCAACGTGACGGGCATCGCGTGGCATTGCGACATGCAGTGGCTCGTCTCCGGCGGCGAAGATGGCTTGCTCAAGATCTGGGATCTGCGCACATCCAGAGCCACGCGCATCTACGATCACAGAGGACCCGTGAACGATGTGGTCGTGCATCCGAACCAGGGAGAGCTCGTGAGCTGCGACCAGAACGGCAGCGTCAAAGTGTGGGATCTGGGGCAGAATGGATGCAGCCACGAACTGGTGCCCGAAGAAGGTGTTCCCATCCGATCCGTCACCGTTGCTGCGGATGGAAGCTGCCTCGTTGCGGGCAACAATACCGGCAAGGTGTACGTTTGGAGATTCGTCAACGGCTCCTACGAGCCACACCAGCAGATCGCGCCGCCTTCGCCAGCAGCCGCAGGAGACTTTACAGAGCTTCAGCCGGTTACCACGTTCCAGGCGCACGAAAAGTACCTCACGCGTGTGCTGCTCAGTCCCGACGTCCGACACTTGGCGACGTGTTCGGCAGATGCGACGGTCAAGATCTGGTCGACGTCGCGCTACGAGTTTGCGCTCGAAAAGACGCTCGTGGGTCACCAGCGCTGGGTGTGGGATGCGGCGTTCAGTGCCGACTCGGCCTACCTCGTCACGGCCTCGTCCGACCATGTGGCACGGCTGTGGGAGCTGGCGTCGGGCGAGACGGTGCGCCAATACAACGGACACCACCGCGCTGCCGTGTGCGTCGCACTCAACGACGCCTCTCTCGGCGGTCCATAAGCGTTCAATACAAAGATACCAGTTCGATCACCCCGCCATTGTGAGGGGCATGAGTGTGAGTGGGAATTTTGAGTCGAGGGTTAGAGCGGCGGAATTTCGCGCACTGACTCTGTCCTTCTCGCCACCAACATCGGCGTGCTTAGGGAAATGGCAAGATGGGTGGGGCATCGATGTCGGCGTCGCTTCTGGGGCTGAAAGCGGAGCTGGAGCGGACGAGAGCGTCGGCCTCTACCCCGCGCAGCCGTTCCTCCACCTCGAAGCCGGTCAAGAGTGCAGCCACGCAGGGCTCGCGGAAGCGACAGCAAGATGAGGTTTCGCACGATCAAGTGCGGCTTAGTCTGGAGCGCAAGGCACGCACATATGCACAACTCTCATCCGGCAAATACGCGGGCGTTTCGGACGCTGCACTGCTCGAAAGTAGCATCGACTGGACGCGCAAACTCCACGAGGACCAGTCATCGCCGCCGCCCGAAAGCACCGACAACGACGCAGATCCGATGGTGGAGTACATGGACGAATTCGGTCGTACTCGGGTCTCGCATCTCAGCGAAATCCCACGCCATCTCCTACCCCAGCAGGAAGAAGAGGAGGAGGAGGAAAATGTGATCTACGGACCGGCGCAGAGCTTTCCTGTCTACAATCCAACGCCTCGAGTTGCACAGAAGAAGTTCGATGCGGCGGAGGAGTTGCGGTATCGCGGCGCAGCATTCTACCGCTTCTCAACCGACCAGCTGCAGCGAGAACGACAGATGAACGAGCTCGCACAGCAACATGCACACACCCACGCGATACGAAGCACCGCTCAGCGCAAAGGCGGAATGTCATTGCTCAAGACAAGACTCGCTGAACGAGCGCACAAGGTGCACGATGAACGCCTACGCATCCTAGGCCCCGCAGCGGTCCACCAAAGAAGCCAGCGCATCCAACAGGCTAGACTCGCTGCACTCCTACCACCCACCTAACAACTCAATTCATACAGTGTCACGGGTCTTGCAGAGTCAGGTTTGGGCTGTGAACATTGCGGCTTAGTCTTCGGACACAAAAGTGCCTGCTGCGAGATCGCGCATGACGAAAACGTCCATCTCGGTCCTCATCTCGGCAACCGTGAGCATCTGAAGCACCGTCTGCAGCCTGGACCAGCTCTCGCGTTCCCACTCGGACAGCAATCCCACGGTATCCTGCTTGACATCGCTCCTCTCGACCTTGCGTAGCAGCGGCAGCTGTCTGCGCATCTCGTCGTTCCTCCTCTGACTGATCCTCGCCAGACTCTGGTACAGATGGTCCAGCAGCCACGCACGGCACTTTGCCTCGTCGACAAACCACAGAAAGAACGTCTTGGCCGGATCACGATCCTTGGTCTTGGGCACCTCCTGCAGCCCCAACAGCGACGCATGGAAGAGTCGACTGCACAGATCGCGCGTCTCGGAAATCGACACCAAGGCGAGCTTCGAGATGTGCTTCTCCTCCAACTTGCCCTTGTCGCGCAGGATATTCATGATGCGAATCGCCGCCCCGCCAAATTTGTCCTCCACCACGTTGCGCAGCAGATCGCGCCGCATGCGCTCCGCCACATTGGCAAACTCGACCGTGAGCGACGAGGCCACCTTGGACCCACCGGCGGTCTTGGTGGTGCTGTCCGACGCCGGCGCCATGAGCCGACTCGTCTTGGACTTGCCCGAGACGTCTTCGGCGTGCGAAAAGATGGCGCAGTACTCGGCGAGGAACTCCTGCCTGGTAGGCAGCGCCGCCTTGTCCTTGCCAAACGAGCGCCGGTCAAAGCCCTTCTGCAGCGACAGCTCCGAGGGCAGCTTGTGCGCGAGCGTGGTGATCGAGATGGGTGCGCTGCGCACGTCGCGCACCGAGCGGCGCATCGACGAGTCGCCCGCATGGATGAGCTGGCGGAACACCTCGGCGGCGGTGTTGTTGTACTTTTCGCGCACGGCGTCGACCATGATCTCGTCGCGCACGTGCACGTCGAAGCGGTCGTAGTGCACGCGCAGCCACACGCTCGGATCAATCTCGTAGTCGTCGGCCGGATCGAAGCCTTCCGCCGTGCCCGCGGCCGGATGCACGCCGTTGAGGCCGTTCCTGTCCTTGACCTTGTCCTTGGCCTTCTTGTCCTTGGAGCTGCTCGACGATTTGGAGCGCTTCGACTTGGACGCGGCGCTGGCGAGCGCGATGGCACTCTGCTTCTTGCGCACCAGGCCACGCCGTGTCTCGCGGTGGTCGGCAGCGGCGAGGCCGTCGGGACCGAGGCTGACGCTGGTGGCGGCGAAATCCCAGTCGGCGTCGCGCTCGTCGGCGATCTGGACGCGCACCTCTTCGCGGATGCGCTGCAGGTCCTTGGGCGTGGGGATGCCGCGCAGCTCGCGCCGGCGTTTGGCTTCGTACTTGATCTCCTTGTCGCGCGGGGACACGTACTGGTGCACCGAGCTCGGACGCAGGTAGGTGCGGAAGAGCATGACGGTGAGCGCGCGCGCCACCTCGGCCTGCACACCCGCCAGCTCGTCATCGGCCTTGCGCTTGTGCGAGCCGTTGGCGGTTCCGTTGGGTGGCTCGCCGTTGACCGCTGCATCTGGCGGCACGGATGCCGAGGCGTTCTGCTGTGTGTGCATCTCGGAAGCGACGCGGTCGATGATGTCGCTCGCCTGGAGCTTGCCGTGCTGGAGGACGAGCTTGACGATGCGCGCCGAAGTGTCGCCTAGCTCGTCTTCCGCGATGCCAATGTATCTGCCGAAGCGCGGACGGAGCAGAACGTCGTTGATGTTGATCTCGAAGAACTCCTGCGAAGGATCTGCGATGTCCGGGTCGGTGGAGCTGTGCCAGGCGCAGCCGTGCTGGATGAGCGTTAGGATGGTCTGTTCGATGAGCAGCTTTGGTACGGGAACGGGCGCGTTGGGATCGCCGGTGTTGTAGCTCGTGCTGGCACCGGCGATGGGAGCCGAGACGAGCGTGGACTTGGTGTGGGTGGTGGAGGCATTGGTAAAAGGGTCGGTAGGCCCGCGGTTGGTGCGAGTGGGTGCCTGGTTGAGGAAGCGCTGGATCTCGCGGATGGTGAGACGGCCTCGTTTGAGGAGCAATGCACCGATGCGCGCGGCGATGGGACCAAAGTGCACGAGCAACACGTGCTCGCACAGCTTGATCTTTTGGGGCGAGTGTGCGGTGGACGACATGCCGGCGACGTGAGACTAGGGGGTGGGTGGGGGCTGGGTATCAGCAAGGAGCGGTCGAGGGTTGTGATGCGGCTTCACGACTCCATGCTGGCAGCAGACACACGGTAGGGCCGCAGCCTGTGACTACTGATGTGGGTGAAGGTGGTGGTGGGAGTAGAGTTGTCTCGAGCAGAGAAGGGACAGGGATTCGAGGATTCGATCGCGCTTTTTGGCTGCCAAAGGCTGAGAAAGGCTGCCAAAAGCTGAGAAAGGCTGCGGTGCGGTGCGGTCTCATTTTTTTGCTGCATCCTTTTCTTCGTGGAGGCGAAGCCCACCCATCGGCATCTTGACCACACTCCATCGGGCGATCTACTGCCTTCGAATCTCGCCGAGAAGAAAGAGGGTCCTCTTCTCCACTTCCGCTTGAACGTCTTGCTGCGGCTGCTGCGAACCACCAGCACCACTCTCCTTGGCTGCGCAGACCATGTCGGCCGCACCCACAGACGCAACCGAGGGCGCCATCAACCCCTCCTCCGCAACCCAACAGCCCGAGCTAGCATCAACGGCCCAGCCAGCCCAGCAGAGTAACGACACTATGCTCGCATCTTCCTCCGGTCCAATCCGCACGGCCGTGCGCAGCGTTGCCACATCAGCCGCAGCCTCGACGTCCACACGTCCACTCTCGGGCATCTTTGGCATCAACAAGCCGAGCGGGCCTACGTCCATGTCGCTGCTGGACGAGCTCAAGCCTCTGTTTGCCAGCTCTCCGCTCTTCGCCGATGCAGACGGCAAGCGTGCGGATGACAACCGCAAGCGCGGCAAGTTTGGCAGGGGGAAAGGGCGGGGCAAGTGGGCAGGCGGAGTGGCAGGAGCGCCCAAGATCGGTCAGGGCGGTACACTCGACCCTCTCGCCGATGGTGTTCTGGTCGTCGGTGTAGGAAGCGGCACCAAGCAGCTGCAGAAGTACCTCGACTGCACAAAGGAGTATCGTACCACCGGGCTACTCGGATCAGCAACCACGTCGTACGACTCGCAAGACCCTGTCCTCACCCGTAAGCCATACGACCATGTTGCGCCTCAGACGATTGCGGATCTTCTTCCCCGATTCACTGGGACGGTGTTGCAGATCCCACCGCTCTACTCGGCGGTGCGCATTGACGGCAAGAGGCTGTTCGAGTATGCGCGTGCAAACCTGCCTTTGCCAAGGCCAATTGAACCGAGAAAGGTTACCGTGCACGAACTCAGGCTGGTCGACTGGCTCGAGGCGGGCACGCATGGGTTCAAGGAACCGGATCGCGAAGTGCCCGACGAAGACAAAGCACTCGTGGGCAGAGTCCTCGACATGGCTGGCCGAAAGGAAGGTCAAACCGACACGGTCAAAGAAGATCCCACCCAACCGGAGCAGCAGCCTGCACAGTGGAAGAAGCTTCCCACTTCCAAGGACGCCAAGGCTCAGGAGGGTGAGGCAGGTCCACCGGCTTTTGTACTGGAAATGACCGTGTCGTCGGGAACGTACGTGCGCTCGATTGTACACGATCTGGCCATCGCAGCCGAATCGGCAGCACATGTGCAGACGCTCACGCGCACGCGCCAGGGCGAATGGTCCATCGACTCAACCCCCGCCGATGCCGGTTCGCAGCTGATACCGGGTAACTGCATCGAGTGGAAGGTCTTCGCCGACGCCATCGCCGACATGCAGCGCGAAAAGGCAGACGCCTCCTACCGCTCGCCTCGCGACCAAGACGGCCTGCGCGCCTGGGAGCGCCAACTGCTCAACACCATCGTCCCCGTCTAGATCCTCACACGCCAGCTGCAATGTACACCACACCATAGAGATGCAAAGCACAACCTCATTCAAACCAAAGCAGTGTACGACAAAGATTACGCCGCGGCTTTCACAAGTGGCTCTCGAGCCAGCTGTACACAAAGAACAGAAGGAATCGGGTCAGCTGCGTCGCTCGGCAAGCAGTAAGAGCAGGTTTGGTGCGACGTACCCAATCACATATTCGGCCACGATGACCTTGTCCTGGCCGGGCTCGTTGAGCAAGTCGTGATAGTAGCCGTCGAAGAGCTTGAGCGTCTTGTCGCTCGCCTTGACGCGGTCGATGAGCATCTGCGAGCCCTTGTGGCTGGTCACCAGATCGGCGGTTCCGTGGATGGCGAGCAGCGGCTTGGACTCGGGCCAGTGCTGGTACGCCTTTTCGACAATGTCCATGCCGCCCTGCAGCGGGCCCTGAATAGCCTTGAGGTACACCTTTTTCTCCGAGAGCGGGTCGTTTTCAAAGTTGCTGGCGACCACGGGGTCTCGCGAGATGTTTTTGCCCAACAGATCGACGCTCCAGTGCATCTCGGGGATGAGCGAGAGGATCTTGGTGGCGCCCCACACGACGAACCAGGGCGGCGGCTTGGTGAGCGTGAGCCAGGGAGCGCAGGCGACGACACCGGCGACCATGTCCTTGGCCTCCTGCGACGGCGCGTTGGCGGCGTGCTGCTGCTTCCACTCGTCGCTGCGCGTGTGGAAGGCGGTGACGATGCCGCCGCCCATGCTGTGTCCGAGCAGGAAGATGGGCACCTTGTTGGCGCCCCATCGCTCGTCGAGGCGCTGGCGCGTGGTGCGGATGACGTGCTCCAGATCCTGGAACTGCTGCGGCCACGTCGTGTTGCCGTAGTTCTTGACGGGCTCCGACGAGGAGCGGCAGGTGTTGCCCCAGCCACGCTGGTCAAAGCCCAGGATCTCGTGGCCCTTGCTCGGCCACAGCTTGAAGATGTTGCGGTAGCGGTCGACGTACTCGACAAAGCCGTGCACAAAGATGGTCGTCGACTTGGGCTGCACCTCCTGGCCCGCCTCGGTCGGGTAGAAGCGCTTGGCCCAGAAACGCATCTTGTCCGAGTAGTCGGTGTCGATCCAGAACTGCTCCGACTCGCCCGCGTTGGGCACGTCGAGCACGGGCGGCACGGTGGGCTGCTTCTTGGACACGGTCATGATGGGCCGCGCGGGATGGATGCTGAGTTCGGGGAGCGATGATGGTGGGAGGGAGGAGGTTGAAAACGGCATTCAGCCAGGAGCGACAAGCTATTCTCCTGTCCAGTTGCGGTGCTGCGCATTCACTCGCATTCACTCGCATGTGGAGCAACACCACCTCCAAAAAGTAGGCCGGAATTGCCGAGACCGGTCCCAGGCGTTTGGGCAGCGCCGCAAGCGGAATTTCTTCAGAACGCCTCTAAATCCACACGGTCGGGCGATCCGAGCGACAGGGTGTCACTTTGCTGATCCTCGACGGACACCTTGCATCCGACGCAGATCCTCCCGTCGCGGGTGTTGCTGTCGGCGATGCCGGCGATCTCGGCGTAGTGCTATGACTCAGCGTTGCCAGGCTGCTGCTGCTTGCAGGTGGGTCGCAAGAGCATGCCAGCTGTGTGCCCATCCTTCCGGCGAGCAGGTCATGGCTGTCGGAAGCTTCCGATTCTTCGCATACAGGTCCGCTCGCAGCGATGTCACGAACGAACGGGACGAACGGTGTCAAAATTGAGTGTTATCTGTATCCAATACTTGCCCCATGACTCTATAACGGCCTCCTTAGCTCAGCGGTAGAGCACTTCACTAGTAATGAAGAGGTCAGTCGTTCGAGTCGGCTAGGAGGCACTCCCTTTTTGCACTCGGTACGCGTGAAAGATCAACTTTTTGTGCCCTAAAAGATGCAAGAACTGGGGCACGCAACACTTCGTACGCGATTGCTCTTCCTTGAGTGCTTGTGACGGCTGGACAATCATGAACATCAGAAAGCAAATTGTGGCGTTGGGTATGTATCGAGATACAACAACGATCTATGGGTATAAAGAGATAGCAGAGTGACTGGCCTTCTATCTGATCTAGCAACTAGAGACACGCACCTTGCGGCCTGCGCTGAGGAGCGCACACGTCTGCTCGTATTCTGCAAACCAGGACCATCCCTTGAAGTAGCTGGGGCTGGGCGGTTTTGCAACTCTGTACTTGAGAGCACGTAGCGAGTTGCTGAACGGCAGTTCGAGGCAGTGCATGTGCAGATGGTCGACGCTTCGGAACGGCGGAATGTGAAAGCCGAATCTACGCTCCACCGGAGTCGATCCCTTTGACGCACCGTCGAGGCCACCCTTCTGGGACTGCACCTGTGACTGCAAGAGGTCGAGTGCTCTGGTGCCAAAGGCATGCATTCGGCGGACGAGGTCGGTGTCGTGCGGGCCGAGGCTCTGGACGTTGGCGATGTGCGTGCGTGGGATGACCTGCAGATGGACTGCTGCAGCTGGCGAGCGATCGCGGAAGCAGATCAGCTCGGCGTCTTCGAGGATGATCTTGAAGCGGTCCGGCGTGACGTTGCAAAAGGCGCACTTGGCCGGATTGACGCTGTCGACTGCGCGGCGGCCAGCGGGAACGTCCGAGTCGGTGTCGGGCAAAGGCGCCGACCCGCTACGCCGACCAAAGCAGCTGCTGAAGAGGGAACTCATCCCCACGCTCCGTTCTTCCGCAGCAATGTGCAGCGAGTCGATGCTTGAAGGAGGTGAGGAGAAGCAAGCTGCAGCACTCAGGGTCCAACGTGAGGGCAGCTTTGTGGAGGCTCGTCCACTCGCGCGAGAAGCGCCAAAAGAAGCCTCGCTGACCGCAGCCTTTTTTCTGCGTTTGCTGATCAGAGAGAGACGGCGCGAAGAAATCGCTCGCTTGATCAGCGTGGCCCGAGCCGTGTCCACCTCCCCTCCCGACCACAACCATCCGCGACCAAAGGTAAGTTTTCTTCTTGCTACTGCACGATCGCAACGGCTCGGTGCACACTCGAATGATGATTGGATTCTGCCTGGCACCAGTCGTAAAAAGCAATATATTGCCGACAACACCGATAGCAGTGGAGGCCTTTACGCTATTATCCTCCCTTAATCTGATACCGCACCCCCCGCTGCCCAAGCACCGAGCCGCAGATCCACGTTGCAGTCCACGCTGAACAAGAGTCGAAGCTCATGCTGACCACCAACGTTTTCATCTCCTCTTTGCTTGTCGCCCCGCGTCTTGTAGCTCTCTTGGCCTTGTCTCCTGTGTGTTCCTGCTTTTGTACTTTTCTACCAGCGCCTTTGAGAATAGCTTTTGGCTGCAAAACATGCTAGGCAACACGAGCGTTCGCTCGCTCGCGCGCGCACGAGCCCAAGTCTGCCAGTGAGTCCCAGGTCCCTCTTCCCTTCTGCGGTGTGTGAACTGTGCGCTGAGATGCTGCTGCTTTTCACGATCCAGGCCGTGTACGGCAGCAGTTCGATCCTTTGCGTCGACGTCCGAGGTGCGACTCGATTCGTCAGCGCGGTCGGGGCATGGGAGCGAGACGGGGCCGTCGTCGGTGCACGCGTCCGAGATCGAGCACTTTAGTCGGCTTTCGTCGCAGTGGTGGGACGAGCATGGCGAGTTTGGTCTGCTGCACGCCATGAACCCGGCGCGCATCCAGTTCATGCGCGAGAAGCTCGACGAGGTATGGGGATACGAGCTTGCGCTTCAACAAGTCGCCCCGACCACCTCCTCCGTTCCTGCTTCGTCGTCGTCGGCACGGAATCCGCTTTCGAATCTGGGCAAGACGCGGTTTCTTTCGGGACTGGATGTTGCGGACATCGGGTGCGGGGGTGGGTTGCTCAGCGAGTCGCTAGCCCGGCTGGGTGCACGCACAACAGGCGTGGATGCGAGTGCGAGCAACATCGGTATTGCCACCACACATGCCTCTCGAGACCCCCTTCTCTCCCGCCCTCACCCGCTTGGTGGATCCTCTCTCAACTATCTCCATACGACCGCCGAGCAGCTGGTGGCGGAAGGACGACAGTTCGACGTCGTCTGTGCGATGGAGGTGCTCGAACACGTGAATGGTCCTGCGGACTTTATGCGCTCGCTCGATCGCCTGCTCAAGCCCGGTGGCCATTTGTTCATGTCGACCATTGCGCGCACACCGCTCTCGTGGTTCCTCACCATCTTTATGGCCGAAGACGTCCTGCGCCTCGTCACCCCCGGCACCCACACCCACAGTCAGTACATCAACCCCGACGAACTCAAGGGCTTCGTTCAGAACGATCTCAAGTGGTTCGGAAAAGGGTCCAAGTTGCCACAACGAATGCACTTCGAGGTCAGAGGAACCGCTTATCTTCCTTGGAAAGGTACCTGGAGTCTGGCAGCACCAGAAACCGCTCTTCCAGCAACTCAGTGCAACTACTTCTTCTGGGCTCGTAAGCCTCTCAATCCCTAAACACTGCAATCGAAACTTGATCATCGCAAGTAAATGCTGTGTAAAATGGTTGTGCAATTGATAGCTGATGTTGACACTAGAAGGCCGTGGAAACGCCCGAGCGGCGGCGGTGAGGAAGTTCGTTGCCTGATTGACGGGGTTACGATCGAACCACCTGCGATCTGGGGCAGCTTGGTTCGGCTTCCATGTGCGTTGAGGGGTGGGCCCATACCTGTTAACTTTGCTAACAGGTTATGAGCCCAAGCGTCAACGCCAACGCAAGCGAAACCAACTCTACCACGGGATGTCTTGCTTCGGCTCCCGTTTCCATTGAGGTCTGGGCTCATACCTGATAGAATTTCCATCAGGTTATGAGCCCAAGCGTCAACGAAAACACAAGCGAAAGCCAAGACTCGAGCCGGAAGTAAACTCGCTTCGGCTTCCACTTGCGTTGAGGCGTGGACCCATACCTATAAGGTTTCCTTATAGGTTATGAGCCCAAGCGCCAACGCAGATGCAAGCGAGAGCAAGTTACCCAACCAGATCGCAGGCACATCAACCGCCAAAATTCCGCCGCATGACCACCCGTCTTGGATCCAGGATCGACGGGGATTAGAGCTTGAACTGATTCGCGGTGGTCGGTTTTGCCGCCGCACCATTCGCGCCCTTTTTGGCCTTCTTGCCCGATCCTGCACCAACAGCATTGGGCTCCTTGCCGATCACCGAGACGCCACGGTTGCCAACGAGCTTCTTGAGTGCCTGCTGCTTCTCCTCCTTGTCGTTGACCTTCTTTGCCCTGACCAGTCCAGACATCTCGAGAGCCTTCTGCGTATCCTGAATCCTGTCGTTCCTCTTCCTCTTTTCGGCACGAAGCTTGTTGTGCAGCCTCTGCTTTTCCTCTGGCGTCATTTCGGACTTGGCACCTTCCATGGCAGTCGAGTGCTTGGCACGCTCGTACACCTCTTCCGGTGCCAACATTGTGCTACTCGACGCCGTTGCCGGCAGAGCCGATTCGATCGCCACCGAGGGAGCATTGGTGATGGTTTGGATCGTTGCCTTCGGAGCACGCGGGGTAAAGTGCGCATTCGAGAGCGCATCGAGCTTGTTGAAAATATCGTCGTAGAGCTGCGTGATCTCTTCGTGCTCCTTGGCCAATTTCGCGTCTGCTTCGGCCACAGGTGCCCCCTCGTCGCCATCGGCCCCACCTCGTGCGGCTTGATACTCTTCCTCGTACAGCTCGGCGAGACTCTTTGCGCTTTTGCTGTCGGAAAGCTCAAGCAGGCGCGAGGGGAGGAACGGCAGGGCTTCGAGTTCGCGCCGGCGGATGACGTCGTCAAAGTTGCGCTCGAGAATGCGTCGCTTGATGAGCTGTTCGAGCGACTCGGTCATCTCCTCTGTCACCTGCGGAACCACCTTGGCGGCACGTTCGAATTCGAGGTCCTGCTCGAGAAGGCTGTCCTGCGGACGTGCGCGTGAGCCAGCCTCGCCCATGAGCGTCCACTCCTTCTTGGCGACATTCTCGTCCTCAAGCCGCGCGATCTCCTCCTGCAGAGCGGCGACGCGCTTCTCGTGCGTCGAGAGCTTGTCCTGCGCATCATCCTCGTCGTCGCTGTCGGCAAAGAGATCACCAGCCACGCGGCGAGCGGTCTTGGCACCCTGGCCGTCGTCGCTGCCAGCTTGGCTGCCTTCAGACTCGTCTTCGGACATGTCGGCACGATCTTGGTCTTCTTCGTCGTCCTCCTCGTCGTCGCTGGCATGGCGTCCGATGGAAGATGTCTCGGACTCGACTTCGTCCATGTCCATATCTTCATCGTCGTCGTCTTGGCCGCTGCGCTCCTCGTCGTCGTCGTCGTCGTCCTCGTCAAAGTCGCGCGCGGCGTCGACGTCGTCGGAGGAGGCGCCGATCATGCGGAGCATCTCCGGGGTGAGGTCGTCTGCGGACTTTTTGCGCGGCTTGATGCGGCGGTACTCGATGGTGTCGTTGAAGCGGATGCTGCGCTTGCGGTCGGGCTCCTCGTGCACACGCACCGTCGGCTCACCAGACTCGGACTCTTGCTCGCTCTGTTCGTCATCATGGTCGTCGGCCTGCTCGTCGGCGGCGGCGTCCTGGGTGGCGAATCGGGCGGAGGCCTTCCTCTTGCCGAACTTTTTGTTGAAGCGTTCTGCCTTGGCGGGGGGCAAGAAGAAGTCGGCGTAGTGTGCATCGGCAGCATCTACGGCGGCTGCTTCTGCGGCCTCGCCTGCGTCTGCATCATCGTCGTCGTCGTCCATGTCTTGGTCGCCAGCAAGCGGCTTGTAGAAGTCGACCTGGTTGTCGAGGTCCTCTTCTTCGCTCTCGTCGGCGGGGTCGGCTTCCTCCTCGGCGTCCTGCTCGTCGAGCTGCTTGTTGAGGTCGTCTATGGAGAAGAAGTCGTCGTCGAGAGTGGGATGACGCTTTGCGGGGCGGGTGGCAGCCTCTCCTGGACGATCGAGGTCTTGGAGGAGGGATTCGGGAATGTCAGAGGCACGAGCGCGCTTGCCACGTTTGTTTGGTGATTGCTCTTGCTCTTCTTCGGACTCGATGTCGTCTTCATCGTCCGAGCCTTGTTGCTCAAATTCATCCTCGTCGTCGTCGTCATGGCCGACTTGGGAGCGCAGACGTGGGAGCATGCCCATCTCCTGCTCCTCTCTGCGACGGAGCTGCTCGGCCTCTGTCTTGAGTGGCTCGTAAAAGACTTCGGTGGGGTCGCCGTCGCTGATGTCGGAAGCACCTGCGTAGGGCGAACCCTCCTCGTCCGAGTCTTGGTCATCGTCATCGTCGTCGCCCTGCTCTTGTGCAAGCTCTGCGAGGAACTGCTCACGGAGGGCTGGGTCGATGCCGAGCGCGCGGAGGTCTGCGTCGCTAAGCTGGCTGAGCTTGACGCGCTCTTCCTCCGGGTCGAATTCCTCGTCATCTTCTTGCCCGTCGGAGTCGTCCTCGTCGTCGTCGTCGTCGTCGTCGTCGCTGGACTCATCGTCATGGGCGTGCTTGCGAGTGCGAGAGGGACCTGCACGGCTGTTGTCGTCCTCATCTTCCTCGTCTTCTTCCTCTTCGCGGATGAGGCCCTGTGCAAAGTAGCGTTCTACGAGGCGAGACATCTGGGAAGCCTTGAGGTCGAGCTGCTCCCAGAGCTGGCGTGAGTCCATGCCTTGAATGATGAGCTCATCGAGCGGCGTGGCTTCAAAGACAGGAGCAGCGGCGGGTGCAGCCTGTCCGCGTTTTCGCTTGCCGCCGGAGCGGGAGGCACGCTGGTCGGGAGCAGCCGAGTTGGGAGCGATGGTGTTGATGAAGGAGCAGATGGCGGGTACGGCGTTCTTCTCGGAACGGACGGCATGGTCGAAAAGCTGCTTGAGTGCGGAGACAGAGAGCTGAGAGAGCGAGGTATCTGGGTTGGCGAGTCGCTCTGGGTTCGTGGCGATGAGTTCGGCCAGTTCATGAGCCTTGCTGAGCTGCGGCAGGGAGGTGGAAGTCGATGGCTCTGATGGTTGTGATGGTGATTGGGCGGTGGTGGCCGGCGCTGATGCCTTTGCACCCTTGCGCGGTGAGGATGGCATGGTGTGGCCGACAGTGCAGAGCGATCGTTCGGTCGCTGAATATGTGCGGCTAGGGATGTGATGGTGGGGCCATGAAGCGAAGGAGGGTGGGTGCGGAAAGGGTCGTTGGAAGAACAAGGGACGGCCTGAGTGTGGAACAGAAAGTGCATCTGCAGCCGACTCCTTCCCAAAATTTTCGGGACAAATTGAGGCAGCTTACTAAGGCTTTGCTGATAGAAGCCCAGTCGAGTGGCATTTTTTGAGACACAACTGTAGGGAGACAGGATCTAACGATCCATCAATTTGTTCGTATTCCGTCGACTCAATTTGTGCGTCATGAATGTCTCGGCGCGGGGCATCATTGGAGGGCAGCTGTTGGTTGGCTGCTGGACGACGAGAGAGAGAGTACATGGCGTCGCAGCTCGCATGGCAAGCGAGAAACCAGAGCACTGGCGCCCTTTCCGCCAGAACAACGCAATCCACCAGAGCCTTGGCCTGGAGGAGCCAAGGTGGACCGCGTGCAGATGGCGCTGCGAGATGGCTCGAGCCGAGATCCACCAAACCACGCCCGCGCCCGCTCGCATGGAAGCTTTGTCGAGAGAGTCGGAGTGAGCGCTGCATGATTTGAGCCCTTTCGGCCAAAAAAGACACGAAAAAGAAAACGAGAAAGGAAAGTGGAAAGTCGAAAATGGATTCCCGTTCGGGAGAGTCGGAGTGTGGATTGCGCTTTGCCTTTTTTTAAATAATTGTCTGTGCTCGGCGCACACACACACACACACACATCCGCCTATCTGACAACCTTCCCCTTCGACCACCATCCACGCCAACGTTTGGTCCCGCGTAGGCTCCGTCGAGCTTGTCCCCACCGAGCCTGCATCGCGCTCCGTGCCATCCGCACAACATGCCCGCGCAAACAAACGGCGCAGGGCCCAGCCGCTCCGCCAGTCGCTCCGGCGGCCTCAGCGGCAAGTTTTCCTTGTCCAACCTCTCCATCAAGAGCGCAGACGCTCGCAACGGTGCGCGCACTCCAAAGAGCCCACACCGCCCTTTCCTCAGCAATCCAGGACCCAGATCCACCAACGGACGCACCTCCAACCTCTCCACCTCCTCCATCGCCAAATCCACCGATGGCAACAACATCGCGCAGCTCTACGCCGTCTTTGGCCTCCCCAAGGACCCCGCCGTCTGGACCCTCGCCGAAGAAGACTCCACCAATGGCGTACACCACATCGAGAGCGCAGTCGGCCGCTTCTGGCGTCCAGAGGCCCTCGGCTGCTCCATCTGCCCACCCATCAACCCCGTCGAAGAAGTCCCAAAGACGCCCCTCTCGCCCCGAAGCCCTTCCGACAAGAAGGACACCAAATCCTCAGCTTGGGGCTCCAACGATGAGAAGGACGGATCCAACCCAAAGTTCATCGAGATGGCAGACGGTCGCGGCGGCATCGAGCGCGCAGAGACCGCACGCGTCCTCTCCAAGGCCCTCAAGCTCTCCTTTACCCGCGAGATCGAGATCTCCACCGGCCCAATCCACTTCCCGCCCTCCTCCACCTCTCACACCTTCTCCTTTAGCGTACCTACCGTCAAGTCGTCCGCTTCCGGCGGCGCAGCACGCCCCTCCACCGACGTGCGCAAGGCCGGCGCCCCCTTCTCCGTCAGCGCCGCCAACGTCCACAACACGCGCTCCTTCTCCGCCGTCGGCGAAGGCTTCGGCCTCGAGGGCGTCTCCTCCCGTCTCCCCGCAGGCGCAGGCGGCTCCGGCGACGACACCCCCGGCGTAGCCACCTTCTACGGCTCCGTCCTCACCGTATGGTCCGCCGCAGACGACAAGCGTGCAAAAGCCATCCGCAAGGAACTCGGCCGCCTCGCAAAGGCGCGCGCCACCGCTCGCACCGCCGCCACCAACAAGAACGTCAACAACGACGGCGAGGACATCGAAGACGACGCCGAACTCACCAGCGCGCTCGGACACTCGATCCTTCCGGACAACAACGCCTTCTTCATGCCTTACGCCATCTGCATCGTCTCCCGATACCCCATCTACAACCTCCTCGCCGACTGGAACAAGGCCGCCTGGTTCAAGTACAGCCGCAACATCGAAATGCACAACAAGCTCATGGCCGCCATCCTCCGCCATCCCGCTCCGCGCATCGGCGAGACCTTCCGCCTCCCTTCGCCCGACGAGGACCTCGCCTTCGTCTGCACCTTCCCCGGCGCACTCGACTGGGGCAGGGGCCTCCTCGGCATCGACTTTTCCATGTGGCCCCTCTTCAAGGCGCTCTCCATCGACAACGTGCTCACCATCTGCGAGATCGCCCTCGCACCAGCAGGTCGCATCCTCTTCATGTCGCGTCACCCCGCCCTCATGGGCATGGCCGTCGAGACGGTCAAGTACCTCGTCGAGCTCTGCGGCTGGAAGGGCGTCGCACACCAAAATTGCCACGCCAGAGACGTGCGCATCTACCTCGAGGACCCCGGCTCCTGGCTCATCGCCATCAACACCGAGCTGCGCAGCATCATCAAGCCGCCCAAGGAGGTCTGCATCGTCGACCTCGACATCAACTTTGTCAACTGTCCGCGCCCGCCCCTCAAGGCGCCCTCCAAGGGCGCCGCCAGAGACAGGAAGCGCAGAAAACTCATCGCCGCCCTCGGCTTCTCCTCCGCCGACTACACCATCCCGCGCGAGTACGTCGAGGCCTTCCCCAGCGGCCGCTTCCGCCCGCTCAGCAAGGTCGAGTCCACCTCGCGCGACGTCGCCTACGAGCGCCTCGAGACGCCCCAGTGGTGGGACCAGGGCGCGCTCGTCGGCGCCTTTGACCACGTACTTCACGAAGGCACCAAGCCCAGCTTCCTCAAAAAGGTGCTCCGCATGCGCACCGACAAGCAGGCCGTGGCATCCGAGACCGAACAGGCCGCCGTCCTGGCGCTGCGCAAGCGCGCCAGCACCTTTGTCGACGCGCGCGACGGTCTCGAGAACAAGATCGGCAGGCTCAACAAGCGACTCGCCTTCCTCATGAGCGAGGGCGAGATGTGGCGTCAGCAGTTTGACAAGATCCAGCAGCTCGTCGACCGCCTCACGCGCGAGGCGGGCGACCTGCGCGCCAAACTCGACAAGGAGCGCCGCGAGTCGCGCAGGCTCAGCTCGACGCTCCAGCAGCGCGATCTCGAATACGTCCAGGCGCAGATCCAGCTCAAGGAGACCGAGCAGGCTCGCGAAAAGGCACAGGGCGAGCTGCTCCGCATGCGCACCGCCATGGAGAACCTCGAGTCGGAGCGAGAGGCCATGATGGACGAGATCCGCAACGTCCTCTCCACCTCGGGCGACGACTTTGGCATGGCTTCGCTCGGCAATCTGCAGAGCATGACCCAGAACTACACCCGACTCGACGGCGCCGGCTCGCCCGCAGCTAGCGACGCCAGCCACAACACCGAGATGCACATTATGAAATCGCGCGCGCTCGCCGAGCAGCGCATCTCCATGGGTCAGCCGCGTACCCCCAGCCGCCTCAACAAAGGTTCCGTCGCGCCGTCGGAAGACGCGCATGCCAATGGCGCCCAGCCCAACGCGTCGGCGTCCAACCACTTCCCCGACGAGCAGATGAACAATGAGATCCAGAAGCGCACCACGGCGGTGACGGATCAGATCGCCAAAATCCAGCAGCAGCTCGAGTCGACGCTCACCCAGCTCGAGGGCCGACGCTCGGTCACGTTGGAGCGCAGCCGCCGCCTGTCGTCCTCGTCGTCCGTGGGCAGCCACCGCTTTGATGCCGCCTCGAGTGTGGGTCACCACAATGCGGTTGCCTCCAGCATTGGGCATGGGGATGACGGGCTGTACGCTCACCGACCGTCCGAGGAGGTCGAGACGATGAACGGTGAGCGCGCTGCAGTGCCACGACGCCAGCGCACGGTGTCTTCGACGAATCACGCGTCGACACAGCGCTCCAACCAGCTGGCTCGGCCTACGCCCGTGCTGACGCCCAAGAGCCCTGCGCGCGGCCAGCGCGAATCGTTGGTCTCGTCCACCGCACCGCACACCGACAACAGCTCGCTCGAGGCGAATGGACACGACACCTCGTCGCCACCCAGCGAGCCTCAGCCTGCCGAGGTCACCAAAGACGCAGCACCAGTGGCCACTGCTGCTACAGCGGGTGCTGCGGCAGCGATCGTCGGTGCGGCTGCCTCGCCTGCTGCGCTCGGCAGCAGCAAGCAAGAGGTCAAACTAGCTGAGATTGAGGCTGCGGGCGACCGCAGCAAGGATCTGCCCGACGTACCTGCGGACTTGAGCAGTGCCGATGTCGACGCCTCGAAGCTCGACGAGCCCGACGCCACTGATGATGAAGACGGGGATGCGCTCAACATGTTTGACGAGCCCGAAGATTTCCGCCCCAAGACGCCACCTGCAACGGTGACGTACTACGAGTTCCCCGGCACCTCTTCCAAGGTGACGCTCAACCTGGTAGGGTCTCATCCGTTGTGGGGCCACCTGGCGTGGAACGCTAGTTTCATCATGGCGGACTTCCTCTGCGCGCACGCTCTCACACTCACCAAGGGTAAGCGTGTGCTGGAGTTGGGTGCTGCAGCTGGATTGCCAAGTATCGTCTGCAACTGGGCGTCTGCATCGCACGTAGTCGCGACCGACTACCCCGACAAGGCCCTTATCGACAACCTCACGCGCAACATTGTCGAAAACTGTCAGGACGAAGCGAGCCCACTGCGGGGAGCGGGGGAGACGTTTGTAGAGGGCTATATTTGGGGTCGGGATGCAACGCCGCTTCTGGAAAAGGCCGGTGGCAAGTTTGACTTGATCCTCATGTCGGATTTGGTCTTTAA
Source organism: Moesziomyces antarcticus (assembly GCF_000747765.1). Taxonomy (NCBI): domain Eukaryota; kingdom Fungi; phylum Basidiomycota; class Ustilaginomycetes; order Ustilaginales; family Ustilaginaceae; genus Moesziomyces; species Moesziomyces antarcticus. The sequence continues at coordinate 29,348 of NW_014639000.1, forward strand.
CCATCAAGCCCATCCGGCACTGTTGGATACCTGCGATGCGTGTTTGTCGGATGCAGTAGCGGACGAAGGCGTAGCGACCCCTTGCGTGCTGGTCTTCTTTACCCACCACAGGCCGCATTTGGCGTACAAGGATATGCAGTTCTTCGACATGGCCGAAGTCAAGGGCTGGAAGTTCGAAAAGCTCGGAGAGTGGTTCAAGCAGCCAATGTTCCCACAGGATCCGGGTGACGAGGTCGTGCGATCCACCATCCATGGATTCAGGCTCTGGAGAGCATAGAGACCAATACAATTCGTTCTTGCTTCGGTCTTGGCTTGCTCAACTCGTGTGTGTGTGTTGCGACTGTGTTGCAAAGCTGGATGCCCGCCGCTGTTGACCGGCTCGCCAACTGTCGAGCCCCGAGCGTCTCCCACGACCAAGTTGACGGTGTTGCAGTTGATGACGATGTTCCCGGGCAGATCACCGCTTCCAACCATGATGACGTTGGCCGAAAAGGGATACGAGAATCTGTCAACAGGGGAAACGAGTAGCAAGCCAAAGGGTCGAAGCCGGATGACTGGGACAAAAGGCCGGGCTGGAAGACGAGGATATGGACCAGAACCGTGAAATGGGGTTGAGGATCGAATGGGGAAAGCGAAGCTGGAATGGGAGAGGGATGGAAGTTGGGGTAAGAGACAGGAGCGGAGGGTCAGACACGTCGCCATATGTAGCAAGTGGAAATGCGGGAAGGTTCCAGCGGCGGCTGAGTTGCGGGATCTCACCTATCCGCTCGTCCTTCTCCGCACGCAGTGTGCCTCGTCCAACGTGAAGTCGGCAGCTCCAACCCAAACTCTAAAGCAGTGCAGTGTTCTGTCTTATCTCCACCGTCCTTGTCTTTGGTGTTGATGAGCGTGTGACAAGTCAATGTGATTGCCTCGACTTTGAGTCTGGCTCCGCTGCACGCCGGCTCCGCTCGAAGCCGGCCGCAAAACTTAAACGTTTGCGGCTCTCCGGATGCGCCTTCAGTTGCCGCAATTCGAGCCGGTCAATGCGGGTGCGGATCACCAACAAGTCCGGCGCGGCCTCGAGAACAAGACCGGCAGGCTCAACAAGCGGTTCGTCTCCCTCATGGGCGAGGGCGAGATGTGGCGTCAGCAGTTGGACAAGACCCAGCAGCGCGATCTCGAGTACGTCCAGGCGCAGACCCAGCTCAGGGAGACCGTGCAGGCTCGCAAAAGGGCCCAGGGCGAGCTGCTCCGCATGCGCACCGCCGTGGAGAGCTCGAGAGCCCGACCGCCCTTCGTCAGTGTGAGCGCGTGGGCGCAGAGAAAGTCCGCCAAGAGGGGTAAGCGGGCGTGCGGCTATTCCTGACCCTTGTGCGACTGGATCGGTGGAATACGCAAGACAGTCGTCCTGTCCGGGCCACGTCGCCAAACGACACTTGCTAACGCACGATCACAAGTCAGGTTCACACTGAACCTCGCACTCTTTCACACTCTGCTCGCGCTCACTCTTGTACACACTCGATCGAGATCCGAATCACTGGTATCATTCGGCAGCACGTAATACAAGATTGTTTAGGCCATGGAAGGGTCGACGCGCTTCTCGCCGGCGCCGACCAAGTTGTTGTCGAGCTTGACGAGGGGTTCGGGGCGAGTGACACCCTTCTGCCTGAGGATGGTGGTCTTGAACCAGTAGGGGAGGGTCTTTGTGTTCTGGTGCTTGATGAACTTTGCGTGAGGCACGCTGAAGACCGCATCGAGTTCCTCGAGCGTGTACCTGGCGGTTTCGGGTACAAAGAGCCAGATGAGCACAAAGGCGCATACGTTGAGACCGGCATAGAAGCCGAATGCGCCCGTGGGCGTCATGACACGAAGCATACGCGGGAAGGTGATACTGAGCACAGCTGCCCAGAACAGACAGGTGGCCACCGCCCAAGCCATACCCTGCTCACGCTGAGCAAGCGGGAATACTTCGGCCGAGTATGTGAATGGAACGGGACCCTCACCGACCGAGTACACGGCGGCAAAGAGGTAGACGAACAGGGCGACGAGTCCAATGCGCGTCTTGTTGGTCTCGCCCGGGATGAGGAAGCAAAGACCGGCAGCCAGGAGCGTCCACGCCATCTGTGGGAAGGTAGAGAGCAGCAGGCTTCGTCGACCAAACGTGTCGATGGTGACAAGCGCAGGGAAGGCAAACAGGAAGTTGACCGCTCCGAATCCGACCGAGGCGTACAGAGCCTCCTTGGAGCTGAAGCCTCCCTCCTTGAAGATGGTCGACGAATAGAAGGCCACGATGTTGATACCGCACATTTGCTAGAATTCAAAGCCACGAGAGAAAATCATCAGTATCGGTCGCAGCAAGGAAAGGCAAGGGTCCGAAGCAGGAAGGACTTACCTGAGCGAGCATGACCACGGTAGCACCGACAGTGGCACGGCGAACACGAGGGATCGTAAAGAGCTCCATGAAGCGGGCGACGTAGTTTTCGCCGCGGATGATCTTGGCCTCCTCGAGAAGATTGACGTGGATGTAGTAGAGATCCCTGTAGGCCTGGAGCTTGTTGTGTCGGAGGCGGATGAGCGAGCGGAGCGCCTGCGGGTATCGGTTCTTCTTCATGAGCCAGCGGGGCGACTCGGGGCAGAAGTAGATGAGGATGGCAAGCGGCAGCGCGGGAATGAAGGCGGATCCGAGCTGCAGACGCCACGAGATGTCGCCCGTGTCCGCGACGACGACATTTGCGATGAAGCCGAGGAAAATACCAAAAGCCTGAAGGAACAAAAAAAAAATATGAGAAGAAAGTATACTTTGTGTCAGACCATGGTCGTCACTTCATGAAGGAGTGTCATACGACACTCCTGATGGTGTAGAAACAATGAACTTACAGTCCAAAGCTGCCAGCCCATTACGAGGGCACCACGGATCTGTGCGGGCGAGTTCTCGGCTGCGAAGACGGGGACGGTGGATCCCTTGGCTCCCATGCCGATTCCGAGGAGCAGACGGACGATGAAGAGCTCCCACCAGTTCTTGGTGAAGCCCGAAGCGATGGGAGTGACGACGAGGATGACGGCGGTGATAAAGATGCATCCTCGGCGGCCGAAGAGGTTGTTGAGCGGGTCCGAAAGCCAGCAGCCGATCATGGCACTGGCGATGTAAGGGGCGGCGTTGACGATACCAACGATCCACTGGTTCCTCTCTGCAAGTGCGGCCGAGACGTAGCCGGGAGCGCCAGGGGCGATGCCTTCGGAGGCGGCCTCGGGAATGTTGAAGGCGACGGGGAAGCTGAGGTTGGCACCGTTGGAGCCGGTCTGATCCCAGCCCTGAGTGGCTGCGCCGATGGAGCAGGTGAAGATGGTCATGTAGAGGAGGAAGGGGTGGGACCACTTGTGCGAGTACTCGTGTGCGATGGCGTCCTTCTCGTCCTGAGGGAGCTCCTCGATGGACTGAAAGTCAGCGGGACGCTGGGCGAGCAAGGCGCCGCGCTGAAGACCCTCGAGATGGTCGGTGAGGCCCTTTTCCTGCGCAAAGATCTCGACGTCGCGCATGAGCTGGGCCTTGGGGATGCCGGCGAGCGGGTTGTTGACCATGGACTCGTCCAGGACGGCCTGGGGAACGGGGACGAGCGAGTCATCATTGGAGCTGGCATCGTCGGTGGCGAGGCGGTCGGCGGTGACCTTTTCCTCGGAGGGAGAGCGTTTCTCGTCGAGAGCCGACATGTTGGAAGGGATGCGGGGAACGCGGGGGTTGTCGTAGTGGATTGGAGCTGCAGAGCGAGCGGGGGGGTTATATACGCGGCTGCATGGGTGGTCGAAGTCGGGGAAAGCGCGCGTTGGCGAATGCGGGGAGGGGGAGGTGCCCCACAAGTCATGCGTGGCTGCAGCTAAGCCCCCACGCTGTTGCTGTTGCGATGGAGCGAGGGAGGGAGGGGGTGAGGCGGAGCAAAAAAAGGGCTCGGTTGACTGACTCACTAGCCGAGGTTCAAGGGCCCCCACACGGCGTTGGCCATCTGCCACCTACGACACACGATTGGCTGCGGCGAGCCATGTTGCACTGCCAGCCTCCTCGGCAGCAGCCCCACCCGAGCACCACATGCAACAGTCTCACTTGCTCGACGGCTTGAATGCGCTCGACCATCTCAGCAGGCACGGTGCACCAACAATGGGAGAGCGAACCCTTTCAATGCTATGCAGACCCTGTGCGGAAGGCGAAGAAGCGAGGTTGACCGGCTCTATTGCAGAAGTGGGGGCTCGTGTGGCCACCCTCCAAGAGCCGTCGTCGAGTCGAGTCGAGTCGAACGCGAACGCGGAGTTGGGATGTCGAGGAGCGCGTAGAGGGTCGGACGGAGTTGAATTTGTCAACGGCACTTCCGTTGGAAGCGCCAAAGGGAGCGTCGGTGGGGCCAAGGGTTTCCCCACGCCCTGTGCTCATGAAGCACGGCAGTTGACTCGGAGGCAGTGGAAGCGAGCCTCGAGATGGGCCAAGTTCGGACCATCCAAACCCTTGGCTGCTCCTACAGGCTGCTGCATTGTTGCGCGCGGGTGCAGCTCCCCTTTTGTGCGAAGAGCCCTTTTTGCGGAGAGCAGCCGCGTACAGCCTCTCTCTGTGCGGAGAAAATTCGGCATGTCGGAAAATAGAAAATCGAGGCGAGCAGGCAGAGAAGCAGCCAAACACGGCTCAGGCCGATCCCCGCAACTCGCCGCGGGCGGACTTTTAAAAACGGATTCGTCGGCTACACCACTTTTCGGCCGCTTCGCCGATGGGAAACCAAAGCGCTTCGCACCTGGTCGCAGCTCGGAATAGCCAGTCCATCGAGCTGGTTCAGTCAACTCCCGCAAGCGAACACTACCACGTACAAGGACGTAGGATGGAATGATGGCGCACGCGACATTGTCCAAGGGCGCTGATGGAGGTCGAGGAGCGGCACCGTAGGAGGCCGCTGTAGAACCCACTCGGCGACGTCGGCAGGCTAAGTCCGCTCCAACGGCGCAGCGATCAGCCGAATCATGAACACAATCCACGGCAGCTTCGCCGCACCTCTTTTGTAAGCCGGTGAGATTGCGGTGCGTAGCCGAATTTCACGCCGAGCTTGGCCGCAGCGCCTCTGTTCATGGCTGCGCTTAAGCGAGCTGCGCGCGTCAAACCTCTCGTCCCCTTTGCTCATACACCGCGACGCCTTCAGCGGCCCCGCGCCTCTCTCGTCACACGAGACCCTCTTGTCCCAGTGAATGCCACATGTCTCTGCCCGTTGGCGCGTTCCTGCTCGTCCAGCCTAAAGCTCTTGTGCAGGGTTCCTCCCCGTTCACATCCCCCCCGCAATGATCACTCGGCCCCTCCGAGATCTCGAGACGTTGAGCTGTCCCGCGCGTCGACGGGCTTCCAAAGAGTGCCAAGACCTCGCCGTGATCAAGTGACCTGGAGTAGAAATTCGATCCAGTCCTTCTCGCCGCGCCACAGCGTCAGTGCATTTCGTACCGAGACGAGCGTGGTTCAGCGTGGCCGACGACGAGAAGCTGTCGGCGTCTTTGCGGGGCGCAAGGCTCTGCCACACCTCTGTACCAATCTTGCCGAGGTTCACCCGTTCAAGCCCACGCTGCGAGGAACCGTGTGCGCTGTGCTCGAAGATGATGATCCTGCACTTTGCCCCGTGTCGGCCATCGGCGAGGTAAATTCGCCGGTGCGGCTTGAGTCCCCCCTCACTGGTCTACCCGTCCGGACATGGCTTTGAAGAAGGGATGCAGTGAGCCTCCTCCATGATGCCGTTGCCGATGCCGAACCTGGCTGCGTCTTGCACGGCAGGTACGAACCGGCTGCCGGCCAAGAGTCTCCACCACGACGGAGTCGAAAGCAGCCTCGGAAGATCGCCTCACCACCGCCTTGGCGTCGCCGGTCAACCGCACGCACGTCGACGGAGTTGCAACCAGCGTCGGAAAATGCACCAGAGCGGCAAATGGCCTTGATAGTTCGCAGATCGACCCGATGCACCTTGTAAAAATGGAGCCCGATCGAATCGCCCTTTCCAGCTAGCAAAATCGGCGCTCGCTGGCACTCCTGCGAAAAAGTGGGCCCAGAACGAAAATTCGGAAGCCGGACACACGCGCGTGCGTGCACCCGCCGCTGCCAACCGCGCATGAAGCGGCGCTCGACATCTTGGAGCTCCACCATTCCGGACCAACGACACCCACACGACGTAAGACAAGGCACCACTTTGCCTTTTCTCATATCGTCCTGCAGTAAGGCCACCGCCACGGCCGCACGATGAACAGCAAGGCGGCACAGGAGCGCCAGCAGCGCATCCTGCTCGACCTCGTTCGGCAGCCGGGCAACGATGTGTGCGCCGACTGCAAGGGCCGCGCGCCGCGATGGGCAAGCTGGAACCTGGGCATCTTTATCTGCGTGCAGTGCGCCGGCGTTCACCGCAAGATGGGCGTGCACATCTCCAAGGTCAAGTCGATCACGCTCGACACGTGGACGCGCGAGCAGGTGGACCGCATGAAGGAGATGGGCAACCTCAAGAGCAACCGCATCTTTAACCCCGACGAGATGCGCAACCGACCACCCACGAATATGGAGGAGAGCGAGCGCGATAGTGAGCTCGAAAAGTACATCCGCCGCAAGTACGAGTTCCGCAGGTTCATGGAGGGTCGTCCACCGCCAGTGCCCACCAAGGACGCCACGTTCTTGACCTCGCCGCCTGCATCGTCCGGGCGGTCAAGATCGCCAGTACCGGGGGTGTCGGAGCAGCGCAATCTGGCACAGGGCAGCAGCATTGCACGATCGCGCACGGCTCCGATCCCATCGACGTGGAGCGAGGCTCAAAGGAGAGTGGGTGCCAATGCGCCGCCGCTTCCGTCGTCGAGCACCAAGGCGTTTGCACTCCCCACACCCGCGGCCTCTTCACAGCCCACGCTGCAGCTTCCGAATGGAGCTGTGCCCCAACGAACATCGAGCGCGCTCGACGGCCGCAACGGCAGCAGCAGCGCTGCCTCGCGGCCGGTGGGTGGAGCGAGTGCGCAATCGAGCGTGTTTCACGATCTCATCTCGCTGGGCGAGCCGTCTTCAACGCCGTCTACGCAGCAGCCTGCACTGCAGATGAATCCATGGGCGGCGATGCAAGCTCAGCAGCAAGCGGTCCTGAGCGCACCAGCGATCCAAGAACCTTCTGGCAACTTTTGGTCTGCTTCCAGCAGCGGTGGTGGAGTGTCGCCTGCATCGCCGTTTGGACTAAGTCCTTCCGGGGCCACGTCGTTGGGTGCCATGCGGGCTATGCCACAGCATGCCAATACGCTGCCGGTTGCGACGCAGCCACATGCCATGGGTGGCGTTTCTCCCGGCATGCTGAGTCCCGGCGGGATGTTTCCGCAGTACCAGCAGCAGCGCAGTGCGAGTTTGGGCAGCATGGCATTTTCCACCTCGCCCATCGCCTCGCCCGGGTATGCGTCGAGCAATCCGTTCAATACGATGCAGTATGCCTCGACGGTACCGCAGCAACAATCGCAACAACTGGGACAGGCTGCATTTGGACAACAGACGATGGCCACGCCGTTCTATGGCCAGCAGGTACAACAGCAACCACAACAGCAGCAACAGCAGCAACAGCAGCAACAGCAAGGTCAATTTGGACAGTTTCAGTCGTCGATGATGCCGAATGCATATGCGCAGTCGCAGCAGCAACCGTTCATGCAGCAAAATACCCAGCACTCGACGCAGTTTGGCAACATGTGGTAGCGGTGCAATTGCGATATAGGAACAATTCTCATACAAAGCTTGTTGCGCGATGAGCCGACTGTGGTGGTGAGCAGGGGGTGATGTTCGGCATCTTGCATCCGCATATATCTCGAGACGCGGACTTCAGGTTCCGGCTTGTACGGGTGCGAGCCAAATGCGACTGTGGATGGAGTGAGGCAAAAGATGTCCGCGGAGAATTGGTGTGGCGCACGAAGATTGGTGAGCATGACGAGAACGATCTGACAACAAGGGTGCGGCGACAAATTGCCGAGGCGAAAGCGTCGAGATCGGTGGCAAGCCTAAAACATTTTTTACCCCACATTTTTTCTCGGAGGGAGAAAACAAGGTCAGGCTGGGATGGGAGGCATTCTAACGCTCGGCTAGAGGCGCCGCAAGCGAAGCGCTACTCGCGGCGCGCAGGACATTGCAAGACAGAAGGACGGCGGAGCGTGCATGCGTGTGATTGGAGGCATGACAACCTCGGTCGGAGCGGAGGCGCCGTTGAAGCCCCGGACAAGCGCGAGGATCGTGGTGATGTGGCTGGTGATTCTTCCCGCTGCCAACCCAGTGTGCTGGTTGTCAATGATCCTCCCGGGGCGTGGCGCGGCGGGAGGGAGGTGTGATCGTTGCAAGTGTGCAGGAGAAGCGGCTGCTCGCACGGCTCCAGTCACTCTCGCTTGGATTTTCGCATCGCGAGGGAGGAGGAAGTGAGACACTGCGCAAGTGCCTCGACCAACCACATGCATGAGCTTGCTAAAAAGTGTGGGGTCGGCTGCATGTCGACGCAGCATGCATCGCCACCCGCTCTCCACCTCACACGCTTCGAATGCCTAGTCAATCACAGTCTGCGAGGTGATTTCTTCATCTGGCCTGTGCTATCGGCACTCGTCCGAACGATCCAATTGCAATTGATTATGGACCTCCGGCTTGCGCGTGTGCGAGGGAGGAGACCATGTGATTTCTCGAGGGGACTGGCGAGGGAGAAAGAAAAAAGCGAGCGCCATCGATAAGGTTGTTGGCTGCACGTCCAAGGCAACTGGAGCCGCGTCATTTCGGCCCTTTTCTTGTCTCTCTCGTTTTACCCCGCCTCGGTCAGGGCACTTGGACAGCAGCCCACCTGACCGCCAACGGTGGGGTCTGGACCTGCGTTGCGGTGCCACAGCCAGTGCGCAGTCGAGTCTCCGCGGCCACACGCGAATCCGCAGAGGCTCGAAAAGAGGGACCCTTGCCTTTCGCATGCATGCTCAGCTTGGGTGCCGTGCGTGCGAGCGTGCGTGCGTGCGTGCGTACTGTAAATTACTTGCCGCTGGACTGTGCATCCTCAGCCGTGGCTCGAGAGGCAGCTGGCAAAGCAGCGCTGCTTCGGCTTCTTCCCCACACTTTGGCTGGCCTTCTGCATCTCGGCTGCTGCCACTGCGATTGTGCCCCACCAGAGCCGTCTTACGCCCTCGAGTGCAAAGCAGAAGTGAAAAGATCCCTTGTCCTCACGCTCAGTGAAGCGGTACACGCCCTCCATCCCCCTTCCCTTCTCTCCTTGGCTCAGCCCCAGTCTGGCCATATCGTTGCCTTTCTACCACCACCACCACCATCCTCGCCCGCACAGCCATCGTCGTTCATCTGACAGCCTGGTTGCCTACTCTCCCTTTCTATCTCAACGTCGACCGTACCCTTCGCTGAACCCCCGTGCGCCCGCTTGCCCAGCGCCATCGTGCAGCAGCGTCTGCCCAAAGCCTGAATCTATCGCCGTCCACGTCCGACGACCCAGGGGCCGTGCGCCCCGGATCGCTCGCTCAACGAATCGCAACCACCCAAGCGCGCCACTCGCCGCTTCGCTCAAGTCTCACATCATAAGCCCACGCGCTCACCGTTGATCTGCTGGACACGATCGCCCATGGCTTCGCCAACTGCAATTCCTAACCCCGAAAAGTCTGCCCACTACCGCCACAAGCCTTCGACCGTGGCGCCCGTCGACCTCTCGAGCGAGATCCGCACCAGCGAAGGTCAGAGGCTCTCGTTTTCGCCTCCCGTCTCGTACTACTCGCGCTCCTCGGCTCCCGCCACGGGCCTGCGCATTCCTACGGGCATGACTTCCACCATGGGGCCCTCGAGCCCCACCAACCGCTTCTCCATGGGCTTCAGCCCCACCGCATCCAAGAACGACGACGCGCGCATGTCGCCTCCGCAGTGCCACACGCGCGCGCGCTCCCAGACCACCATCGGCGCAGGCACCATCGCCTCGAGCACCGAGCCTTGGGATGCCGGCCGCATCGACACGCGATCGTCGGCGCTGAGCGACTCGGTGGGCTCGCAGTCGTCGTCGTTTGTGTCTGCCTCGGACCTGTCGTTTTCACGTTCGCCTACGAGCCCCACCAGCTCGCTCTCTTCGTCGGCGGCCGCGGGCTACTCGCTGGGCCGAGTGCCGTCGCTGCCGCTGGGTGCATCGTACGAGCAGGCGCAGAAGCGATTCAACAGCGGCAGCTGGGGCCAAAAGATGGGCTGGATGGGCTCCATGCGCTCCAACCCGCTCTCGCCCACGCTCACGCGCACCAGCATCGACGAGGGCAGTGCCGTGGGCGACGCCAACGCCAACACCAACGGTCCCATGGGCGGTCTGCTGCGACGCTTTAGCCTGAGCGGCAACTCGTACCGCGCGCCTTCCACTTCGGTGTCGTCGAATGCACCGGTGGCGCCTGCGTTCGAGACGGCGCCGAATGCGGCGGCCATCCCGCGATCGGCGTCGCCCAAGACGATCCCCGTGACGCGCGACTCGGGCGTGTGCTTTTCGGAGCGCATGGACGAGCCCAAGCCCGTGGCGCGCGGCAGGCAGCCGAGCTTCAGCGGCAACACCAAGCGCAAGCCCAGCCCCATGGGCGAGCGTCTCCTCATGGGCCACTTTAACGCGCACTGAGCTGGCCTGCCCTCATGCGCAGCTCTCCGTCTGGTTCGGCCGGCTTGCACTCGTGTATACGTATCCGGTTTCGGTTTGGTCCTTGGCTCGTCTTGTTGGTTTTGGTGTTGCGGGTCTCATGTGTCGCGCGCGCGCAAGGTCTCCCCGTGTTTCCTGCTGGGTATTGGCATTTGTTTGGATTCTCTGCAATCGAGTTTGATTTCAGCAGCAATTTGTGCGGAGAGCTTTGAAAGATTACGCACAGTGTCGATCGCAAGTGCTGGACGACCGGCGGCTCGATCGGACGTGCTGCTGCTGCATGAGTCAAGGTCGCCGGCAATCTTACTTGTGCGAACCGCAAGACGAGGAGCGTGGGGGAGTGACGCTTGGTTGCACGAGCAGCCTGCACGACCACCTCCAAGCGAGACCAGGCTTTGAGGTGCAGATTTTGGGCGCAAGATTTCGAGGGGAATAAGAATTTCCAGCCCAGAAATAGCGCTCCAACGGCGACCAACGATTGTTGCGGGGGGAAAAGGCGAGCATCGCTCTCTTTTGTCAAACCTCCACTCCGTGCTCCCGGTGCACAGGCGACTCTGCTGGCAAAAGTGGGCGAATAACCCAACCCAAAAACCCACCCGGCGCGCTGCAGCTCCACATGTCCCACACGCACCACTCACTCACTCTCCCTCGGCGTCATCATTCGAACACCACCATCCTCCCCTTGTTCGGAAGATTGACCACCACCACCACCACCACCATCCATAGCTCACACGCATTACGTATTGACGTGCGCTGGCGTCCGTCCGCCCTCATCCTCTTTCTTTCCGCCCTCTCGACATCGTCTCTGCTCCGCATGCACAATCGTTCGTGCCCAACCTAGCGGCCTCTGTCTCAGGGCATGGCGCTCCACCAGCTCTTCACCTTGGCGTTTGCGCTCCACCTCGAGCCCTTGCCCACGCTCGACTACGCCACTGTGCCCTACGTCAAGGACCCCGCACACAGCTCCGAATCGCTCCACGAGACCGACAACCTCCGCGTCGGCGCCAACACCAAGCTCGAGCCCATCCACACGCGCCATCTTCCGCACTCGGTCGACACGCTCTCTTTCCTCCTCAACCATACCCGAGCCGTCGACGCCGTCGAGCCCTTTGCAAAGCTCATCGAGCTGCTCGATGATGCAGACGACGATCCAGAGTTTCGCAACCTGCGCGACTTTTTCGATGCCCGCTACAACCAAGACGGATCCTTGACCGGCGCTGACAAGGAGCCCCGTCGTCGCATCCGCAGCGTATCGCGAGCCGCTTCCACCAAGCAGCCTGGTCGGCGCCCCAGCCAGCCTACAGACGCGCGCAAGTCGTCGTTTGCAACCAGCCTCGGTGGCGCTAGCGCGCTCAAACTCAGCTGGCTCCGACGCAGCAACAACCCCGGCTCCCAGAATCACGATGCCTCGGACGACGAAGACTCGCACTCGAGGGTATCCAGTAGCGGCCACACAGCCCATCCCCCACCACCCACCGCTCCCTACATCCGCCTGGCCAAACCCAAGCCCTCGTCGTCTCCCGCCAGCTCCACCTCGTCGTCCTCGCACCGCGACGCCGAATCGTCTGCCACCATCACGTTCCGTGTTCGCCTAGATCTTCACGCAGTAGGCCTCGCTCCACCGCCGCCCAAGCCACGGTCCCAACGACACTCGGACGCAAGCGCGCTTAGCTTGCAGCGCACCAGCTCCGCCAAGTCCGCAACCTCGTCCGATTGGAGACGACGCAGACCACGCAATTCGAGCCTCTCCAGTGGCGGCGCCGCCTTGAGGCCCGTCACCAGCCCGGACAGCCTCGCCTCGTTCGGCGCCGTCTCCTCGATCGCCAACGGCCTCTCGGATCAGCAGCTGGCTTCCATCTCCACCGCACAAGACGCGCAGACAGCCGCAAAGAGAGGCCTCAGTCTTCCACCCGAAGCCATCGACACCAACCTTCCCAGCATCACAGAGGGTACCGTCTCGAGCCCCACACAGCTTACCGGCCACAGCGAGAGCGTCAGCCCCACCACACCGCAGCAGCCTGCCTCGCCAACTACACCCACCAAGCCCGCGCGCCGCCCCTCGATGATGGCCAAGATCCTCGAATTTGGTCGCAAAAAGTCGTTCCTCGATCGGTCTACCGGCGATGCGCACGAAGATGCGGCCGACTCGAAAGCCAGTCCACATGCCTCGGATGCTACGACACGCCGTTCGAGCTTCCGCTCGGGATTCCGCCAGCAGACGGCGGACCAGACACCTTGCAACGACGAAGCGATCGACCTGGACGAGTACGACGATGATGCGGCGGTGCGTGCTCAGATGATGCGCAGCAGTGCCAATGGTGTCAGCGCGCAGAGCCGGCGTCGCTCATCGGCAGGCAGCTCCACTCGCGATGCAGCCTTCCTCAGGCATGCTCCGCACGATCTGCGTCCCGTGCAGGAGGGCGGCATGCTCGACCTCACCACCGTCTCGTCGCGCTCCAGTATCGGCACCTCGTTGTCCGATGCCATCCCGGAAGACTCTGCCACGGGCACCTTCTCGGCAGAGCGCACGAGCAAGTCGCCCTCCCGCACGCGGCAGGCGGCGGCTTTGAACGAAGGTCACGACTTTTTGTCGCTCTTCCGCGCCGCGTCGATCCTGGGCCTCAAGTCGATCGACGATGATGATGTCCCTTCGAACACCCCTAACGGCGATGATCTGTCCACGCCTGGACTCGACGGTGAGCTGCGATCGCCACGTCCCACTCCGACGCAGTTCGAAACGAGCAGCGCCAATTCGCCCTCGATCCGCACGCCGCAGGTACATCCAAAGCGTACCTCGCTTCCCGGCACCCCGGGGCGCTCGGTAAGGTCGCTCGACCTCGACCGATCGCCTCGACCGCCGTCGTCGGGTACCAACCCCATCGACGCCAACTTTAAGCTGGGTGCCTCACTGGCCAACAAGAGCGGCGGCGACGAGGACGAGGCGTGGTGGCCGTGTGGTGATGTGGACCCGCTGCCGATCAGCATCTCGAGTGCGTTCGGCCAGGCGCTGGGGTGGGAGGGCATCATGCACCTGTGCTACGGCAAGGGTAGCCGTGCCGAAGAGGACGGCAAGTACGTCGCGCTTGGCAAGGCTGCGGCGCTGGATCAGGCGACCAAGGTGCAGGAGCGCAACGTGCTTGCGTGGCGCACGGGCGTTGCTAGCGCTGGCACTTCGCCGCCCAAGCCCGAGGCTCCGATGTCGATCCACGAGCTCGGGGCGGCGGATGCTGCAGTGCTGGACGGCAACTTTGCACAGAAGCTCAACTTGGACTCTGCACATGCGCTGCCGGATACGACCAAGACGTCGGCGGTGCTGGAGCGGTTACAGGCCAAGACGCCACAGCGATCCACGACCGAGCCGCCCGCCGGTAGGAACGAGTGGCAGCAGGCGTCGCTGCTGTTTGGAACGCGCGTCAATCATGCGCGCACGTGGGAGCACTGGCGTCTGCTGTTCAAGAGCATCAAGGGCTGGATGGACGAGTACGAGAAGACGCGCGTGCGCTCGGGTTTGGCGCGCGAGATTGGGCTTGATCGACCCGTCGATCCACCGGCGCGCGATGAAGACGGTGATGCAAGCGTCCTCCTCGCCGCACCGATCGACATTGAGGGAGGGTCCGAGTTGCATGTGCCGGTCGTAGGTTCGCCACCATCGCATGCGCACGTGCTCAAGCTCGCACGCGACAAGGTGGACGTCTCGACGATATCGCGCGTGCTGGGAACATCGCTTAGCGTTCCACCGTGCGTGTTGGCGGACGCAACCAACCGCGCACACGGATTCCGTCGTCGAACCGGCATCCCGGAAGGACTTCCACTCGGTCCTGGCGACGAGGAGGCGATCGAATATACGTGGTCGCGCAAACAGCTTTCGGTCGAACACTTTGCAACCGCGCTCACCATCAGTACCGACAGCGCCCTGCACTACTTTGCCCAGCTCAGTGCGGGCAATTGGTTGCATCGGTCGGCATGGGAGTTGGACTACCTCGAAATGTGCGTCTTCAAATCGCCGCTCGTGGCGGATCGATTCCCACCCCCGGGTGAAGCGGTTGTAGAAGCTTCCCAGTCGTACAGGGCGCGAGAGGGCGAGGAGGATCGGTCGAGACTGTGTCCGAATCCGGACGAGCGCGGCGCGTGGGATCCCGATACCTGGAAGACGTGGCTGGCGGGGATCAGGGAGGGCGATATCATTGTGCCGGCCGTGGCGTGGCAGGCGTGGTGGACACTCATCTCGGTGCTCAACGGCGCGGATCGTTCGGGCAGAGCGTATGATCTGCAGGTCAAGACCATGGACGAGCCATTTGAGGCCCTCACCGATCTCAATGCCGTGTATCTCTAGATGCATTCCAGCCCCGTATCGCAATGCCATGTTCAGCATCGCCTCAACAGATGGCATTGAACCACTGACCCGCATGTCGGTGAGTTGCTGTGAGCGGAAGAATAGTGGCATGTTGCATTTGCGGTCAAGTACGCAGGTGAGCCGTGTACAAGTGGTGGGGGCGAGACTAGTCTTCGGCGGGTGCAGCGCCGGGTGCGCCTGCGGCCGCCTTTTTGGCCGTCTTCTTGTCCTCCTCGATGGCGATGTTCTTTTCCGACGGACCGCCCTCGGCGTCGGAGGGGAGTTCGTGGAACGGCTTCGTGCGCGAAAGGATCAGATCGCGCACGTCGTCTGCCACATCGCCCTGCACGACGATCTCGTCGATTCCCGGGTTCTGCACGCTCTTGCTCACCGATGCACCCGTTGCAAAGCGCGAAGACAACCTACACCCTCCAGAAAAGAACAATCAGCATCTCATGCAGTCTACATCAAAGAATGGTTGGAGGAAGNGGGGGGACTTACGCTTTTGCTACGACTTTGAGCGCAGGAAGCGGCGGCGAAAAGAGGTGGAGACCGATGATGCTCGTGGTGACTTTGCGCTTGGTGCGCGCCTCCTTCTTGAGCACGATGCGCGAGGCGGCCATCTGGGCGCGTTCGCGCTCCTCCTTGGCGACGGTCTTGCGCTCCTTCTTGGCAGCCTCGCGCTCGAGATCCTCGGCCTGCTTGGTGGTGAGGTTAGCCAGGTTGGACGAGATCGCCTCTTCGGACCACAGCTGCGAGTAGAGCGCCGGCTGGTGCTCCTGCAGCCACGAACGGCACTTGGAGGGCGAGGGGCCAAACTCGCAGTACTCGGGCGGGAAGGTGCAGACGGCACAGTAGACCACCTCGCGCGGCTGAGGGCCGGTGGGAACCGAAGGTCCAGCTTCGTTTTCGATGTCAGCCATCTTGATAGATCGTCAGAAGATGTACGGAGACAAGGTGGAGTGGAGCGGAAGGGAGGCAAGAGCAAGAGGTCGATGGCAAAGTGCCGTGTCGGCGGCCAATTCTTCTCGCACGACACCACCCGAAAAAAACTCCACAAGGATCACAAATCGGGTCGGGTTGGTCCGATGGAACTCGATCCAAGCTAGACCGCCGGGGTAGCTGCGTGGACGGCGGTGCAGGTTTTGACAGTCCGCCGCAGATCTTGGACGGGCCTCGCCCTTTGCTGCAGGCTGAAAGCCCGCTTCAGCACGTCGGTCACCGGCACTGCCATGCTCGACTTGCATCCATCCATCGCTACCCCTTCTGCTTTCCCTCTCATACACCACCAAGTTGACATATACGAGGACTCTTCTCCTTTCTCCCGGATCGCCTACGGAACCTGGGACCCCCTTCGGATAGACAGATAGACACCTCCTCCGGCTGGACAGTGCCGCGTGTGCATCCGCAACCATGGACGAGCTCGTTCGCTTTGTCAAGCAGCACCGCCGCCAGATCACGCGTTTCGCCAAGAAGGCGTTCACGTGGTGGAAAAAGAACCAGGGCGGAGGACAGCAGCAAGGCGGTGGCGGCGGTGGTGGTGGCTCGTACGGCGGCTCTTACGGCCAACAAGGTGGTCAGCAGGGCGGCCATCAAGGAGGCTACGGCGGTTATGCTGGTGCAGCTGCAGGAGGCTATGCAGGAGCGGCTGGAGCAGGCGCTGGGTACGACCATCCGCCACCGCAAGGCTCGTACGGTGTGCCACAGCAGCAGCACGGTGCGCCGACGCAGGGCCCGCACTACAAGTACTCTGCGGACAACCAGGTGAACCAGCACGATGCCAACTACATGAATCTGCGCAACCAGGCGCGCTCCGAGGGCGACAAGATGGCGCAGTGCTTCGATCAGTCGCACAAGGCGTATGCGCAGGGCGACGGCGCACGCGCCAAGCAGCTCAGCAACGAGGGCAACGCGCACAAGGCCAACATGGAACGCCTCAACCGCCAGGCGGCCGACTGGATCTTTATGGCCAACAACGAGGACTCGCCGCAGGGCACCGTGGATCTCCACGGTCTCTACACGTCCGAGGCGCTCGAGCGAACCGAACAGGCAGTGCGCAATGGCCAGTCCCAGGGCTGGAACGAGCTGCGCATCATTGTCGGAAAGGGACTGCACAGCAAGGACCACCGCCAGCACATTGCGCCCGCCGTCGAAAAGATGATGCGCGACTACCGCCTCGAGGCGCACCTCGACCCAAGGAACGCCGGCGTGCTCGTCGTCAACCTGCGCGGAAACGGCCAGGGCGGCGCCAACTTTACGCGCGACCTCGCCAAGCAGACCACCGGCAACGAGGACGAGTGCGTCATCATGTAGGCCCGTCTCGCAGACTCTCTGGCGCATGATGAGACCAAAGCGACTCGCTTGCTCCGTCTAGACTCGGTGTAATCACATACCCTTCCACCTGGATACCAAGGATCATCCTCTGCGGTGCATGCCGAGCTCTTGTGTGTGACCCGCTTGTCGAGTGAGGTCGGTCTGGAGGAGCTCTGCCACCATCAACCAGGCACAAGCCGTGGTTTTCGACGGAATATAATTTGTGAAGTCCACTACGTGCTAACAGCGAGCGATTTTCTCGAGCGCCGGCCAACGCGCTGCCAAGCAAGAAAGAGCAACACGGCCCCGCCCCTGTGCAGCATCACACATGCATGATTCAGCCTGTCACGACCACGGTGCCTCTTCCCGTGCCTCCGAGGTTCGATTCAAGCTCGAGACTAACTTTGTCGCCGCTTCGCGTTTCCGAGCTACCACCACCTCACTCACTCCTTCTCTTGGATCCCTGCTCTCACACTCGTTTTGCCTCGGCAATGCTCCGTCGCATCTGCATCTAAAGCGCTCGGGCCATGGCAGCCCCAAGCTGCACACCAAACACGCTTCAACGAGGAGAAACCTCGGCCTAGGCATCTAGCTCGACCGCCAATATGGAGTACATCGCGGCGCAGGACGACGCACATCCAGGCGCGCCGCTCAGCGTCGCCGCAGCCATCGCACTCGGCCTGGTGGCCAGCTTCATCCAGAGTCTCGGGCTAACCATCCAGCGCAAGTCGCATCTCCAGAACGAATCGCTGCCACCCGCACGACGCTCCACGGAATGGAAGCGCCCACTGTGGCTCGTCGGCTTCGTCATCTTCCTGGTCGCCAACGTCGGCGGAACGGTGTTTCAGATCGGCGCACTCCCCATCGTCATGCTCGCGCCGCTCGGAGCCGTCAGTCTGCTCTACAATGCCGTACTCGCGCGCTTCCTGCTCAACGACCTCCTCTCCAAGTACATGGTGATGGGCACCGCGCTCATCGCCTCCGGCGCTGTCTTGATCGGCTACTTTGGCGTCGTCCCCTCGCCTCCACACAGCCTCGACGAGCTGCTCGACCTGTACGCGCGCCCGACGTTTGTCGCGTTTGCCACCATCTTCACCTTTCTCTTTGTGGGCGTACTCACCGTGTCGCATCTCGCTGACTGGCAGCTTCACACGCGCATGTACCGCAACTCGCTCCCCAGCCGACCGCAGAAGCCCAAGCATCGCACCAGTCACGGACTGCGCGGCCGTCTGCGAAGGCGGTGGTCCGCTCCCACTCTAGCACCCGTCGCCGAGGTCAACGAGAGCAGCTCCGGTATCGCCACCCCCGTGCTCGCCGGGCGCGACGAGATCAATCGCCGCTCGACCGTCGGGCTCACCGCTTCTCCGCAGAGCGTCGTGTACGGCCGCACCATTGTCGCCACACCCATCCCGCCACTCGCTGCAGCCCCCGTCGGTGCACGCGACACCAACGGCGACGTCTCGTCGGCGTCGAGCGTCCACAAACAGGCAGATACCAACGCTGCCTCGAAGCGCGACTATGGATCGCTTGGCAGGAGCGACTACGCCAACGCGCGCAAGCGCAAGAAGAGCATCGACGTGCCGCGTCTCGAGCTCAGGGAAGCAGAGCAGCGCGTCGACGCTGAGACGGTGCGCCAGACCAAGCTCGGTCTCGCCGTCGCCTACGGCGGTGCAAGCGGTACGCTTTCGGGCGCGTGCCTGCTGCTCGCCAAGTCGGGCGTGGAGCTGCTCATGCTCACGTTCGCCGGCCAGAATCAGTTTGGCCGCTGGCAGAGCTGGCTGCTCATCGGCATCCTCCTCGCCGCAGCGCTGCTCCAGCTCTGGTACCTCAACAAGGCGCTCAAGCTCGCAGATCCCACACTCGTGTGTCCGCTGGCATTCTGCTTTTACAACACCTCGAGCATCGCGCTCGGCCTCGTCTACTTTGACCAGATCGGCGCGCTGGCGTGGTACGATCTCGTGCTCGTCGCCGTCGGCACGGCCGTGCTGCTGGCGGGTGTGTGGACCGTGAGTCTGCACGGCAACGACGATCCGTGCGACGACGATCCAGAGACGCAGCCCCTGCTGGCGTCGCCCGCGTCGTCGGTGCGCTCGCGCCCGTCTTTCGACGCCGACTACGAAGGTTTGCTGGCGGCCAACGGCGCTGGGTTGGTAGGCCCACATCTGCCTCCGGTCTCAGTGTCGCCGCACTCGTCGTCGTTTGTAGACCACAATGTGGCGCCCCTGACGAGTCCCGAGGAAGCAGCCCTCACTCTGCCCGCCGCCGAAGGCCAGCTAGCGGACAGCGGCGCACCTAGGGTCGCGCCTCGCTTGGGTGCAACGCCTGCTCGGCGACGCTTTGGCTCGAGTGGTGCGCATGCTCAGCGGCGCCCCACGATCACGCTCGAGTTTCCGCTGCGCGACGACATCTTTTCGCCCAAGCACGACGCAGCCTCGCCGGCGCCACACGATGTCGAGGCGGATGCGGGGCCAAGCTCGTCGCCTCCGCGCAGTCGCCGGGCCGAGGCGTCGCCCGAGGAGCACGACTCGCACGGCAGAAGACAGGGCTCGCTGTACAATACCATTCTCGAGCACGGCCTGTCGATCGGCATCAGTCCGAGCTCGCCCGGCTTCCATCTGCAGCCGCGCTCGCCGTCGCTGTCGCGCGTCAACTCCAACTGGCAGCGGCCCACGCGCCATCCGCAGCGCAGCATGTCGGAAGCCGATGCGCCCTCGACGCTCACGGGACACGGGCGCCGGGGCCAGCAGGGAAGCGAGGACTCGGTGGTTAGCAACGTGGGTGGCGAGGCGCAGGATGAGGATGCGGCGAGTTCTGGGTTTGGGATTGCGCTGGATCAGCTCGATCTGAGTCGTAGGCTCGAGGCGGTGGGACTGAGTGCGGGCGCCAGGTGGTGGAAGCGCTTGAAACCGCGTTGGACGCGATCGCGGCAGGTAGAGTCCGTCGCAGAAGAGACGGACGCAGACGTTTCAGACCGTACCGTCATTATCACCAGCAACAGCAACGGTAGCCTCATGGCCGTGCAGCCCGACGACCATCAGCCAACTCAAGGACTCGGCCTCGACCTTTCACAGAGCCGCGAGTCATCCACCTGACCCACCGCACGCGTGCGTCCACACGATGCATGCTTTGTCTTGTACCACAGCGATACCCAATGTTTGGCAGTGCGATGTGGGAATTGCTTTAAAAGCTGCCAGCGTTGACGAGGAAGAGGTCGCGCTCGTTGGACTTGATCCACTTTGTGAGCGTGTTGGCAATCGCCACGATGGCGGATTTCGACAGCTGCGGATTGACGCAGAGGTAGAGCTCAAAGGGTGCCGTGATCCAGCCAAGCACCTGTTCGTGGTGGCTCTTGAGCAGTTGCATCTTCATCCTGGTATCCGTGGTGAGTTTTGGATTTGCAGATGTTGAAGAGGCGAGACCGAGGGCAGAGGCGATCTGGGTCGTTGGCTCGGGTGATGACGAGGGGATGGGGTTGTGGATGTTGTGGTGGACGAGGGCGTAGAGGGTGAAGAGACGTTTGCGGTGCGGGGCGCAGGTGCTGTACGGCTCGGGCAGTAGGGGTGAGGTTAGTTGGATCGTGCTGTTGCTGCGGTAGACAAAGTGTCGCAGCCCCGCCAGCCCGAGCTCGGTGCAGGTATAGGCGGAAACGCGCGGCCCACCTTGGTCCAGATTGAGCGGATCCAATAGATGCCTACATAGCACGAGAATGTGTCGCTGGAAAGACGTCATCCATGCATCCCCCTCCCCACCCTCATGTCTTGTTTTCGATTTGCCCTTCCTAGCCTCTACGGGAGTCTTGGCACTTGAAGAGGTGGCAGGTTTGGCAACGAGCGACGAGATCCAGTTCGACACGGTAGGAAACGCATCCTTGTCGGCGGTGACCACAATCACTGCCAGCTCGGAGCTCGTCATGCGCTCTCCTTGCTTGTTGCCTGACGTCCAGCTTTCGGGATCGAGGAACTTGACGTAGGCATGCACGAATCCCTGCGGCGCAAACTTGGGCATGCTAAACGGCATCCACACCTCGGCCTCTCCATCCCCGGACGTCTTGATCGACCTACTGCCCATGACGGTATTTGTGAGTAGCAGAAGATCGATCGGATGCACCGAGTGCTTGCGCGGCCTAAGCAGCGTCACGATCCTTCCGTTGGCAACCAGCAGCACGTAGAGCAAATCCTTGGGTCTGCACACCTGTCCATCCGCTTTGCCTTCTTCAGCTACGGGCGGCTGGAGTGTAGCGGTCAGCTGGTCGCGCAAGTTGGGCACGGTGATACGGATCGGCTGCAAAGCCTGGAGCCACCACTGATGGCCACACGCCCAGTCGGACATGTTTGCATCGTCATTGTTGGCGTTGAGCTGGTTGACCAGGTAGTCAAAGATGCCCTCGGTGCCTTCGAGCAGCCGCCTCAGATCAAAGTTGGGCATGCGCGCGAATAGGCGTGTGAGCTGACTGGCCGAAACGAGACTGACGACCTGCAGGTAGAGATACTCGAGGTGCTGGCGCAGCGTTGACGGCTCTTCGCTCCAGCTCGACACGCACACGAGGTAGAGCGGCGCGCGAAGCAGAAAGACGATGAGCAAATCGCCCTGCCGGATGAAGCGCAGCTTGTCCGAGTCCTCGTCGGCGAAGATGGAGATGAGCGCCTGCATCACGCCGACCTGCGTCGTGCTGCTCTCGTCTTCTTCGTCGCTGTCAGCGCAAGGCAAGCCGCTGGCAGCATCGTCGGGTTGTTGCGGAGGTGTGGATTGCTGCCGCCGCTTTTCGCGATGCCGTCGACGCCGTGCGAGCGATGCATGCGAGATGTAGATCGGCTTGCCCGCCGACGAGAGGATGTAGTACTTGCGGTCCGGATACCGCTCTGCCTCCACATTCGAAGCTGATGTATCGGCGAGGTTGGGTTCTGCTGGTCGGATGTCGTCACTCGACGGCAGACCGGCATGGTCTGGCAGCGTCTCTGCCTGGTCCTCGGGAGCGGCAGCATGCTTCGCCACACGGGCGGCTACGTCGACGCTATTGCTGCGACTGCGACGACTGGAGGATGCCCGACTGACCGAAAGCTGCGACAGCCTCGATCGCACACTGTGGCCGTGCGAGGCTCTGTCCGCTGCAGCCTTGTCGTTGACGCGATGCAGCACGTCGAGCGCATGGATGCTCGAGCTCGCGGTGATGCCGACGGCTTCCGGCTCGTCATCTCCTCCTGCATTCTGAAAAGCACCTTCTCCCGATGCAGCGTCCGATGCTGAGGCTGATGTGCTGACCTGTACCTTGGAATCCTCGTCGAGATCTGCTAGATGCGCATCGGCGGGAGGTTGCGGGGTGGACGCTCGGAAGGCCAAGTCCGGAAGCGGGGTGGACGCCCTGGTGGACGCGGAGCTGTGCGTGGAGGCAGCGTGGGAGCGCGACCCGGAGTCGGCGGCAGTGCTGGTGTTGGCGCCGACGGTGATGCGGGAGGAAGTGGTTGAGGTGGAGGCGGCTGACGTCCAGGATCTGGCGAGAAGCGCTGTGGGGCGTGCGGGCGTGGTGGATTTGGAGCTGGTGCGAGAGGAGCTCGAGACTTGCCGGCTGCCCTCAGCGGCCGCTTCTGGCTCGGAGGGAGAGGGCGGCGACTGCGCCATGACCAGTAGGGCGCTCGGTCGAAAGATATGGAGAGAGATGGTGGGAGGGTAAGGACGTTCGAGAAGCAGTCGCGCGCGCGCGTGTGTGAGCCATGAAAGAGTCGCCTCCACACCAACACTTTTTGGCGGTCCATGCCCGCTCCTTCTGCCGCTTCTTTACCGAACCAATTCCACCTTCCAAGCCTGTCTTCGCATCACGTCCTTGCGTTCCACCAACAAGGCTCGTCCAGCATGTCGCAAGCTTCGTCAACGCAGCCGCTCTATGCGGTCGCCGATTTCTGCCGTAAGTGTAGACGCGTTTCCAAGCACAACAACCCTACGGGTACTGAATGCCAATGATGTGCTTTCTCGTATCGCAGTGATCCCAATGGGCACTCCCACCACCTCGGTCGGCGAGTACATCACCGAGTGCCAGCGCGTGCTCGAAGATATGAAGGACGAAGGCATCCGCTACGAAGTGCAGTAGGTATCAAAACGCCAATCATCGTTGCGCTTGTCATGCTGATCCACCCGATGTTGTCTCACAGCGGATACGGTACCAACCTCGAGGGCCTCTTCCCCGTCGTGAGCAAGGCGATCGAGCGATGCCACGAGGCAGTCCATCGACTCGGCGCGCAAAGGATCGCGACGGACATCCGCATCGGTACCCGCACCGACAAGCCGCCGCCGACATCCGCAGGGCCCACCGAGAACCAGCGCAAGAAGCAGAGCGTGCTCAACCGCCTAATGCAGGAATGATCGGATCGCTCGCACCCGCATCCGCTTCAGCACACCATCGGTTGAGACCGTGACAGCTGGCCTATCGAGATCAAATGCTGCAAAGTGGGTATGGAGTGAAAGGATTGGTAGGAAGGCGCGGAGAACTGTCCGATTGTTAGTTGACGAACGATCTAAATGAGCAGCGCGTTTTTTTCGACTGAGCTTTTCGCCTTTACGCCTCCACCCAGCGCGGGCGCTTCACGCGACGCGTTAAATTCAAGGGTCCCGCCAGCGCCACTTTTGGCCACTCGCTCTGAAGCCCGGAGATGAGCTGTTTGGCAGCTGCGGTCTCGAGCACCTTCCTCCACCACCAGTCTCACCCGACGACCACCACATCAGCCTTTGCTGAAGCTACACAATGTCGGGACTCATGTACGAAGGTCCGTCGACGTCCGAGAAGCCGGATCTCGGCCTGGACAATGTCGCCGAGAGTTCCTTCTGCCAGTTCTTCCGCTCCATGCCCCCAAGCACGCCCGGAACGCTGCGCCTCTTTGACCGCTCCGACTTCTTCTCGGCCCACGGCGACGACGCCATCCTCATCGCCAACCTCGTATTCAAGACACACTCCGCGCTCAAGTACCTCGGCAGCGGCGGCAAGGACAAGGGTCTGCCCTCCATCACACTCAGCGTCGCGGCGGCCAAAAACTTTCTTCGCGAGGCGCTCACTTCGCGTCAGATGCGCGTCGAGATCTGGAGCAACGCCGGCGGCAAGCGCAACAACCAGTGGACCATGCTCAAGCACGCCTCCCCCGGCAACCTCACCCAGCTGGAAGACATGATCTTTGTCAACGCCGACATCGTCAGCGCACCCATCGTCATGGCGCTCAAGATGACCACCCGCGACGGCATCAAGACCGTCGGCGCGGCGTTTGCCGATGCCACCAATCGCGAGCTGTGCGTCGCAGAGTACGCAGAGAACGACCTCTTCTCCAACACAGAGTCGCTCATGATCCAGCTCGGCGTCAAGGAGTGCATCCTCCCCAAGGACGACAAGGGCGCCGACCTCGACCTCACAAAGCTGCGCGCCGTCATCGAGCGCTGCGGCGTCGTCATGTTCGACAACCGTCGCGCCGACTTTTCGGCCAAAAACATCGAGCAGGACCTCCGCCGTCTGCTCAAGGACGAGTCGGCCGGAATCACCATCCCCGAGCTCGACCTCAAGGTCGCCATGGCCGCAGCAGCTGCGCTCGTCTCCTACCTCGCTTTGCTCACCGACGAGCACAACTTTGGCCAGTATACCATCCGCACACACGACCTCTCCCAGTACCTGCGTCTCGACAACTCGGCACTGCGCGCCCTCAACCTCTTCCCCGAGCCGGGTCAGACGGGCTCGAGCAAGAACACCAGCGTCTTTGGCTTGCTCAACCGTTGCCGCACCGGCCAGGGCCAGCGTCTGCTCGGCCAGTGGCTCAAGCAGCCCCTCGTCAATGTCCACGCCATCCAGCAGAGGCAGGACCTCGTGGAGCTCTTCGTGCGAGACAACAGCTCGCGTCAAAACGTCCAGTCCGACTTTCTCAAACTCATGCCAGACATGCATCGCATCAGCAAGCGCTTCCAAAAGGGTGTCGCCACGCTCGAGGACGTCGTGCGTGTCTACCAGGCCGTGCTCCGCCTGCCTGGCTTGATCCAGACGCTCGCCGACATGGACACGCCATCCGAGGCGCACCAGCTCTTGCTCGATTCCACCTACATCGAGCCCCTCAAACTGCACGAAGCGGCGCTCGCCAAGTTTATCGAGCTCGTCGAGGCAACGCTCGATCTCAACGAGCTCACGCACCACAACTTTGTCATCAAGCCCGACTTTGACGACAATCTGCGTCAGATCAAGGAGGCGCTCGACGACACGCGCGACAAGCTCGACGAGCAGCACCGCGCAGCAGGCAAGGAGCTTCGCATGGACACCGAAAAGAAGCTGCATCTGGAGAACCACCACGTGTACGGATACTGCCTCCGCGTCACGCGCACCGACGCCAGCCTCGTCCGCAACAAGAAGGGCTACTCGGACATCGCCACCGTCAAGGGCGGCCTCTACTTTACCAACGAAGCGCTGCGCGACCTCTCGACCGATTTCAAGGACCTCTCGGAGCGCTACAACCGCTCGCAGAGCGGGCTCGTCAAGGAGGTCATCCAGATCGCATCGTCGTACTGCCCGCCGCTCGAAAAGCTCAACGTGGTGCTCGCGCATCTCGACGTCATTGTCAGCTTTGCACATGTCTCCGAGAGCGCGCCCGTGCCGTACGTCAAGCCAAGAGTGAGCGAAAAGGGCACCAATGCCGACCTCGAGCTGCGCGAAGCCAGACATCCTTGCCTCGAGGTGATGGACGACGTCAACTTCATCCCCAACGACACCGAGATGGTGCGCGGTGCGTCCGAGTTCCTCGTCATCACGGGCCCCAACATGGGCGGCAAGTCGACCTACATTCGTCAGGTGGGCATCATGGCGCTCATGGCTCAGGTGGGCTGCTTTGTGCCTGCCGCCGAAGGAGCGAGGCTGCCCGTGTTTGACTGCATCCTCGCGCGTGTGGGTGCGGGTGATAGCCAGCTCAAGGGCGTCAGTACGTTTATGGCCGAGATGCTCGAGACGGCCACCATCCTCAAAACAGCCACGGCGGACTCGCTCATCATCATCGACGAGCTCGGACGCGGCACGTCGACCTACGATGGCTTTGGCCTGGCGTGGGCGATCAGCGAGTGGATCGCCACCAATGTGCGCTGCAAATGTCTATTTGCCACGCACTTCCACGAGCTGACCAACCTGGCGAGCCAGCAGGCGCACGTGCGCAACCTGCACGTCGTCGCGCACGTCGAACAGCGTAAAGGCGGCTCGCGACAGGACCGCGACATTACGCTCCTCTACAAGGTCGAGCCGGGCATCAGCGATCAGAGTCTGGGTATCAATGTCGCCGAGCTCGCCAACTTTCCGCCCTCGGTCATCGCACTCGCAAAGAGAAAGGCCGAGGAACTCGAGGACTACGACGAAGACGACGCACAGGCAGCTGGCGGCGTGCTCGACAGCCTGCCCGAGGACGAGACCAAGCAGGGGGCCGCGCTCATCGACGAGTTCCTCACCACCTGGGCTAGCCGCACCAAGCACCTCGAGCAGGACGCAAAGAGGCGCAGGCACGCAGACACCGACGAGGAACTGCAGGAACTCAGAAAGGTCGTCGACGAGTTCCGCCCTCGCATCGAGGCCAACGCGTGGGCCGCCAAGGTGCTCGAGAGCTTTTGAGTGCATCAATCCACACTCGATTCACTAAGTTAAGCGAAGCGCGCGGTTTGTGCCTGAGTACAAGAAGAGTCTCGAACGGGACCATTGAGTGGAAAGAGGGGAAGCATGGTCAATGCATGAGGGGTCGCACGTTGCACGTTGGGGGGGCAGCGGATGCTCGGGTCTCCGTTCGCAGAGATAGCGAGCCATGTGCGAGGGTGTCACAGGGTCGGACTTGTGCGAGGCTAGGACAGAGTGCGGAAGGTGCGGTTCCGCGCAGGCCGCGCGCCGTGCAACGGTGAACGTGGGCCGGCTTGGGCCGAGCGGAGGCTGACTGTTTTGGCAAGTGGCGGAAGTTGAATTTGCATCCGACGGTCCAAGCGAGTTGCGGCGCTAAGCGAGGCTGAAGAAAAAGGTTGGCACTGCGCCCAAACGCCCGCCTGTCCAACTCGGCGAGCCGCGCTCCGAACGCCGCTTCTTCGTGTTGATCTGCCAAGCCCCCTCCTCCTCCCCCACCGCGGGTCTGGGAGATTAGACGCAAGGCTTCATGCGCGATAGCACAAACGTGCAATCCCATTCGTGCCCACACAAAACGTTGCCTCTGCCTGCAGCACCGTGCCCGACACAAGACCCCGTCCCTCGCTTCCAGAGTGAAGAAAAATCCATAGCCGAAGCTGAAGCCCCCTCCAGACCCTCCTCGACGGCTGGAAGATATAAGACCGTCCATCTCAATGCTTTGCTTTCTTCGCCTGCCCCCTACGCAAAGTCTCTTCCTCTCTCCTGCTTGACCAGAATGAAATTCGCCACTGCCACTCTCGCCGTGCTCGCTGCCGCCGGCACCGTCTCGGCTGACAACTGGCTCGACCAGCTCGGCAACTCCTTCAAGAACAAGGGCCAGGAGATCGCTGCTTGCGCTAAGGCTTCCAGCCAGCTTTCGTGCAACGCAAAGTACGACATTCCCGCAAGCTCCTCCGCCAACTGCTGCTTTAATGGCGCCCTCGTTGACGGAGGAAAGCAGAGCGGTCTCATTCTCAGCACGTCCTTCTGGACTACGACCGCGGCCGATCCCGCCAACAACGGACCCAAGGATTCCACCACCATACACGGCTTGTGGCCAGATTGCGAGTGCCTGATTCGGTGCAGAAAGCAGACTTCTACATGTATACTGACCATCACTCTTCGTTCCCGTGAATACGGACCCTTTTTTTTTTTCTTTTCTTTTTTTTTTTTGGCTCATATACAAACCATCATCTTTCTTCTCTTGGATCATACACAACTCATCTTCGTCTCCTACAGACTGCGATGCGACATACCCTGCTTTTTGTAGTGCTGTCAGCGGTATCCCGGAGTACACGGGCGCCCAGATCGTCGATGTGATGGCCAAGTACGACCCCGCACTCAAAGCTTACTATGACAAGTACTTCAAGGACCTCAACGGCGACGCGCCTAGCTTCCTCGAGCACGAGTACAACAAGCACGGCACGTGCTACACTACCATGCGCCCCAGCTGCCAGCCCAAGCTGCCTTGGATCAGCCAGGCCGACTTTGCCGTGCTCAACTACTTCCGCCAGATCGCACACAAGTTCGCCGAACTCCCCACGTACGACATCCTCAAGGCCGCCGGTATCGTCCCGGACGCCAACAAGACCTACCAGCTCGCCGATGTTCAAGCCGCTCTCAAGGAGGCCCATGGCGCTACACCTTTCGTAGGCTGCAACAAGAAGGGCGAGATGAACGAGTTTTGGTACTTTAATTTTGTGCAAGGCAGCGTTAACTTCGGTCGCTACGAGCCTACCGAGTCGACGACCAAGTCTACATGCCCCGCTACCCTCAAGTACCTCCCGAAGCCTTGATATCATAGATCTTGGAGGAATACACGGCGATTTCCGTTTGAATGCCTTGTATACCTAGCCGTGCAGTCATCGACATCGGAACTTCCAATGATCGTGGCCACTTGCCCTCGTCTGATCATATCCGTGCCGGTTGATGTGAGTGGGGTCAATAAAAACGGGAAGTGCACATCCGACTGTGACTATTTGGCACGCCGCCGCCCCTCTCAAGACGGCCACGGCGGACTCGCTCATCATCATCGACGAGCTCGGACGCGGTACCTCGACGTACGATGGCTTTGGCCTGGCGTGGGCGATCAGCGAGTGGATCGCCACCAATGTGCGCTGCAAGTGTCTATTTGCCACGCACTTCCACGAGCTAACCAACCTGGCGAGCCAGCAGGCGCACGTGCGGACGGCCTGCACAATCTGCGGAAACGTAAGGCCAACGCTCTCGACGGGCCCTCGCGGTGGTCGCTAGCGGCCGGAATCGAGCAGATCGAGAGGTCAGACGAAGCTGCGGAAGCGGGACGCAGCTGCGATGTCGTAGGCGGAACCGTCGAGCCAGTGGCGTCCGAGGAGATGGTGTCGAGGCCCGGCGGGTTGTCGTTGTTCCTTCGTGATCACGCGTGACAATTGTCTCGTTGCCAGCGCGTACGTGGACCGATAAGATGCCATCGATGCCAGCTCGACCACCGCACAGAGCGTATAAGGCTCCGATTCCAGCGGGAGAGCGAGGCTTCCCGCAAAGAAGCTTCCTTGACGGTGAACGTCAACGCTGACGGGATCGCCTCCTTAGTGGTGGAGCATGGCAGCGAGAAAACCGCTGGCACAGGTTTCGACGAGGGCGAAAAGGTTCAACAGCTTCAACAAGGCCAAGTCTACGGACGGAAGCTACCTCGGCTTGCAGGTCGTACAGCGCAAAATTCGGCTCAAGGTCCTCGGCGTCACTTGTGTCTTCAAAGTCGTCGAGACCGCAGCTCGGTGCTACGACCTCATCTGCCGACTGACGTTTGCAAATCAGCTCGACGGCGTTGAGGGCGTCTTGAATGACCTTCTGGGACAAGACCGCTATGTCGCCTGCAAGCTGGTGCGCGAGCACGGCGTCGAGGTTTGGCGCATCTGTCGCGCGTTTGCCGTGATCACGCGGAATGACTGCCAGACGTCCGACCCAGTGCAGATAGCAAGGTATGAGGTCCTCGAAAGTGACCGTGAGATTGGCACCATGCTTGAGACGCCAAAGATTGTAGTAGATGGCGCACTCAATCTCGCCATGAACATCCAGAGACGTTTTGAAACGGAAACACTGGCCGTTTGCGATGAGATGAGCAGTCCAACCCCCTTGGACCGGGCAGACTCTTCGATACTCGGAATAACAATCCACTTCCTTTTTGGTGAGGAAGTTGACCACCTCTTGGACCTTGGCCTCATCCGCGAGAGCTACTTGATAGTCCGCGAGTTTGTCTGGCCGATTGAGCAGGGCACCGACGCCATGCTGATACAAGGCGGCAAGATCGTACAGCTCGATGGCCAGATCCTCGCCGAGACCCAGTGCAGGTTGTCTGCAAAGTTGTCCGTCGGGACCCGGTTCTTGTGGTCAACCATGTGTCGATTGACCGGGTCGGGCGACGGACTCTGGGAGGCGACGTGGCGGGCCATCGCATGCAGACCGCATTTGATGCGCGGAGGGGCTCCACCGCGCTCGTACACGACGCAGATGGCATTGCGGAGCAACACCTCGTTGCGCGTGTCGATGCGCGCGCAAACAATCCCGCGGCTATCATGCACCTCGTAGGTGCTGATGCCGGTTCTCTCGTCGCGATCGACGATCACTACCTTGGCAGCACCCGACTTGAGTCGGGGAACCGAAAAAGGAAGCAGTCCGGGGAGAGCGTCATTCGGGAGCGGCTTGGGAGAGACAGGCTCCGGCGTCTGTGAGCGAGATCGAAAAGGGGGAGCGGCCGGTGGCAGCGGCAGGCGACGGAGCCGTTGGGACTGCAGACAATGGTGGGGTTCCGGCCTGACCCGCCCGGCACCTGCATCCGGGGCACGCCCGCATGCACGCCCTGGAGGTGATGCTACATGCGCCCGCTCAGGGGTGCGACGCATTTACGGTACCTCTTGCTCGCACGCATTTGCTCACTCGCCTATACAATAGACACACCATCTCGATAATTCCTACCCAAATCAATACATTTTCCTTCGCACCAACTATCTTTGCCGTGTGTCGCCTGGCATCCGCGTCCTAGCGCAACCGTCGCCTAGCATCAGCGCCCAAATGCAACCGTCGCAGAATCCTTCAGCCAATACCCTTGCACTGGGCAGACTCCTCGATACTCGGACCACTAATTGGATTCTTTCACATCAGGGAATCAGATCACCTCTTTGACCTTGGCCTCATCCGCAAGAGCCACTTGGTAGTTCTGGAGTTTTTCTGGCCGACTGAGAAGTGCGTCAGCGCCATGCTGATAGCTCTCAACCTTTCCCCTGCTTGCTGTAATGTCTAGCCAGACATCGTCGTCGACCAGCACCTCGATTTTCTCGCTGCCATGCTCCGCCACAAGCATGCCATCCCTTCGGCGTTGATGTTCACCGTCAAAGAACCTTTTTTGCGGGACACTTCCCTCCCCCGCTGGAGCTGGAGTCTTTGGCGCTCCTCGGCTGCTTTGGCAGCTGCATCGAGAGCAGCTTTCCGTTCCTCGGCAAGATCCATCTGTGCGTCCGAAAGACCACTTTAGTCCGCTCGAAAACCTGGCCGTGCCTTGTGAAGACTGACAATGTTGCAGTCGTCCGGTGTGATCAAGGCAAATGTGCGACAGATGCGCCAAACCTCGACGCACGACGCCGAGAGTTCAGCTGCACCCGAACGACCGGTGTGTTGTTCCGCGCGTCCGACGGCGGACGGCGTGCGGAGCTTGACGTAATAACAGCGCGTGCGGAGTCGCCCGCGCGTGCGGTGCGGAACGAGAACCAGCCTCCGGTCGACGGCGGCCATGGCGTCGAATTGGACAAGGCCGCTGTCACCCGCTTCCGCACCTGTTCCGCTCGAGCCCCGGTCGTCAGCGGGTGCGGCAAACGGTTGAGGTCCGCTTTCGCCGCCGCAGGTTCTGTTGACGCCTGCCTCCGCCAGCGGCTACCGCGACGGTCGGTCGATCGTTTCCGCATTCCGCTTTCGCATCGTCTGCCGGTCGTCAATCGCCAACCGTGACTTTGTAAATAAATTAATTCTAATGGAACGGCGGGACCTTGCAACAGTTCGGCGGCCATCATCCTAACCATATCGAAGGCTAGAGGCTAAGACGGTCGTTGATTCAAGCAGTCAGAACGGATATGGATGGGATTGGCAGAGCGTGATTTGCAGTTCTAAGTACAAGTCGCTAGCCCGAAACGAGACGAAATTTTAGGCGGTGATGGTGAAGGCGTGCGAGAGGTACGACTCGTAGTCGCTCTCGAGCTTGCCCTCGGTGAGCACGCGCTGGGCGCGGAGAAGCACCTTGTAAGTACCCGGGGTGAGGGTGGTGCTTCCGTTCTGCGGCAGCTGGAGCTGCGGGGTGATGAGCTGGACGTTGTACGAGTAGTCAGCCAGCTGACCGGTCGCACTGTTCCTGCCGCTGTAGTAGCCATTGGCGAGCATGCCCACCGTCTTGACGTCGGCAAAGCCAGCACCCGCGACGGGCTTGGGAGCCGGAGCGGGCTCACCGCCGTGACCGGGCTTGGGACCGGGCTTGGGCTTGGGGCCGTTGCCAGGCTTGGGCGCGGGAGGCTTGGGGCCACCAGGCACAGGCATGGGCTGAGGCGTCTTCTGACCGTTGAGCTGACGACGGTGGATGAACCTCCTGTGGTTGGCAGCTGCACTCTGGGCGGCCGAGCCATCGACGTTGTAAGTGGGCTTGAAGTCGGTGGTGGCGTTGACAAGGTCGATCTGCAGGTAAGGCGTACCGTAGTTGAGGCGGTACACAAACTGCGGCCAGTTGGCAACGTTGCTCAGGCTGTAGCTGGTGTTGTCCGACTCGATAAACGTGTTGCCATCAGCCGAGGCGAGAACGGGCAGTCCCACGCCAAACAGCTCCGAAGTGTTGTCAAGGATCTGCGTCTTGGACGTGTCGGCTTTGTAGCCACCGTAGGCGATGTTGGCAGCGCTGTAGTCCTTGGACTGGGGCTCGAGGTGGATGAAGCCCGAGTAGAAGGGCAGCTTGTCCGTGCGCACACCCTCAGGCGGCGTGAAGGTCGCCGTGAACTTGGCAGTGCCCTTGGGCGGCACGACGAGGTTGGTCTTGCTGAACTTGACGCTGGCGTAGTTGGTGCTCAGCGGCACGGGGGCGAGGTTGAAGAAGATCGAGTCGTCCTCCTGCGACTGGGCGGTGCCGACGGGGAGGTGCGAGAGCTTATACGCCAGCGGCTTGCTGCCCAGGTTCTTGACCGTGATGGTCTGCGAGCCGTTGAAGTGCACCGTGTCGTTGAGCTCGATCACCGAGGGGCTGAGCGTGATCTGCTGGTACAGCGCCTTGTTGACGTCCACCAGACCAGTACCCTGCTTGGCGACGGTCTCGTACAGGTTGCTCGTTGTGTCGTTCATGAGTGGGGCGGCAGTGTTGGAGAAGATGCTGTTGAGCGCATCGGGCGAGAACTTTCCACGCGCGGCCTGGAAGACGGCGATGGAGCCCGACATGAACGGCGTGGCCATCGAGGTACCGGAGAGGATAGCGTACGCACCCTTCTTGATCGGGTAGGTCGAGAGGATGTTGCCGCCGGGAGCCGAGGTGGTGGGCGAGTCGAGACGGTTCTCGTAGGTGGGGCCGTAGGTCGAGAAGGAGCTCATGAGGCCACCGGTGGCAGTGTCCTTGATGGTGGCGATCTGCGAGTTGCTAAAGTCGAGCGAGACCTTGACGCCGTTGTTGATCTGCTGCTTGAGGTAGAGGCCGTCGTCGCGGGTGAGCGAGGCAGCCTGCTGACCGGCAACGTCGGTCTCGACGTAGGTGATGGAAGCCGCCGAGTTGTACACAAGCACGTACTTGCCGCCCTTTGCTGCGATGTTTTGGAACTTTGTGGCAAAGAGACAAGTGCCACGTCCGACCAGGACGACCTTGTTCGACAGATCGGGTGTCGAGTCCGGAAGGGGAGAGCAGACGTCGTCGGTAACAGTGAGGCTGGACGAAGTCGGGTACACCTCGAGCGTCTTGGACTGGCCATCGGCAAAGGTGAAGGGCGATCCCTTGAGCACGGTGACGGTCTTGCGGTCGAGAGTGTTGGGGACAATGGCGGCCGAGATACCGGTGAGGTCGGTGTTCTGGACCGAGCCGACGCTCATGACGAGATCACCGCTGGCAGGCGACGAAGCGTAAGCCATACCGTAGGCACCCGAGTTGGACTGAGCAATAGCGAGAGGAGTTCCGAGACTGGCGATACGCGAGGCGACGGCCGACGAGGGAGCCTCGCTCCAGCCACCGGGGCCACCGAGCGAGAGACTGAGCACGTCGTTTCCGTCAAAGTAGGCACGCTGCAGCGCGGCGATGATGATGTCGTCCGGAGTGCTGCCCTGGCAGCCAAAGACACGGTAGGCACGGATCTTGGCATGGGGAGCAACACCAGTGAAGCCGAGGGTGGTGTCGTTGGCAGCGACGGTACCGGCGACGTGGGTGCCGTGACCGTTGCAGTCGAAGGGGTCGGCGCTAGCGACGGGAGTGTTGGTACCGTTGAAGGCATCGTCGACGAAGGCGTATCCGCCAATGACGAGGCAGCCAGCGCCGAAGCAGGGCTTGTTGCCCGGCTTGCCGCCGAGACCAGGGTGGGTGTAGTCGATACCAGTGTCAATAATACCGACGGTCTGGCCCTTGCCCAGGAAGCCCTTGGCATGGACCTTGTCGACACCAGTCATGACGTGGGGGGAGAAGGTGTCGGTGTAGCCCTGCTCGGCGTTCTTGGGCTCGTCGCGGCGCTTCTTGCGGCTAGCGGGGCCAGCGGCGGCAGCGCCATCCTTGCCGGTGGCAGCCTTGACGAACTCGTCCGAGACAGTGGTAGGCTCGTAAGCGGGGATCGAGTAGAGCGTGGTGCGGTAGACCTTCTTGACACCCGGGGCGGATGCGAGCGACTGGTAGTCGTCGTCGCTGTCGAGGATGACCGACATGCCGACAAAGGTGGCGGGGTCGTTGTACTCGAAGCGCGTCTTGTACGACTTGCCGCGCTTGGCGAGGTGGTCGTGCACCTCGGCATGCGGGTTGTCGCGCTTGCCGCCCTTGGACGACGACGACTCGAGCTCGACGATGTAGCCGCGCGGCACGTAGTTTGCCTTCTCGAGCTGGGCGACCTTGCCCCTGCTGTTCCTGAGCGTGGCAGGAGCGTTGGGAGCGGTAGCAGGACCGGCGATGGGCTTGGGACCGGCGACGACAGCCGGGTTGTTGGCGGCCTCGACGCCGCTGAGAAGCAGCAGACCGGCACTGGCGGCCGCCGCAGCGAGCGAAAGGAACTTCATCTCTCGGCTTTTCTAGTAGCGCGAACTTTACTGGCGCTGTGAATGTAAAGAGAGTGTTGCAGACAGAGGGAGCGTGGTACGTGGCCGGAAGCCGCTGCGTGTGGAACGAACGACAGAGGCACACGAGCTGGGTGGGGAGGGAAGGAGGGAAGGGTAGGGAAACGGACTGAGGAGGGGGAGGGGGTTGCACAACCGGGATGGGGTTAGGAGACAGAGTCCAAGAGGAAGGGATCATAGCGTCTTCTTATATGCCATTGGTGTGCTTAGACTAGTGAGTGCGCAGGCACCTGGTGTGATACACAACGGTGGCTGCTCGCTGTAGAGAGCGTGAGAGAGAAGCTCGGGGCGCGAGGGCCCGCTTTTTGCTTTGCCGGCAATCAAGTGCAACAAGGCAACGATGGCTAGAAGATAGAAGCCACATGGCGGAAGTGGGCTGGCATGGAAGAGGGTGTTCCGAGCCAAGCGAGGGTTCGAAGGAACACGGAGCAGCCGAGCGGAGTGGGGAAAAGGAGCCGACAGTGCTGTCGAGCTTGGGTGCGCGCCAAGCTCGAGTTCTTCTTGCTGCTCGGCGACCGAGCTGAGCGCTTGAGAAGGAAGGTCAAGGAGGTGTGCAGCTTGACAGCACAAGCGAGACCAACACTGCAAGTTGACGCGCGCCTAGTGAGACAGGCAAAAGAGACTCACGGCGGTGATCCTTGTTGCCTTGTGATTAGCCGCGTCTTAGTCGGTGCGGCTGAAGGCTAACCCAGAAGCTGAGCAGCGAGGTCGAAGAGCTAAGGCTGGGACGAACTAAACTTAGACTCGCAAAACGGGCCGGACCGGCAAAGGCTCAAGTGGGAGATTGGATTGCACCATTCGCGAAACAATGGACAGAAGAACGGTCAATTCATTGCATCGTGGACTGACGACGATTGCACGCGAGATGCACAGCCGGGGTGTTTGCAGCGGGTTGGGGGAGCAGGCAAGATAATGCAGAGCGACGCTCAGCTGACCTCGGCGTCCAGTATGTCGCATCGACGCCATCCGACGCGCGTACACTTTGGTCGGTTGTCTTTTGTAACGCTGTCGCTGTTCCGGCGGGCATTATGCTCCCGGATGAATTTCATTATCGAGGCCAAGCGGGTCTTCGGACAAGTCGGGGTCGCGCAAGGACCTCCGTACGCAAGCGCCATCGCGTACGTGCAAGCGACACGAGGGGGGGAGAGGGGTCTTTCTGGACCGGCCATGTAATGACGGCTATCAAAGTGATGCTCTGCTGGCAGTTGCTCGCTAACGCACCGAAGATCTGCCAAGCCCGCGGCTATGATGAAGCGCAGCTTGCCAGCGAGCGACTCGGCCAAAGGGCGGCACGATATTGAGTTTATGCAGGCTGCTGTCGGAAGCCGATCAACCGACGGAGCGGCGCTATTGAGCAAGAGCTTCGCTTATGCATCTGCTACCATCCTTCTTCGCGCGCAGCCGCGCCGATGCTAAGTTGCCTTTTCGAGATTCCGAGTCAATATGCAGTATCATAGCGACGCCGACTTGGATGCGCATCGTGTCATTCTGTCGCTGCAAATGGTACGTATATTTCCCGGAGAGCAGAGTATGAGTCTCTTAGACATAGCAAAGGCTGCAGCGAAAGCGTTGCGGAGAAGGCGGCATGGAAATGACCGGGACGATTGATTGATGGGGTATCGGACAGGCGACTTCCGAGCATGGGCTGCAGCGAGATAAGAAGGGAAAAAGAACAAATGCACGCGAGCGCTCGTTGGCACTTTTGGAAGTGGGGGCCGTGGCGTAGAGCTGTTGCACAGTCGCCCAGTGCTGGGTCCCCCGCAGCTCGGAGCTTGGATTTCGGTTGACGCCCGTCAAAATGAGCTACTGCACCTCCTGCATCTCGCCTAGGCCGCTAGCTTCAATGCACCGAAGATCTCGACCTGCCTCTGCTGGCAACTCGGCGGCTCCTGCAACGTTGATTTTGTTGACTTCATCATGGCTCTTGATGCAAGTGCTTTCCGCCGCAACGCTTAGCCCCGCTGCACAGGGTTTCGGCGCGACCAGGCGAGTTTCCACCGCCCTCGTTCTCAGCAATCAAGTTGGCCCACTTGTACCACTTGATCTCTGTCTGGCTCTGCGATGCGGTTGGTCGGCGTCGGCTTCAAGCGTTCGGTGCACCGACGCTTCCTATTGGCTGGCTGTTGCTGCATGCAGAGGGTGTGGCGACTCGACTGGCTCCCGGTGGCGTGACCAGCACAACTCGACATCTCGGTGATGAAGAAGCATGCTCGCGTGCCGCTGTGTGGGGTCGCCCGATCGGGCGATCCCTGTGCCACTGTAAATTTTTCTGCCGATATCGAGACCTTAATTTCTCGACGTCTTTTTGTCGCCTTCAATTTTTGGTATATTTCTGTCGATGAGTGGGAACAAGCCATGCTTGGTTGCTTGGCATGGGGACCACCTCAGCGTCCATATGATGCTTTGGATTAGCTGTCCACAGCAAGTAGACTGCGAGTGAAGTCGTTCGGCTGGTACAGAGCCTGGGCATTCGCCAGGATCAGCCTGAAACGGTTGAAAAATAAGCACAAGAGAAGTAAGAAAAAAAAATGGAAAAAGAAGAACTGCAGCACCTAGGATTCCCGCGTGGTCCCCCACCGCAGTACTGACTAGGCGATACCTTGCTTAACTTCGCAGATCGGACGGGATGCGGTGCTTTCAAGGTTCTATGGCCGCAGATGTTAGGAACTCGCGCGTTGCTTTCTATATATATTCGTACGTTGAAGTGCCGTTCATTGACTCTTTCGAGGCTGGCCTGCAGCGTTCACACGGCGTTCTCACAGTCTGCCAAGCAAAGAGTGCAAGGTCATGATTGATTCTATTCCAGCTCGGCATGAATTATGCAAGAGGCACCGAAAGGTCGGCGTCGATCTGCTGCAAGAGCGCGTCCATCTTGTCGGCGGGCACGACGGCGACGCGGCCAAAGAGCGGAGCCTCGAAGCTGTCGGCGGCATCGGCAGGCGGTGGGAAGCGGAAGGTGAGCGCGTGGCTGGCCATCTTTGCGATGGCGACGTCCTCTGGGTGGAAGAGGCCGAGCTCCTCGTCGGATGCTCCGTTGAGGGCCATGCCGTCCGAAATGGCACGTGTCTTGGGAGCGTCCTTCTTGGCGCCCGCCTTCTTTGCTTCTCTG
This sequence comes from Moesziomyces antarcticus, assembly GCF_000747765.1. Taxonomy (NCBI): domain Eukaryota; kingdom Fungi; phylum Basidiomycota; class Ustilaginomycetes; order Ustilaginales; family Ustilaginaceae; genus Moesziomyces; species Moesziomyces antarcticus. The sequence goes on from NW_014639000.1 coordinate 67,666, forward strand.
CGTGCGAGCTTGGCCTTCCTCTTGCGCGCGCCCGCGAGGCCAGAGGGTTCGTCGTCGTCGTCCTCGTCCATCGCCTCGTCGTCAGAGAAGGCATCTGCCGAAAAGACGCGCGAGAAGAAGAGGAAGTGCGACGGAGTCGGAGCCGAGGTGGACGCGAGCGATGCACGCATCTCTTCGAGCAGCATCTTGTACAGAGGCGGAGCCACTTGGGGAGGCATGTTGACCATGCGCTCGTGCAGCACCGCCACGATGGGTGCGTTGGTCGACGTGCTCGATGCTGCGCTCTTGAGAAGGTCGTGAACAGACTTGGTGGATGGCTTGGAAGACACTTCGAGCAAGTACTTGACCAGACTGTTGGTGGCCTCGGAGCCCTCGGACTTTGCGCTGGAAAGCGTGATGGACGAGACAAAGGCGTACGGATCCTGGTCCTCGTCGCCGACGACCTTGATGGTGGTGCCGATGCCTTGGGATGTGGACGTCTTGACGATCTGATCCGCCAACGCAGACAGGTCGAGCTTGGTGTTGTGCGTGTAGAAGAGCTGCTGCAAGAGACGCTTCAGAGCCTGGAAGTCGATCTCCTCGGGCGCGCGAAAGTCAAAGTCGACGTTGATAAAGTCGGGCTCCTCGGAGCCATCCGAGTCGTAGTCGGAACCGTCGGCGCGAGGCTCCTCGTCCTCTGCCTTGCGTTTTGTGTCGATCGGCATGTTATGCTGTGTGTCTGCGGAGTTGGTGGTGATGCTGGTGCTACGTTGAGCAAGCTGCAGGTCTTCGCGTTCCCACAAAAAAGTTCGGTTCCACGTCTCGGAACTCGGGACTCAATTTCAGTGTGGAGAAAGAAGCCACAAGCTTGATTCGGCCGACAAGCAGCCAACTCTGCCGCTTGTACGGCACGAAGCTCTGCAGAAAGGCACGGTGTTTCGGGTCTGTGCACGTCGAGCGACCGCAGTGCTCAGAATGGAAGAGCTCACAGCAGTATCCTCAGCTGACGCTGGCGGTATTGGCGGAGCGTAGTGCCTTTCTCGACGAAGAGGGGCCTGCTTTTTCTGTGGATTTGGCGGGTCCAAGCTTTGGGCGCCCTCTAGCCGAGAGCCCCGAGCGTTGAGCAGAGGCTCATGGCACCAAAGAGGCAGCGCAGCGCATCTGCCTCGCCCAGCCTCGCGCGACCGAGCAAGAGGGCGTGCGGGACGCGAAATCGGACTCAGTTGATTTCATGTGGGTCCGATCCAACAAAGCTCGTCCGCAACGCTGATCCGACCGCACTCCACACCCGCATCTCTCTATTTCTGATTGCGTGTCTGTCTCGCCTGCCCATCCTCGCCATCTCGTCTTCCCATCAACACGCCACTCTGCACCTACAAACCCACATCTTTTACAGCGCATTGCACCTCCTCACAAACATCGCCTCACACCTCAAAGCGAGCTGCCTTGATCCGCTCCCACACCACGGGTCGAGACAAGGACGGTCGCAGATATCAGCATCAGCGCGCGTTACCAATCCCCTTCTTCCGCCATCGGTCTCGATCGTTCAAGTGCCTGTAGCTGCTTCGTCTTCATCAGTCGTAGCACACCAGCACGCCATGTCTGCACCGATACCGCAGCCAATTCAGGATAGCGCTATGACGCCCGACGAGTCGATGCGCGACGACTCGTCCGCACGCAAGTACAACAAGACCTCGCATCTGCAGAAGCGCTCGCAGCAGGAGCCGTATGCCGTCGATCCTGCAGCATCAGCTTCCGCAGCCCAGATTGCTGCCAGCGTAGATGCAGGCCAGCCGTACGATCCCGTCGCCGAATATCGCCGCGGCCGTGCGCTCACTGCAGACAACCTCGAGCGCATCCCCAACGCAGACCAGCTTGCTCCAGGCATTCGCCTCCCCGGACGAGTGATCGATCCGCACGGTGCGGATACCGACATGCAGACCTCGTCGGATGCCGATGAGGGCGCACAGAGCCTCGAGACCGGTCACACGAGCGTCGGCGCGTTCGGTGAAGGCGGAGCGCCCGTCCCAGGCGTGCCTCCCGAGCTCGACCCACGAACGCCGTCGTTCCGACCGCACAGTCCAGGCGAGGCGTCGGTGTTCTCGGTGGCAGTGCAGCCTCCAGCTTCGCCCAAGGCGAGCATCCTCGAACCTTCCGAACCCGCCAGCCCGTTTGTCGAGTCCACACCCTCTCGGAGCGCCACCGACAGGTACGGCGTTCCCGTGAGCAGCGCCTCGGCTACCGCAGGCTCATCGTCCTACTCGGTATCGGCACGCGGCTCTTCTCCACCACTCTCCGCCGGCTACTCGGCTTCCGAGGCATTCAACTCGGCCATGAGGCTCGGACCGGGGCCGAGCATGCTGGGTCGCAACGTCGCCAGCGTGGCACCGTCGGAAGCGGGCAGTGTCTCATCGACTGGAACGGGCGGTGGACCAGGTAGCACGGGTACTGCCGACGATCAGGAGGTGGCGTTGCGTGCGGCGTATATCGAGCGACAGAGGATGCGCGAGCGCGAGCTCATGGGTGGCGAAGCCGGCGTGGGCGGCACTACGATCCCCACATTCGCACTGCCTGCGCGCGGCACCACCCCGCTCGCCTTTGCACCGGGCCTGTCGGCACGACTCGGGGGTGGACCGACAGGCAGTCCTGCTTTTGACAATGTCAGCAGGGCAGGAAGCACCGCAGCGACCACGGGCACCAGCACGCCTCCGCTCAGTCCGACGGGCAGCGAGATTCCCTATGCGGTCGCTTCGCCCTCGCGCCGTGGCAGCGTCGACAGCACCGAGACGCTCGGCAGCATGCGCGCACCGCCCAGCGTCCAGGGCTTCGAGCTCGGCAGCGGCATCGAGTCGAGACGCATGAGCCGCGGCGGCTCCTCGGCCGGATTTGCAGACGCCGCCTACGACACCGGACGCCGCGGCAGCGAAGGCGCCTTCATATCCAACGCCATGGACGAGGACGTGCAGGAATCGGCGCCCGCACCGTCGCTGCACACCGAGCCCGAAGCGCTCTGATTTGTCCCCCCTCTCTTTCAAAGAAAATATGACAACCACAGGTGTCGGCACATGCGCAATCGAGCCAACGTCCACGCGAATCGCAGAGCGAGGCCCAGTTCGGCCTGTGTGATGAGGTTGATTGCTCTGATTTGGCCGTTTCAGTCGCTTAGGCGGTAGAAGGTGGCTTGGTCGGCGCGCTGAGTTGCACAGCCTGCTTTTCCGACAGCGCGGGCGATTGCTTTGGCCGTGTCGACTGGGAGAGTAGCGAGAGGCCGATGTTCCACAGGATGCCGACGGCCGACACGAAGGGCACACGATATCTGCACCGCAGCGAGAGGAGAGACGGGTCAGAAAGACAGCAGGGCTCGCACTGAAGCGGAGCTGTACGTACTTGAGTGGCATGTATCGGAAGTTGACCAGCTGGACGAGCGGCCAGATCTGCCAGTTGGCGAGCAGCGCGGGAATGTACATCTCGCCGAATTTGGCCTGCACACCTTCAAGCGAGCCGCGCTCCATGGCGCCCATGGCTCCCGTGAACAGCGCCAGTCCAATGGGTGCGCTGCGAGCACCAATATATGTTCGTTAGCTTATATGGACCGTGGCAGGCGATGGAGACTGCAGGGTTGGACTTACAAGAAGATCTGGTCCATGGCGACTCGATTGCCGAGCGCACGGAGGCTCACTTTGCCCAGAGCGCCAGCAGCTGCCGTGGCGGCGGGGGCAGCACGCAGAGGAAAGCGGAACTCGAGGAAGCGATTCCATTCGGCGAGCAAGGGTGCCATGCCGACGTTGAACGCAAGGAAGCGGCCTGAGCGCGACCAGTCCCATCCTGAATCGGTGACTGCAGATGGTGGTGGTTGTGTCGAGGTTGTGTCTGATGACGTCCGGGATCGCTGCTGCTGCTCGAGCGACTGCGCCTGGCTGATGCGTTCGAGCGATTGCGCTGCTGCGTCGGCGAGCACACCCAGCGTGCCGTTGGTCACCGCGAGAGTGACCCACGGCCGCCGTTCGAAGTTGCGCGCGTAGAACGAGCTGAAGGCTTGGCGATACGACATGGCTGCAGAGTGGTGGCGAGACGGCAGGTAGCTATCTATCAAAGTCACGGACACTCGGCGAAGAAGTGGGGCGTGCCCAGCATCAAGCAGCGTGTGGAGGCATGACTGAGATCCGAGGCATGACTGAGATTCGGTGCCCTTTTTTGGGCCCAGTGCGTGGTCTGAGCGGGCGACCCTGGCAAGCCTCGACCCATTCCTCTGCATCCAACTCATCGCTCTGAATCACACCTCTCCGCCTCCTTCTGCTGGCCGCCTTCTGCCCGAGATCGAGTGCGAAACAGCAACACGTCGGAAGGGTTCGCCGCTTGGCTGTCTTGGGGTGCCCGCGCCTCGCGTTTGAGCCGACAAAACGTCGCTGTTTCGGCCTCTCCGACTTCTGGGCGTGACTTTCGGTCCGTGCCGCCTCCCCGTCCTGGCGCCCGCCGCCGAGCAAATCCATACGGCCGTCATGGCACCCAAACGCAAGTCTCAGGCCGATGTGCCCACTCCCACTGGCAGCGGGGACAGCTCCAGCCGTATCGCGCACTGGCTCATGAAGGCCGAGCCAGACACGCGCCTCGAGCGCGGCCACGACGTGGCCTTCTCGATCGACCACCTGGCCGCCTGCAAGACCACCAAATGGGACGGCGTTCGCAATCCAGAAGCACGCACCATCATGAAGGAAAGGATGCGCACCGGCGACGACGTGCTCTTCTACCATTCCAACACCAAGATCCCCGGCGTGGCCGGTCTGGCACGCATCTGCTCCCAAAGCTATCCCGACCCCTCAGCATTCGATTCCAATCATCCCTATCACGATCCAAAGAGCGATAAGGAGAGTCCAAAGTGGTGGCTCGTCGACGTCGAGTTTGTCGAGAAACTCGATACGCTCGTTCCGCTCGGCTTGCTTCAGAAGATCGCCGGCAAGGGCGCCGACAACAAGCCGCTGACAAAAGAGGAGCGCAACGACGTCGACTATCTCTCCGACGAGGAAGTTCAGGCAATCAAGGATATGGCGCTGCTCAATCGCGGAAGACTCAGTGTACAGCCCGTGGAACAGCGCGCTTACGACGCCATCCTTGCACTCAGTAGGAACCGAGGCTGGGATCACTGGCCAGGAAAGTGGAACCCGCGCGCCGCAGCTTCAGCAAAGCCAACACCGGCTGCCAAGACGAAGCCCGAGCAGGACGGTGCATCCGAGCCTGCAAAGCAAGACCGCAAGCCCAAGGCTGCGTCTGTCTCGTCCAAGCCAAGCGCCTCCAAGAAGGCCAAAACCGAGCCTGACACCGAACTCCCCACCGAAGGACTGAGAAGATCCTCACGACGACGCAATGCCTAGTTCCCCTTTGCTGCCACGGCAGAAGCAATACACTCCGCAGGTCACGGTCGTCTTTGTTCCAATTAGATCTAGAGCGCCATTTGCAATGTAACCATACTCGACTCGGCCACAACTGCCGTCTTCTCGCGTTCGAAACGTTGGACCAGCATTAGGAAATTAGGAAAGATGTGCGTTCGCCAACGAACCCGTTCCTCCACTGAGCAAGGAGGAGGGGTTGATACGGGAGCGCGGATATGCCGTGTCGTTAGTCTCCCCCAATTCTCCGTCCGGCTCGGCGCGACGCCCCGAAGGACGCACACGCAGAGCAGGGGCATCAATGAAACCGAACATCTTTGATCCGACCGCGAGGTCGCAAAGAGCAGTCTCTGCCGAAGAGGGGTGGTAGAAGCGTGTGTGGGAGGAAGGGAAGGGATCGAGCGGGGGAGGGGGTGTTGGGAATGGGGATGGGTTTACCTCAGCGGTCTCGAGTGTCGGAGAGCATTGAACGTCGGTACAGGCAGATACGATGCGCAGGTCAGGTCGAGGATGCGAGCAGAGACAATCAAGGATGTCAGATGCGTTCGAGAATGGTCAGGTCGGCATTGTTGCAAGACAAAGGTGGTGGTTCAGGACAAAGGAGGTTAGGCTCTGACCAGCGAATGCATTTCTTCCAAATCTGCTGCGGAGCATTCTCGAGTCCCTCTTTTTTTCGCGTGCACCGTCCCCCGATTCACCGATCCGCCTGCCTTCGCACCGTCGCTGCTTCCCACGCCCTCGGTCCTCGTCCTGCCTCGACTGCTGGTAAATTCGCAGAACTGACTCAAAGTGATCTGGCACCCTCATCGCAACACGCACAGAGAGCAGGAACTGAGATGCGTTTCATTGCTGTCCCTGAGCATTCGATTTAGGGTGCCGGGGGAACAGAATATAGTTTTGTGCCGACTGCTTCGGTATCTCGAGGCAGCTGCGACGGGGAAAGGGCGAGCGTTGCCGCTCAGGCCGCAAATCTGCGACCCGTGTGGATGAGGTGGGGGAAGAGTGTGCTAGTGATATGCATACAAAGCCGCGCGGAAATGTCCGCACGGCTTGGCTAGACGACGACGGTAGCCATCAAGCAGTGAGAAAAGGGGCGAGCGAAAGAGGAGTGCGCCAACATGCGGCGACGGGAGTGCAATGGACGACAACTGACATGCCACGTGCAACGACAGCAAAAGCTGCGCACAGGCAAATCAGAGACGACGACCACGGCGACCACCCTTTCTGCGGGTCGAGTCGGTGGGGACGGGGGTGACGTCCTCAATGCGGCCAATGCGCATGCCGGCACGGGCGAGCGCACGGAGGGCGGCCTGGGCACCGGGGCCGGGGGTCTTGGTGCCGGTACCACCAGTGGCACGCAGCTTGATGTGGAGAGCGGTGATGCCGACCTCCTTGCATCGGACGGCGCAGTCCTGAGCGGCAAGCATAGCAGCGTAGGGCGACGACTCGTCACGGTCGGCCTTGACCTTCATACCACCTGTGAAGCGGAGAAGCAGAAGATGCGCAGGTTAGAAAACAAGATTCGCAGGATGTCAAGACAATACGACGCTGCAGGGTCTGCTGTGCCTCAATCCGGTTGGTCGCATGAGACAGTTTTCAAAGAGATCGTAATGCCAAATCGTTGCAGCGATGCGATATTGTTGGCGTTTCTGTGCTGCTTGTGACTTTGCGAGGCGTCCTTGTTCGATGCGCGAGTATTGCGGTGCCATGGCGTCCGAGGAACCGAAGTTGAATGCTTTCGTCGTTGCGAGTGGTGATTCGCCGGATTGATGCATGCAGAGTACAATGTCGTGAAGAGTGGACTTACCAGTAACGCGGGTGACGGTTTCCTTGCCCGACATATCGGTGACGTGGACGAAGGTGTCGTTGAACGAGGCGAAGATGCTGTTGGTGGGTAATGCCAAGATGGTGACAAGAGTATGAGTATGTCTGTCGTACTTGCTACGATGATTTGCCGAGCACGTCGCAATGTCCAATTGAATCATCCTGCCCTCCTCCATTCTCCAGGTCGCCTGACATGCTAGCTGATACTGTGACCATCCAGGCACGCACATCCTTAAACGCTGATGACAATGGATGCTTGTCTCTGTGCTTCCAAGGTGCCGAGCTCTTTCCACTGCGTTTCCTGTCTGTCCGCTGTGAAAGGGTTGCCATCGACATTCGCTTCTGCGCGAGACTGATCCAATGCACGTCCCACAACTGCTATGCTCCTGTGCTGATGAAGTGATCCTCCAAATGGGCGGTGTGCTGGAACTTCCGATGCATGTGATCCCTCCAATACTGCTGTGCGGGTATGCTGCGACGTGCCGATGTGGCATGATGTGATGGCTGGAGTACTTACTGAGCAACGCCGAAGACGAGCTCGCCCTCACCAACGTTGGGGCCGAGGGAAACCTCTTGAGCAGCAGCACGGACCTTAGGAGCCATCTATGCGATCGGTGTAGTAGGTTGGATGCGGTGTTGTGGTGGTGCGAGAACAAGGTCGATGATGGTCGATGCAGAGGTGTAGATTCGAATTGGAACGAAGGGTCGAGATAAAGGCAAAAGTTTCGGATGGATTAGAATCTTGCGTTCGTAGTGTGGATGGTCGATGCCTTGCAGTGTACAGCTGTGGTGTATGCTGCAATGCCGTTGGTGTCGCGGATATGCTTACCTTGATGTATGTGTGGTTGGTGTTCAGAGACGACGATGAGCACGCTGCGCGATGGTGAAGCCTTGCCTCGCTCTCCGCACCGTGGCGCCGACCCGCGGGCTCAAGTTGCTCACAAGCGCCTGCCCGCCGCTCAACGACCGGGTCCCACAGCTGCCTCGAATCGAGTCCACTTGGCTAAGACCCCATCTGCCGGTTTGCCTGCGTAGATCCCAAGGCCAGCCGGCACCGCGCTAGGCAGCCTGATTTGCTGGAACTGCAATCTCGACCAGTCTCCCGTCCACGCGCTCAGTCTCTGCTGTGGCTCAAATTTCCGAAATTCAAGTCACGTGTCCCATTTCTGCCGGATTAGAAGCTCGGCCGAGGTCCAAGATGGTCGCGAGCACAGCGCGCCGGGCTGGCTGAAAATCGCACACCCTGGCCAAGACGGCTCCGGGGCCTGAAGCAAGTCTTGCAGTTGAGAAGACTCGAGGCGTGCAAGAGCGTACAGGCAGCTGGAGTCGGAATCAGCTGCGTGGAGCTGGCAACGCTCGAACATGCGGGTGTGCGGGCGGGCGGACGGCGGCGCTGTGCGGAGGCCACCAAGGCGCGTTGCTCGCCATCGAATCCTCCTTCTGTTTCTACAGGAACACCTCACCACATACAGAGATCCGTCAAGATGGTAAGCATCAGCACAAACGACACCAATGCAGCCGTTCGATTCAGCACAAATCGTAAAGCAGCAGCCGCAGCAGCCGACGTAGAACCCATCAGCATATCGTCGGGGATGGCCGGCGTAACCGACGCAGACGAGACATTCAGCACACACCATATGTCGAATGCCGCCTAGACAGATACGACACCGGCAAGGAGCATGGCAGGCGCAGAATGTCGTAGAGCGGTTGCCAGAATAGCGTCGACTGGCGTGATGGACATTCGAACATGGAGTCCACATGTCTGGCCGACTTACACTCAGACGGATTGCCCATCATTTCGGTGCAAGCTTCATCAGCTCACACGACAAGAACGGCTATAACCTGGTGCCGTCGCCCAATCGCCAAAGTCGCATCAGCCTTGCCACGGTCTCAGATATCCGACAGCACCCACCTTTAAGCATCGAATGGAAGCGGTCAGCTGGATGATGACGGACAGGTGGCCGGCTGGATGACAACCAGCAAGCCAAGGAAAAGGATCGCTGTATGGATCTGGCAGCGCCATTGTCTCCGATCCACTTGATATACGCAACGGCTGCATTGGGACGACATTCTGCACATCGACTGTATCAGCATGTTGACCACATTTCCGTCTCGCGTTCTCACGACAACAGCCCCAGCAGATTACCGACATCAAGAAGTTCCTTGAGATTGCTCGCAGAAAGGACGCCTCGGCGGCCCGCGTCAAGAGCACCACCCGTGCCGACGGCAAGCAGGTCACCAAGTTCAAGATCCGCTGCTCGCGCTTCCTCTACACCCTCTCGGTCGACGACAAGCAGAAGGCTGAGAAGCTCAAGCAGTCGCTTCCCCCTGGTCTTAACGTTGTCGAGATCGGCAAGCCCGTCAAGGGCCGCAAGTAAACGCTCCCCGGGCCTTTTTACTTTCGACTCGGTCTCCGACAACCTCTTCTCCAGCATGATCCGACACTTTTACTTTTTCACCGCCAGCGCTAGGCAACTCTCTTTGCCGTGAACACGCACAGTCTTCCATTCAGGACACTCAAAACGTTACGGCCCAGCTTTTCACCGGCGCAGGCCCGATCGCTCGTTCGCATCCTCCTACACCACCATCACCCCAAAATAACCTCCAAGGGCGCGTGTGCTCCGACAGGAAACCCGCCCTTTGTAACATGCAGGTGTATGGCAGGCTCGATGTCCGCAGGCACCGGGCTGATCATGTCGTCACACAAGCACATCTTTGACCGCGGTCAAGAATAACACTCCGTTTAAGCAGAACTCAGGCTCGGGGCGTGGCACGACAAAGTGCAGCGAGGTTTTGAGAGAAGACGGGACATGCAGGGCAGCAAAGGTGAGGAAACGAATGCAATTGAGATGGAGCGTAAAATAGAGAGTGAATGGAATGCTGATGGCATGGATGGCCGGAAGAATGCGAAGATGATGTTGTGATGAAGACCGAACTAAATGGGACTATGCTATGCTTTGCTTCGAAGCGACTTTAGAGTCTATTGGGTTCATGCCCTCTTTGACTTTTGCTTCTTGATGACGACGGTATCGGTGTAACCGACGAGTTGGGGTTTGGCAAAACTGGTGACTTCGATCTGATACTTTCCGGGCTTGACATTCGCGGGTACAGTCCAATCGAACCTTCCGCACTTTTCACCCGTGCCCATATCGTTGCACTTCTTGTTCGAGAATCCATGAACGCTTCCAACCTTATCGGTGACAGTGTATGTCTTGAGACCGGATGTACCGTCGGCAGGAGCAAGCTCGATGCGCAAGCCACCTTTGGGTGCGTTGAGCCAGTTGATGTAGACGCCTTCGTTTTGGTGCCAGATCACCTGGCACTGGTAGTGATCGCACGAGGGGTAGTTGACATACAACTCCTTTCCGCGAGGATCATCGTTCGATGCTTGACCCGCAACGAACGGAAGTGCAAGCGCAGTCAGCGCTGCAACGAGGGAGGTGATTCGAACCATAGTGCGATAATGCGAGATAGACAGAACGTGTGTAGTGGTGATGAGGAGAAGTATCGAGAAGGACAAGGTCTAGATGTAGGCGAGAAGGACGACGAGGCACACAGGGACAACAGTGCACTCCAGGGTCGACTGTATGCACAGCAGGAGGCCTGACCGCAAACAGCATGTGCCTGTATCAACCCACTTCCTCCTTCCCCCACGATCCCCACTCGTGACACACACACGCGTCCAACGACATGCAGCTCCCTTCGGCATTGACATAGGCAACCCGACCACACTGCAGTGGCACTGATCTATTGTTGTTCAAAGGCGCCGCTGTGCTCAAACGTGTTGATCGCGGGAGGCACCTGAAACGCCGACAATGGAGCGTCGGAGCGCCGGAGCACCGCAACACGCGTCCACACACGCACCGAACCCCTCCGGAGCCTTCGGTTGCATGAACGACCTCGCTTTTAGCCGAGCGTCGATCCCCTGTCACTCCCACGCCTGTGTTTTCTTTTTCCGCTCACGCCCCAAAAAGGCAGCGATGCAGGAGAACACGCTTACATTCGGCACCCCAAGCGATGCATGGCAAGACGCCGCTACAGCTCGGTCTCTACATGCTGCGACCTTCTGTCCTGGAGGTCAAACTTGTTCTTGAGCCCAGCACCTGCCGATTTGGCCGTCTGCCCGACCCAGTCGAGCGTACGCACGGGCTTGTACTGCTTGATGCCCTTGTGCTGGCGGTGCAGCTCGTCCTTTTCCGCCTTCCACTCGGCGAATTTCTGCTTGAGCGAGCGCGAGCGCTCCACGCCGCTCCCATCGGGCGTGTCCAGATCCGCGCTGCTCGACGAGCCTCGTGCTTCCCCGCCTTCCTCTCCGACGGTTGGGTCACCATTCGCCTTTGACGCCTTGGCTCGCGGCTCCCGGTTGTCCTCGTTGTCCGAGTCGGAGGAGTACGCCTCGCCAGGTTCAGACTCCCGGTCGGCCTCGTCGACGTCTTCCAAGTAGCCGTCCTCGTTGAGGCGCGCATTGGCAAAGTCGCCCGACACGCTCCTCAGCCCCAGCGCGGTGCACACCCGCCATGCGTCCATGACGATCTTGGCGCCCGGGTTGTTGTCGAACTTGGTGTGAATCTTGCCCAGCCCCGACTTGAACTGCATCTTGACGTGGAGATACCCGATGCGCTCCACGCCGAGCGCCTCGGCCTCGGCCTCGTTCTTGTAGTTGTGGTAGTTTTGTCGCAGGCGGTGGAAGTCGTTGCCCGGCAAAGGTCGCCAGATGGGCAGGCGCATGTCGGCCACGTCATCGTCGAGCATATCCTGCATCCAGATGATGCTCATCAGGATCGTCTTGCGCTTGCCAAGCGCGCCGAGAGCACGGAACTCAATCACGTACGGCGCCGCGTATCTTCTGCGCGCAGGCACCTTGTACGGAAACTCGGCCTCGTCCAAGCGCCACTCGACTGCGTCTTTTGACTCTCTGTCGACGTACCTAGCGCGGTTGGCCGCGATCTTGGCGCTGCCTGCCAGCGTCGAGGCGCGTAGCGCCACGAGATGCACATCGTGAGCGGACGCACCTTTGGCCTCGTCAAAGTCGGTCGCCACGGGCGAAGAGAGCAGGCGGACCGTGCCGATATTCCAACCGAGCTTCTTCCTTGCGCGGCTGGCGTGCTGGATCGGGCGGAAAAGCAGCGACAGCCGGATGCGGCCGTGGCCGACACCGCCGGCGAGAGGGAAGAACTGCGTAACTTGCGAGCTCTGCTTGAAGAGCTCGGACAGCTTGATCGGCACCACGCCCAGGATGGCGTCGGCTTCGCGTACTCGGAAATCATATACGACGACCATGACGAGCGTGCGCCTCCAGTCGCGGATGAAGCGCTCGGTTCCGGCATTGTAGAAAGGATTCGAGTTGAGCGCCTTGGTTCGTGTCTGGAAGACGATTTCATCGTTCAGAATGATGCGAGCGTAGGCAGACGGAGCCTCGTCTGGGTCGTTCTCGGTTTCGGCGGCTTCAACGTCCTGACCAGGCTCGTTCTGGCGTCGGGGTCGCTTGGAGCGGTGATGGTCGGTGACCTCGAGTCCCGCGATCTGATGAATCTGCAACGACAGGATACCCGATGGCAGGCGAGGGTCCGGAGGCTCAAAGTCGACAGCAGTAGCTTGGTGGCGAGTCTGTTTCTTGCGCTCCTCGTCAATTGCTGCTTGGGAGAGAGGACTGTCATTCTCGATCGTACCGTCTTCGAGCTCGCGTCCGTCACGCTCGGGCTCACTGTCGATTTCGACGTCCGGTTCTTCATCGCCAGCAGGATCACTGTGATCGTCGCTTCGATTTGTGCGGTCCGCAGCCTTGGCATCTTCCGGCTTTCTCGTGCTGGGAGCTTTGGAGAAGAAGCCCAAGCTCCAAGAGACCGTGCCCTGCTTGGTCCTTTCGCGGTCCAAGCCCGTGAGCGTGTCTCGTCGCCTGTAGAGCCGGTTGGGATGCTTCGCAAGATCCACCAAGGGAACTTCGGCACAGCCGAGCATGTCGTCGGCCGAGAAGCGGTCCGAGTCCCAAAGCGCGATGGAGACCTTGTCTTGCGAGTCGAGATGCTCCCTCGTGACCAAGATCACATGTCGCTCCTCCCAGCGCGGCGAAAGCTCGCTCAGCACGACGCGTGTGCTGTAAAGGATCTTGCCGACCTTGGCGAGGCTGAGGGTGCAGTAGGGATCCGAGCCACCGCGCAGGTCCTGTGCCTCGAGATCCTCGGCCGAGTGGATGTAGACGACGACGACACCGAGCGCATTGACTTCTCGCTTGATGTTATCGCCCATAAGCATCTCTCCAACGTCCATGGTGAGTGACGAGGGCATGACGAACTCGCCGACGGCAGCGTCGATGGAGCTCTCGATGAAGCTCGACAGGAAAGGAATGTGCGACGTGTTGATGTGCAGAGGGACCACCTCGATGCCGACGCGGGGCAAGCCACAGAAGGTGAAGGTGACATTTTTGACAAAGGGCGGGTCGGAGGTGAGCTGGACGCGCGCGCGAACGACGCCGACGAAGCCTTTGATCTCGACCCAGACAGGAAGGGGCAGCATGAGCAGCTTGCGGGCTCCGATCCAGAACTTGATGAGGAGGTGTGCATTTCGACCCTTTGCACCGACGGTGCTCGAGGTGGGCCGAGCGCGGTAGACGAAGGCGAGCTCGAGATTGACGTACTGCTCGCCGGTCCCCGCTTCTTCCTGTCTCTTGGCTTCGCGTTCGATGATGCTTCCCGTGTGATGGTTGCCAGTGTCGCTACCGTCCTCGTGAGGCGCACTTCCTAGATCCCTTTGTTGTTCCTTGACATGCTTGCGCATGTCCTGCTTGAGGCTCTCGACATGGTCCTCGGGAAGGATGCGAAGTCCTGTGATGCGAACGGGGGTGGAGCCTTGGGCGAGGTCTTCCACCTTGACCGAATGGATGAAACCAGGAATGGAAGCCTGCATGACATCTTCCAGAGTGCCTCCGAGAGTGGAGAAGAGCTCGGGGTTCATGACGGACCACAGCGAGTCGAGAATGGCGTTGAGCCATTCGGCACCCTCGGAGATTCCCTGATTGTAGCTGTCGTCGCCCTCGCCCTGGGCTTGAGTGTCAAAGGCTCGTGTCTGCTCGCCTCGCAGTCGCTCCTGGTGCCATCTTTGATCCTCTGCGCCGGACAATAGCGTGCGCCATGCCCACCACAGCATCCACGCATTGAGCGCGACACTGATGAGTGGTGATATCCAGCCTAGACCGGTCAGCAGGGCCCAGGTAGCAAAGACGGGGAGCAGACCGGGATGGATCTTTGAGACCGAGTCCGGCAGTGGCTGAGCAGGAGGGAATGCCTGCGACGTGACGTTGTCGGCGAGGCGAGAGCGAAGGACGTTTTCTCGGCCGGCGGCATCACCGGCATCGGCCATGCGCAGCGTGCGGCGGTACTCGCGCTTGCCGATATCGTGAACCCAAGTAGTCTGTCCGGTGATGGGGTCCTGCACCTGACGAGGCTTGCGACTGCGCTTGTAGGCCTTGTCGACCTCTTCGGGCCGTCGATGTGCCTGCTTGCCGCTCTCGCCGACTTGGCGCTCGTCGGGCTCGGCCTGGAGCGACAAGTCTTTGTCGTCGGCGAGGTCTTGGCCGTTCTCCTTTGAATGCTTGGAACCAGATAAGAGGCTGGACATGCGCTTCTTGGTTGACTTCTTGCTGGATGCCTCTTCACCTTGCGCCGTCGGATTGCTGCTCAGCGTTCCCTCGTCGGCAGGCTGGGTGCGCGCCAGGTGGGCGTCGAGCTGAGCGGGCGCATCCTGGCCATTGTCGGTTTCGTCCGAGTCCGACTCGGAGTCGGGATCGTTGCGCTTTGCAATCACTTCCGAGAGTCCCTTTTTGAAGAACCTCTGTATGGAAGGGATGGGCGACGACTCGGAATAGTAGTCGCGATGCCGGTGATGAATGCCCTCGGGACGATCCGACATTTTGCCCACGCCTGCTGGATCCACAGGTCAGACCTATCGACAGCTTGGATGGTGGTGGAGACCAAGCACGCTCGACTGTCGTTTGGGCGCTCAGTCAAAACGAGCACGGCGAGGTGCAGCGAGGTCATCGCATGTCATCCGATGGACAAGGGCTTCCGAGGACACAATAGCCGCGAGTCGGCATGCCAAGAAGCAATCATTCTCGACGGCGGCGTCTCTGGAATGGAACCGCGCTGCAGCAAAGCACGCAAACGGGCAGAGCGACTCGGTCTTGGCTTGCTGAGTGCGCATGGACCCTGAAGCCGACGCCTCTTCGGATGCTGCCGACCGTATCCACCTTCCCGCTCGAAGCCTCTCTACTCGGTCACCCTCCCGCAGTCCCACGCTATCCTTCTTTCTTCTCACTAAGCTCAAGCATTCGCGACTTGGCAACAGTAGCAGGAGGCTGCGTGTCTGCCTCTGTGAAAGGGCAAGAGAAGGCCGAGTTCGGGCGACATCCGAAGACGCCGCGAAAGTCGAGCTTCGCGTTGCAGCTGCCGGTACGGGCGCAGTGATGTCATGCATTGCAGGCGCTAAGCCACCCGCAGACAGGCGAAATATCCGCTGCTGAAGCCGGCTGAACTTGCTCTGCGCTTTTTTTCCTCTCCTGGTTTCTATCGGTCTGACATGTGCTAAAAAGGATGCGGAGAGTGAGTGCCGATTTCCGAAAAGGTCCTTGCATCTTCTCCACATGCAAGGCCGACCAACACCAGGCTAGCATCAGCCACACCACCTGCTTCGCATCGCCCAAGATGTCTCACAATCACTCTCATTCCGGTCCATGTGGGCACGACCATCACCACGACGACGATTCTCACGTCAAGCCAGGCGAAGTAAGTCCTTCCCACCCCTCTACCCCACCAGGTCTTTGGGGCGTTTGCTGACGAGTTGCCCGTGTGCATCGAGACCGTAGGGAGATCAGGATCTTCTGTACAGCAGTATCGATCGCGACCGCATCACCACGCTCAACGAAACCGTATCTGGCTCAGGATCAGCTATCATCAAGACGTGGGATAAGCGCAACGATCCCGAACCCGAACTCATCTCCGACGCAGACGACCAACTCATCCTCCACATCCCCTTCACCTCGCCCGTCAAACTATCCACCTTCCTCCTACGTCCCTCCTCCAACCCCGACAACACACCACGAACCATCAAACTCTACAAGAACTTGCCAGAATCGGTCATCAACTTTGACGACATCCCATCCCTACCCGCTTCCAAAGTCACCACCACGCTCGACTCAATCCCAACAGTAAGCGATACTTCAGAGGTGATCGCGTTTCCTCTTCAGCAAGTCAAATGGTCAAACACAGACTCGATCACCATCTTTGTCGAACAAAGCTTGGGCGGCAACAACACTGGACTCACTTTTGTTGGATTCAAGGGCAAGTCTACCGGCATCAACAGACAGGCCCCACAGAATATCGTCTACGAATCAGCTCCCCAACTCAAAGACCACAAGGTCGGCTCCGACTCCCTCGCTGCCTCCCACGGCTTCGGCCATTGAATCACCCCACATTGCTCCCGAATCTATCGCTTACAACACGCGTGTGCAGAGGCACCGGGTAAGCATGTCCTTGTTTCTAAAGTGTAGTAAGCATGTGTGTGTGCGTGTTTTGGTATTTACAGTGGTCAGGCTCTCGCCTGAGGACACGAGTACAATCATTGGTTCGACGAGAGCGACGCCGCACGACCGGTGCTATCGGACGCGGGGATGGCGAGGTTGGTCATCGAGATGGAGCGGTTGCCTGTGGGCGAGCCGCGATTCGACTGTCCCACGGGCGGCGCCACGAGCGGCGTCATCGAGGCGGCAAAGTGCTTGGGCGTCTCGGGTCGCGGCAGCGGCGTCATGGTGCCTGGCGTCGACGGCACGGATCGGTTGTGCTTCATGTGTGCCTGGATCAGGTGACCCGCGCACAGCGCGCCCATCAGCGACAGCTCGCCCGCCATCACCGACGCCGCAATGATGCGCGCCAATCTCTGCGCATTCGCACCGGGCGTCGTCGCGTGCGCACCCGCAATGCCCATCATCTCGAGCATCGAGCGCTGCGGCGGCAGTACCGTACCACCACCCACCGTGCCCACCTCGATGCTCGGCATCGACACCGTGATGAGCAGGTCCTGGTCGTCGTTGATCGCCTCCATGAGCGTGATGCAGTTCGACGACTCGACGTTCTGCGCCGGGTCCTGTCCCGTCGCCAGATAGATGGCCGTCAGAATGTTGGCCGCGTGTGCGTTGAAGCCACCCACGGATCCAGCCATGGCCGACCCGATGAGGTTCTTCTTGGTGTTGAGATTGACCAGATCGCGCACCGTGCACTTGAGCACCGACTTCACCACGCTGCCAGGCACCACCGCCTCGGCAACTACACTCTTGCCGCGGCCCTCGATCCAGTTGATCGCCGCCGGCTTCTTATCCGTGCAGTAGTTGCCCGAGAGGGAAAGGACCTTCATCTCTGGGAAGTACTCCTCGGTCATCAAGCTGAGCGCCTTCTCGACGCCCTTGGAGATCATGTTCATGCCCATCGCATCACCCGTCGAGGTGGCGAATCGCACGTACAGCGTGCGGCCCGCCAGCACGCAGCGCAGCGACGACAGTCGCGCAAATCGAGACGTCGAGTCGAAAGCGGCCTTGATGGTCGAAGCACCGTCCTGTGAGTCGATCCATCGCTTCGCCTTGGCGGCCTGCACGACGCTGGGGAACTCGAGCGCGGGTCCGCGCGTCATGGCATCCTGCGTCAGCACGGTCGTCACTCCTCCGCCAGCGTTGAGTGCCTTGCAGCCTCGCGAGGTGGAAGCGACCAGCGTGCCCTCAGTGGTAGCCATGGGAATGGGCATCACCTGTCCGTCAATGTTGAGAGGGCCCGCGATGCCGACGGGGATGGGCATGTAGCCGACCACGTTCTCGCAGCATGCGCCCATCACCTTGGCGTAGTCGTAGTCGCGGTGAGGCAGAAGCGAGCTCTCGAGCGTCTTGGTGTGCGAGGCACGCGAGACGAGCGCACGACGCACGCGCACAGCACGTTCGTGGTCCTGCAGCACCTTTTCCAGAGCGTAGGCGGCGATCTTGCCATTCTGGCTGAGCGTGACGATCTCCTCGTCGGTGAGGAAGAAGACGCCAGCGCCGCCCGCGTAGATGTCGACAAGCTCCTCCAGGGGTCGCACGACGGTCTCGCCGTTGGGTGCAACGTAGGTGGCATCCTGCAGGCGGATCTGCTGTGCTCGGTCCTCTTGCGCGGCAACGGCGCCTTGGCCTTCGGAGCTAGGCGCGACGTTCGACTTCTTGACGGCATCCATGGCATCGGGCTTAATCGCTCCGGCGGGGACAGCGTTGACACCCTCAGTCGACTGCGACGAGGCAGCGATCTTGTCGCTCTCGCGCGCCAGCTTGTTGAGCGGGGCCGAGGCGGCAGTGGCGGACATTTGGGCGAGTCGCTGGTGGTAGTCGTTGAGGCCGTCTGCGCTCTTGCCACGCACGGGAGCGACGGGCTTGCCGTTCTCGCGCGAGCTCCATCGTCGTCGCACGCGCTCACCATGCTCTTCGATGGCCTTGGCCTCGCTGTCCAGATGAGCGCCGATGAATCGAGCGGCGGCGTAGGCGGCGGCACCGGCCGCGTTGCCCTCGGAGAGGGCGGCGTTACCCGTGGCGATGCCCTTGAGCAAGTAGGCGTTGAGGAAGATGCTGATACCGAGAGCGAGCGACATCCACTTGCTGATAACAGGGTCACCGACAATGACGGTCCAGCCGCTCATGAGGCTGTCCAGGACGGCGAGCGACGAGCTGCTTCGACCGACCGGGACGGGACGCACGCCTGCCGAGGTGATCTGTGCATAGACTCCGGATGCGTTGAGAGCTGCACTTGCAAGCGGGCTGCGCGACGCCGAGACGGACTCGTTGGCCTCGAGCAGCACAAGGATGGTGGGCTCCGAGATGTGCGCAACCAGGTCGACGTTGGCGGGGTGAGACAGGGAAAGCTGGGCAAGGAGAGGCGCGATGGACGACGAGGCGGCGGGACCAAAGATGGGCGACTGCTCTACGACGACCTGGTAAGGCGAGGGCTCGAAGGTGGCATGGTGACGGCTGATGGCAGACTGCCTTGTGAGCGTCGAGATGAGGTTGAACGAGTGCATCACAAGGAAGCAAGTGACGAGGAGGATCTTGAGGCGGCCGAGCGGGTTCTCCGACTTGCGACGCTTCTCCGAGGGAGCGTAGCCGAAGACGGTCTTGAAGATCTTTTGCCAGAGCGGACGCTGGGAAGGCGTGGGGCTGGGCTCGCGGGAGGCAGAGCTGTCGGAGAGCGGGCTGGTAGGTGGCGAATCCGAGTCGAGGCTAAGGTCGGCGCTGAGCTTGGGCTTGCGGAGGCCGCGCTTGACCTTGATGCGGTGCACCTCGACCATGATGGTGAGGATGGAGACGTAGAAGGCAAAGAGGAAGATGCAGTCGAAGAGCAGGATGAGAGCGGCGAGCTGGCAGAACTCGCGAAGGCCGCTGACGCCGCTGGTGGCGCCTACGGCCATGACGGCGATCTCGATGAGGTAGTCGCGGATGATGGGAACGCCGACGCGGTTGACGGCGGAGACGACGATCTCATGCGCGGGCGTCGGGGTGGGTTCGGCCCAGCGCAGGCTGTCCTCGTTCTTGAGACGCTCGGTGAGGGCGCGCACGAAGGACTCCTCGCGGGAGACGGCGGCGGCGCCGTTGGTGGCTGCGGTGGGGGTCTTGCCGAGCGTGCCGATGTCGGGCTTGGAGGCGTGATCAAGGTTGCTGAGGATGAGCTCGGAGCGCTCCTTGGAGGTGAGAGCGTTGGCGGAGGGGGTGATGTCGGGGTGGGTGAAGATGGCGCGGGTGAGCAGGTAGGGTTTCTCGAAGCCGACGAGGATGACAAGGAAGGGTAGGGCCTCGGAGAGGCAGATGGGATCGACAGTGACGCCGAGGAGGTAGGCAAAGGTGATGGCGAGAAGGAAGGCGAGGATGGACGACATGAGGACGGAAGCGCCGAGCCAAAAGTTGCTGCCAAACTTGCGCATGGAGAGGAAGAGGTTGACAAAGGTGCCGTGCATGAGGATGTAGGCCGAGAGCATGACAAAGATGTCGGCCGAGTCTGCCTTCCTGAGGAGAGCCCAGAAGCGGACGACGAGCGCCTTGACGGCGTAGGCCATCCAACGGATGCGCTGGATCTCTTCTGCGTTGCCGGCGCGCTTGCCCTTGAGGTTGTTGGGAGCGTAGGGGTTGAATTCGCCGTCGGGCACGAGCGGGACGACGCGGAGGCCGTCGTAGAGGTCGTCGATCTCGGCGACGGAAGCCTTGGCTACGGCACCGGCTGGGCGGGGCACGGACTTGATGGCGGATGCGAGCGAGTTGGAGAGCAGCGAGGGGTCGACGACCTTGGCGAGGAATTCGTTGCGCAGAGTCTGGTCGGCGGCGCCGTTGGTGGAGGCGGCGGGATCAGCGAAGGTGCTGCCAAAGACGTAGGCGGAATGCTGCGAGTCCTTGTCGGAAACGAGGTTCGGGGTGACGTCTTGGCCGACGAGGCTGTGGGCGAGGTTGGCCGAGAGCGTGGGGAGGATGGCCTGTTCGATCTGAGCGGACATGTAGGATTCCCTGGCGCTGGTCACAACGACGGGCTCGACGAAGAAAGTGGGCGAAGAAGCATCGAAGAGAGCGGTGGTGTCGTCGAGGCCTTGCAGTGTGCGCTTCTGAGCGAGGTGGCTGAGCGGTTGCCAGAGGTTGGCGTCGCCGGCCTTGCGAACAAAGACGGTGTCGACATGGCTGGACACGGCGGGGTTGAGAGAAGACGACTTGGGTTGGGAGTGCTTTTTGCCTGCGCCGGCCCACTTGAAGAGACCAGAGGAGGTGGAGCTGGAAGCGAGGCTGGTGGCCTCGATCGAGATGGGCTCGAAGAAGTTGGAATGTGTGACCGCATGGAGGAGCTGGAAGTAGGCGAGCGTGACGACGATGAAGATGGTGACGATGACCTCGATGGGGTTCTGGGACGCCTGCCTTGCGAGCCTGCGGAGCATAACCTTGGGCAAGGAGAGCGGCTGGGCTGCGAGGCCGATGGAAGAGGTGCCGCTGCTGTACGAGGAAGCCGATGCGCTCGACATGGTGAGGGAGGGCGGCAAGGCAAACTGCCTCTTGCGAGTGGACAGGCCTAGAGATGGGAGAAAGGGCGCAGGATGCAAGGATCGACGTGGGTCGGATCAGAGGAGGAGCCAATTTACAAGGTGTCGAGCGACGAGACTGGAGACCGAAGAGGAGATGGAAGCGTTGAGCCAGGACGATGCGTCGTACAGCCAAGAGAGAAGCAAGCCAAGTTGAGAGGGCCTGTGAATGGAGCCAGCAAGCGAATGCGGCCGCGTATCAGATGGACGGTGTTGAGCCCGACCTTCTGGTGTGAAAGTTGAAGACGAAGAAGAGAGCGCGAGAAGAAAAGAGCGCGGTGGCGAGGAAGCGAGCGAGCCTGGTTTGATGGGGAGAGCAGACGACCCTTCTTGCGATTCCCCCTTTTGCGTCTGGAGGATGCGATGCGAAGGATGGGAGTTGCTCACCTGGATTAGGTGAAGGGGATGGTGGGGGAGTTGCGAATAGCGAAGGGGCGAGGAGATCAGGAAGCTGTCAGGCGGGTCAGTCGAGATGCGGCGTATCGATGTGCAGCAGCTTGTCGGCCAACGCAACGCCCGCCCACGCCTGCGAAAAGGGCCAAACGGAAACGGCGCAGACAGACGGGGTGTGCGTGCGTGTGTGCGTGCGTTCTAGCGCGCGAAGGAAAGCGGCGGCAGCGTGGGGCGTAACTGTGACTGCAGGCCGGTCTAGCGGTCGAAAATCACACACTCTCGTTGTGCTGCCAGGCGGAGAAACCAACAGCTGCTGGAGGGAGAGCCGCCGCCCAGGAAGAACCGGTCAAGAGACCAGGGCCAGCCGTAAAACCTGCCTATAGAAGGGATCGTCGAGCGGCAGCGGGGCGAATTGGGATTGGCTAACGCGCCCGCGCCCTCCTCTGCTGCTGCTGCCGCTGCTGCTGCGGGCGAGCGAAGAAATCCAATCCCAGAAAAAGCAAAAAAGGCAGTGCGGCAGGTTGCAAAGGCAGAGTCAGCTCGGCAACCGCCGCTACAAAGCCAAATTCCATGCCGCGCTGAAAAGCCGATTCATTTTCCCCCAAAATTTCGCGCTTGTCGCCAGCTGCTGCCCTGATCACATCCATGATCCGCACCGACGTTCGCTTTCTTTTTTTGAGATTTCTGTACTTTTTGTTGGAACTTTTTCGGCTGGAAGCGTGTCGTGCGGACGGGTGCGTGTGCGTGTCGAAAGCGCGTTCGCGTGGGGGCGGAGGCGGAGGCGCAGCTCACAGCGTTGGCCAGAGTGGGGCCACTTTGGCTCGTCACACACACGCGCCAGCCTGAGTGTGAGTTGCGTGTCGAAGGACTGCAGGGCGCTGGAATTTGAATTGCCACCAGCACTGCCAATTTCGGGGCGAAACTGTCGCTTCACCTTCCTCTCCGACTGAAACCCGCAGCCAACAGCCTTACTCTCTCGCCTTGACTGCGCAGAGCCGTGAATAGATCGCTGGGCAGACTCATCCGAAGCGGAGCGACCACGCGAGCAAGTGCAGGCTCCCACAAAACTGGACAGGCAAGGGGCTTCTGAAACCGCAGCCTTTTGCGCTTCCGGTCGAGCTTGGTCCGATACCGGCTCGAAAAGGGTTCAGCGCTTCGGCATTTCGCCGAGCCTTGTCAGTTGATCCCGCAAACACCGTACGAGAGCCAGCCCCCCAGCCCCCGCATAGCATGGACTCCATGTGGCGTGTTTGGCCATCCTTGCCGACCACAATCAGTCCACTTGCTATGCCGCACACTCCGCACTCGAACTCATTCACACAATGTCGGAGCCATGCTACGTAGTCAAAAAGAGGTGGCGTGAATTGCTGAGGACGAACCAGAGTTGTGTCGTCATATCGTACGTCGTAGAGATCGACGTTGTTTTTTTGGTTGAATCTTGTCGACGTCGGGCATCATCGACGGCCTGCCTTGCCTTTGCCCTTGCTCTTGCCCTTGGTCGAGGACGGTGTGGAGGAGCCGCCCTGGATGAAGCGCACGATCTCGTCGAGCGACTTGTTGGCGTTGGCGGGCGCTCCGCCTGGAGCTGCACCCGCAATGGCGCCCGTCGTAGCGGCACCGTTGGCACTGGCGTTGGCGCCCACACGACGTGCGTTGGGCAGACCAAACGCACCCTGTCGTGCCTCGCGCGCGCTCGCCTCCTTCTCCAGCTTGGCCACACGCACCGCCGAAGCGGCGAGGTTGAGGCAGAACGTCTCGCTCTCCTTGGTCTGCGCATCCTCCTTGCCCAGTCGCGCCTCGAACACGCGCCACGCCTCCTTCTCCACCGTCAGCGCCGTCTTGAGATCGCCCACCAGCGTGTGCGCCTGGCTCAGCTCGTGCGCCAGGTTCGCCGTGTGGATGCTGTCCGCCCCAAACAGCCGCAGCGCAAGCTGGTGCGCAGACTCGTACACCCGCAGACTCGCCTCGAACAGCTTCGCGTTCTGCAGCGTCAGCGCCACATTGGAAAGCACATTGATGCAGTCCGGGTGCTCCTCGCCGTACAACAGGCTCCACAGCTCCAGCACGCGGCGCTGGCACAGCAGCGACTCGCGCGTGTTGCCCGCAGAACGTTCCAGCACCGCCAGATTCATGTACTGGTTGAGCGTCTCCGGGTGGTCCAGACCCAGCGTTCGCTCCGACACCGTCACCGCCTGCCTCTGGTAGCGCACCGCATTCGCCATGCTCACCTGCTCGTTCACCGCAGGCAGATCCGCCTCGCTCACCTCCTTGTTCTCCGCCTTGGCCTGGTTGAGAATCTCGGCGCGCTCCATCGCTGCAACGCCCGCAAGGTGGTGCACAATCGTGGCAAACAGCGCGTAGCATCGAGCCACCTCCGGATGCACGAGCCCGTACACCTGCTCGTGGAAGCTCACGCCCTCCAGCAGCAGCTCCAGCCCCAGATCGCGATCGCCCCGGCTGATCGACAGTCGGCCAGCGTCAAACGCCTCTTCGGCCAGCGTGCTCTTGGGCGTCGAGTCCTTGACGATCGGCACCAGGTTCAGCACATCCTCCGGCTCGAAGCTCGTGATGCGAGCGGCCTGGGCGGGCTTCTTGTCGGCCGAACCAGCTGTCTTCTTGCTGCCATTCAGCTCGCCGTTGCTGCCCTTCTTCTTGTTCTTGTTCTTCTTGCCCGATCCAGCAGCGCCGTTCTCCTTGGCGCTGCCGTTGGCCTGCGCCTCGCCGTGCGAGTCGTCAGTCAGCGCCCCATCCGCTTCGACCAGCTTGCCTTCCAGAACGTAGTCCTGCAGCTTGAGCTGCACACCAGCGCGCAGCGCAACCTCACGCAGCAGCTGGGGTCGGCGCAGCTCCTGCTCAAAGAACGACAGAGGCAGCTCAAAGCGATAGCGCTTGCGGATCTCCTCGACGAGCTTCTGCTTGAGCGACTCGGGTGTCAGCTTGGTCCACTCCGCCTCCCTCTCATCCGAAAGCGGCGAGCTCGTGGGCTGCGACTGAGGTGCCGCGTTGACCTTGTCGCCGACCAGGCAGTTGAGGAAGTGCGACACGCACGCAGCCACGTTGACCTGCTCCACGTCGCGCACAAGGCCGCGCAGTACGCGCTTGCTTGCACGCAGCACCATCTCGTGCAGCACCGTGCTTCGGAAGGCGTGCAGGAAGCCCTCGTGGCCTGGACCCGCCTTGCTGATGAGCTCCTGGTCGAGCTCACCCTTGGCCTCGGGTGTGCACAGACGCGCAACGTATCCGAGGTAGCGGATGTTGATACCACGCGCGTGCATCTGGCGGCTGAGCGCACCACCATCGGCGGCAGTGAACAGACCAGCAGCCACGTCGGTCACGAAGCGTGGGATGGCCACCTTGCGCAGGAAGTCCGATGCCTGACGCACGGCGGCGATGCTCGCGTCGCTCTCGTCGGTGATGGGCGTGATGACCTTGGAGCCATCCTCGACGCTTGGGTCGGCCACCTTGAACTCGACAAACGCGTCCGGGTTGAAGGTCAGCTTGAACTCGGACGAGTCGAGGCGCTCGGGCTCCTCCTCGGCCTCGGCCTTGTCGGCGTCAGCGCCCTCCTCCTTGGCCTCCTCCTTGGCCTCCTCCTTGGCCTCCTCCTTGCCCTCGACAGCCTTGGCCTCGCTAGCCTTGGCCGCCTTGGCCTCCTGTCGCTCGGCGAGCTTGGCGCGAGCCCACTTGCGGAACTCGCTGTCCCAGTAGATCTCGAGCAGTTCGGGGCGGAGAAGCGTCATGCGGTGCGGGTAGCGCGCCTTGCCGTCCGACGACGATGACTCGCTTCCGTGAATAGCGCCTGCAATGTCGTTCTCGAGCCAGTTGATGTCGACCGGGTTGAGACGCGCCAAGTCGAGCACGTAGCGACGACCGTCGGCGCCTCGAAGACCCTTGGAGTCGACGCTGAGCCAGAGCGGGTGGGTGCGGCCGTTGGCATCCTCGACATCGTGCTCGCTGAGGTGCAGCGTCTGGGCGACCTGGCGGAAGAGCTTGTGGAAAGCAGCATTGTCGCGGATGACCTCGGGGCCTTCCACACCGCCGTACACCACCTGCGTGTCGTCGTTGAGGTCGCCACGCGGAGACTTGGCAGCAGCAGTCTTGTCGTCGGTGGGCTCCTCAGCCTTGGGCTCTTCCTTTGCGGCCTCAACTTCCTGAGCTTTGTTGGCATCGCCATCTTCGAGCTCGGCGTCGGCGTCGTCTCGGCGTCGGAAGAGACCGGGGACGACGCTCTGCGCGACCCAGCGCTCGCCCTTCCAGTCGACGACGATGGTGCCGAGCAGGCAGAGGCCGGAGACGTCGAGGCTGTTGAGCGTCTTGACGCCCTGGATGTCCTTGCCGACGGCGACGTGGGCGGCCTCATCGCCACCCATGTGAGGGTAGAGGTCGACGCCGTCTGCGCCCTTGGAGATGAAGAGGTTGTTGACGATGAACATCTGAGCGTCGCGCTTGTCCATGGGGTTCATGGCCTGCACCTCGCCGGCGGCCACCTTAGGGATGGCGCGCGCGGCGGCCTGAGTGAACTCGGAGTAGATGCGGTTGAGAACGCGGTCGCGCATGAGTCGTTCTGGCAGCGTGGTGCGAGGCAGCTCTCGGGCGGACTGCAGCTCATCGTTCCAGTCGCGCGTGCCCTCGAGCGTATCGGCGGAGGAGGCACCAGTGAGCAGGAAGGCGGCCTGGGAGCGGAGCGGGTCCGGGTTGTGCGGGTGTTGGCGAGCGAGCCAAGGAATGGCGGGCAACGAGTTGGTGACGGGCACGGCGGAAAAGTAGTCGCGCGACGATAGCGGGTCGTTGAAGAGCCTGGCGAAGCTTGCGAGGAAGAGGGGCGAGAAGCCGCAGAGGAGGTCGAAGAGCGAGCACGAGGCAAAGTCCTGGCCCGAGGCGCGCGGGCTGGGGTCAAAGCGAGCACCCGAGGATTTGTTGACGTAGAAGCCGTGGGTGGAGGCGGTGATGAAGATGACCTCGCCCTCGAGGGTGCCGACCTGGAGATAGAGGAGGTGGCCGTTGAGCTTGCAGTGCTGAGGAGGCGGGTTCCACGATGCGAGGGAGAGCTGGCGGAGGCACAGAGGCAGCTGGCGAGGACGACGAGCAACGGCGGGGATGAGGTCGACGGCAGTTACCGCAGGCCAGCCGGCCCAGTCGATGAAGGGAAGCTGGGATTCGGTGGAGGCTGCCTCGGCGGTGGCATCAGTGCCCTTCTTGGAGGCGTTGCGGCCGTTTGCGTTTTGGCGAGACGAGTCGTGCTGCCACTCTTCCGGGTTCCTGATGGCGTCTTGAACGCTGAGAGCCGCGTCGACACCGATGGCGCTGGGGTCGGCGGCGCCACCGCTGAGGAGGTCGCGGAGGCGCTGGACGTGGGCGCGTGCATCGGCCTCGTTGAAAGGGACGTGGGTGACGTAGAGCTCGCGCTGGTCCTTGGGAACATCCTGGAAGACTTCGCGCAGCTCGGTCCACTCGGACACACGCTCACCCAGCGCCACCTTGGCGCCCTTGGCGGCGGGGGCAGCGCCTGGCTGGGGCTTGCGGAAGCAGAAGGCACCGAGCCAGTATCCCTCGGGGCTGTCTGTGATGGTGACGCGGAGATCGTTGAGCGTCTCCTGGGGCGTCACAGCCACCTTGAGCGGCGAAGGCGTCTCGGGAAGACCATTTTGGGAGGCGGCGGCCGAGGGGATGAGAGGACGCTTGGGGAGGTAAAGGTTGATGTCGAAGGGCTGGAGCGACTCGTCGACCTCCGCAACCTCGGCAGCGGGAGGCTGCGACGGCGCCTCGGCGGGCTGCTCTTGGGCCATGTCGCTGGCTGTGGCCGTGCGTAACAAAGACGACGACGAGAGCAAAGGGCGACGGATCGAGTTTGCTCTAGTGTACGGGTGAGTCCAACAGAGGAACCAGAAGAAGAGAAAGAGGTTTCGAGTCGATAGACTGGAACCTGTCAAGGCGATGGAGGTTAGAGACGTCGAGTCGACTGTGCGAAGGGTTGAGAAGCACTGGAGAGTCTCTGCCGAGTGCTGGTTGGCTGGTTCGGGCGCACGAGCTTCGTGCGCTCACTGCATCTTCTCGTCCGCCAGAAGCTCACCCGAAAGCAAAAAATGTGGTCAGCTGTCACCGGCCCGGCCAGAAAATCGGCAACGAAGCCTTCCTTTCCCCTTCCTGCCAATTGCCAATCACAAGTTCCAGCTCCCATCCTTTTGCTCATTCAACAAGTTGCTTGCGCCGCCATTCCGACCTTCGCCTTCTCTGTGTTGCTTTGCTGAAGCTGTTGAGGCTCGTTGGATTTTTGAAGCCTTCTGGCTTCCACTTCTTCCAAAAGCACCCGTCCCCCACCGGCCGTGTGGAGTCAGACCCCTGCTTACCAAAAAAGCCTTTCCGCAAGCAGACGGAAACAATAAATAAAAAATGAAAAAGCGGGTCTGCCCATCGCAGTGGGCAGTGGTGAAAAAAAAATGAAAGAACAGCAATTCAGGCGTAGAAATCGGATGAAAAATACAAAAAAGACTGGTTGCAAATCAGATCGGAAAACCCACCCGATGCCTCAGCTGCAGCCAATGAGAGTCGAGTGGGGTTCAGCTTCATAACCTCGCCCCGTCCTCTCGCTGGATCTAGAGACCGACTTGAAGGATGGTGTTCCATACCGAGCTATCAAGGGCGTGACTGGCGCATCTCACCGGTACAAGCGTCTGTGAGCCGGTCAAAGCCAGTCAATTCGAGTCGGAAGAAGAAGCTGGCCGGAGTCTTCCGAAATGCCAGACGGTCGGACCCGCGTGACCGCGCCAACCGCGCGCCCAAAAAATAAAAAATGTTAGACCCCATTGTGCCCGACTTCCGCGCACGCACAGGCCGCCAAACAAGGCCGAGTGGAGGAGGAGGCTGCATGGACCCTTGCTGAGAGGAACCACCATCACAGCATCGCCATCACAGCATCTCAAGCGCAGCGCGAGAGCACAGTAGCGCAGCGCTTGCCACGCTACGCGCTCGTCCGAAGCACGCTCTCGGATCATGGACCGCTTCAAGCAGATCGATGCCAGCAACTCGTCCATCGGTGCGCTCCTCTTCCACGACGAGGAAGTAGTCAGTCTGCAGGATGGCATCGGCCTCTACGATGGCAAGGAGAAGGCTCTCCACCAGAGCAACGGAACCGTCTACCTCACCTCGCATCGTCTTTTGTACGTCGACGACCTCGAGCCACATCGCCACTCCTGCAGCCTCGATCTGTCGTACGTCAAGCAGAGCGAGTACTACGCCGGCTTTCTCAAGAGCAGCCCCAAGATCACCCTCACGCTCGCCAAGGTCGAGTCCACCGACGATGACTCTAGTAGCGCCCTGCACCTAGATACGAACAACGCGCACAGGACATCGGCGCCGCGACGACCGAGCCCGCTGTCATCCCAGGCTGACTTGCAACCGGCCAACACGACAACAGGCCGAGACTGGAGAGTCGGCGCAACGGCTGCAGACTCTTCAGCAGCCGCTGTCACGGGGCCGAACTGGGTCTGTGCCATCTGCGGCTTCAGCAATGCTGCCGGCCGCTCGTCGTGTGAGCTGTGCGGTGTCACAAAGGAGCCCGCCCGACCCACCCCAACAAGGACCCCCGTACCGGAACGCCCGCGCCCTTCGGAACGACTCTCATTCTCTAATGATGGCAGAGACTCCCCCGCACCCAATCCTTCCACCTCGTCCTCCGCATCTGGAATCACTACCGAACAAGGCGGCCTCGCCTGCGATGTGTGCACCTTCCTCAACCACCCGTCCATGGACAAATGCGAGATGTGCGGTTCCAGTCTCGGTAACAGCTGGCCAGAGCGTCCCTCCACCTCCTCCCTCTCTACCTCTCGAAAGAGCACCGATGCTGATGTCGCGTCACTCCGCGCCAGCTCGGCTCCAAGTAGAGCATCCACGCCCGCATCAATCTCGCTACCGCCGCTCACCGACTCGGTCAAGCTCAGCTTCCGCAAAGGTGGCGATAAAGCCTTCTACAGTCTGCTCAAGTCGACACTCAAGGGCAAAGCGTGGGCTGCGTCCAGTAGCACTGCGACGTCGTCTGCAAACGATGCCAGGGCGGTGCGCGTCTCTGCGGGTATGGTCGATCTCGACGGCCGTTCAGCTGCGCTCAAGCGCGTCGGCATCGACGGCATCCTCTCTTCGGTCGACTCGACAAGCCGTGCGCAGAACGACGACATGCACGGCGCGCTCAAGGACCTCGAAGCGCTCATGCGCAAGGCCAAGCAGATGGTAGAATTCGCAGAGGCGCTCAATGCCAAACTCACAAAGCAGGAGCAGGCCGCCGCGGCGGCTCAAGCGGCAGGTCGGCCCGAGGGGGCCGCCAAGCCCGATCAGGAAGCCGCCACACTCATTCGCTCCTCGCTCGTCCAGCTTGGCCTGCCAACACCGGCAGTCACTGCCGACATGGCGCGAGACCAGGAGGAGTACCACCGTGAACTAGCGCGTGAGCTAGCCGGACTTCTTCTTGGCAATCCGTCCGGAGGTCAGAGACAGGGCCTCATGGGTGCGGGAAGGATCGCAGCCAAAGGCAAGGGCAAGGAAAGTCTGCCCCGCGTGTCGGAAGACGAGCTCAAGGGCCGTGGGCTTTTGGGTCTCGACGAGGTGTGGTGCGTCTGGAACCGCGCACGTGGAGTCGCACTCATCCCGCCACAAGCACTACGTTCAGCAGCCGCCTTCTTGCCAGACATCACCTCGCCCTCGGTGCGCATCAAGACGTTCAAGTCGGGCCTCTCGGTGCTCCATACGCCCCGGTACAGCGACGATGCGTTTGCATCGCGCATCTTGCATCTGCTCGACGCTCTCGAGTGGGAGCACAGGATGAAGCGCATCGAACAGGCTCAAGCTCTCACCATCTCGGACCGTAGATCCGGTGCAGCGCCAATCGCAGATGCACCAGACGGCACAAAACCAGCACGACTGCAAGAAGAAGTTAGCTACGGCGATAACCTCTCGCCGTGGGGCGCGGGCGCCTCGATCCTCGAGATTGCCGAGAAGGAGGACGTGCCCATCCTGCTGATTAACGAGATGATGGAGATGATCGAGGCACAGACGGGCATGGTCGTGCGCGACGATGGTGGGCCAAATGGCACAAGGTGGTTCGTCAATCACTTTGCCAGGCTGTAGACAGCCCAGCACCGCAGATGCTAATGGAAAAGGTCATCGTCTGCACGCGTCACCGACTTCGGCTTATGTCGTGAGCAGAGTAGAAGCACGGAGCCGATGCGTCTGCGGGGCGATCGACCCTCGAGTGGCTGCGTGGGCGCACAGAGTGTGAGCGGTATGACCTATACATTGTTGCTATGCACCATGGGCGGCGGGCGCATGCGTTGATTATCCACAATACCGGCACAATGGTGATGCTGTTCCTGCTTTCTTTGTCCGCCGTTCAAGTGGGCTCGCGCAGCCTTGGCAGTCATGGTCACGCGCCAAGATACTCGCGGGCTGCACTGACCGGGGACCCAGCTCGCACCGGCAACCCTCGATATCGGCCTCTGGAGCGGCTTTCCCCCAAAACGCCTCCGACTTGCACAATGCGTTGGTGGGCAGTCGTTCCCCGTACAATGGAGCATTGTCATGGTGGTGAGCGACCGACCAGAGCGGGTGCGGGTACCCCGGACCGCCCGCCTGTGATATCCGGTATCGGCTCGCACGATACAGCGACCGGGCCGCTCCAAACGTGCGCTTGGCGTAAAGTGGGGCCTTCCTGCATTGTAGATAGATAGACGGAAGGACTGAGATCTTGGTCTTTACCGTTGAAGCTGAGCCTCGGATCAGATTGGCACTTCATCTGAGGCGCTGTGTAGGGCGCACATTACGAAGCGCCAGTCTGTCATCACCAAGACCAGAGTCGACAGTCAAGCATGACTTGCCCCTGCAGCTTGGTGTGGCGCCGATGTGCAAGGTCACGATCGGGTGGCTCCCGAGAGAAAAGGGCCTTTGTTCTGAGCACCATTTTCTTCTTTGCATTGCGTCAATGGTGAGCATCACGATCCGAGCGGCCAACCTTGATCTGACCCGCGCGATAAGATCGCCAAGAAAGCTTGAGCTTGTCTGTGCCGATGTTGAGCGAGCCACAAC
Organism: Moesziomyces antarcticus; assembly: GCF_000747765.1. Taxonomy (NCBI): domain Eukaryota; kingdom Fungi; phylum Basidiomycota; class Ustilaginomycetes; order Ustilaginales; family Ustilaginaceae; genus Moesziomyces; species Moesziomyces antarcticus. Next base: position 99,426 of record NW_014639000.1, read on the forward strand.
CGAGGCGCAAGCTAAGGGCGTCCGAACCTGAGGCATGCAGATGCCGACGGAAGCGGCGCTGGGACAAGAGCGTCGAGACCGGCAAATGCTCGGGTCTTGATGGACGCTGCGGAGCCTAACCGCGTAGCTTCATGACAACACCCGCCCAAGCCGCCTGGATTGGTCCGTAGAATCCAGCACAGCCGCTTGGATCTTTTGGAGGCTCCCTCAAAGGCTAGTTCACGATGGCTTCCAGTGGCACCCGCTCGCCGGCCAATTGCTCGCCGACGATGGGGATGGTGGGTCGCGAAAATTGCAGCGACGCGTGACGATTGCGTGTGCGAATGTGGGGTCGCTGAACACCCCTTTGTGCCTGGATTGCGCCATCGTCCATTGCAAGTAGCTTCACCTTCTATCCCGTCCGGACCGCCCGACGTTTTCTTGCTCACAAACCCAAATGCCTGGCGGTCATGACATCATAGTTGTCATCGATATCCGTTCAGGCGAGCAGTCGGATGGTGTATGATCGGGCGGCGAACCCAGGTCATCGGAGCCTGAGCCAATCTGCATCTACCCGACGGCATGTAGCCCACTTCATTTCGCGCGCCGGCTCAGGCAGATGGAGACGAGTGTTGCGCAGCCGCGCATCCGAAGCTTCATTTGCCTCCGCAGTGGGTTGGCTGCACGCCTCGCAGCAGTAGTCTCGCCGCAAACAGTACCAAAGCGGCGGGCTCGCCACAGCAGACAGAATGGCCATGTTGCCACTCGCATGCACGCAGGTGGGGTGCAGCATTCGAGAGGGGCAGGGTTCATTGTGCCGCTACGCACGCAACGTGGAGGGTGATTCGCACCCGGAGATAGCGCAATCTCGGATGGAGCTATGCAAGGAACCAGATGGACTCATGTCGCGGGGCAGTATCGCGAATCATCGTGGTCCCGCAACATCCTTGACGCACTTGCTTGAAAGGTACATATACAGCCGCGTTATTCCCACAGTCGGACAGCTTTCCCCAGGACAGGATCATACAAACACGCAAAGCATCCACTTCCTTTTCCCAAGCCACCACCGCTCCTACCTGCCTTGACGACCATAAAGCTCCTCTCCCAAATCATCTCCATCCCCTGCTCCAACTTCCTCGAAGCACGCTTCTCAAGCTCCTGCTGGTTAGCGTATCTCTCCTCTGCTATCCTCGCAGTTTCCCTCACGATTCCTTGCTCCAGTGCCGGTCACGTTGCCAAGTAGCTTCGAACAATCTGCTCTTTGCGAAGCCGAATTCCCCACCTGCCCCACAAAGACCGTTCATCCTAAACGCCACACGCCACGCTTCGACATGAAGTTCTCCCTCGCCGCTATCTTTGGCCTGGCCATGATGCTTTCGCACACCGTGCTGAGCGCCCCGATTCCGAGCCCCAAGCCTATCGAGGACATCCTGCCCTACCAGTTCCCGGACGCTGCCAACGGACAGATCATTGCGTCGGGAGACAGCGCTTCGGCCATCCCCGCACTGCTGGCGGCCGGCTTCAACCCTAACGACAACTCGCGTCTCCACGGCAACTGAAGCTCTCGACGCCTGTAACGGCCCAGCTCCCCCGCTGTACCTTGACCGCACATCCCGTCCGGTCTTTGGGATCGGGCTCGCGCTTCCTCCGACGATTTACGAACTTGTCTTTGTTTTTGCACTGTCTCCTGCTCCTCATGTCTGTCTAGTGGTTCGTTTGCATGTCTTGCCCCGAGTGTTGTACGTTTTTCATGTTCTGGAAATGTTGTTGTCAATCTCATGATGGCTTGTACAGCTTGGGTGTCATGCGCGTTGGTAGACTTTTTCGCCTGTGAGCCATGTCTGGAGGATCTTGGTTCGGAGGATGGTCTGCTCCTTGTCTCCCTCTCCGTGCTCGCTGAAGAGGTCCGTGTCGAGGACGACAAAGTCGGCGCTCTTTCCCTTCTCGAGCGTGCCGGACCACGATTCAGCCTTGCAGCTGTGGGCGGCACCGTACGTTGCAGCAGCGACGGCCATTGCCAGTGGCAGCGCGAATTGCGGCGTCGTCTTTTCGGTCATCTCGGGCTCGCGGCCCGATCGTCTCGTGACGGCAGTGTACAAGTTGGGCAGGATCCAGTGGTGGGCCGTCGGAGCGTCGGAGCCGAGCGCGATGGGTGCGCCGGACTCGACAAACTCTCGGAAGGCAAACGCCCTCGAGCATCGGCCTTCGTTGTACTTGTCGCCGAGGTTCTTGCACCAGCCCTCCATGATGCTTGGGTCGCAGTGCACGCCCTGGATGCTGGCGGTGATGCCGAGCCTGCCGAGCTTCTCTACGTCCTCGGGGTCGGTGAGCTCGAGATGCTCGATGCGATGGCGCCTGTCGCGGATCGAGACGCCCTTCGCTGCAAGCTGTTCGCCGAGCGATGCAATGGCCTCCACAGCCGTGTGGACGGCAAGATCGCCGATGGCGTGAATGGCCACCTGCAGATCGAGCGAGTCCGCACACTGGACAGTGGCCGAAAGCAGCGGCAGGGGCCACATGACTTCGGCGTTGGTCTTGTTGTAGTAGGGCTCCTTGAGCGCCGCCGTGCAGCTGTCGATGACGCCGTCGCAGACGAGCTTGATGCCGACTACACGGAACCACTCGTCGTTGTGCTGCTGGCTGAGTTCGTGGGCGTGGCGCACCTGCTTGAGGCATTCTTCCAGGTCGGATTCGGGGCGCACCAGCCAGTGCGCAGCAACGCGGATGGGCAGACGGCCGTTCATCTTCTTCTTGATGCGCAGGATGCAGTCGAGCGAGAGCGGGTCGAGCGCCATGTCGATGCCACCGGTGAAGCCGCTCTGGTGGTACGAGTCGCACGCGCGGAGGAAGCTCGTCTCCTGCTCGGCCTTGGTTGCTAGGTTGGCGAGCTTGGGCCAGACAAAGAGGATGTTGGCCATCTCGAGCAGCAGGCCCGATGCTTTGCCCGTGGCTGGGTCGCGGACGATCTCGCCGCCTTCAGGATTGGGCGTGTCGTCGGTGATGCCAAGCTCGCGCAGTGCTGCCGTGTTGCACCAGTGCGAGTGGAGATCAAACGACTCGACGTAGACGGGACGGTCTGGCACCACCTCGTCGAGCCAGGACGCGAGCGCTTTGCCGTCGGTCGAGTTCTGCATCCAGACGCTTGCGAGGATGCGTGGCGCATCGGGCTTGGCCTCTGCGGCGGCTTTGATGGTTTGCTGGATCTGGGCGAGATTCTTGCACTTGCCCACGTCGATCTTGTCGAGCGAGTTGCCAAAGTTGAGCAAGTGCGTGTGGCCGTCGATGAAGCCGGGCACCACGAGTTTGCCGCCGCCGAGGTCGATGTTCTCTGCGTTCTCGGCGAGCTCTGCGGGGAGGCTGGCGAGGCTGCCGACGTAGGCGAGCTTACCGTCCTGCACTGCGATGCATTCTGCGAAGCGGTCCTTTATCGCCGAAGCGTCCGAGTAGTCCTGCTTGAGGAGAGAGGCAGGCGCAAGCTCTTCGGCTTGCGCTGTAAAGAAGAGGGCGTTCTTGAAGAGCTTGACTGTCATTGCGAGAGAGCCTTTCTGGGTTGCAGCAGCGTAAAAGGGAAAGCGGTTCAGATAAGCCGGGTCACATCTATATACCTGTGCTGGGTCGGAAGATGACACCAAGACTGAGCGCTTTCCGCGCCTGTTGCGCAGACGTGTGCCTATCTGTGCTGCCAAGGCCGAACGAGAGCTCGTCAAGATGCGAGAGCAGGCTTGCTAGCCGCGGAAGAATGTCGCGCGAGCATGCCAGGTCAGGGCTTCAGGGTCCAAGATGAGCTCGTTAAGGGCCACGAAGGCTTGGGAGGGCCTCTGGAAGAGCGCCCGGCCCGCCCTTCCTGACAGCGGCAAGCGCGGCTAAGCCTTGTCGAGAATCAGAGCTGTTAGTTTGACGATTCAGCATGATTGATTTTCGAAAATAGAAGCTGCGGGACGGCGTCGCAGCAGAGATGCAGACCTCTGGGCTCCGGCACTAGAATGCACAGCCCGAGCCGGCTTGGCTGCAACACAAATCTAAGCGACATCGCCCTGGCCAGTGCCAAATTTGGAGCTTTTGAGGCAGACGTGGCCGGCTCAGCCCGCTTGGACCCCTATCGTATTGCTCTTCATCCTCCGGCCTCTCTTTCTCGCCCTCATTTTGTCGCCACCAACAACAACGTCGATACCACCGCCAATTGAGCGAGGCAGGAGTCAAAGCTACCTCACGCGCTTGCGCAGCGCCTCCCATCACATTCTTCTCTACTTCTCGTCCGCGCTCGTCCGCCGCCGCGCAAGACGCAGCAGCCCGACTGCAACATGGCTCCTCGAGACCACCAGCAGGTCCCCGAACTCTCGTATCTCCCCACCTACACCCAGACCAGGCCGCCTCCGGACTCTGGACCGCCGCCTGTATACGCCAATGTCATCCGCAAGGTCTACCCGTACTCGCTGCGTCCCGTGCTGCTCGTCACGACCTTCTGCACCTTCCTCTACCTCCTCCTCGTCGCCATCTCCAACTTCAAGGACCTCGGCCACTCGGGCAACAATGCCGTCATGAACATCATCGACGCCGTGACAGGCGCTCTGCTCCTGGCCGCTGCCCTCATCGAGGTTGTCGGCTTCATCGCATCGTTCAAGCTCAACCTCAAGTTCGCCTTGCTCTACTCGCGCCTCGCCGTGCCGGCGTTCCTCATGGTGATCGCATGCGAGATCCTCAGCATCTTCGTCCACTACTCGTACAAGACGCGCGTCATCGAGGACTGCATCACCAGGAACACCGGCGCCGTTGCTCCTGGTTCGTCCGGATGGGGTTGGTTCGGTTCGGGCGGCTCCAGCAATACCACCATGTCGGCCGAGGACGCCAAAAACTACTGCAATTCCTCGTGGAGGAACGACTCCACCTGGGAGATTGTCTGGCTCGTCGTCACCATCCTCCTCGGTGTCCCGTTTGTCATGTTCAGCTTCGCCTTTGTGCGCCAGCTGCGCAATCCGGACTCGGTTCGCGTGCGCGAGTCCGGCGGCGGCTGGTGGGGCCGTCGCAACACCAGCCAGCAGCCGTACAGCGCCCAGTACGCGAATCAGTACGCCAGCGGACCGTACGACCCGCAGTCGCAAGCACAGGCCTATTCGTATCCTCCGGCTCCGTACGGTGCCAGCCCATACGCGCCTCCCAGCGGGCCTCCGCCGCCGCCGCTCAGCACCGATGGCCACCGCGATCTGCCCGGCTACGAGCGCGGCGACATGCAGGGCGACTTTGACGACGACCGCAAGAGCCCCATCAGCCCTGCCGCCGACTACGGCTACAACCGTCGCGCCTCGACCAGGAGAGAGCCCGACGCACGCGACAGCAGGCAGCTCGATGCGGCCAAAGACTCGCAAGTCACCGTCAAGCTCGACGACGATACCGATGCCAAGCCCAAGGGTCTCAGCAGGCACTCGGACGACGACGATGCGCCCAGGATCTGATGTCGCAGCTCGAGTTGTGGTCGGCATGCTGCAAGCTTCTCGCTTCTTCTGTATCATGCTTCTGTCCTGTTTTGTATCGCAGTTGTCTGCCATGTAACCAAGTCATTGTATCCACTCTCACGCTTGCCTGCATCGCTGTTCTGATTACGCTGCAACAGTTGGAAGCGTAGGTCAGCTTTGCGTTGAGCAGGGCCAGAGTGATGAAGTGGGCGTGCATTCAGAGCTCAGCCAGGCCGAGGGCACACGGCTGCTGCGGGTCGAGTCAAAGGTGGAGGAGTCAGGCTCGAGCCGAAATTTCGCGCACGAGCATTCGAGGCTATTCGCGGCTTTGCATGGATTTGCTAAGACTCGGACCCCGCCCTTCATCCCGCCATGCATCTATCTTGACTTTACTCCAATCACTTCAAACGCAGTCCCGACAAGCACATTGATGCTGTCCATCACACGCACACGAGTCGCAACACTTCCACGAACCGTACTGATCTTTCAACGAGCTTTTTCTCCCCGCACCTTGTGCTTGAGCGTTCGCGTATCTTCCAACATGGATGCCAAGGTGTCGGGCGATGCGGCTGTGGCCATCACCTCGCACAACCAGTACAAGACCGCAGGTCTGGAGCGCGACGAGCTCTCACCCAGTCCCATCGTCCAGTTCAACACGTGGTTCAAGCATGCTGGTGAGAATGGCGTTCCGGAACCGGAAGCCATGACGATCTCCACGGTCGACACGTCGTCGGGTGTTCCTCGGCCATCATCGCGAGTGGTGCTGCTGAAGCAAGTGGACGCGCAAGGATTCCTGTTCTTCTCCAACTACACGTCGCGCAAGGGTCGCGAGCTGGAAGCTAATCCGTACGCTTCACTGGCGTTTTACTGGAAGGAACTCTCAAGGTCCGTGCGTGTATGTGGCCGTGTGGAGAAGCTCAGCAAGGAAGAAAGCAAGCGGTACTACGACTCGCGACCACTCGGAAGCAGGATCGGCGCATGGGCAAGTCCACAAAGCACATCCATCGAATCTAGAAAGGACCTCGAGGACAAGGTCAAAGATGTCGAAAACAGGTTCGGCGTACCTGGTGCCGCTGGTCTCGATCCAGAGTCAAAGTGGCAGGGCGACGATGTGGATGTGCCCCTGCCAGAGTTCTGGGGCGGATACCGCATTGTTCCGGACGAAGTCGAATTCTGGTGCGGAAGACCAAATCGCCTCCACGACCGCTTCCGCTACACGCGCGACATCAAATCCACCGTTGCGGCAAGCGACGACAAGTGGTCCATCAATCGCCTTGCGCCCTAAAATGACCCCGCTGCATACACACTCTGCACCGAAGCGATCAATCCATACACTGCCACAGTACGATCGGAGACATGTCTGAATCTCTTGTTGCAATCAAGAAGACGGGAGCAATTACTGTGCGACCTTGCCTACAATGTTGTATCGCTTGGTGTAGTACGTGTGCTGATGCGCACGAGTCGAGGGAAAGATGCCGTCAGCGCGTCGCAGTCGTAAGTAGCGTGGTGAAGCTGTACATACCCAGTCATCGAGCACCTTGAGCTGCTTGTCGTCGAGCGTACTGTAGTCTGGCACCGCATCCTCGGGCTTGAGTGACGACATGCCGAGTCCGCGCGAGCCATCCTTGCCCGCAAATACGTTGTAGCCCTTACCAGGTGCTATTTCCCCATCGAATCGGTCAGCATTGCGTCCCACAACATGCGACGCGGGAACGGAAGGAATCGGACGTACCGTACATCTCGCGCTTGGGAGAAACGTCGAAAACCGTGCCCTTGACAGCGACGTAGACCGGCTTGGACTCGTCGGTGCCGTCGAACTGCTTGAGATCCTCGACCGAGATCGGATCGTCCTTGGGAGGGCTGCGTGCGCACGTTTCAGATGGTTCAGCCACTGCAATTCCGCAAGTTCCGTGTGGTAGGACGGCGGCAGTCACTCACTGGGTCGGCTTGGTCGAAGGCTCCATCATGCTGATCAGTCGTGTTGGGGTAGAGATGCTGTCGTGATGTGGTGGCGCGCGAGCAAGGCTGGCGAGCAAGGTTGGCTGTGGCCCCAGCGCCCCGCACACCTTCTCCACCTTTGGTGGCGCCACCCAAAGTGGAAAATTCATTTCTGTTAGACCGCACCTGACATGGATGCTGGCCGAGCGCCAAGACTCGACTGCATATCCGCGGAGGAAGGCCATGTTCGACGTATGACGAGGTGTATTCTTACATGAGGTCTGTGCATTGTTCTATGCATACAAGTTTGCGATGCTTCGATAGGAGTCCAACCCACCACGCTATCCGTGGACAAACACCTCCGCCGGAGACTTTCGCATTTCTTCCATACCCTTGTCCGCGGGGGTACCTTGCCCGTTGCATCCCGGTGTCGAGGTTTCGTGGCTGTTCTACCTCTGAACGATCCTCACGAGGTATGGAGCGAAGCAGTCGGTGCGCACCAATCATCTTCAGATAGAAGAGATATAAGGCCAAGTCGGTGCCAGAACGCGTCTGTCGGTCCCTCCTCATCCTCATCCTCTGGAAGCCTTCGCGAGCATGACATCGAGTCTGACAGCCCAGGGCGGCCTGCGTGTGCTCGTCAGCGGCGCAGGCATTGCCGGTCCCACGCTCGCATGGTTCCTCGCCCAGTCTGGTGCACGTGTCACCCTGGTCGAGCGAGCTTCGGAGCTGCTGGCACAAGGTCAGAACATCGATCTACGCGGCACCGCGCTCAACGTCGTCCACCAGATGGGCGTGCTCGACGCCATCCGTGCCTGCAACACCACCGAGAAAGGCACCGAGTTCATCGACGACCGAGGCCGCCCCTTTGCGACATTTGCGCTCGGCGAAGGCGGCGGCGGCGCACTCACGACAGAGTACGAGATCCTGCGCGGCGACCTGGCGCACATCCTTTACAAGGCCGCACAGGCCCAGCCCGGAGTAGACTTCCGCTTCGGAACGACGATCGAGCGCGTCGTTGAGAACGGTGATAGCGCAGTCCGCGTCGAGCTCAGCAGCGGGGAGGAGGTCGAGTACGATGTGCTCGTGCTGGCAGACGGACAGTGGTCCAAGATGCGCAAGCAGGTGTTTGGCACCGCGGGCCTCACAGTGGTGGACAAGAACTGCTACGTTGGCTACTACACCGTGCCGCGCACGTCTGAGGATGGCGAGATGAGCTGCATCCATATCGCGCCCCGATCGCGCGTCGTCCTCACCAGACCCGACAATCACGGCACCACCCGCGCCTCGTTCAGCATTGTCCCCAACGACGCTGCGCAGAAGGAGGCGTGGGAGCGCGCAAGTCGTAGCCGCGACCGGAAGCTGCAGATGGATCTGCTCCGGAGCGAGTTCGGCGACATCGGATGGAAGGCACCACGGCTTTTGCGAGAGATGGACGCCGCAGATGATCTGTACTTCCAGGGTGTCCAGCAGATCCGCCTTGCCAAGTGGTACAACAACAGGGTGGTCTGCCTCGGAGATACGGCGTATGCGCCTACGCCGCTGACGGGCATGGGTACCTCGCTCGCTATCGATGGCGCCTACCTCCTTGCTGGACACCTGTCGCAGCTGCAGCCCGGCCAACATCCTGCCACGGCGTTTCAGGCGTATGACGAACAGTTTCGTCCGTTCGTATCCAAGACACAGGCCATCCCTTTCTTTGTACCTCGAATCCTGCATCCGCAAGCGGCTTGGTCGCGCTGGATCATCCAGACCCTGATCGCAACGGCGGCTCGCGTGTCCCGCCTGTCGTGGATCACCAAGCTCTTTGCTTCCAACAAGCCGACCACGCTCTCCGATGGGCTGGTCGCCGAGCTCGACGCTCCTTTTCCGAGCTTCCCTGCTTTCCGGCAGTCATGATCTCCCCTCCTTCATGTGATCCCTCCATAGACGAGCATACTAGACAAGGCAGTAGCCAAAGGAAAGACGATAGAACATATGTTGGACTGGCGACAATGGGCGTCAAGACAGGAGCAAGATCGCACTGCAACGAAGATGAGGGTCCTCTGTAGCGTGAACATGAATCGGGCTGCCTTTCTTCAGGCACGGCGCAGTTCAACGTCACTCGACAGGAGCCTGGATTTTTTGAGGCAATTTTTTCGTGCGGAAGGTGATCGAAACTTTTCCCGCTCCACCGCACAGCTGCTCTGAGAAGGATTGATTGCCAGTCCCACGCGAGCCCGACTCCACCACTTCGCTCTCTTCGCCATCAACGCCATCGACTCCACCGATCCCTATACCGCTCCTCTGTCGATTCCTGCACTCACTCTTCGCTGCATCACCAACGCTCAACAGGAACAGAGTCCAACACGATTGCATACTGGCTCGCCCGAGTGTCGCAGCCCTCACCACCGCCTTTGCATAACCCCAACCGCTGCCGGACTGATTCCGAGCCAACCTCACCGCCACCATGACGACGGTACAAAAGATCAAGGAGATCGAAGATGAGATGAACAAGACGCAGAAGAACAAGGCGACGTCCTATCATCTGGGTCAGCTGCGTGCCAAGCTGGCCAAGTTGAAACGCGAGCTCATCACGCCGTCGGGAGGCGGCGGCGGTGGGCCGGGTATCGGGTTCGATGTGGCCAAGACGGGTGTGGCGTCGGTAGGATTCGTAGGATTTCCCTCGGTGGGCAAGTCGACGCTCATGTCCGGTCTGACAGGAACGACGTCCGAAGCAGCAGCATACGAGTTCACCACGCTCACCTCGGTGCCCGGTACGATGAAGGTGCACGGTGCGCCGATCCAGATCATCGACTTGCCCGGTATCATCGAGGGCGCTAAGGACGGCAAAGGTCGTGGTCGCCAAGTCATCGCTGTGGCGCGCACGTGCAATCTGATCTTCATCGTGCTCGACGTAGGCAAGCCCTTGCGCGACAAGGCGATCATCGAAAACGAGCTGGAAGGCTTCGGGATCCGGCTGAACAAGAAGCCGCCCAATATTGTGGTGCGCAAGAAGGAGAAGGGCGGAATCGCCATCACCAACACCGTGGCGCTGACCAAGATCGACCACGACGAGATCAAGGCGGTGCTGTCCGAGTACCGCATCAGCAATGCCGACGTGTCGTTCCGCCAGGATGCAGGTATCGAGGAGCTCATCGACGTGATCGAGGGCAACCGCATCTACGTACCCGCCATCTACGTGCTCAACAAGATCGATTCAATCAGCATCGAGGAGCTCGACCTGCTCTACAAGATCCCCAACTCGGTGCCCATCTCGTCGCAGCACTGGTGGAATGTGGACGACGAACTGGTGGAGAAGATGTGGCAGGAGCTGTCGCTCGTGCGCGTCTACACCAAGCCGCGCAAGGCGACACCGGACTACTCGTCGCCCGTCGTGCTCAAGACCGGAAGGTCGACCGTCGAGGACTTTTGCAACGCCATCCACAAGGAGATCATCAAGCAGTTCAAATTCGCCATGGTCTGGGGCAAGTCCGCCAAGCACCCGAGGGGTCAGCGTGTAGGTGCGGACCACGTGCTCGAAGACGAAGACTGCGTCACCATCTTCAAGCGCTAGAGCCCCTTGGCCCGGTGCCGGGGGAGATGGCGTTCAAGTGCTGAACACCAACGTCTTCCTCGCGGCTCCACATTTGCACTCGAAAGCCTCTTTGCATCCAATTTGTACTTTTGTTCACCCTCCGCATCGTCACTCGTAATCCGCGACTTGCATGGCTCGCTCAGCACATTCTTCCTCGCTTGGCTGTGCACATGCACTACGACTGATAAGATTGGCAATTGGTGCAGGTCCAACCAGGGCTAAGGAGCTAGAAAGCGACAGTGGCCATCATTTCGGGCTCATACCTCGTGCCGCTGACTTTGAAGCTGTTGATGATGGCGTCGATTTCGTCTACCTCGCTCTTGTCGAGGCTGACGTTTGCGGCCGTGTTGTTTTCAATGAGGTACTTTTCCTTCTTGGTGCCTGGGATCGGAATGATGGCGTCCGACTTCTGCAACAACCACGCCAGGGCGATTTGGCCAGGGGTGGCGTTCTTCCTGCTGGCGATTTTGCGGATGTCGTCGACGAGTTCGAGGTTCTTGGTAAAGTTGTCTCCCGTGAAGCGCGGGTTGTAGCGGCGAAAGTCGTTCTGCTCAAAGTCTTCGACCGACTTGTACTGGCCTGTCAAGAATCCGCGGCCAAGGGGGGAGTATGCAACAAGGGCGGTGTTGTTGCGTACACACCAGTCGAGGATACCGTTTGTGAGCACATCCGGAGTCCAAGGGCTGAGTTCGATCTGAAGCGCATCGATATGCACCACCTCATTGGCGGCTTGGAGCTGCTCGAGGTTGTATTCGGATACGCCGATGTAGCGAATCTTGCCTGCATCCTTGAGCTCCTTCATCGCTGCCACGGTGGTGGTGACGGGAGTCTTGGGATCGGGACGGTGTGCGTAGTAGAGATCAATGTGGTCGACACCCAGACGTGCGAGCGAGTCGGAACAGGCCTGGTGACACCACTCGCGCGAGCCGTCGAGCTCCATCTTGCCGTCCTTGATGTTGATGATGAACTTGGTGCACAGGAACACCTTTTCGCGAGATCCGGGATGGGTACGGAAGAACTCGCCGATCTGCCCTTCATTGTAGCCCAGCTTGCCCGAGCTCATGGGTGAATAGACGTCGCTAGTGTCCCAAAAGGTCGCTCCGTCCTCGAGACAGCGCGACAGCACCGCGTTGACCGTGGGCTGGTCAACTGGCTCGCCATAAAAGGCTGCCAGTCCCATGGCACCGTAGCCGATGCAGCCGACCTTTTCGCCGGTCTTGCCAAACTCGCGTGTGGGAATGGTCATTTTGAGGTCAAAGTTGGTTGCCTTTGGATAGAAGGTGGACGTGGGTGCTCAGATGGGCGCTCTTTATAGCTTCTTGTATTTTGGGCTTGGTCCCGGCGTCGAGGGCGCTGCCGAGCATGGCGCGGCATCTTCTCAACACACGGACATAGCGCGGACCACTGGGCCCACTGTACCCACGGAAGCCAATACGCCGTTGTAGCAACGTACTGCACTTGTTTCCCGCGCCGCGGGCGAAGTGGAGGCGCAGAGGTGGAGGTGGAGGTCGAGTGGTTTCGTGCGACAGCCCGCCCTGCGTCGCCCTCGCCTCTCGCCATCAGACTGCCAGCCATGCGACTCTCCGTTGGAGGGGTTCCGTTGGAGCCGCCGACAAGATCTCGTCGAGCTGGCCGAGCATGCTACCCCGCCATTCGCACAGTTGTTCCTGCAACTACGGACATGTTTGGCGCGAGAACGTGCGATGGAATCGAGTCTGTGCCCCGCAGTCGGACTTTCTTTGTCGAGAGTCGAACAAGCAGGCCTTCCTGTGGGCATGAAGGGCCCTGATCTACAATACAGCAACCGCCGGCACACGGTCGCATACGGTGGCTTCTCAAAGAGCGACGCACGCTCCATCGGCGGCCTTAGGGCTCCTGCCTTCAACCTCACCAACCTCGACATGATGGAACAGAGTCTCGGCAACGGACCCGCACGGCACGCAGCGCAGGTGAAGCGCCGATCCGGAGAAATATTACAAGCGTCGACTGTATTGGCAGAGCGTGGCATGTGTGGGAGAGCAGCATGGACCGAGACGCTCAGAGCTTGGACTTCTGGGCCTTGAGCACGCCGTCGAGCTTGGTGGCGAGCATGATGTTGCCCTTGACCTTGAGCTTGCCCGACATGAAGGCCTTCTGGCCGTTGACCTTGCCGTCGGCGAGGTCGATGAAGGTGTCGTCCGAGAGGTTGATGGTGACATCAGCCTTGCCCTTGGCCTTGCCCTCGTAAGCCTCGGCGTTCTGTTGGAGGGTGGTTCGAGAAGAGTCAGTTACGTGAACAAGAAGGAGGTGGGTCCACCTGCCAAGCATCCGGCTCCTCACTACCGGGCAACTGCTCTCTCTCATGCCCCAACAGGCAGGCAAAGGCGAGAGCCCAGTGCAGAGGTAGCGGCGAGGAGAAGATGGATGTACGAGGGCGGGGCGGGGAGGCGGATTCGAAACGTACCTTCTTGAGGTCGATGGTCCAGACGAGCTCCTTGCCGCCGGCGTTCTTGACGTGCATCTCGAAGACACCGTTGGTCTATAGAGCCGGCACAGACAGATCCCAGCAGAAGTTATAGGGACGGAACGGAGAATCGTAGCGTTCGAGCGCAGACGCAAGGCGAGGTAGCAAAAGGGACGTTTTAAGCGGATGAGAACAGTCAGTCATCAATCCAATCGACAGTTTGGGCGGGCGAGCGGCGTATGCGAGCCCATCTGGACATCGCAAGCAGACAAGCAGCCACGACGAGGGTTAAGGCGAATTGCCAAAACGTACCTTCTTCTGGATGTCCTTCTTCTCCTTGTCATCCATGGTCTTGAGACCCTCGGTGATCTGCTCGAAAAGAGCCTGGGACTTGAAGTCGGACATGGCGGCTAGTGTATGTGTGTTGGGGTGGGGAGAGAGAGAGGGAGAAAGAGAGTGGTGCGTATGGTGGAGTGGAAGGAATCGATGGCTGGATGCGGGGGCTGGATTTATGTAGTCCTGGCGCGGGCTGGATGGGCGTGAATGCGTCGGCGTCGCTGCTGCTGCTGCTGCTGTTGCTGCTGCTGCTGCTGCTGCTGCTGCTGCTGCTGCTGCTGGCTGGGCTCTCTTTGACTCACATGGAAGCCGGCGCTGTCGGGCGAGGAGAGCAAGCGATCTGGGGAAATTGGCGCCCTGTCTCGCCCTGCGCATCCTTTGCTAACGGCACCGTGTCGGACGGGCGGTCGCAGTCGCAGTCCAAGCGGCCCCCACCCGACTCGACGCCCAGCAGGATGATGCAGCGTCAGGCGCGCCATGGCAGGCCGACTCAACTCCACCTGCTCGACTGCCCTTGGTCGGCTAGCGTGAATCCACGCATTTTGGCATTTCCAAAAGCAGCGTGAAAGTGTCGAGCTTCGACAAAATTGGGCGGCGCCGCACCTCGCCAGTCTGTGCTCGAAAATGGACCCGGCCAACTCGGTGCCTTGGCTGCGGTGCTGCTCGCCCAAAGCAGCCAGGTCGAAAAGGCTCTACGCCGCAGATTGGCGCTCCGATGCGCGACGATCGGCATCTCGACTGCTTTCCTACTTGCCTGGCAGCAGCAGCCAGCAGCAGCAAGCAGCAGCAAGCAGCAGCAAGCAGCAGTGAACGCATGCCGCAGCGAGCAGCACCCCTCGAGTCTTTTGTTTCCTCGTGAAATGCCGCCTGCTCCTCGCTCGTTGCTCGCCGGCGACGGATCTCCCCACCTCGCAGATTCTCATGCGCACCTCGGTGTCACCGCGAGTCAAGGCGCCCCGCGCTTGCTAGCTTGGGACGTTGCTCGGGCGCACTGTTTGGCGCGGTGGTGGTGACCCGCATGGCCTGGCGGTGATGACCGGTCGACCGCTTTGCTCGGGTCGTCCCCAGCCCCTCTATCCTCCCAGGCTCGTTGTCCCGGCCTCGTTTTTTCGCCAACAGGACGTCGAGATTCGACCACAACATCGAGCTCTGCTGCTACATCTGCTTATGCTGTGAATGAGCATGGCATGGCACGGCGAAGACACGAGTGATTGGGACTCGCTTTGGAAGAGACAAACCAGCGCGCTCCTGCAGGTCCTTGTTGACAGAACGAGCGAGCAAGTCGAAGCGAGACCCCACATTTTCGGCGCCCACGCCTCCGGCTTTATGTTGGCATGCGGTGGGCTGGCGAGCAAAACCACCCAACAACTCCCCGCTGCCGGCGTCCGTCTTCCCGGTAGCTCCTCGCCTGCCGAGCTTCGTGGTAGGATCGGCCGATCAATTCGCCGATGTTGCCAACCTCGATGAGCCCAGTTCGAGCACCATCAAGTCCGCTCGAGGCGCACTCCTCTGCAGAACGGGTTCAAATGCTGTTGCGCGAGGCGATAGTGTACAAGGTTGACAAGAGACGGAATGCACAAGAGACTGAATGCAGAGGTGAGGATCTAAGGGACCGGCAAGAAGAGTTGGTGACAAAGTCTAGCCGGACCTGCTACCAATCCTCGCCAGCGACTGTGTGCAAGGTGAAACGAAAGAGAAAAAGGAGCGGAGGGAGAGCGTCAGCATTCGCGTTTGGTTGACAGGGCGGCGCACATCGATGGATGCAGAGAGACTACGTACGTCTTCGGACTGTTCGGCTTCTTCGATGGCGTCGCTTTGACTGACGGTTCGTAAGACCGACTTTTTCGACGACTCCTGCATCTCTCCTGCAATGATCAGCTCGTCGAGGATCTGCAGTCCCAGCATCACACGCGAAGAAAGATGTACAGCGTCAGTATCAAGTGCTACACCGAGCTGCATGCTTTGGGGCGAAAACGTACCGCATATGCCTTCTGAAAGTTAAAGATGAGGTCGAGCTCGCAGACGTTTCCAAAGTAGCGATCGAGCACCTCGACGTATCGGTGGATGATCTCGAGCGTCACCAGCTCGTTGTCGCCCTGGCTGATGCCCGTCACAAAGAAGAGCGACGCATACCGCCGATACACCACCTTGCTGTCCTTGTACTCGAGAAAATTGCACATGCGCGTGCGCCGCGCCAGCACCAGCTGCGTCACGTCCTTGGTGATCTTGAGCTTCGCCTTGGGCGACATGGTGGTGAACCACTTGGCCAAGCGCACCTTGCCCTGGCGGCTGATGAGCAGGATCCAGTTGATCTGTCGTGCAGACCGAGTAGAAACCGGAACGCATGAGTATACCCTCTGAGCCGAGTTCGAGGTTGGCTGGAACTTACCGCCATGGTGCCGAGTGCCGTGGGTGCTGAGATGCGATGGTGGCGCCGCGGTGACGAGCGCGTGTAGCTGGAATGGGTGAGATTGGTGGCAGTGTGTCCCGAGCGCGTGTCGGCTGCGTTGCAGTGGAATTGCGGAAGGACGCGCGTCAGCCTGACTAAGCTGCCGGTCCAAGACCAACACCTCGCGACCGTTGCGTGGAGGCGGATTTGAGCTTTCGGGCGGATTTGAGCTTTCGACCTGCGTGCAGCAATGCGAGGCTCGAACTCGAACTGCAGCCGAGCAGAGCATCCAGGGTGCCACCACCTGCTCGCTCGAGCAGCTTCCGACCTTGCACATCCCAACGCCTTCGCGAGTGGCTCTTGGCTGGCTGCAGCATCTGCCATCGTCGAGCTGGACACGTCGAATCGGCACGCGACCGGGCAGGGCATGCTCCCGACTCACTTTGCCAGTGCTGCCGTGTCTGCGCAGCATGCCGAGCAACCAACCATGGCCACCTATCCACCCACACCGAAGGCAGGATCAGCAGCTCGCCCTGTCGATGCGACTGCGCCTTCCGCGCCTTCCAATCCAGTGGTGCGACGAGTGCTTGGCTCGCGTGGCATTGCATCCCTCACCATCGACACGGGTGCGCTCTCGGCCCAAGCTGCCAAGCACAACGGCGCGGCACCGACACAATCCACCGCCACCGCACCGCGGTCAGCAAAGCGCGGGCGCTGGCACACGCTCGAATTCAAGCTGTACTATGCGGTGTTCGTGGTGGTGGTGCCTCTGATGGTGTGGGTGCCGATGCGTCTGAGTCGCCCATCGAATCCGAACTACTACACCTACTCGGGCCATCTCAAGCCGGGCTGGATTGCGGGGCGGCTGCGCGACGATAGCGACTTTCAATACCGCTCGTTCCGCGACTACGTTCCGGCGCTCGTATGCATCATGGGCGTCTATCTCGCGCTCTCCAAGCTCTTCACCTGGCTGCCATCGCCCGCACCAAGATACTCTCGCGTCGATGCAGCGGCGTCGACATCATCGCCGAATCGCAAGGCCTTCCTGACGGTGTTCACCGCGATCTTTGTGTTTGCGCTGCACGGCTTCAACTCGATCAAGCTGTTGCTGGTGGTGGTGGCCAACTATGCACTTAGCAAGGCGGTGGGTGGGACACGGGTGGCGCCGGTGGTGGTGTTTGGGTTCAACGTGGCGACGCTGTTTGCGGTGCACTGGAACGACGGCTTCGAGTACGCGCGCATCTCGCCGGCGCTGGCGTGGCTCGAGGTGTTCAAGGGCCTGTTGCCGCGGTGGCAGATCAACTTCAACATTACCATGCTGCGGCTGGTGTCGTTTGGGCTCGACTACCACTGGGCGCAGTGCGAGTCGGAAGCGGGCGCAGCGGCGGGGCGAGCGATGGGCGAGGTGGAGCGCGAGGATCGCGAGGCAACGTACGTGGAGCGCACACGGCTGACGCAGGCGATGCACGAGTACAGCCTGGGCACGTATCTGCTCTACGTGCTGTATCCGCCGCTGTTCATCGCCGGGCCGATCATGACGTTCAACGACTTTGCGCACCAGTTGCGGCGACCGTGTGCGATCGAGCGCACCACGGTGGTGCGGTACGCGGCACGATTCGTGGTGTCGCTGCTGACGATGGAGTGGATCCTGCACTACGTCTACGTCAACGCGATCAAGGATGCCAAGGCGTGGGTGGGTGCTTCGCCCATGGAGCTGTCCATGATCGGCTTTTGGAACCTCATCATCGTGTGGCTCAAGCTGCTTATACCCTGGCGCTTCTTCCGGCTCTGGGCCATGGCCGACGGCGTCGAGGCGCCCGAAAACATGGTGCGCTGCATGGCCAACAACTACTCGACACTCGGCTTCTGGCGCTCGTGGCACCGCTCGTACAACCTGTGGATCGTGCGGTACATCTACGTGCCTCTCGGCGGCAGTCGCAACCAGATTGCAGCAACGCTGCTCGTCTTCACCTTTGTGGCGCTCTGGCACGATCTGAGCCTCAAGCTGCTGGCGTGGGGGTGGCTGATTACGTTTTTCATCGTGCCCGAGGTGGTGGCGCGCAAGGCGGTGCCGTACAGCCGATACGGCGGTGCGTGGTGGTTCCGACACCTTGCGGCGGTAGGTGGAGTGGGCAACGTGCTCATGATGATGACGGGCAATCTGGTCGGGTTTGCGATTGGCACCGACGGCATGCGCTACATGATCGAGCAGCTGCTGGGCAGTGCCGAGGGGATGCAGTTTATGCTGGCGGCGTGCGCTACGCTGTTTGTGGGCGTGCAGGTCATGTTCGAGTACCGCGAGGAAGAGCTTCGTCGCGGTATCGACCGCAAGTGCTAACGTCCCTCATACACTCAATGCTAGAATCCATATAGATGTATAGGCACGGGTGCGTATGGTGTGTAGCAGTGGCAGTTCCAGTTGGGCGAGGCGGTTGGATTTTGTTGGCGAGTGTTAGAGTGTGATTTGTGGTTTGCTTTTAGCCCCGCCGCGACTGGGTTTGCTGAGGGATGATGCCGTGCAGACGGCAATTGGATGTGCGGGGCGGCCAAAATGCTCGCCAAATCTTAGAAAAATAAGTGAAATGGCCCGCTCTGTGCATGGTTCGCGGCTTGTTTGGGCGGCTGGGCTGAGAGATGTCCAGGTTGCAGCTCCGACGATCCGCCTCGCATTCGACCGGGCCTTTCAGCTGCAATGCCTGCCTCCCCTCGCCCCACGCACCGCTTCTCCACACGTCCCCACACCTTCTGCAGCAACCGGCAGCTTTCATGCTGTCACCAACTTACTTCGATGCAGACACACGAAGCACAGATCGTCAGAGCGAAGTACATGAGGCAGGCGGCAGATGGAGTGTGGGCAGGCGAGGCGGGGCTGAAGAGGAAAAAAAGGTGTTTCTGGGATCCTCGGCTAAAAAGCGGAGTGTTCCTGTGTGCATGCGAGCGGATGAGCGGTTGGACAGATGCAAATCAGGTTTCCCCATGCCGTTGTGATCCTTTTCCCCCATGCGTCTGAGCTCGGCCGCTTCAGCTGCCAGCCCTTTTCCCCTGCCTCTTGGCTTGGGCTCCATCCACCATCGTCCTCCGTCCTTCAACCTCCTTTCTCCACCTTGATCTAGTACGGGATCGTAAACGCTCAGCACCACATCATCTTTGGGCTACAACCATGGCGCCTCCTCATTCGCGACCGCCGGTTGCACCGCAACTTCTCGAGATCCCACTGCAGCTTGCGATCGTGGCGTTTGCGGTAACGCTGCTGGGCCTGAATGCATGGGACTATTCGCGATGGATGATTCTGCGCGAAAAGGCGACGATTACACAGCTGGTGACGATCAACGATAACGGCATGCTCAACGTGGTTCTTGCCGGTATGATCATCGCGGCGGTTACGTTTGCGTTTGGAAACCTCGCCGCGTTCCTGGCGTGCGTGCAGTTCCCCAAGCGTCGTGGAGAACGAACCGGCAAAGGAACCTACGGCTACATCCTGGTGGGACTTGTGGAACTCGTTCTGTCCGGTGCATTGTTGGGCATCGCCGCTGCTTACACAGCTTATGCAGTCCAGAAGCATCCCACTTTCGAGAGGGGTCCTAGCTACCAGGAACCCTTCACTGACGGACAAAAGGTGTTCCTCCGAGCCATCTATGAGATGTTCAAGAACGGTCAGAACGTCAACCCTCCCACACAGACCACTCAGTCCCTCTCGGCGCTGGGTCCGTGGGCACAGATCAACAACATCGAACAGGCCAATGCCTTCCTGGCCCAGAATAGGTATCTCAACTACACGCATTACCGCATCACAACCGCGATTAGCTGGGTCACGCTCGCAACCACCTTCTTCGTCATGGCCGTCCACTTCGCTTTGCCCCTCGTCCTCAAGGCGCTCGGTATGACAAGACCCCCCAAGGGCCAGGAACCCGCGCGTGCAAGCTCAAGAGTCCCCGTCGGCTACGGCGATAAACGCAACAGAGCCGCAGGCTACCAGCGTGAAGATTACGCCGAATACTAAACACCCCCTGCCATCCTGGACAACCTTTGACTCTCTCGACTCTCTTTCTTGGCATCTGCTTCGCTTTTTTTGTGTCCGACTTCACGCTCCTTTTGTGTCGACCCGACGGTGGACCGCGTAATGTAATGTGCTGTGTCCCCACCTGATCCAGATTGCGTGTTGGAGATCAATTGAGAATGCATTCTGGGGTATGAGGTGCGGATCTATGGGGTGAGGAGGCTGAGCAGCTGGCGGAGCACGAGCAGCGGCATGCGCACCAGCACGCGCAGCCAGTCGGTCGCCAAGGGCGCCACATCCGTCGCTGGCACCGGCTGCACCTCGTCGTCTTCCTGCGCACTGCTGTGCAAATGCGGGGCTGCGGCAAGGGGCACGTCCATATCGACTCGGTCCTCTTGCTCGTTGTTGTCCAGTGCGTGCGCATCGAGCGGGAATCTTACCTCGACGGCTGCGGGGTGGGCTGCGACTGGGTCCAGCATCTCGAGCCAGGACTCTTGCACATCCATCTGATCTGTCGACGGAGGATGGTGTGCGGCCGCAGCCTCAACGCGCGAGGCCTCGACGATGCGCGTCAGCTCGTCGATACGTGCCACCAGCGCACGGTTGGTGCTCTGCGTCGCACTGAACAGCATCGCCACCACTGCGGTGAGGAAGAGCGTCCAGAGCACGTGCGACGCACGCAGAGCTACGTGTGCCGCGCCACTCCCAGCCTCTCCGCGAGCGTGCGATGCGTGCGCAGCACGTGTAGCGTCCTGCGTCAAAAGCTCCTTGTGCGCAGCTATCACCGCCAGCGCCTGCCGTATGACCCCGTCGCTGTCGGTTCGGCCACCCTGTTGGATCGACTGCGGGTCATGGTCCTGCAGCACCGTCTCGAGCGAAGCGTCGAGCGCGTCTCTTGCCTTCTTTGCGAGTACCATATTCGTAATGGGTGGCGGTGACGGGTCCACCGCCACCAATGTCTGTTTGTCGTGCTCTTGCACCAGCGCCGAAGGCACAAGCAGGCCTCTGGGCAGTCGATCCAGGTCCAACTCCGAATGTGACAGATCGACCGCGAGTGCCCCACGCACACTGATCACAACAGTCTCCGAGCTCTGCAGAACAGGCAGCAGGCCAAGCGTGATGACGAGCATTTCCGAAGATGCACTCGGCACGGACGGCTCTGAAGGCGGCTGCGATGGCACGGACTTGGTGCTGGCGGACGACTGGAGCGAGAATCGCCTCTGCTTGGGGTTCGTTGGGCGGCCATTGTCGAGCGAAAAGTCGTAATCGGCATCATGGATGCCTTTTGGCGGAGCGACCTTGAGCAGGTCTTCTTCCTCGGACGGCTGCTGGCCTGGATCGGGCAGGATGACCATGTCGCCGAATTCGGACGCCGACAAGCCGCGCAGCATGGCGTTTGCACTTGTTTGAGGCTGCCGAAGGGAGGAGGTCGCCGAGGATGCGACAGCGCCGAAGGACCAGCTCAGGATGCCGCGTGATGCATCCGCCGCATCCACGCGCCATGAGCGGAGCGCGGCGGGAGCATGGAGCTGCACGTATAGCTGGACCTCGCGATCCAGACCAGGAAAGAAAGGCTCGTCGAGCCGCACGTTTGCTTCAAAGTCGAGCACTGTCTCGTCGGTGTCCGCATCTACAGACTGTCTGGGACGGTAGGTGATGGAGGAGCGGGCTGCCTTTGCTCTCAGTGCGTTGGGCAGAGTGGCCTGCGAGGTTCCTGTCAGCGCGAGATCGCCAGCATTTTCCGATGCGAATCGAATGACGAGCGCGTCGCAGGCTTGAAATGGTCCTGCGATGGATGAGTCGTCTTGATCGGCACCGGCGTCATCCGTCGGGGCGATGCCGGTGAGCGTGTCGTCGTCCTCGTCGTCAAACTGCAGTACGCTACCGGGCGAGCGAGTCAGCGAGTTGGTGGACGAATTGCGACGAGAGGACGGCCGCGGTGCCGAGACCGGCAGGACGGGTGGATCGACCTCGACGGCGATGTCGGGCAATCCGAGTTGTTGGCTGATGGAATCGTCGATGGTGAACTGCAGGTAGTTGTTCAAGCAGAAAGGTACAGCCATGCGCACCGCAAAGGGCGCCAAGGGCGGGCGGGAGACAGGCGTTGCAAGGAGATGGAGCGTCACCATGTACATGCCTCCACCAACCTGGGAAGCGGCGGGATCATATTTGGATCGCAGTAGCGCGACACCCTGATCGGAGCGAACGACCTTTGGAAGTGCAGCGCGGTCAGCGGAGGCTGGTGACGAGCCTGTGCGCGCGTTTCTGGGCGACTCGAATTCGATGAAGCTGTCGTCCATCTCGTGATGGAGGGAGAGCGGGATGCCCAGATTGCTGGCCGCAGTGGCCGCTGAAGTGGACAAGGCGGGTGCCGCTCCCGAGGCATCGAGACGGTGGACGATGGCCTCGTGCAGCTCGACATCGGGATCGGCAAAGAGGAGTAGCTCTTCTTCCAGACGATCCTGGATGGAAAGAAGATGGATCTTGAGGAAGAGTGTGTAGTTGGCTCCCTTGCTGGACGCCTGGCCCTTGAGCACGAGTTTCTTACATATCCTGGAGCGGGTGGAGGTCGTTCCGCGTCGAGGCGTGGAGGGCACAGCTTCGACCATGACTGCGGACGGCTCGTTACTGGCGGCTCGTTGTGGGCGGCTCGTCCAGGGTCAAAAGCAGGTTGACGTCAAGCTATGGGTGATGACTGGCATTCAGGATTGGGCACAAGAGGCAAAAGCGAGCTGCAGCGACGCTCTCGAGGTGGTGCGGCAGCTCAGCTCACGGCAAGCTGGGGCGAGATGGACAGGACCGTGTCGTACACGCAAGCGAGTCATACACGGGATGGATAGTGCTGGTCAGGGGTGCCTGCTGCTGACCCTTGTGTTGGCTGCAGCCGGGGACGGTGGGGTTGAGCAAGGATGCGGACCGGACCCATGCGTCCCAAAGGGCACAAAGCCCTGGCCTTTGCAGCTGTCACTTTTATGTGACTCTGGAAGGACGAGGTGCGGAGTGGGGATTGTGATTTTGCCGAACAATGTGACACTTTGCCGAAAGTAACACCCGCGGACTTTTGCGAATTTCCGAAAAGTCACACCGCGTCTCAAAGCCTTGCTGGATTTCGGAGCCGAACAAATGACGCTGCTTACCGCACGTGAGGTGAGCCGCGGCGGCTGCCTGGAAGAAATTTACTTGGCCTTGGCCCAGAGACGGCTCGGCTGCACCTCTTGCAAGCTTCACCTTCTACTTCAATCATCACCACGGCTCACCCGCACCTCTCCGCACCAACACCATCGTCATGGCGTTTGCATCTAGATCCGTCTCGCTCTCGGCGTTGAGGCAGCTTGGCTCCGGCCCTGCCGTTGCATCCAGCTCTCGAAATGTTGCGGCTGCCGCCTTCTCGACCTCTTCGAGCTCGCTTGCAGCCTCGAGCCAGGAAGATGCCACCGCACGCAAGCCCCCTTTCACAGCAGCAGCAGAGGCATCGCAAGGCTCTACAGAGCGCAACGCCATCGGGCGCGGTCGCAAATCGGCAGGCAGGGGCAGACCCAAGATGCTTGCGCCCTTCGACGAATGGATCCAGTCGGATGCGCGCGCGTACAAGCAGCCGAAGCCAGGCATGGGCCCCAACTGGATCGGCGACACGCCCTTCCCGCTCAACCCTTCGTTCAACCCGCCAGCGCCCGTGCGCCAGAGCACCAAGTCCGAGATCTGGCGCTTGCATACCAGCGACCCGGCCACCTACACCATCCGTGCGCTCTCGGACAAGTTCTCGGTGGGTCTGCAGAGGATGGAGGCCATCTTGCGCCTCAAGGCACTCGAAGTCGAGTGGGCATCACAGGTAAGCTTCTTTTGTGCGCCTCCGCATGCCAGCTCTCGACGATGCTTGCCAAAGTGATGAGCAAACAAAACAATTCGATTAGTCTTGAAGACATCTACATGGTTACCAAATTTTTACAATCCTTACTATACTGAATCCTCATCGTCGGGGAGCTGCATCGGCTTCGAATTTGGGTCTACGAGTTCAGAATGCTGACGCTTCATCTTGCAACGTGCGATACAGGACAAGCCGCTTCAGAGCGAATTCCAGTCCAACATGGACCGCCTGTTGGGAGCGCAGGATCGCAAGCGCGCGCCCGAGCCCGAGCCGTCGCAGCAGTCGACGGACAAGTCGGTGCGCGGCAGTCAGCACGAAGAGTTTGCCGAGGCCGAGCCGCTGGATGCTCCTTCGGTCGTAGCACCCGCGCTGGCCGACGAGCGTCTGAAGCGCTCCTCGATGATCGCCGCGCTGCCCAGCGGTGGTCCGGACCACGACGCACACAGCACCAGCAAGGTCGTGCGTACCGGCAGGGCGCCCATCGCCATCACCAATGTGGCGGGCGATTCGTACATGGGCGCAGGTCGTGTGGACCGCAACGTGCGCCGTGCCGAGAAGAGGAAAGGCTCCAAGGCTACTTCCACAAAAGCCTGATGCTCATCTCAGTCGAAGCACAATTCACATGCCTTTTCATTGTGCCAAGCCTGCCATTTCCTACGATCGTGTTTGTGATTTGATGCGGTGTGACTGGCGAGAAGCAGTGTACAGCTAGGCGTAGAGAGCGAGGACGCGGTCTTCGATACCGTCGCCGATCCAGCGCGTCTTGGAGTCTTCGAGGCCCACGAGCTCGAGGTTGTCGCGCTCGGCCAGGTGCAGCTTTTCAAAGTCGGGCGCTTGACCGGGAGCGGTGGGATTCATCATGCCCTGCATCGGCGCCGCTGCACCCGACATGGCAGCCATGTCGCGCGTGCCATCAGCAGCTGCAATGCGAACCAGCAGAAAGATAGGTCAGTTTCTCTCAAGACCCGCGGCAAGACTCGATGATCGAGAGTGGACTCACCATTGTCGTCTCCGAGGACGAGGCGGTAGACGGCGTTGAGACCGAAGAGCGTGAGAAAGTACCAGCTGAGCGACGAGACCCAGGTGACGTCGAGGTCGGGCGTCTCGATGCCCCTCTGCAGCATCACCTTGAACCGCAGCGTCAGAGGGAAGGGCAGTTTGACTGTATCACAACGGAGAGTCAGCACACGCTTCGACGAGCAAAGCTGATTATAGATCAAGACTTACGCAG
This sequence comes from Moesziomyces antarcticus, assembly GCF_000747765.1. Classification (NCBI taxonomy): domain Eukaryota; kingdom Fungi; phylum Basidiomycota; class Ustilaginomycetes; order Ustilaginales; family Ustilaginaceae; genus Moesziomyces; species Moesziomyces antarcticus. The sequence goes on from NW_014639000.1 coordinate 124,631, forward strand.
CACAAAGCCGGAGAAGAAAAAGTTGATCCAGCCCATGATGAGCGTCTGTGGGATCATCATGACCATCTGCTTCTTCATGCCATCCATCATGCCGTCCATACCGCCCGCGGGCTCAAACGGATTCTTGGGGCCTTCCTTCTCCTCCTTGTCCTTGGGCTGCAGGTAGGAGCCGTTGGAGAGCGCCTCGGTGAGGAACGCCTTGCGCGACTGGAACGACGAGGGTGGCAGCTGGAAGTAGTTCTGTCGCAGCGCACTCGATCGCGCCATCACTCGTCTGTGCGGCAGCAAAGGTCGGCAGCAAACGTCAGCGTGTGTCTCATGGCCGGAAACGGTGTGTGGGAGGTGGACACTCACTGTTCACGCAGCGCGGGTGCGGCAATGCTCTTGGGCGGCGAATTGAGGAGCGAGATGACATTGTGTCGTAGCACGCCGACGAGGATCATGACCACCAGGATGGGGATGAGCACCCAGTCGCGGATCGCGCTGTCAAGGAAGAGGGACTGCTCGAGCGCCATGGTGACAGCAGCAGCAGCAGCAGCAACAGCAGTGCGGCGGTGATGACGAGCTGTGATGGTGGTGGATTTCGACGACGAGAAGAAGCGCGGTGGGTCTGTGCTGTTGCTTGGTTGGTTGTTGGGCGGCAGCGCGCGTGTGGAAATTTAGAAATGTTAGGTCTCGCGCTCCACGCCTTGTCCACTTGTCCGCGAGCCCAAAGCGACAGGGTCTGAGCGTTGGAAGCAGTGTCCTTCCGGCCTCCTTCGGCTGCCTCTTATCTTGCGACCACACCTGCTTGACCTCGCCATCTCGTCGTAGCACGCACGCATCGATCTGGACGGCGAGCTCGCGACGCAACGATGGCCGAGCCTCTGCTCGGCGTCATCCTCGCCACATCGTCATCGCGAGGAGACCACATCGTATTCCGCTGGCCCAACAATCCCAAGATCTTCAAGCGCTACTCCAAGGTCAAGTACTACACCGAATCGCGCCCCTCAGGGCGTCCGCTACCGGACGACGACCTCGATCCTGTGCGACAAAAGGCAAAGTGGGACAGGCACGACGAGGATGACGACGACCATGCCCACTCTGACGACGCCGGTCAGAGCGATACCCCTTCGTCGTCCGACATCGAAGACTCGGACGCCTCGCTCGCAGACGACGACGAGAATCGTTCCGTTCGCGATCGCGCCGAGACCGTCGCCTCTTACGGTCGCTCCAGACCAGCTGCTGCACCCTCCACGAATCGATCCAAGTCCAAGCCCCGCCGGCCGTTGGTCGGTCTGGAAGAGTCCACCCCCAGCGTCCGCTCTGCAGACCGCCACAACGCCAAGGACACGCAGGACGCCAACGACCGAGCGCCCGATTCGGATGCAGGCACATCCAAGGAGCTCTCACCCGAGGAAAAGGCACGGCGCGAACAAAAGGCCGCCATGGCATACAAGACCTATCTCGGCTACGACATCGAGATCCTCGCCAGCATCCTCAACCCGCGCCCCGAGCTCGCACACCAAAAGTTCGAGCTCATCGTCGACGATCTCGCCTTCCTCGGCCATCCTGTCGCTGCCAGCAAGGCGGGCACCTGGGGCGAGCCTGATAACCAAGACGCTCATCCAGGCGCAACCGACTCGGATGATGCTCATGCTGCAGGGCCTTCTCAGCGCCGAGGCCGCTCAGGCTTACGCAAGGAGATCCGCCCCTACGACTTATCCGACGGCCATCCACCCGGGAAAGAACCAGACGCAAATCACGCCAAGAAGGACGAATCCGAGCCCAAGACCTCCGACACCGACGCGCCCGCCTCCAAGGCCGCAGCGCCTCTCACGCAGTTCCACCTGGTGCTTGTGCTCGATCGACCCGACCCGTCCACGGCCATGTCCGGCATGGATCTCTCGTCGTGGCTGCAGCTCTTCTACGACAACATCGTGTTCAAGATGACCGCGGCGCTCTTCGCCGAGCAGTCCAAGTCGGACTATGTCGGTCGCGAGACCGAGAAGCTGCTCGCCTTGCGCGAGCGCTGCATGGACGACGGCCAGGCGTACTCGGCGTACGCTGCGCAGTGTCTCGGCATCTCGTCGCTCGCGCGCTGCATCCGCGACCTGCACAAGAGCATCAGCACCTCCTCGGACGCCTTCCTCACCATCAACGACCGCATCGAAGTGCATCTTCAGCTGCCACCCATCCTCCAGGACCCGGTGAATCTGCCCAAGACCGTCGACATCGAGACCGAGCTCGATCCCAACGACCCCATCTTCCTCTCGGGCGGCGGGTTTGCAGGGCTGGGCAAAGAGGGTGCCGACGAGGATGGGGGTGGTGGCACGTACGATCGGCTGCTCGATCTCGCGCCGCACCAGTTGAGCTTCGAGGAGTGGTGTCGAACCACGGGCCCGTATCTGCTGCCGTGGAAGACGCTGCTGCTGCTGCATGATCAGCCGGACGAGGCGGCGCGTGGGCGTCGGACGCCCGGTAGTGCCAGTCCTGCCGGCCACCTCACGCCCGCAGAGCAGGCGCCCGAGACGCATGGATTCGAACAGCTCGCATGCAACTTCACCTCGCTCTTCCGGCCGCATCTGATGCACTCGCTCAACTTTAGCGAGGTGGCCGACATGCTCGGCTGGGACCTGTACGAGGATGTATATCCGATGATCCGCCACCTCATCTACTACCGCCAGGCGCGCGTCATCGACATCCCGCGTCCAGGGCACGTGTATGCCATCTCGCCGCTCTTTGACTTTGGCCGACTCGGCGCGCTATCTCGGGTGTGGGCGCATACGTTCCCCGAGCTGGCGCCGCTGCCCGCGTTTCTGTCGCAGCTGTCGTCGTCAAGTCGTGCGCTCAGCGCGCTGTTCCCCGGAAGGCACCAGAGGGAGCTGGCGCTCGATGTGCTCATTTGGCTGCTGCGCCGGGACGTGGTGGTCAAGATGCACATCCGCTTACGCCTGTTTGCCACCGAGGCGGTCAAGCGCCGAACTGCCGAGCGGGGCGCCGAGAGGCACGAGCGGCACCGGGCACAGAAGCAGCGCAAGAGGGAGAGGCTCGCGAGGGCCGAGGCGAGGCGCATGAAAAGGTCGCAGGCCGCAGAACAGCAGAAGCGCAAAAAGGCCGAGCAGGCCCAGCGCACACAGACGCACGAGAAACACGAGCATAGGGGCAGGAGCCGCGAACGCGACCGATCGCGCTCCGTCGATGCTCGCCAGCAAAGGCAGCCCGATCTCGCTGCCGACGATCTGGCCGCGGCGGCTTCGCAGATGAGCGTCTCGCGGCCCTCGGTTCTGGCGGACCCGGAAAGCGTGGCTGAGGCGGCGGCGCTGGCGGCGGCCATCGCGCGCTCGGACATCGATGCTGCTCCAGCGTCGGGCGATGCCAGCCACAGTCAAGACCATCGCCACGCGCATCAACACCACCATCATCACCATCGCCACCGCCACGGTGTGGCTCACAAAGATGCAGCTGGTGCCGGCGAGCTGTCGGGCGCTGGTGCGGGTGCGAGCGGTGCGATCCCCATCGGATCGGGCGCGCCGCTGGATGAGCTCAAGTTTGAGCGTCGACCGGTGCTTCGATCGCGCTCGCCCTCGACTGCTGCCCCGGGGCTGTCGGTGAGCTTTAGCACGCTGAGTGAGCGCGGCGAGTTGATCCGCCGAGCACGTGCCGACACCTCTGCATCTTCGTCGTCTGGAGGCAAGACGCGTGGTGATGGGCTGAGTATGACGCCCACCGCGTCGCAGCAGAGTCGCCCGACCACGCCGAGCATCCTCACTGGGCCGCGCAATGTCCCGGCGCACGTGCGGGATCGATCGGCGTCGGCGGTTTCGAGTAGTGCAGAGGGAAGCATGCCTCGGCGTGCACGTGGGTTGAGTGCCCGAAAGATCGCTCGATCCCGATCACCATCCCGAGCCCGCATGCGGGTTCGCGGCTTTGGCCTGGGTGCCGAAGTCGAGATCGACGAAGAAAACGACGACGACACTCGCTCCAACGTAGAGACCATTGAACCTGCCCGAAGGCGCGTCTCAACCGCAAGCGAGCGTCCCGAACTACCACCACCCAGCGAGACCGACCACTCTTCGCACTGCTCGTGTTCATCGTGCGACAGCTCATCCGCCTCCGACCTATCGCTCTCGTCGGATTCGGATTCCGACTCGTATGCGCCTTGGCGTACGGCCGATGAGTATACAGAGTCGTTGATCGTCGAACCCGCGCGTGCGTCGCGGCGCGAAAACGACTACATCGCAACAATGACAGCCGACAAAGACCCCGCCACGGTCAAAAACTTCTTCCGCCTCCTACCGTATCTCAACGGCAAACACTCGATCGACGAAATCGAATACCGCGTCAAGATGCGCCGCAGAGACATCCGTCGTCTCCTCGCCGTGTTTCGAGAGTATATCATCACCTTCATGCATCCGTGAATCCCGCAATTGCAGCCATCGGTGCATTTCTGTTTAGATTCCATTGTATGTGGGCTGTGCGCGCGCGGGCGGGGAGGTTCAGCTCATCATCGGCTGAAAGGCGGGACGCAGCAGCTTGCGGCCCTCGACGACGTCGTGCGCCAGACGCGCCACGTTGGCTTCCGCCACCACCACCTCCGGCGCGAGCTCGAGCCCAAACGCGTACCGGATGGCCGCCGAGATGCGCGCCGCCTGCTTGCGGTCCCAGATGACAAAGTCGTCGCCGCCATCCGACCCTGCGAGCGGCACAAGCGGCGCCGCTGCCTCGGCCGTATCCACCGCCTCCTCGGGCACACCACCCGCGCTGCTGAGCGCGCTAGCACGCTTGGCGGGCGCGGGCTGCGAGATCGACAGACGCAGCGGACGAGTCGTGGGCGCCGAATAGCGCACGATGCTCGCAATGATCTCGCTCGTCTGTGCCAGCTCCTGCTCCGCCGACGCGTACTGCTCGGCTGGCGCGCCGACGTACACCTCGACGGGCTGCGAGCGCGCCAGCACATTGTGCTTGCCGTCGTGGTGGTAGCGGAACTCGTACACACCCGGCACCCACGGCAGCTTGTCGTCGCAGAACACCGACACGCCGTGCGCCCCATCGCCCTTAGCGTCTCCCTGCGACGCCTCGGCCCCGGCATCGGCACCACGGTGCACGTCGCCCACCCACTCGTCCTGCACTACACCAAGCCACTTGCCCTGGCTCGAGATCTTGGTGACGAGCGACGCCTCGTCCGCACCCTGCGGTCCGCCGAAGCGCGAGAGCAGGTACACGCCGATCCAGTCGCTGCGCGAGTGGTTGGGCGCCGCACGCCACTCGACCGCAATCGGCTCGCCAAGGTGGAAGCGCAACGCTCCCGCTCCACCCTGCGCGGCCGGCCGCACGTTGAGCGCATAGTGCGAGCGGTCGACGCCGTGCGACTGCAGTTTGTGGTCGTCCTCGACGCGCACGATGAGCAGCCGGTCCCTGCTCTGCTGGAGCAGCACCTTGGTCTCCTCGAGCATGCCCTCGAAGCGCGGGCGCGACTGGCGGAAGAACTCCTCGAACGCCTCGGCCGCATCGCGCTGCACCTTTTCGATGGTGCCCTGGACGTTCTTGACCGTCGGATGCTCCTGTGCCAGCCGGAAGAGGTCCGAGTCCTTGGCTGCGACCCACTGCGACTTGAGCTGCTTGGTGAGCCCCGAGTCCTTGCGCAGCGCCGCCTCGCCGTACAGCTTGCGCATGTGCGGGCCCTCGACGTACGACAAGAACCCCCAGTGCGCCACATACGACACGATGGCCATGACGAGCGTCAGCTTGGAGCCCGCGACGAGCGCGAGCCCAAAGAACGCGGCGCCGCCCATGCTGCGCTCGGGATTGTTGAGGAAGCGGTAGATGCCTGTGTAGTAGAGCTGGTGCGGATACTCGTCGATGAAAAAGTCGCCGTAGAGCCAGCCAAAGGGCCCGAGCACCTCGTACGACGAGTTGGCCGTCCACACGTGCAGCGCCACCAGCAGCAGGCCGAGCGTGTGGCGCAGCAGCTCCGGCCCCACCGTCCAGTCCGGATGGCCGATGGGCGTGTAGCAGTTCCAGGCGAGCGCGCCGAACGACACGTACGTCATGACGAGCGAGGTGTTGTAGATGGCCTTCCAGTGGCCGAACGCCTCGAACACGGCGTCCTGCGGCTGCGAGTAGTTGTAGTGCTTGAGAAAGTGGCGCACGATCCACTTGGACTTGGACTGGCGCGAGAGCGCCACGCCGAGGCCGAACGAGTGGAAGGTGCGCCAGGCGAGCGCGTTGGCAAAGAGCAGCGCGAGGCGCGCCGTGCGGCCCATGGACGGCAGCAGCAGCGGCAGAAGCGCATAGCTGGCACCGACGACGAGGAGAAAGTCGTTGGCGCGCATGAGGTCGAGGTTGCGGAACGCCACCGTGTCCTTTCGGAAGATGCGGTGGTGTAGGTCGTGGAGCGTGGTGACGGGGCGCTGCTGCTTGGCGCTCTGGATGCCCGAGAGGTGCTGCTTGATGGCATCGTCGGAGAACGACGAGGTTCGGAGCGCGTTGCGCTTGAACTGCTTGCGGTGCTCGTCGTCGGACGTCTCGTCCTCGGTGGTCAGGGCGGTGGAGCCCTCGGTCTGGCTGGGAGTGGGACCTTCAAAGTCTTGGCTGCGCGAGCTGGGGGCAGCGGGGCAAGGCAGCTCGGCGCCCGCATCAGCTTGTGCCGAAGGCTCATCGGCCGCGTTGGCAGCCTTGCGGGAAGCCGCGTTGAAAGGCGCCTGGCGCAGCGGGACGCGAGCCGCGAGCGGCTTCCTCTCCCCGTAGGTGCGGTCGATATGCGGGCCCTCGAAGAAGGTCATAAAGAGGAACTGGGAAAAGTGGGCTGCCAACGAGACGAAGAGGACGGCATAGCTGCCGCTGACGAGCGAGAGTCCGTAGTAGCCGGCGTATCCGATCGAGTACATGGGGTCCGGGGCGATCTCGTAGACGCCGTCAAAGACGAGGCTCTGGAGGCAGAGGAAGAAGCAGTCGCCCCAGTACCACGCGTAGTCCTTGACGACGCGGTGCGCGTCGATCTTGACCCAGAGGTTGAAGAAGATGAGTGTCCAGCCCGCGATCCAGCGGAGGATGTGCATGGCGAGCGAGTGGTTTTCGGGGAGGCGGGTGCACGAAAAGGCGAAGAGCGAGTAGGCGACAAAGTCGTTGAGAAGGATGACGTCCACGATGCTGCGGAACATGAGCCAGACGTTGTAGTCCATGGGCATGGCGTCGAAGACGTAGTCCTTGTCCATCTTTGTGACGAGCTGCTGCTTGACCCAGCCATGGACGCGCGGACGGCGCTTGGGGTCCATCCAGCCGTTCTGTCTGACTTGGCGGATGATCCAGCCCTTTTCGCTCTGCTGCTTGAGGATCCAGCCGAGGCCTGCGTTGTACGAGGCACGCCAAAAGGCAAAGTAGACGAAGAAGAAGATCTTTGCGGCACGGCGCGAGAGGGCAAAGTAGAGGAGGATCTGGAGGGACAAGGAAACGACGGTGACGATGTCGAGCGGCGTCTTTGGCTGGCGCGGATCAAAGATGGACGAGAGCATGTCCGGGGTATGAGGTACCGTGAAGACTGTTGCGAGATCGAAAAATGCATCGGACACGGAGATGCGCGGGTCGTCACAGGCATCGTTTGAAGGGACAGAGAGATTCCGAAAGGGAAAGGGAGGAGCGGAGGGAGAGGGAGTGAGGAAGGGGCAAGGTGATTCGGGAAGAGAACGTGTCAGAGACGGCGGTTCGGGAAATGCAGTTGTCAGTCGGGAACGTCGATCTGGTTCGGCTGTCATTGTGGGCGACCGAGGACCGAACTGGACCCTGCGCACATCCGAATTGCAGCTGTGAAGCGAGCGAGGATAGGGCGGTGCACGGACAAGCGCAGAGGCAGGGGAGCGACGAAACTCTGGCCGCCAGACGAGAGGTGACGAGTTAAGCCGCGGCAAGACTGCCGACGCCCTGCCGGTGTCATGCGCGAGTGATGTGGGGGTTGTGTGGGGTAGGAGACGTACCTGTGCCGTCGGGAGTCCTTCCGAGCACCTTTGGAAGCTGTTGCTGCGGTGCGTCCGTTTTCGCCTCCGGATGGCGCTTGTCCAGGGCCGGGCTGGCACGCTCGGTGAGGTCGGAGCGCGACGAGTTGGCGGGACTGGCTTGGGTGGTGCGCTTGCGCAGTCCCTCGGACGCGGTAGCGTCGTGCATTGAAGCGGTGGCCATGCTTCGAGATCCCAGTCAGCTGGAGACGGCGATGGATGTGGTGGCGGGAAGATGGATCTGTTGACAACGATGGGGCTGCTATAACGAAGGGGAAGCAGAGAGGGCGGGGCGGCCATGATGGAGAGAGCGCAGTCGGCGCAGTTACTTGGCTCAACTTCGGGCACGTCGGCAGTTGCTCAGTGTGTCGTGTCTCGCCTATCTCTTTTTTTTTTTTTTTTTCTTTTCCGCGCGTGGCCTTGCGTTTTCTTCTCGACGTGGAAGCGCAAAAGGCAAAAGGCAAAAGGCTGCGTTGCGTGCGACAGCCACCCGATGACAAGCAGAGGTGCGCAACCGGATCTACCGATGACAGCTCGGCAGAACGCAGCCAGCCGCTGACTTACACACGCCAAGATCCGCCCGATGCCCGCTCTGCCAACGCATCTTGTTGGCAAGCCAAAAGAAAGCTCGCCTGCAGCTTCGACCTGCCGAGTCCCCTTTTCACGCCCGCGAGCGCAGGCCAACTCAACTCTTATTCGCTGATCACCCACGCCTCGACTCGCTCGATGCGAGAAAGTGACCGGATCGCAAAGCTTCTATTGTCCGAGAGAGTGAGAGCGAGAGAAAGCGGGCACATTACCGAAAAACAAGAATCGGATCAAAGGTGATGCTACTGTAGCGGGCGGAGCAAGAGATGAAAAGCAAAAAGGGCAAATCCAAAGCAGAGGGCGGTCCATACGGTAACAAGGTGGGGTAGCTGCGAGGTCCTAGGCATCGGCGTGGATCTGGATCTCGATGCTGAGGCTGCTGTCGTCGTCGTCGGCGCGCTCGCTCGAGGCAGTGTCGTCGTCGTGCACGTTGTGATTGTGCTCGGCCGACATGGCGCGGCGCACTCGTCCAGCGCCGGAAGCGTCCCTGATCCTCGACTGCGCGGCGAGCAGCGTCGTCGGGTCCGATACGGCGCGGGCGCCATCGTTGTTGCTGCGTGCCTCTCCTCCAGCGATTCGCACGCGCGCGGCACCGTCGAACCGCGCCTCCTTGCGCACATGCTGTCGACGAGCGGGCTGGCTGGGAGTGTCATCGCCATCGCGAGGCACCAGTCCAGGCGGCGGGATGAATGGCCTCGGCAGGGCTGCAAGCGGTTCGGGCTCGTTCTTCTTCTGCGCCCAGTCTACCACAGGTACGCGGTACTGGTCGGTGGCATGGAAGAGCGGCTCCGGAAACACCATCTGGGCTGTGGGCATCGATGTCCATTCGGCGAGCATGGGCTGGGCGAGCTGCACCGCATTGACCATCGGATGCGCATTCGCCCACATCGGCGGAACCTGGATGCCCAACCCACCCGGTCCGTACAGGTTCGACGAGATGAGCTCGGGCGAAACAGGCACGCTGGGCATGCCCACACAAGCGCGCGAAGCCACCACCCCCGACGGCCTCACCTCTTCCCCCCACTGCCTGGATCGCACCTCGCTCTGCATACCCCGCGTGTCCACAGCTGGCGAAGGGGGAGCTTTGTGGTTGAGTAGACCGAGCGATTCGAGCGTGTGCTTCTGCTGCGCCGAATGCTTGAGGTGTTTCTGCGCCTCGCTGTCCGCAAACCGCACTTGGAGCGGCAGCGTCGTGCCGGGTAGCACTCGACCGTGCAGTCGCTCGATGCACGTCCGCGCGGTCTGACGATCGAACAGCCGCACAAATCCAACGCCCTTGCTCTCGCCATGCACGTCGTACAGGATCTTGAGACTCGCCACCGGATGAGGATTGAAGAGCTGCTCCAGCTGCGCCTCGTTCAGCTTCACCGGAAGGTTCGAGAGGTATACGTTGGTCGAACTCGTATCCGCCATGCGTCGCAACCGCGCCGAAAACGATTCCTTACACCGAAAAGTACGCAAATGTCAGCGATTGAGAAGGAGGGAGAGACGGAGGGAGGATGACTTACTTTGGCGAAAGACGCACTGAAACCGTGCGAGTTGAGCCATTCGATCGCCGTGGTGGCCATGTCGGGCGTGGCGTACATGAGGAATCCGAATCCTTTGCACATACCCGTATGGCGGTCCAGCATGGCCTTGTGGCTGATCACCACACCGCAGAAAGAGCCGAGCAGATAAAGCATATTGTCGTTGATCCTGCCACATCGCCACACAACATCAGCTGCATGCTTCCACGCTTGCTTTTAAAGGAAGATGTGGGGACTTACTCTTTGGGCAGACCATTGACGTAGACGTTCGTTTCGTCCGCCTTGTTCATCCCGCCACCCTGACGCAGAATGCCCGACAAAGTTTGCGCATCCGTCTCTTGGTTGGCTGAGCGGAAGGAATGGTCGGGCTTGGTGGTATTGTTGGGAGGAGCTCGCGGGAGGAAGGGTGAGTTGGGGGTGCATCGATATGCGTCTCCCTTTGGCTCGTCGTGTTTCTCCACACCCTGTACGAGCGTAGCTGAGCTAGGAGCAGGCGAGAACATGGTGTCGTCTCGCATGAGCTTCAGGGGTGGTAGGGTGACTTTGCGGTCGAGTGGACTGGGTTGATCGGTGTCGTTGGATAGATCGCGACGCAGGATTCGCGGACGCCAGGGAGTGGCAGGAACCGCCGTGCGTTTGTCACGCACCCGCTTGTCACTCCACCGAACGCTAGGCGTACACGGCTTATCCGGAGACTCGGTCTGACCTCGTGCCATCATCCCAACAACGGAAGAGGTGGAAGAAACACTATTGAAGGGGGGCCGAGTCGGAGGAGGAGAGGGTGAGTATATATCTCTTCGAGCCAAGGCAGGGGGGTCGCGTTCGGATCGACACTGTAGATCTCCCGTGCCTGCCCAACCGTCCATGCGTCGCTTCAGGCACTTGAACTCTCCCTGCACACAGCATATACCTCTCTCACCCTTCCTCCTTGCCCCCTGAGAAGAGACGGGCCCGACGCCACCACTTGCAGACATGCACGCAACCCCTTCTGTCTCGGCTCTACGCCGCCACATGCACATCCACACGCCCAAGCACAACCACACACAGCCCGCCCAAACATGCAACCATCTTATTCCTGTTGTATGCGTATGCTAATGATACAGTCGAATGCACGTCAAGAGCATTTCTCCGCTTACCCAAGCCAGCGCCAAACCCCTCTTGGCCACCGCAGCAACGCATGTGGCGAAGCGCACCCACGTCCGCCGGAATCCGCATGCATGATGGGTCGGAGGGTATATGCACGCGCGCGAACAGCCGTGTTGCAGATCTCCCAACCCCAATCACTGAAGTTCCAAATTGCTGGCCAAGACGAGCGTCTATGCGGTTGACCACTTGGCATCGCAGCGGTGGCGTGTGCCTCACTTTGTATTCGCAAAGTCGCCCGTCGAGTCGTCGATCAAGCTCGCGCGTTTGTGCTGACGCTGTGTGCGTGCGGCGTTGTCGGCGGATGGTCTGTGACCATTGGGACTCGCGCGCAGTGCACGCTGCGCCTCTCCGACGCGTGCGGCGTGCGTCTTGCCCTGTCGGATCATGGGCGAGGTGTCGCGCATATCGTCGTCGTACTCGTCCTCGTCCAGCCGCGCCAGCCCGAGCGCCTCCTCGTTCTCGTACGCATTGAAGAGCACCGACGAGCCGCCACTGCCCCTCCTGCCGTGCCCAAACACCGCGGCACTGCGACCGCCAAAGCTCGTCCTGCCGTTGGCGAGGCTGCTCATGGTGCGCTGCTGGTCGAGCAGCCGTTCGTGCTGCTCCGACATGCGCGTCGTACCTTCGCCCGTGACGAGCGACATCCTCGGCTGCTGCGTGACCGGATCGACCATGCGGTTGAGGTTGAGCAGATACACGCCCGTAAAGATGACGATGAAGCCGCCGAGCAGCGACACGGCGGGTGCCGTGGTCGTGTTGAAGCCCTGGAAGAGCAGCACCGAGGCGAGGATGGTGGAGGTGGTGAAAAAGACGTAGTAGATCGGGTTGACCACGTTGGTCGAGAACTGATCGAGCGCCTTGTTGAAGTAGTTCATCTGTGTGAGGATGCAGACGACGACGACGATGGCAAAGCAGTAGGTGGACGGATGGCTGAACTGGTTGCTGCCGGCAAAGGTGAGCTTGAGCGCGACGCCGAGGCCCTTTACGCTCATGACCGAGATGGAGCCGACGAGGGAGCAGATGGAGATGTAGACGAGCGGCGTCTTGCGGCCGTACTTGGGCACCATGCGGAAGATCATGAAGAGCGAGAAGCCGAGCACAAACATGCAGTAGAGCATGAAGCCCGGCTGGAGCGCGTAGTTGAGCATCTCGTCGATGGTCTGGATCTCCTTGTCTTCGGGCGCGTTGACGACGATGATGACGGTGCCGACGAGGCAGAGCGTGCATCCGACCTTGCCGAGGCGGCCGAGCTCCTCTTTGAGGATGAAGGAGGCGAGGATGGCGCCGATGAGCACGCTGAGCGCACCGAGGGGCGTGACGAGGATGGGGGGTGCAAAGGTGTAGGCGGCAAAGTTGGCGACCTCGCCGACGATCATGGTGGCCATGCCGGCCCACCAGATGGGATTCTGGAGGTAGGTGTGACCGTCGGAGGCGAGGCCGTTGTGCCTATCGGCGGCGTCCATGAGGCCCTTTTTGGTGATGATGAAGCTGGTGCCGATGGCGAGCGAGCTGCTGATGGCGAGCGTGAGGCCGATCCACTTTTGTTGTGTGAGCGAGGATTGGTTGGTCGCAGCGGGCGTTGGCGTTTCTGGCGGCAGATAGCCGGGACGATCTATGGGAGCCGGAGCAGCGTAGCTTGCGGCCGTGCATATGAGCATGGCGATGGTTGCGGCCTGCAGCATGCGTTGCCGCAAAGCGGCTAGGGTCGTGCGAGACGTGAGCATCGGAAGAGGCCGTTCAGCGGGCGAGCAGCGACGTTGGAGGAGGCACGGAGGGTGAGAGCCGAGATGGTCCCGCAAGCTTTAGTTGACGTGGACAATGAACGATTAGACCGGAGATGAAGCGGTTAGGGTGGCTTTTCGTGATGCTTCCACTCGTTTCGTGATGATTGAAGGACAGCCTGGAGCAGGAGCGAGAGAAATGCAGGGATCGGCGTTGACGAACGTCTCCGCCAGCAGAGACACGGGCTGAGATGCGTAGAGGGAACGGCTCGGGGGATGCTTGAGGCGATGCGCGATGCGGTTGCAATGGTGGTGGCGTGATGGCGTGCGGAAACGTGAGTGGTGGAGAGGCAAAAGGTCCGGCGGCGGGGCGAGCAATTTGAAGCCTATCGAAGCCTATGGCGAAAAGTAAAGCTTCTAAGAGATGGCCAGACAGGGTCGAGGAAGCGTAGCAAGAAGGGCGGCGTCGGACTTGGACGAGCGGCGGCGGCGGCAGTGGAGTGCGAATTGCGTCGGGCCAACGGGGGGCGCGGGCACGTCGAGGCCGTGCTCGCTGCTGCTGCTGCTGCTGCTGCTGCTGCTGCTGCTGACTCTCTGACTCTCTAGCCCTGCAGCCGGCCAAGTGGCCAAGGGGCGGCAGGTGAGCCAGCGGCCGAGTCGCCTGCCTTTGCCCACTCACCCAAAATTACGCGTCGAGGCTGCCCTGCACTGCACTGCACGGAGGGGCCGACAGACGTGCATCCAGAGCTGCTGGCCGGGGATGTGCGAAATTCCGTGCGGTCGGCCGGCGTCCATGCAGGGCGTGCTGCTCCTCGCTCCCGTCTGTAACTTACCGAACGAGTTTGAGTATCGAAGAGGGGTCCGCCGCAGTCTTCATCACGAGCCAGGTATCGGGAGGATCCGAGCCAGCCGAGTCAAGCTCAAACTAGGCTGTGCCGACTCAGGACCGAAGCCGGGAATTTTGCCTGGCCGAGCTCCACGTCAGTGCGCTTCCTCGCCCATCTGCAAGACGGGCGACCCGAGCATGCGGGAGTGCCGCAGGTCAGAACCAAGCAGAGCCAACAAGCCTTCACCCTCAAGTCAGAAGGGTCCGCCCTCCAAACAAAGGGAGCGCGCCCATCCTGGCTTCGAGAGGGCGCTACGCGTAAAGCCTTACCAGCAGCTGCCGTTTAGAGCTCGAGTGGAGGCGAGCGCCGCTCCGCGTCCCGCCTTTGTCTCAGGTGCGGCAAGGCGGGCGAGCTCTCTTTGCCTTCGCGTTCGCTGCGCCTCAATCAGGAGCCTTGCCGGTCATCTTTCTTTTCGCCCTTGGGCGCACACCCTTCGAAAAGAGGATGCCAATTCGTCTGGCAAAAGAGTGTCGTGGGATGATCCCCACTCTTTTCTTGCAAGCTTCGCGCGACACGACGAAGGGCGCGCGTTTCGCGACGCTTTTCTTGCCCTTTGATGCGCGCGTGGCTCGACCAACACACGCAACTGAGACCCTGAAATCGGAATTTCGCCTCATGAGCTGCGCCTTCTGAAGTCACCACCACCAACTTGGCTCTGCTTTGGATTCAACAGCACCCGGCTCGAGTCGTCGTCTCTCATGTCGACATACGCAGAAAGAAGGAGCGCGCGGCATCCGCGCGGTCGCGATGCTCCGGCCTCGTCCAGTCGCCATCCAGCGCCATCCAGTCGACGCCGAGCTGCGGAAGAAGCTCCCGCTCCTGCTTCCCCCTCGACATCCGCCTCGACCTCGCCTGCACCGCAAAGCGATGAGGAAGATCAGGACTCGACGCATTCGCTGCGCCTCTTGCCGTACACACGGCTCACCGTGGGCGACGGCGCGCGAAGGGAAGCCGAAAAGCTGGGCGAGACCGAGGTGAAGAAAAAAGCCGCCGAGCTCGTCCGCTACGCGCTCGCATGCGAGTATCAACGCGTCCTCATCCGCAAGGACGACATCCGCAACAAGGTGTTGGAAAAGAGCGGCTCGCGCGCCTTTAGCGTCGTCTTTAACGCTGCGCAAAAGATGCTCCACAATACGTTTGGATTTCACATGGTCGAGGTGCGGCCCAGGGGCGCTGACAATGCCGAGCTGGCAAAGCAGGCCGAGCAGGTGCTGCGCGCGGCTGCATCGTCCGCAAACGGATTACGACCGCGCGGCCAGCGCGCCGAATCCGCAGAGCCCGCCGGAGACGGCTCGCTAGGAAGCAACATCTGGGTGCTCAGGTCGGCGCTGCCCTCCTCGATCAACAAGGCGCTCGTCAGCGTAGATCAAGGGCTTTCCAAGGCCTTTGCGCAGTCCACCTCGTCGGAGCCGTCCACATCCACACCGTCGAGGAGACGTTCGGCTGCAAACAATGCCAAGGCGGCGCTCGACTGGTCATCCGCCGACCACCAGACAGGAGAGATGGGTCTCCTCTACATCATCCTCGCCCTCATCCTCGTCAACGGCCGCACCATTTCAGAAGGTGAGTCACTCCAGCAAAGGGAACCCATACGCACGAGCATCCATGCTGACCTTGCCCTTCTGTGTTGCCTCTTCGACCAGCAACGCTGCACATGTACCTGCGGCGCATCCACCTCCATCCCGATACGCCGCTGCCGAGCGACCTGCGGGGCACTGGGCCCGCATTTGGCTCTTCTTCCGGTGCATCGCAGAGCACACAGACGCAATCGCGAGGTCGGTCTGTGCCTGGCACGCTGGAAGGCTTCCTGAACTCGATGGTCAAGCAGTCGTACCTCGAGCGTCAGCGCTCGGATGTGGCGGATGTCATGGATGCCGCCGTCACGCAGGCGCAGACGCAAGGCAGAAGGCGAGGCCGGACCAGCGGTGGCGGACGCGCTGGAGCCGACGAGGAGTCGATCGTGTGGGAGTGGCGGTGGGGAAGCCGTGCCGAGGCCGAGGTGGGCGAGAAGCGCATTGCGGAACTCATCTCTCAGCTCTTCCTGGATCCCACTGCCGCGCCTGATGGAGCCAGCGCCGCCGGTGCAAACGACGACGAAGACACGCAGGCCATCGATCGCGATCGCCTCGCCAAGCGTCGCAAGGTGCTGCTCGCCAACATCGCCTCGGTCGCCGGCTCCCAGCTTGTAGACTAGGGGTCCTACCAGAATGACAAGCGCCCGTCTACTGTGCTCGCGCACTAAAAAGCCTGACCATTGCATGACTAGCCACTGTCGATGCTGTGCCTGCAGCCTGGGCTGGCGTGCGTACAAAGAGCATTTGAGTGCAAGGTCGAGCTGCAGTGGAAGCGGCGGATTAAGGGGATCATGTTAGGCCGAATTGCTCGATTTTGGCAAGCCGCGTCGAAAGCCAAGCCAAAGCTGGCGCTGCGCTGCGCGTTGATTGGATGCAGGTGTGGGCACGCGCCTCGGAGCAGGGAAAGGGATGTGTTGGGTTGGGTCGGGCTTGGCTTTGCGTCGGGATGCGGCGCGGCTAAGGAGAAAGGCACACACACGGACTGCAGCTACGCGCCAAGCGTGCAGCTCGGCCAGGGACGCCCAGAAGAGGCGAGCGCTCGGTGCAGCCGTGATTCGCAGGGCTTTTCGAGTCAGAGCGTGGCAAGCGAGAACCGCACACGCGCCTCTTCCCACAGCCGGCATCCGATAGCAACGTGTTTGCAAGCCCGATCCAGTCCGGCCCGCGTTGCCTGGTGCAGCTCAAGGCCGTTCCATCTCGGAAGAGCAGCGGCGTCGTTGTCAACTGTCACAGGAGCTCCCCAACCCACCCCGCTCCTTCTCATTCACGCTCCAGCACCATCCGCAAGCTACGGCAACGTCCACATCACCTTGCGATCGTCATACAGGCAGTGACTCGGATCGCTTCGACTCTGCATCTGGCACTTCCTCGATCCAACCTAGTCAGCCGAAAAGCTTGGTAGTGACGCCGAATGTCGGCGGCGGTGCGCGCTGCTCTCGCCGCAAAGAGGGCCGAGCATCGTTCGCGCTCCTCTTCGCCGTCCAAACCGAGCACTCCGCTTCCCAGCGGAGACGACAGCGGCGACACCCTCACCAAGTCCAACCTCCTGCCGCACTTCGGCCGCGACCTCGATGCTTCCATTGCCAGCCCCTTTGGTTCGCCCAAGCCCACCTCCAGGCCCGGCTCGGCGGCTGCACAACGCAGCTCGGCCTCGTCAGCGCCCGACATGAATCTCAACCAAAAGTCCGAAGAGGACATCGTGCGTCTCAGCATACAAAACGGCAAGGTCAACCTCTCCTCCCGATCCCCGTCGCTCCAACAAGTTCCAGCGTTGCTCCTGTCTCTTCTCGCCGACGATCCTCCGTCTTGGTTCCTTCAGATCCCCGAGGATGATCGCCAGCCGTGGTACATGCGAGAGGAAGTGCACACCCTCCAGCTCAGCAACAACGAGCTCGCCTCTCTCCCAGAAAAGCTCGCCGAGTTCCGTGGCCTCAAGCGCCTCGAGCTCCACAGCAACAAGCTTCCCAGCCTCCCTCCCGCCTTCTTCCAACTCTCCGCCCTCACCACGCTTTCGCTCTCCAACAACGGCCTCACCTCTTTCCCGCACTGCCTGCTCGCCCTCGACAACCTCGTCACGCTCAACCTGTCGCACAACAAGATCCAGACGCTCTGGAAAGAGAGCGATGTCCAGTCGGCTCGTACTCAGCGCCAGGCTTGGGACAAGGAGAACCAGACGCAAGAGAACGGCGTCTGGGCTGGCCTCTCGCCCTCCAAAAAGGACCGCAAGCCGCTGACTGCCAATGCGGATCCCCTCAACGCACCCATGCGCGCGCTTCGATCGCTCGACCTCAGCCATAACCGCCTCTCCAACGCCGCTTTCGGCATCCCGGACCTTGCCAACCGTCGCAGCAAGTCCAGCCAGAATGCCCAAGCCGAGCAGACCGGCGTGATCTTGCTCCCCACAGCTCTCAAGACGCTCAATCTCGGCTACAACAGCATCCGCGCTCCCGTCTCGGTCTCTCTCTTCCAGAACCTGGCTGCACTGGAAGATCTTGGCTTGCAAGGTTGCGGCATCGGCGACGACGTCTTTACCTCCGAGGGTTCAGTCGGTGCATCCAAGGACGTCCTACCCAGTTTGTCTGTGCTCGACCTGTCTGGATGCGAGCTCGACGACCTGGTCAAGATCGAGAGCCTCTTTGGCTCGCAGCGCATCCAGTCCTTCGACCAGGCCATCGGTAACGTGGAAGCACCCAGCAAGCCACAGGAAGCGAGCGAACCAGCTCCAGGCTTTTCGACGCGCCAGCTCGTGCGCGTGCTCAACCGCCCCACCTCGGCCGACATCGACAAGATGCAGGACCGCTGCAACGCCAAGGTGCTGTGTCTTTTGCTTCAGGGCAACCCGCTTCGCGAGGAAGCTCTGCGTCAGAAACGCGGTGGTCGCTCGGCTGCGTCTCCCGAGAAGAAGGCTGCCTCGCCATTGCCATCCACTACCACGGCCTCGCGCGCCTCGCCAACTGATCCCACGACAGCCATCACCACCAACAGCAATGCAGCTGCCGCAACTGCCACCACTGTCGCTGCCACCACTGCCGCCACTGCTGCCGGAGCGTCCCAGCTGCCACCCAAGCCCAAGGTCGTCAAGGAGGACTGGGAGATCCTCGCCGAGTCTGGGCTCAACACCGAGCTCGGTCGGCGCAAGCTTCGCATCGAACAAGCACGACGCGAGCAGGAGGCTGCTGCTGCTGCTGCCGCCGCTGCCGCTGCTACTGCAGGGTCTGGATCCCCCACCAAGCCCGCCGACGAAGACTCGCAGCCACGAGGACGCAAGGCGCGCGCGGCCGACGAAGGCGTCAGCTCGGATCCTGACGCCGCGGGATCCGGAACCGACTCGCGCGAGCGCGGCGCGGCTGCTGGCATCGACGAGCTGGTGGACGACAAGGACTCTGGCAGCGCTTTGGCCAACGCCAAGCTGAGTTCCAAGAAGAAGGAAGCGCTCGGCCAGGTCCCGTGCAAGTTTTTTCGGAGTAATGGATGTTCGGCCGGCGCATCCTGTCCCTTTGCCCACACGCTCCCCGGAGATGGTGGGCAGAAGTCCGTTTGCCAGTGGTTTCTGAAGGGCAACTGCCGCTTCGGCCACAAGTGCGCCCTAGCCCACGTGCTGCCTGGCCAGCCCATGAGCATGGACCGCAAGAACAAGCGCGCTGCCCAGCACGGGCAGCCCCTCCCGCAGCCGCCCCAGCACGCCATGGCTGCCGGCGCCAATGTGGCTGGTCAGCCGCATCTGTCGCCGGCGGGGCAAGCCAAGAGCAACGCGCCCCGACAGGCTTCGTCGCAGCTCTCGCAGACGCAAGCTCAGGGGTCCAACGGTCCCCAGCAGGCACTGCCGACTCGCGCGGGTGTGGCGGGTCCGATGCCATCGCAGCTGCCAGTGCAAGGATCCAACCGCAACGCTTCGTTTGCATCGCGCGACCACGATCTGCCGTTTGGAATGCCAGAGGACTTGCATCCTGGCGGACCGACGGGCGGCGTGGCCAGCGCCGACAGGGCCGGCTTCGAGGGCGGTGCACTCGCGTCTGCCGCGGTGCCTGACGCGCCCATGTCGACGTCGTTCACGGGAAGCACCTCGTTCCAACGACCTGGCTCGCTGTCTCAGAGCCTGAGTGCGTCCTTGTCCGCGCCTCAGCCGTTTGGTGGCCTGGACTCGTCGGCTGCAGCTGCGGCGTTTGGAACGTCGGCCTCGGCTGCGCGCGTCTTCGGCTCGAGTCCGTTCAGCCATCCTGGCGGGCACTCGCTGTTCTTCAGCGGGAGCCAGGACTCGGAGGGTGGTGCTGGGCCGTTTGCGCGTTCCAACCGGGACACGTTCGGGGCGCGCAGTATGGGTCGTCTGGACGACGGTGCGGGTCTGTGGACCGGCATGCGCGGTGCGTCGTCGCAGTCGATCGGGCGCGGCGAGCGCGATGTAGAGGAGATCGAGGATGCCGAGGATTTTTTGCCGTCGAGTCTGTCGGACCTGCTGACGCCGGCGGAGCTGGAGCGCCGACGACGCAGCCACGGTCTGTCGAGCTCGTTTGCGGGCAAGGACGAGCGCGTGACGGTGGCGCAGAGCATGCCGTCGCACGCGGGCTACGGGTCGTCGCTCGGCTTTGGCAGGTCGGCTATCGGCGCCGAACGCGCCAAGGCCAGCAACATCGCCACGGGATTCCAGCAGCAAAAGCAGGGCGGGAGTGGGCTGGATGCCTATGCTTTTCGCGAGGGTGGCAGTTTGTCGAGCTCGGCCAGTCGGACGGCGGCACATGCGCCAGGTCAGAGTCTGCCACAGGGTCTGGCGGCCGGGTTGAGCCGCATGCATCTGCGCACCGGAGGCACCAGCGACACCGGGCTGGCAGATGGCGTGTTCGGGTCAGTAGGAGCGACCGAAAGGCCAGCGTTTGCATCGTCATTCTCGCAGAGCTCGCAGTCTGCACTTCGCGTACCGGGCAGTCTGGACGAGTTTGCCCTCGGCCCAACGGCACCCTCATCGGTGCTGCCGCACCGTAGTCCGTTGGGCTTCGCGGTGGGTGGTGGGGCAGCAGGCCGGTTGAGCGGGTCGTTTGCCGAGCGTCCGCTCAACGGCGCTGTTGGTTCACCGGGGAGTGCGGCGGGCTCGCCGTTTTCGCCGCCGCTGTCGGCGATTGGATCGCACCGCCAGCAGGCCGGCGAGGGCGGGATTGCGATTCCAGAGGGCAGCGCACACAAGCACGCCGCAGCGGTGGGGAGGTTCGCGCCTCATCCGGCAACGCAGCGGCTCAGGGCGGGAAGCTCGGCGGCCGCGCCGCACTCGCCACTCACCCTGCCCGTCGTCACGGCGGAAGAGGACGAGGAAGAGGCGATTTTCGAGCTCGAGTAGACCTTTCCCCCCCCCCCCCCCCCCCCACACACACACACGAAAAAAGGTGCATCGTTCAAGATGCTGGTTGTTTTGGCGCAGATTCTTCCAACGTGGGAAAATGGTGCAAGATCGTGTCATTAGTGAGGAGAAGAGGGGGAGGTACAGTGTGTTTTGATTGGTAGGGCGATTTAGGATTGGCGAGCGGCGTTGATGGCGTCTCGAAGTTCCTGGCTGATGTAGAGATCTTCTGCGAGGTCGTTCACGTCTGTGGTTTCATCCACGTTGAACTTGTGTAGGTCGTTGTTGGTGAACCCCTTTTCGCGGAGGTACAACTCGTCGACGAGGAACTTTCCCGTAAAGCTCTCGGCGGTTTCCTCTACGATGCGGGCAGCTGCTTGGGCAACGATGGCTGGGTTGCGCCACTTGCGTTCCTGGACGCTCGCGTCTTTACTGACGATCTTCATTGCGCTTGTGGCGATGAGCGTGTACGGCCAGAGCGAATTGACCGCCACTTTGCCTGTGGTTTCGGCGGCAAGGGCTAGGGTGAGGAGGGACATTCCGAACTTGGCGATGGTGTATGCACTTGCCGTTTGCGCAAACTGGTACGGAAAGATGGCGGGTGGATCTTTCTGGCCAATAGTCGTTGAGAGCGTGTTGAAGTTGAGCGGGGGTGAGAGGGTAAGGATGTGGGGATTGTTACCCTTTGCGGCGGAGGTGAGGAGGTGGGGTAGGGCGAATCGAGAGACGAGCCAGGATCCTCGTGCGTTGATACCGTTCATCAAGTCGTAACTCTTGACCGCTGCATCCTTGGTCGGAGTCATGTTGATCGCACTAGCGTTGTTGATCACCATATCCAACCCGCCGAATTTGTCGGCAACCGCGTTGATCGCGGATTCGACCGCAGTGGCATCGCGAATGTCCAGCTGGACAGGATGAGCTTTGGCGCCAGAGCCGGCTTTGTCCGCTTCGGCAGCGATCTCGTCGCAGGCAGTGTAGATCGTCCCGGGCAGTTTGGGATGCGGCGTGGCGGTTTTGGCGGCGATGACAACGTTGGCACCGCGCGAGGCGAGGCACTTGCCGATCTCCAGTCCGATCCCCCGTGATCCGCCCGTGATGAAGGCCGTACGTCCCGCTAGCGATCCCACCATCTTCGAAACAGCAACGATAGAGAATGTCAAGGATGGTGGAGCGAATGGTGGAGGCCGATGCGGGGTTTTTAACAACAATGCACCAGTGAGCCTTCGGTGAGCGCTCGGCTCGGAAGCAACACTGCGGACCGCAAGGTGGGAACCGCAAGCGCGCTCGACCGCGGTTGAACAAGCGGTCGCCACTCCCATCCCAACCGGGCAGACGCGCGGGGTGATGCGACTGAAATGTTTTGGCTCGTGAAATGCCCGTTCCCACTCACCCGCATGCCAACGAGCCGGCAGAACTGGACCCTGGCCTCAAGCGCACCGGTCACCACCACCCCGCACAACCGCACTGCAATCGCATCTATCGCATCTATCGCAACACTGCAAATTATCCGCAGCCCGAATGCTGGTGTGCAGCCAAGCCGAAGGTGTGTGGTACCGCTGCTGCCGGATATGCCTGCGCAACATGCGAGTACGGAGCCGCAAGCTGCTGTGCCTGGTGCTCGCGAAACGCCCTCAGCCGATCTCGGAGCGTGGCATCGAGCACATGATCCGACTTGAGCTGGTTGCCCAGCGTCATCCAGCCCCTGCGCACGTTGTGCCGTCTTCCAAACAGCTCCACCTTGCGACCGCCCGGACAGAGCCGTTCGATCATGGCGTACAGCTCGTCGGGCTTGCGCGAGGTATCGCGCACCTCGGACACGATCACGTCCGCATTAAGGCCGCGGTGCATCCACTCGGGCAGCGGAGGCGGCACTCCCGCCGCCCTACTCCCGACATAGCGCTGCGACGACCCCGCAATGGGCGCGCTGGCAACATCCGCATCGTCGCAGCGCAACTTGGCGCCAACAAGGCAGTGCTCCTTGGTGTGGTTGAGATGGTGTCCCGTGCGGCCGGTGCGGATGAGTCGTTGGGTCTGACCGACCTTGACCCAGATGAGCTCGTCGATGCGTGTATATCCCCAGTGCGCGAGCAGTTCGCGCCCGAGCTCCATCGCTCGCCCCGTCACCCACAGAAACAGCAGCCCCTCGTCCTGCAGCACGGGCACCGGCATGGCGCGCATGTCGTCGTCGCTCATCGTGCCGTACGGCAGCGACATGTGGATGTCCCACGGCGGATCGGCGAGGATGACATCAAACTTGCCCAACATCGTGTAGTCGAACTGCTTGAGGTCGCAGTCGATCCACTGCGCCTCCTGCTGCGCCCCATCGCCGCGGACCCACTCGCCGAATCCGTTCTCGAGCAGCGTGCGCCGCGGATGGATGAGCCCGATCTCGCGCGCCTCGTCCGAGTCCGGCCCGTACGCATGGCGTGCATTGGTGGTGGAGAAGACAAACGGCGCCTGTGGAGGGTCCGTGTCGAGCTCAAAGTGGAGGTACTTGCACGAGGCGGTGCGGTGGCACGTGTTGAGGTAGCTGCAGTGGCCGTACGCCGCATCGGTGTGCGGGTAGACGATGGGCTTGAAGTGCAGCTTCTGGCAGCTGGCAGCATCGGGACAGTCGGCACGCGTGAGGTGCAGGCAAAACTCTTGGTGGCGGTTGTCGGTGCTCTTCATGAGCCGCGTCAGCAGCTGCTGCTTGGCGGTGGGCGCCGAGAGAAACGCCGTCGTGATCGCCTCGACCGCTGCGTCGTCGGTGAGCCCATCGTCGGTCATTATGTGCTCGATCGCAGGGTGGTTGACGTTCAGATCATGGCCGTCGGAAGCCAGCGAGGTCGCCGTGTGGGTGATGAGCCGATGACAAGGTGCGAAGGTGGTGGGCAGAATGGGTGGGGCCGAATCAAGACCCTGAAATCCCACTTTTTCCTCCACAGAGCAAGGCGCGCGTGATTCTACCGCGCGAGAGCGTCAGCCGCCTCTTTCGGTGGGGCTCCGGCTGAAGAAGCGGCTCGCTCGACCGGTAAAGTCTGCCTCGCTCGCCCGGCCCGCTTTGCCCACTCTCTCCACTCTCCTCTCTCCACTCTCCACTCTCCACTCTCACGCACGGTCGCTTCCACCTTGCTTCAGATCCTTAATCTGCCACCAAGCCCTCGACTGTGCTCATGCCGGTACCGGACATTGCCGCGGCGGCTGCGCCAGCTGATCTGTCGCTGTCGCAGTCCATGTCTGCGTCTGCTTCAGAGCTCAAACGGCCGGCTTCGGCCGCATCGTCGCTCGACGACAGCCAGACGCTCTCGCGCACCAAGGCTGCCAAGTCGCACTATGCCAGAGCCGCACGCGCCTTTCTCGCCAAGGACCTGCCCACCGCGCTGGTGCAGAGCCAGCTGGCGGCCGACCTGATCTCGGCGTCGAATCAGCTGGGCAGTAGCCTGACCGCCTCGTCGTTCCTCAACGATGCCGACCTGGACGTCCAGAAGCTCGTGGAAAAGATCGCCGTGCTTCGACTCACGGTGTTCACGCAGGTGTATACCGATCAACGCACCTTGGCTAGCGTCACCGACGCCCTCACGCAGGCCAAGCAGAAAGCCGGCTCGGACGGTGCAGCGATGGATCGGGTGGCGTTGCTGCTTTCCAAGCAGCCGCTGAGCCTGATCAGCCACCTGTGGTTCGAGGCACTCCGACTGTGCTCGCACACATCCAGCGACGCGGATGCGCCTTCGCTCGACCCGACGCCCGAGACGATCCACCTGGCGATTGAACTGCCGGCGTCGGTAGTGTCGTCTGCGGTGCTGGCAGCGCTGAGGCTGGACGCTCTCGAGCCCGCCACGCGCACCGGCACCAATGCGGCACGCCTGATCGCCGAGTGGTATCTAGCGTCGTTTTCGTCGGCGTTCGGCGCCGCGCCGCCCACGCCCAGGGCAGCGGCTGCGTACGAGAACATCGTGGGGCTCTACTCGCTGCACGTGCTCGCTTCGCGGCTGGGCGAGTGGGAGTATGCGCGCGAGTTTGTGGGCTACTCGAGTCTGGCCGAATCGGTCAAGTTTGGGCTGCTGGAGCAGATCGGCGAAGCGCAGGCGCATCTCACGGCGCAGACGCAGCGCGAGCAGGACGCCATCGCCAGCGCCCAGAAGGCCTACACCGAAGAAAAGCACAAGCGTGCCGAGGAAGACAAGCAGGCAAAGCAGGCGGCGGCGGCGGCGGCTGCCGCCAACACGACCAGCAAAGGCGCGAGCAAGGCCGCCAGCAAGGCACGCGATATCGCATCGGGCATCGGCAACTTCCTGTCCAGCAAGACGGACTCGGGCGCTCAGGATTCGGCTCAGTCGTCGCCGCTGGCGTCGGGCACGGTGGCGGAGACAGGCGGATCGTCGCATCGAAAGCGAAGCCAGTCGCCCACGTACTTTTCGCCGCGCAACGGTGCGGGCGAGTCGAGCTCTTCGTCGTCGACGAGCCCCGCCATTTCGCCTGGTTCGACTCGCAGCGCCGAGGGCTCGAGCAAGGCGACGTCGACTGCCTCGGGTATGGAGGAAGAGGCCAAGTCGGCACGTCGGTCGATGCGTCGATCGAGCTCGTCGCGCTCGTCGGACGCGGGCAACGAGAGCAGCACGTCGGCGGCATCGAACCACTCGCGCCGGTCGGTGCGCAAAGAGGCGCGCGAGGCACGCGAGACCAAGGAGACGCGCTTCAAGGACGACGCCGGCTACGCTTCGACGCGCGCGCACCTGTCTCGCTACATCGAGGGCGACCATCGCCAGGCGGGCTCGTCATCGTCTCGGCGCGACCCCGTGCGTGGTGGGGCGTCGAGCTCGTCGTCGCTGCTCTCGACGCTCACGGCCATGTTTGACTGGCGCAAGTCGAGTCAGCCGCGCACGTGGCTCATGTCGGCGATCGTCATGATGCTGGTGTTCTACCGCGTGGTGCGCAGGACGCCTGCATCGGTCAGTGCTACGACGACACGACGAAACGCAGCGGTGCGCGAGACGCGCAACAAGCTCGTCGGGCGCACTTCGGGCGGTGCATCGGCAGGCAGCGGCGTGCTGGGCTTCAACTGGATCCTGCTCGTGTGGAACAAGGTGCTCGCCACCATCAAGATGTAAGTTCCTACCACGCCGAGACAACATGAGTACTGTATGCTGACATTCGGCTTGGGTTTTGGCGTGTAGGGGTACGCAGGTGACGTATCTGTGAGAATCAAAGCAGCAGAGGCTGGATGAGTGCAGCATGCATGCCATAGTGGTATCGGCGATTGATGTGGATGTGGAATCGGCGATGGGTGGGTGAGGCGGGCGCATGGATTCAAAGGGGACGAGCCGAAGCCGAGGCGGCGTGAGCCAAGTCCGAGAGGGGTTGGGCAAGATGCCGAGCGTACACGCGTCTAGGCATGCTGGGCGTGACAGCAGAGCAAAGAGCCAAACCAACCCTTGGTCGACGTGTTTTTTTTTTTTTTTTGTTTAGGAAAATCGGTGGTGGCTGCAGCATTGCCAATGCAGCATCGCCGCACCCGCTTGGATCGCCCTCGTCGTGATCACAGGGGCATCCTTCTCCTAATGGCAGCATGAAAGACAAAAGCCGAGCGTTTGATGAAACCATACGCAGACGCCCACCTTTGTAGATATGAGGGGCCAAGCCGACGTGCCGAGTGTCCAAGTGTCAAAGGGAAAGACAAGTGTGTGGGTGCAAGGGTGGGTTGCAATCGCTGCAGGTGCCAAAGACGCCATGCGTTGCGCTGCGAGAGGGCGGCAGGTCGGCGCGTCGACTCGGCGTGCGTTGGATGGCCAGCAGGGCGACGCTGCAGCTCGAAACGCAGCTCGAAATGCAGCTCCAATGCAGCTCCAATGCATGAGCGCGAACCCACGCTGTCAGGCCGATTCAATTTGGCACGCCGCGAGCCGCTTCACGCTTTACAGTGACTTGGCTGCTGCGCTCCTCTGCTGGCTCCCCTCGGCTCTGTCGCTCTGTCTCTCTGTCTCTTTGTCTCTCTCATGCCCGCGCTTCGGCCCTTCTTGGGCGTCTCGCTGTTGCAATTTTGGGCGGCTTCCACACCACCATCATCCCCTGCCTTCTTCTTCCTTCACTCCACCTTCACTCCACCATCGCACTCCTCATCCCGCGCAGCTTCGGCTCCCATCCACTTTGTCTCGGATTGCATCTTCCTCCCTGCCCCCGGTTTTCCAGTTCGCTCCTTGTTTCGGCAGTGCCCACATTCGTTTGAAGCCCGTATTGCATCCACAGATCGCTGGACGTCCCAAATACTACATCGACTCCAAAGCATACGCAGCCAGCAGCCCGCCCAGCATACCCACAATAGCGTGCTTTTCTTGTCCTGCTTTCGAATCGATCCTCTTGCTAGGAGTAGCTCAGATCCTCGCGCATCCGCCCTGCCACTGCGCGCCATTTGCTCAGTCTATATCGCGAGCAGCCGTCCGCCAACGCACTGTCCCCCCTTTGCAACGCCAAATCTGCAGTAAGCCGTCCGACACGCGCGATCCATAGACGGCACAGGCACATCCTGGAGCTCCACGCCGTCTCTCCTCCACAATGGCGTTCCACGACGACATGCCAAAAGGCTTCGTAAAGCATGTTGTCCGTCGCGCCAACCTCGCTGCCAGGGCCACCGCGTCCGCCACACAGTCGCTCGCCAGCGGCGCCACCAAGTCCGGCTCCGCAGACCCAAAAAAGACCTCCTCCATTGCAGAGCAGACTTCGAGTCTCGAGGCGCCTGTGGTCGCCATCATCCTCGGTGGATTCCTAGGCACCTTCCTCCTCTTTGTCCTCATCGGCATCACCTGCAAGTTCGTCAACCGCCCACGCGCCGATCCACGCCCACAGCACCACTCAAAAGGCATGTTCCAGCCTTCCGCAGCTGGCTACGGCTCCGCCGCTGCCACGCTCGGCGCCAACTACCGCGGCAACGAATCGATGCACGACGTCTCCAATCCAAAAGCTGGCCTTCTCGACTCGGCCCAGCCCATGGGCAGAGGTGGGCGTTACGACGAAGGCGACAGCTCGCTCGGCAGCTCCAATGGCTACGGCAACGGCGCGCCCGGTCCCAACGGCGGCTTTGGCATGATCCCCAGCAATAGCGCAGGCAGCTTCAGTGGAGACGACTCGCATCGCTTCGGCGCTCCTAGGAACGGCCATGCCCGCGGCGCCAGCAGCGGTATCGAGCTGCCCGGTCCCGCCGCCTCCGCTGCATTCCGCCGCAACGTCAGCGGCTCCCATCCTCCACTCCACGCCGCGGCCGACGATTCCTACGACGCGCCCCACTCGGCCAACGCTCTCATCCCCGCATCATCCGTACTGCCAGACGGCTCCGGATTCACGCCCGGCCAGATCTTTGACCACAACGCCATCAACGGCGGCGCACCGTCCGAAATGCGCGAGGCCCGCAACAGCTATCTTGGAGGACCGCCCGCCGGAGTCTTGCCCCGACGCGGCAGCCTGGCGCAGCACAATCCGCAGCAGAGGTCGTTTGCACGCGGGCCACCACCAGCCACGTCCAAGAATCGACGCTCGCGCTACGGCCAACCGCATCTCGGCTCTTCCAACGATACCGCCGCATCACGACGCAGTCGCATCGACAGTATCGGTCCAGGCACCTATAGGAAATCCATGTTCCTGCAGCAGGATCAAGACGCCATGCCGGGCAGCGAGTACGCAGGTGGGTCCAACATGCGCCGCACCACGTCCAACAACACGGACCGAGCCGGTGCCGGCGCGTCAAGGCAGCTGCGCCGGGTGGACAGCGTAGGCAAGGGCGACGCGCGCAGGACAAGCAGGTTCCAGGCCAACAATCGCACGAGCCGCATGCACTCGATCATGATGGCCGATGACCACGACGCACTCTCGCCCACCAGCCCCACCAGTCCCACCGGATACAGGGACGGCCTGCCGCCCACCGGCGGCGACTACCTGTCTGCGGCGGAGGGTATGGGGTGGAGTGGCGGCAGGAGGTCGCCGTACAGCGGCAGCTCCAACGGCCCCACGAGTCCGTTGGGGCCGTTGGGCCCGCACGATCCCATGCCGCAGCAGCCAGGCGGCGGTGTGCGCATGATGCCCTACGGCGCTGGATTCGGCGCACCCATGCCCAGGCCAGCCATGGCCACCACCCAGATGTCGTCGCCCAGCTCGTTTGCACCCGCAGCACCACTCGGCGCAGGATTGGGCCGCGGCATGGAAGCCAGCTCACATGCTGCTGCAAGACAGATCTTGTAGTCCCATTGACGGTTCTGTAATCGGGCGCGCTGTTCGTCGCAATGCATCTTTTGTCACCGCGAATGCCGACTGCATATTGTGTGCGGGTCGGGGAAAATGAGGGTGTTTTTGTGAAATGGAAACGATGTGAGTGGGTGGGAATTTTGGGCTGACCCCACATGCCGAGATCTGAGCAACATGCGCTTCCCACCGTCTCCCCACCACTCGGCGCAGCAACAGCCACACACACCAGCTTGGCACGCTTCAGACATAGTCAACAGCGCTTCGACTTGGCGGCAACTCGGATACCGTGGCGTCTTATATTCGGTCGCCACCTCGCCACCCCGCCCACATTGTACGACACCTCTCGCGGGCATCGCACCATGGCGGCAGTCTAACCGCCACCACTTGCTCAGGAAGTGCTCTCGGACCATGTCACGCGCTGCGTCTCCCGTCGACGATGCGGTGGAGCTGCTGCGCTCGCCTGCGCCCAACGAGGCTGCGCTGATCGCCGACGATGCGGTCGCTTCTGGTTGCTACCGCCGCGCATCGCTCAGTCCGGCCGACTCGCTTCGCAGCGTCACCGCCACCTCGCCGCTCAGTTCACCTGCCGACGAGACCGAACCGCACAGAGGCGGACGCAGGAACCTCTTACGCTCGGGAACTAGTGGGTCTATCACTCCTCTATCCGCCACTAGCCCAGATCCATCCCCCAGTCCCACTGCTTCCATGGACACACCTGCACCAACCCCCCATGCTGCAGCTTCTGCGACCAACCGCCGTGCTACGGAGGCCTCGACATCGTCGCGCACCGATGCGCTCTTGGTCGTGGCAACGCCGGCGGAAGAGATGTTTCGCTCGCCGTCGCAGCAGAGCGCCGCTTCGGACGCAGATGGATACTTTACCGCACGGCCAGGCTCCCCCTCCGATGCAGCTGATCTTTTCGCGCTCGCACGGACAAGGAGTGCGTTGAGGCGCGAGCGCGTCTCGTGGAGCGGGCGTTCATACGCCACGTGCTCTTCCTCAATCCACCCGGACCCCATTGACGCCGACCTCGCAGCAGCATCAGCAACGCTCACGCTCGACGATGAGGCGTGCTACGTGGATGCAGACCCGCTCTCGCCCACCGACAAGGCCGCACTCGCCCGTCGCGCTGGCGTCGACTTTCTCTCGCATCTTCCGCCTGAGCTCGCGCTGTGCATCCTATTCATGCTCGATTCGCACGTGGATCTGCTCGCTGCGGCGGGGGTGTCGAAGCGCTGGCGCGCGATTGCGATGGATCAGGCCGTCTGGCGCAGCTTGTTCTTCAGCCGGCCGGGGTGGGCGATTCGCGAAGATGCACCCATGGTGTTGCAGCACCAGGCGGAGCTCAAGCGGATCGAGGCGCATGCTAGACGCACCGCAGCGCGCGAAGAGGCAGAACGCCCACGCAGGCTACAGGAACAGCGCAAAGCCGCATCGACGTCCAGCCCCTACCTCGACAGACTCGCCGCACTCAAGAGCTGGCGAGAGACACTGCACATTCCGTCGTTCCCGCTGGCGGGCCTCAGCCTCGGCACCACCGAAGAATCCAGCAGGAGGCGCGGCGAGGCGGTTTCGCCCAGCAGTGTGGCAGCACCTATGAGTCCGTTGCGCTCGCCCACGGCCGCAACAGGAAGGTTTGGGCTGTTCCTTAGTCCCGCAAGGCCGGCGCCTTCGACTCCGGCGGGCGCAAGGCGCGCACAGGAAGCCGCTGCCAGCTCGTACTTTGCACACGATGCGCCCATGTCCCGCCAACCCAGCGCGAACTCCACTGCCGCGGGGACGGATGCAAACAGCTCACGACGCCACTCGCTCGACTCGAACTTCGCCGAAGTCGCCGAGGCCGAGGAGTTCTTTGCGGCGTCGCTCAACTGGACGCGGCTGTATCGCGATCGGCACGTGCTGGAGCAGCGTTGGTTGCGCGGTCACGAGCCGTCGCGCACCGATGCGACGGTCGACTCTACAGCGCGAGTCACAAAGATGTTTGAGCCGAGTAAGCGGTTCCTGCGCGGCCACCAGGACTCGGTGTACTGCATCCGCCAGGACGACGGCGTTGGCACAGGCACGGCCGGCAAGCTCGTCTCGGGCTCGAGAGACCGCACGATCCGGGTGTGGGACGTCGAGAGCGGGGCGTGTAAGCATGTGCTGCAGGGCCATACGGCGTCAGTGCTGTCGCTGCAGTACGACGATGCGATCCTCGTGTCGGTCAGCTCGGACGCCCAGGTGTTCGTGTGGGACTTTGCAGCCATCCTCGCCACGCCACCCGCACCCCCCACCACCGAGACGGAGGTCGAGGCGCTGGTGCACGACAAGCGCGATCGGCTCCACTGCGTGCTGCGCGACCACACATCCGCCGTGCTCGACGTCGTGTTTAGCACAGACTGGATCGTGACCGGATCGAAAGACACCACGGTGCGCGTATGGCGTCGCTGCGATGTAGTTGCGCACGAACAGGCGCCCGTGGCGTATCGAAAGTTCTCGCACACGGGACCGGTGAATGCGGTGGATCTGCAGGGGAACCGTGTGGTGTCGGCGTCCGGAGAGGGTTCGATGTTCCTGTGGGATCTCGAGTCGGGCGACAAACTGCATACGTTCAGCGGACATACCAAGGGGCTGGCGTGCATCGTGTTCAAGGGAACCACGCTCGTCAGTGGGTCGAACGACCAGACGATCAGGGTGTGGGATACGCTGAGTGGTGCGTGTACGCATGTGCTCGGCGAACACCACATGCTCGTTCGTACTGTTGCGTACTGTCCGATCCGCAACCTCGTCGTCTCGGGCGGCTACGACCGCATGATCAAGCTCTGGCACATTGGCCACCCATCCTCCCGCTCTGAGCCATCGAACGCCGACCACCCGCGAGAGGAGATCTCGGCACATGCTCAAGACGGCACGGAAGATGCGCAAGAGGCAGAGCAGAGCGAGTCGCGGCCGAGTGCGGCGGCGCTGGGCACGTGTTTGAGAGACTTGCGATGTCATCGTGCGCGCATCTTTGACGTCGACTTCAACACGACACGCATCGTGTCGGCGAGCGAGGACCATCTCATCTGCATCACGCATTTTGGCGGCAAGGGCATCGACGCCTCGCTCTTCGCGTAGCCGTCGCAATCGACACATTCCCCTATCTATGCTTTGGTTGTGTGTGCAAGCTTTGTCGTGTGGCAGTCTGCATTGAGGATCAGTGGAGGCGGGAGAAAATGCGGTACGAATGTTAAGCTGATCGCGCACAGTCCGTGCCGTCACGCAGGCATTTCTTCTCGGCGCAAGACAATCCAGCTTGCAGCCGGACCATCATCGTTTCTCGAGTTCTTACA
This sequence comes from Moesziomyces antarcticus, assembly GCF_000747765.1. Lineage (NCBI taxonomy): Eukaryota > Fungi > Basidiomycota > Ustilaginomycetes > Ustilaginales > Ustilaginaceae > Moesziomyces > Moesziomyces antarcticus. The sequence goes on from NW_014639000.1 coordinate 156,891, forward strand.
GGCGCAACATGTCGATGGACTCGCTTCCCTCGGAGCTGTCTCGATCAGCTACGGTGTCCTGCTCGTCGGCGGGGGCTTCACCGCTGACGCCTTTGCAGCGTCAGGAGATCGTTTCGGCCGCACAGACGTTCGTGCAGCGTGCATTTGCCGCGCACGATCCGTCGCACGACTTCCACCACATCCACCGCGTGCGCCTGCTCGCACTCGCCCTCACGCGCTCACCCGAACTTCCCACCCTCGACATGCTCGTCGTCGAGCTCGGGGCGCTGTTCCACGACCTGACCGACGCCAAGTACACCTCCTCCTCCTCCACGCCCTCTTCGGTGCTAGCTCCATTCTGGTCATCACTCCGCGTCCGTCCCAGCCCCGAGCAAATTGCGCTGGTCGAAAAGATCGTGGGCAACGTATCGTGGAGCAAAGACGTTCGGCGTCGGGCGCAGGCGGTGGAGCATCTGAGTGCCGCCGACCTGGCGCTGCGCGAGTGGCTAGAGTCGTGCAGAGAGTTCTGGTGTGTCTCGGACGCCGACCGTCTTGATTCGATCGGCAGTATTGGGGTTATGCGATGTGCAGCGTACAGCGCCAAATGCAATCGTCCGCTGTATGTGCCCCCCAACAATGCGCAGATGGACCCGAAACCCCCGGCGGAGCAGGCAGAGGGGTATAACGGTTCCGCCATCGCGCACTTTTACGAGAAACTGCTCAACATCAAGGACGACCGACTCTACACCCAAGCAGCACGTATCGAGGCAGAGCGAAGACAAACAGCGATGAGGAGCTTTATGCAGGAACTCGATCTCGAGTGGATGGTCGCGGCTCAGGGAGCCGAACTCGCCACGCTGGAACAGCAACAGCGCGACCAAGAGACCGCATCACTAGATTCGCAATGATACACGCGCTACACGCCGTTCCAACCGAGCTCCGTGCGCACTCCGAGGTGTGTGACGTCCGCAGCGGGCGTGTCGTCGATGCACACCACAAGTTTGTGCGCCCGCGGCGCCTTGCCCTCCCTGAGCATCTCGAGACCCGTCCTGCCCACACACGCAAAGAACATCAGCTTCTCACTCTCCGTTCGCCTTGGTTGGGGGGCGCAACATACCTGATGCCAGCGAGACCGTCGGGAAGCACATGCGGCCGACACGGCTGTAGCTTCCTCGCCTCTAGCAGGCTTGTGAGATACTCGAGGACGTGTGCGGCGAATACGCCGTCGGGATGGTAGAAGGTGGTGGAAAACGAGATGCGGTGCACCGTCACACCCTCCGCTGTAGCCTTGGGATTCCCAGCCAGTGCGATCAGCTGTGCCGGCGTGCCGGCGTGGGAGAGGGCGCGCAGACATACGTCGGCCGTGGAGGAGGAGACGCAGTCCATGGCATAGCGCAACTTGCCTCCTCGCGCCGAGAGCTCGGCGGAGATGTTGTCGAGGATCGCCGATGTGGGTTGATGGCGGTCGACGCATACGCTCACGCCGAGAGAGCGAAGGTACTCAAAGTTGTCCTGCGATGCGACGGCCACTACGCGCACACCGCTTGCGCGCGCCAGCTGCGCAGCATACAACCCCGTCACCGCACCCCCACCGTAGATCCTGAACACCAAAACGTCAGCCGTCGTCTTCTCGCATATGTCGAGGGGGGAGGGGACTTACAAGATCCAATCATCGTCGCTGATGTGGAGCGAGTCCAGCTGGTCCTCCAACCCCTTATTTACGGGGTTGCATCGCAGCTTGAAGAACGCAAACAGTGCAACAGCAGCGGTGACGAGTCCCGTTCCAAGCGTAGCCGCCTCCTGGTCCGGGATATGGTCTGGGAGTTTGGCGAGCGTCTGCGTATTGTGCACCGAGAAGCGCTGGTAGCCGCCGGCGCGCATGTGTCTGGAATCGGCACACGTCCAGACGCGATCGCCCACCTTCCACCCCGCGGCGTTGTTCTGCGGAGGCTGGACGATCTCTGCGGCGATATCGCGGCCGAGAATCCAGGGAAAAGCGGGAATGCCAAAGTTGTACGAGACCGATTTCCAGTCGACCGGATTGAGGCCCACGGCGATATTGCGCACCACGGCCTCGTCGGCACCTGCGGTGGGGAGGCGGTGCGCAGAAAGCTCGAACGACAAACTCCACCCCTGCGAGCACGAACGCACGAGCAGCGCCTCACTCTCCTCGCCCTCCACCGGCTCCCCCGGCGTCGAGGGAGATGAAGAKGAGGAGGAGCAGGAGGATGGTCGCAGAGGCGGAGATGAGTCCGTGTCGATCCACCCAGCTCCGAGGCATACGTCGTGCGTCGAGGGTGAGAGGAGGAGCAGTGCTGCTGCCCGCTCTGCGGGGGTGTGGATAGGGTACAGAGAGGTGAGATCCGTGTCCGAATGCTTGGAGTGCATACTGCCCGCAAAGGGCGAGCGCACCAGCTCTGCATCGATGATCTCGAGCGCCGCCATGTCGATAAAGATGGTGGCTACAACCAAAGCGGATGTTGATCGTGCAAGAAGGATCGAGAGGTGGAGCAAAGAATCGCTCGGCAGTCACAAGCGGCGAACGGATCTCTATCCCTCCCCGACTTGAGCATACGACCGACCCAGTGGACCGTATTTTGCCGTCGACTTTTTCACGCTAGCAGCTCGCCGTGACATCAGTAAGCTTTCCTTCCCACACGGCGGTGGGGCCAGTGGCACGCTGCTCTCTGAGGGGGGCACAGATGCGATCGCGTGACAGCCCCGTAGCCGTGTGAATTGGAGCCCGATACGCAAAGAGTTGCAGAGCATGTCTGATTCTGCGCTTGAGTGTGGGGTGCGTGATTGCGGAAGCGAGCGGATGGACGGGGTGCGGATTGTGGATTGCGGAGCGCCGAGGGTGGATGGCGAGCGAGCACGTCAGCGCGGCTTCGGCTGTCAGAAAAGTGCCCAAATGCGCGCGCGCGCCCGTTGGGTTCGGCGCTAAAACGTGCGCTCGCCCAGATCTCGCCGCCATCTCACGCCATCCGACTCGACGCTAAGGAATGACGCTCGCCCTTCCCCGTCGCCATTGTACCATCGCATCGCGCTGCCCCATCAACACAGTGGCAGAGCGCGAACAGTGTCGGATCGCGCGAGTGGGTCTCTGCCAGCACTGTCCAGGCACGAGATGCCCAAATCGCGGCTCATCACCCCCGTGGCAAGCCCTGGCACGCGGCACCAGGCGGCTCATGCGGATCAATGGTGCACTGCAATCTTCTGAGATTGACCCTGATTGTGGACGTGGTGCCAATGGATAGAGCTTGCAAGCAAACGGTGCAGGTTGCCCCGAGCGCATGTGTCCGGGCGAAGGACCCCTTACCGCCCAAACGAGTCCCCTTGCGAGATCTTGCCAGGGGGTATATATCGGCGCCAAATCTCGTCTGTCCATCGCTGTTGCGACTCGTGATTGCTACAACTGCCCCCTGAGAGACAGTACTCGACCACCTCATCTCATACAGCTCCCCCCGCCAACTCCGCTTCGACAGACACCATGGCTCCGACCGCAACCGTAGCTTCGGGCGACACCAACGCAGCACCGGCTGCTGTCAAGGGCGCCTCTCGCATCCAGCCCGACCCCGAGGTGGTGCAGTACCCCAAGTTCGACAAGGATCCCGTGACGCCCGAGGAGGTCTTCGCGCGAGCTGCTCAAGTGTCCGAGCTGCTGCACGAGGACGAGGCGATCCGCGACCGCGGCAACGTCGTGCCCTACCGCCAAGTGCAGCTGCTCAAGGATGCGGGTCTGGTGACCATCCTTGGGCCCAAGTCCGCGGGTGGTGCGGGCCTGACGTGGAAGGAGGCGTACGAGGTGATCCGCATCATTGCACGCGGCGATGGCTCGCTCGGCCAGCTGATCGGCTACCACTATCTGTGGTCGTGGGCCGGTGCACTGGTGGGAACCGACGAGCAGCGAACCCGGTTCGAGGAGTGGATCACCAAGAACAAGTACTTTGTCGGCGGTGCGGTCAATCCTCGCGATGCCGATCTCAAGGTTCAACAGGACCCCAACGATGCCGACAAGCTCGTGTTCAATGGCAAAAAGACCTTCTCGACCGGAAGCAAGATTTCGGACGTGACGATTCTCGAGGGCTCGCTTCCCGAAGGTGGTCACGTCTTTGCGGCTGTGCTTAGCAAGCAGGCTGGGATCGTGTATGGCGATGAGTGGGTCGACACGCTCGGCATGCGCGGTACGCAGAGTGGTGGTATCAGCATCACCAATGTCGTCGTGTCGTGGTCGGATGCGCTCGGCTTTGTCAACAAACAGTTCCAGCCGATCGGAGCGTACAACACGCTCAACCTGCCCCAGATCCAGCTGGTCTTTACCTCGTTCTACCTGGGTATTGCCGAGGGAGCACTCGCGAGGGCTGCGGCCTACACCAAGGCCAACACGCGCGGATGGCCATACCAGCCCCAACCCGTCGCACGCGGCACCGACGAGGCCTACATCCAGATCGGCTACGGCGATCTGCAGGCCAAACTCTGGGCCACCGCCTCGTTCATCGAAGTCGTCTTTGCCGAGGCCTCGGCCATCCTTCACACGGCTCCGCGCCAGCAGGTCACCGAAGAGCAGCGCGCCAAGTTCGCCGTGCGCGTCGCTGCCGCCAAGATCAACGCCGTCGATGTAGGATTGGCCGTCACCAGCCAGATCTACGAGCTTACCGGCGCAAGGGCCGTCGCGGGCAAGTATGGCTTCGATGTTGCCTTTAGGGATCTCAGGACGCACTCGCTCCACGACCCCATCGCACACAAGCGCGCAGAGGTAGGCCGCTTCGCCCTCCACGGCCCCGGCAAGGACGGATGGCCCACCCCGACCTGGTACACCTAGGTGCCCTGCGTCCGTAGCTCAGCCTCTTTACTCGCTCCCGGTGATGATTCGATGCTTCGTATGCCGAAATGAAAAAGTATCGTATGCTTGACTTCGAGGCTGAAAGATGTCGTGTGGCGGAAATGATTAGAATACAGAGTTGCAGCGTGGATGATGGGGGAGCGCCGATGCGGCTGGCAGCGGAAGGCGAGCGGGTATAGTGATGCAAGTGGCTGTGGAGGTGCCGAGCGGACGTGAGCATCATGCCTTCTTCTTGGCCCTCTTGTCCGCGTAGGCAGTCTTGGCCTTCTTCGCTGGGCTAGCATTCTCGCCCTTCTTCTCCGGACTGGCGTCGGTGCCGGTCTTCTTCGCTTGGCTCGTGGACTTGAGGTCCTTCTTCTCCTTCTTGTCTGCCTTCTTCTTCAGCCTGCGCTTGTGCGCCGCCTCCTTCTTCATCTTTCGGAACTCGGCGGCCTTCTTCTTCTTGGCGAGCTTGCTCTTGCTGGGAGGAGCATCGGCGAGTTTCTGCTTGGCAAGAGCATCCTGCTCGGTCTTCCAGGCGTCCATCTGGTCGACGGCGTCCCTCGCATCGAGGTTCTTGCGCTGGCCTTCCGAGAGCTGCTCCTGGACGAAGCTCTGGAAGCGCTCGAAGCGGCGCTTGTGGCCCTTGCCCTCCAGATGCTCGGCGACCAGATGGGGCGTCTTGAGCACAGCAGCCTCGCAGACGATGCAGCGCGATGCGAGCACGCCGTGCTTCTTCTCGCCTTCGGTGGGAACGTAGATCGGGTCTTGCATCGCCTCGCGAATGGAGACCTGCACAGCGGCTGCCTCTGCTTTCGCCGCGTCGGCCGCGTCGGCCTCGTCGTCCTCTACGCGCTTTCGCTTCGAACCAGCCTTCAGTTTGGCCTCTTCACCTGAAGCTTCCCCTTCAGAGTCTTCGCTGCCATCCTTTTCGTCGTCTTCTTCCTCGCTGTCGTCGTCTTCGCCTTCGGAGCTGGAGGACTCGTCGATGAGCTTGTCGACGCCAATGGCGGTGTCGTCACCGGTGGCGAGCTTGAGCTCGTCCACGTCGCCCTTCCTTCCGGTGGCCTTGGCCACGCGCTTGAACATGTTTGGCAGTGGCGTTAAGTGAGGAAAGAGAAGGGAGGAAGCGAATGTGGTTTGCCAGCGAGAGGAGCGCCAGGCTTTTTGCAAGAAATCAAGAAAAAGTGCGCCTCCAACCCAAAAATTCCAGCCGCCCTTCGAGCCGACTTCCGTGCCCGCTGACCTGGTGAGCATCGGGCTGGCCATGGGAATATCGGGCGATGCCAACTGTGCTCCACCCGAACCAAAAGGGTTCGCTCGGATGCACGCACGGATGCAATGCACGTCCAATTTTGTGCTCTCGGCTGCTTTCAACTCCCGAATGGTAAAGGTGGTTGGGCTGTGCTTTCTCTCTCACACTCCTTCACTCACTCTCTCCCCACACACAGCACAGCAATCCGAGCCGCTCCGCTTTGACCAGGCTAGCCAAAGCCAAGGCGTAGTCCATCGACTGCAGCCTATCCTACCTTCATCCCATGACATCCACAGGATCTCGTTGCAAAGGCCCCTCATGTCTGCTCACGAACAGCATGCCACCCCACACGATCGCACAGCACATCACTCGGTCCGATCATGGCTTCGCTCGCTCCTGCACAGGCCTTTCGACCCCACAATGGACGTGATCTCCCCGTCATCATCGCAAACGGCGTCGATCGTCCCTCCTGGCCCGCCGGGCACAAGCGGTGCCGATATGATCTCGTTTCACCACACAATGGAGGACCACGATCAAGCGCGCTTCCTACCACCACCTAGATCTTTCAGCGGTGGATCCAGCACCGGCTCTCTGTCATACGATGCTGCGGCAAGGAGGACGACCACACAGCCCATCGCGACCCCGAGACTCGGTGCAGCTCGCTCGGCACAGACCCTCTCACCACCTCCATCCACCGGATCCCCTCCCGAACCAAGCACCTCCCCTCCGAGGAGCTCTGGTATTGCTCGGACCCTCTCAGTCGGCGTGGCTTCTCTCACTGACCGCTTGCATCATCAGAGGCGTGCTAGCGAGACCTACCGCAGGATGCGCTCGGGCAGCAACGCCGCCGAGACCGACGCCCACCATCCGCCTCCCTCCCTCTCTCGAAGTATATCCAAGACAGTCCTACCCACGGCCCCCTTGGTCGCATCACCTCCACCTCTCACCGAGGCAGAGGAAGCGTCTTTCCTTCCGTTGGCATCCACCTCCTCGCGGTTGTCGTCCAACGGAGAGCAACCCAATTTTCGAGTACCTTCTGACGCAGCAACCGGATCTGGCGACAATGCATCCGGGCCTACGGAACCTCAGGCCTCTCCCGACCCGCTCGAAGTGCATCCTTCTATATCTCGAGATTCCTCTCAACTCTCTGGGCATTCCGATCCGGTATCACCAGCGAATCCCGCTTCATCCTCTGTGGATCCATCGAGCGAACTGCTCCTCCCCGAGGGCGAAAAGATGCTCAAGGTCACGCACAAAAAGGTCAAGCCTCGCATCTTCAAGCTCGATCCAGATCGTGGTCAGATCCTCTGGGAGTCCAAGAAGAACAATCGCGTCAACCTCGAGTCCATCCGCGAGGTCCGCTTCGGGCCCTCGGCTGCCTCTTACAGGACCTCCCTCAACATCTCCTCGGCGCACGAACCTCGCTGGGTGACCATCATCTATCAGAACGGCGGCATCTACAAGGCACTGCACCTCATCGCCCTCTCTGATGCGTCGCTCGCAAGATGGCGTACCAGCCTCCTCCATCTTCAGTCTCTGCGCAGGGAGCTGATCGGTGCCGTTGGATCGTCCGCCAGCATCGAACATCGTCGCCATCTGTGGATGCGGCACCACTGGAAGGATGCCGATCAGTCCAACGACGAGAAGCTCTCGATCGACGAAGTCATGCAGCTCTGCCGCAGGCTCGGCATCGAGTCCAACAAGACGCATCTTCGCCGCTGCTTCAACCTCGCAGACTGGCGCAATCGTGGCTACCTCGACTTTCACGACTTTCAGCACTTTGTCTCTCTGCTCAAGCAACGCGCAGACGTGCAGAGCATCTTTGCTGCATGGGCCGACGTCCCGCTCGATCGTGGCCAGAGTGCAGCGACCGAATCAGCAGCCCCAAACCCCGGTCAAGCTGGCGCTGCGGAGCTTTCAGGTTCCGTTCAGAGGCCAGACTCGACGAATGCCCAGCGAACGCCATCAGAGGCAACACTTGCCGTTTCTGTCAACAACGCCACGCTGGCAGCAGGACCTGAGCCGTGTCGCACACGAGCCATCTCCATCGAAGCCTTTCGCCGCTTCGTCCGCGATGAGCAGGGCAATCGACACTTTAGCGATAATCAGATCGACGACCTCTTTCGTCGACATTGCAACAGCCGCCTCTCGGCGTCGCTACCCCCGGACGCGCCGCTCGAAAGGGCCCAGATGGACTACGACGGCTTCCTCGACTTCCTCTCGTCCTCGGACAACCCACCCTTGGTCGATCAGCTTCCTCTCTTCGCAACCATGACGGCAGAGCCCGAAGCGTCGTGTTCGACGCGCAAGCTCCTGGCATCACCCTCGGCTGATGCGGCGCTGCAGGCCGACTCGACGCAGGCTCAGCAAGGAACACCTGCACAGCAGCAGCAGACGCCTTCCCGTGCCTTTGCTGATACAACAGAAGAGCTTATCGCTGCAGGCGCCTGCGACTCGACCGCCAACACTCGCAAAGTGGCCGCGCATCTTCGCAAATCGACGGTGCACCACGACATGACTCGGCCACTCAGCGAGTACTACATCAGCTCGAGTCACAACACGTATTTAGTGGGCGGTCAGTGGAAGGGTGACAGCACCGTAGAAGGATACATCCGCGCCCTGCTGCAAGGAGCCCGCAGTGTAGAGCTGGACTGCTGGGATGGTCCCAACAACGTGCCTCAGATCACGCACGGCCGCACGCTCACGAGCCGCGTCCCGTTCCAAGATGTGATCACGGCGATCGCGCGATATGCCTTTGTCACCTCGCCCTACCCGCTCATCCTCAGCCTCGAGGTCCATGCAGATCCGCCCCAGCAAGATGTCATGACTCGTATTCTGAAGGACACTCTGGGCGATATGCTTTTGACACAGCCCGTGGGCTCTCGATCCCTGCCAGGAGCCGAGGACGAGCTGCCATCACCGGAAGAGCTCAAATTCAAGGTGCTTGTCAAGGCCAAGAACATCTCGCTTGCCGAGAGCCAGCGCATCCTCCACGACAAGAGGCAGGCAGGTATGCTGGGCTCGTCAGGACAGCGGAAGGACGAGCCGAACGTCGTACCCGCCACTGTCCTGGAGCCCTCGACGTCGGCAACGGACACGACCACAACGACGGACTCGGAGATCGAATCACGGCTTCTGAGCGCCAAGCAGCTCGTGCGTCGGGTGACTCGGCGTGCGCATCGTGGTGACAAGCCGGCCGCCAATCCGGCTCCTCGACGCTCGAGCGAGGGCCTCGATCCGCTCGAGGTCGAGCGAGACTCTCGGGAAGAATTCGGTCGGGGCAGCAGCAAACATGGCAAAAAGATGATGTCGGCGGCGCTCGCATCCTTGCTCATCTATACGATCGGCGTCAAGTGCCGAGGCTTCAACAAAAAGGAGTCGTATGCCACGCAGCACATGGTCTCGCTCTCGGAAAAGACGGCGCTCAAGCTGATCCGCGATCCGATTTCAAACGAGGCGCTCGTCAAGCACAATCGCACGCATCTCACCCGCATCTATCCGTCCATGACGAGCTTTGCGCGGCTCCACGCGAGTCGTAACTTTGTCCCGCTCGACATGTGGGCGACCGGCTGTCAGCTGGTGGCGCTCAACTGGCAGACGACCGATCTCGGATTCGAGCTGAACCAAGCCATGTTCGGCCGCAATGGCCGATGTGGTTACGTGCTCAAGCCCGTGGCACTGCGCGTCAAGGACAAGACCAAGTCGGTCGCGGGCAAGGCGCTGCGCTTCTCGCTGGACCTCAGCATCGTCTCGGCGCAGCAGCTGCCGAAGAAGAGCAGGTCGGGCAAGGAAAGAGACAAGGACAGGGACAAGGCAAACACATCGGAAGGGCGGGATCCGATCGATCCGTTTGTTGTCGTGTCGCTGCTGGCGCCCGACTGCTGGGGCAAGCAGCCGAGGGGCTTGCTGCAGAAGTCGGCTGTGCGTAGAGTCGCAAAGTCTGCATCTCAGCAAGTCGACGGGCAGAGGCAGGACAGTGGCGCCACAGCGAGCTTGACACAGAGCAGCTCGGAGAAAGTAGACACCAGGGCTGCCATCCAAGAGAATGGCCATCACGATGCGAGCGCAAGTGCTGGACAATTAGACGGCAAAGCGCAGCTCGAGTCCAAGGGATCATGTTGGCAGGGGCTCGACGTCGCAGCCTCCACGAACGAGTCTGAGCGCCGAGCAAGCCTGAGCAGCGTCTGGCATACGAGTAGTTTGGCACCCGCCCAGCTGCTCAGGACGCCGACGGTGCGGAGCAACGGCTTCAGCCCCGAATGGCACACGGACATGAGTCTGCTCATCGACGTGCCGGCGAGCGCGAATGCCGAAGTGATGGCCCTCGTCGAAGCTGCCCAGGCTTCGGCAGCTAGCATTCCGCTCGATCATGCCGAGCTGGACCGCATAAGCCGCGGGCTTCTTGACCTGTGCTTTGTGCGCTTCGAGATCTTTGACGACGATCTCGAAGGCGAAGACAGCCGCGATCCCGCACCAGCACCCCCTTCCACAGCGCCAGCGGACTCGACGAGCCCACCGATCGATGCGACGGCGAAGCTAGCGCTGGACACCGCAGCTGATGGTAGCAAGACCGGCTCAGGAGCACGTGGCGGACCCGGAAGCGAGAGCTCCGTGGCATCTTCCACCAGCTCCATCGACGCCGACAGCGTGGCAGCATACGCCGTGAGCGTAGGCGCTCTCCAGCAAGGATACCGCCATCTGCCACTGTACGACCACCAGCTCTCGCAGTTCCTCTTTTCCACCCTCTTTGTGCGCTCCCGTCTGCGCCTCGTCGGCGTCGTCGATGCAACACCACCCCCGAAGAATCAGTAGACCAGCAGCATCGTTTGATTTTTTCTGGATTTTAGCAACCTGCATTTTTTTTCTGCGCACAGTAACAGCATTTCGATTTTCATGTTTAACCCGCCAGTCAAAGACATAGATCTGTCCGCAACCAGAACGGAAGCGCCGAGGACTGTGGCAATGGCTCGACGACTGATAGAGCACCGGCAGCATCACTGTGAGTCTGGAAGCACTCGGCAAGAGTGCCAACTTTCGTAGGACCCATCTTCTATTCTGCCGGACAAAAAGCAAGATCAGCCCGTAGATTTCGACGTATGCGAGAAATTCGTCGCCCCTACTGCAAATGACCATCCCTCATCCGTCAGAAACGGTGGTGTCTTGAGTGCGCATTCACCGTTAGTCCGTCAACCAAGCTGCGTACCACCAGCTTTGAACTGATCAAGCTTTCGGCCTGGAATCATGATGTAGCTGAAAGACAAGCTTTCGCTTTCTTGATGGAGTTTTGGTGGAGTTTTCTTGGCCGGTAGTGGTTTCGGCGAAGCTCACCTCTAGGCTCAACACGTTTGAAGCTGGAAGCTGATACCACCAAGCACGCAGGGATCACTTGACACCATCTCATAGGCAGCAAACCAACTTGCATAGCGTCGTCGTCGGCAGTAGGGTCATGCATTTTCTCAAGCGCCTCGAATCCCCTGATCTTTTGCAGCTTTACAAACGACCTAATGAAAACCTTGGTTTGGCAGGCAAACATGAACCGGCATTGATAGTGTAGGGGTATCATGAGTCGTTGCCACTCATCGCCTTCCTGAGGCGTGACTACCGATTCGACTCGACCGGGGTTCGAGTCCCCGTCAATGCATTCTTTTTTGCTCTTTTTGGCTGCACTGTTGGCTCGGGGTCGGAGCGGGAATTTTGCGATCCAGTCGAGGGAGAGTGGTGACGCGCGCGTGTTGTGGGTGTGCCGAGTTGCATGCATGGCCTGCGTTGTTGAAAAACCACAGAATTGGCTCTCCGACCAGGAGGGGCCTCGCAGGTTTGCAGCTGATGAAGGGGGAGGTTCGGGAAACATGCACCCTGTCGATCGTTTCGAGGGTCTGTTCGGCTCAGGCTCATCCTTGTGCGTCCGCGTGATGTAGGTGTTGGTTGTCCGTTCACACTCCGCCGGCGGTTCCGTTGGATTAGAGAGGGGCAGGGCTTGCCTAATTGGGTCCGGTGTGTTGTGAAGCCGTGTGAAGCAGCATGCAGGCTGGGACGCATACAGATGGAGTCGAGTGGGGTTTTTGCACAGAAGCACCGCGAAGTAGCGGTAGGGGGTTCGAAGCAGATGGTGGGTGAGAGATGGTTGATCGTCCGCCACCCCCTGTCCGTCTGCATCTTGCTGGCTATCCTCATCCTCTTCCTCGTCCGACGCCATTCGCTTCTACTTCCACCCTGTCCTTTCCCGTCTCCTTTCTCGTCTCGAACGTTCCGACCCCAGTGACGGATTCTTAACAACACCATCGACATTCATTTTCGGACAGCATACACCCAAGATGAGGATTGCGGCATGGACGATCTTCTCGTCGCTCTTGGTAGCGGCGGCCAGTGCACAACTTTCAGCCGGCCACGACGCCAGCTCGTCTTCCGTGCTTCTCGAATCGCGCAACATTGCCTCTACGACAGGCAGCGCTTTGCAACTCGAGCCGCGCGACGAGGAAGTAGAGATTGACGTTGAGGAGGAGGATGAAGAGGATGTCGAAGGCGATGCGATCGAGGCGCGTGGTCGACGAAAGCCGCACCACCGCAACCACAAACACTCGCGTGCGGGCCGCAAGAAGAATAAGCACAAAGCGCATCACGCCGTGCCGTCCCCCGCCGGTGGCAAGGGCAAGTTCCACGGCAAGGGAACGTTCTTCAAGCCCAACCAGGGAAGCTGCGGCAAGTGGAACACGGTCAACGACCACATTGTCGCGCTCTCGTCCGACATCTACCAGGGCGGCTCACACTGTTTCAAGAGCGTCAATATCTGCCACGGTTCCAAGTGCGCCAATGCATACGTGGCCGACCTGTGCCCTGGATGCAAAAAGACGAGCCTCGATATGACTCCCTCGCTGTTCAAGGAGCTCGCCGATCCCAACCTGGGCGTCATCGACATTCAGTGGTCCTTTACCTCTTGATTTTCGCCGCCGCTGTTCCGCTCGCTCCTGTGTTGCGCCGAAAGGAACCGTGCTCGCTCTCACTTTGCGCCCAGATCAGGTACGGAGCTCGAGCCCCACCTCACCACCTTCTGTCTTCGTCTTCTCCAATGCCCTTTTTTTTGCTCCTGTTTTCCGAGTTCACTCCCATACCCTGCTTTGTCGTCGTTCGAGGCAAGCGCGATTTCCGTCGTAATGGTAGCCAACGTAGCGATCGCCAGTATCAGTGTGCCTGCTCTGAATGACTCCAATCAGCGAGCGAGAAGCGTGGAGGTGGTTGAGGGCGAGACGGGAGCCTAAGCGAGCTGTCAGAAGTCAGCATTCAGGCTGTGAGCGAGGTCCCGCGTGTAAACTCACGCTGAGCGGAATTTTTCGCAAATGGTGTTAGAGCCCTGCAAACGACAAAATCAAGCGAAGCGGAACCGCCCCCACGTCGACCGGGAAGTGTGGGGGCCCGTCGTGCCGGTGACGGCGGAAGCATCGGGGCTGGACCGGCGCTTTGCAAGGCGAAAAGAGGCAGCGCCCGTGCCGCCTCGTCGCCCCAAGCCCTTCTTTTTGCCATGCGGGCGGAGCAAGGAGGGATGGGGGGCGCCCTTGCCGTTGAAGGAGCGCTGTGGATTACAAATGGACTGCTCCCCATGTCCCGTCGGCGAATTGCTCGGCCACATCGCCAAAAGCTGGGGAAAGTCCACAGCGTGCGCGAACCGAGCAGAGAGTGAGAAAGGTCGCTCCGCTGCCGTCGCAAAGCGCTCTTTCCCCCACGCGCACGGGCAGCGCCTCGGTTCAGCAACGCCTTCGGCTCCACCAACCTCTGGCTCGGTCAGGGCAGCCCTGACGGGTTCGACCGCTCCCCCGCTCCCCCACACCCCGCACGGCAACCCTTTATACATTACAATTACAACCCTTAGGGCAATCCTCCTTCCTTTCACCACATCACATCACGTCTTGATCGCTTCTTGACTCTTGCAGCTGAAGTCTTTCTTCTTTCCTCCTCCACCTCAAAGACAGTCGGACCAAGCAATCATGGCGCCTGGACAGGTGGAACTGCGCTCGACGGCGCGCAACGGCGGCTCGGACACCGGCGCCGAGCCAAAGCTCAACAAGATCAGCTCGTTCATCACGCAGTCGGCGGACAAGGGTGCGGCGCAGTCCATGCTGCACGCATGCGGCTTCACCACCGAAGACATGAACAAGGCTCAGGTCGGTATCACGTCCGTGTGGTGGGAGGGCAACCCGTGCAACACGCATCTTCTCGAATTCGGGCGCAAAATCAAGCAGGGATGCGAGGCGGTGGGTCTGGTGGGACTGCAAAACAACACCGTCGGCGTCTCGGACGCCATCACCATGGGCGGGCCCGGAATGCAGTACTCGCTCCCCTCGCGAGAGCTCATCGCCGACTCCATCGAGACGATCACCCTCGCCCAGTACCATGATGGTAACATCAGCATCCCCGGCTGTGACAAGAACATGCCTGGCTGTATGATTGCCTCGCTTCGACACAACAGACCTACGATCATCGTATACGGCGGAACCATCCAGCCGGGAAAGCACGGCATGGACATGCCTGGTCTTGGCAGGAAGAAGGGCGACCCGTGCAATGTGGCGGACAACTTCGAGGCGACGGGCGCTTACAGCAAGGGCTTGATTACCGCCGAGCAGCGCGTTGACCTCATCCGAAATGCCTGTCCCGGTCCCGGTGCGTGCGGTGGCATGTACACGGCCAACACGCTGGCGACCGCCATCGAGGTGATGGGCATGGGTCTGCCTTTGACCAGCAGCATCCCCGCTGTCTACCCCGAAAAGACGCAGGAGTGCCTCCGTGTCGGCGGCTTCATGAAGAATCTGCTTGCTAAGGACATCAAGCCGCGCGACATCATGACCAAGCAGGCATTCGAGAACGCCATCACCATGACACACATCATGGGCGGCTCCACCAACGCCGTGCTCCACCTGATCGCCGTCGCGCGTGCCGCCGACGTCGACATCACCATCGACGATTTCCAGCGCATCGGCGACAAGACGCCCATGCTGGCAGACGTCAAACCGTCAGGGAAGTATTATTTTGAAGACATTCACAAGATCGGAGGCATTCCTCGCGTGCTTCGATACATCCTAGAGAACACGGATCTGCTGCACGGCGATGTCATGACTTGCACGGGCAAGACGATGCGCGAGAACCTCGCCGACGTCGAGCCGCTCGACTTTGAGTCGCAAGACATCATCCGTCCGCTCTCGAATCCGATCAAGGCCACGGGACACCTTACCATCATGCGCGGCTCGCTCTGCCCCGGCGGCGCCGTCTCCAAGCTCACTGGCAAAGAAGGCCTGACGTTCGACGGTACCGCCGTCGTCTTCGACTCCGAAGAGGGCATCACCGAGGCCATTGCCGAGGGCCGCGTCAAGGACGGTAACGTCGTCGTTATTCGCTATGTCGGCCCCAAGGGAGGACCTGGTATGCCCGAGATGCTTGGACCCACTGGAGCGATCATGGGTGCTGGCCTGGGCAAAACAGTCGCCCTCATCACCGACGGCCGCTTTTCGGGTGCCTCGCACGGTTTCTGCACCGGCCATGTCGTCCCCGAAGCCGCAGAGGGCGGGCCGATTGCGCTAGTTCACGACGGCGATCGCATTACTATCGACGCCAACACGCGCGAGATCAACCTGCACGTCGACGCCGACGAGCTCAAGAGCAGGATGGACACATGGGTCAAGGAGAAGAAGGGCAAGACGCTCAAGGTGAAGCGCGGATGGCTGTACAAGTTTGCGCGCGACGTGCAGAATGCCTCGGAAGGCTGCATCACCGACCGCGACCTGTTCTGAGAGCGTAGAGTTCTGCCAGCTTCATCACTTCCGCAATGTACGACGTCCAAAAGGCCGCGGCGTGCGGGGTTTGGTTTGGGCTGGGTTGACAGGTGGAGGCGAGGTGCAGGCCGAGATCCGAGGTTCGAGCCTAGATTTTTTGGCCGGCGCGGAAATTTGAGCTTCTTCTGAGATCCCTTCCAGCATCGTTCCGACCGTCATCCACTCCACAACGACGCCGACCATGTCTTTCGGGTTCCAATTCGACGACTCGGAGCTGGACGACGAGTACGTCTCGCTAGCGTCCACACCGGCGCCGGCTGCGTCCACATTGACCTCGAATGGCGACGCCTCCTCGGTCCCACAAGCGCCGTACCAGTCGTACCCGCTCGACGACATGCTCGAGCATCTGCCCTCGCGCATATCGTATTCGTCGATCAGCATCCCGCTCGCTGCGCACGGTACCTCTGTGCAGATGCTGCGGCGCGACCTGTTCGATGCGCGCTTTCAGATGCTGCTCGACGACGAGGAAAGCCCCGATACAGGCATGGATGCGCAGGTGGACGCGCAGTCGGACTTGATACCTGGCGTGTACGAAGGCGGGCTCAAGACGTGGGAGTGCGCCCTGGATCTCGTCGAGACGCTCGACGGGCTGCATTCCGGCCGGTGGTCGGAACACTTCACCGGCAAACGCATCCTTGAACTCGGATGCGGCACGGCCCTGCCGTCGCTATTCATGCTGACGCAGGTACTGAATGAACCAGCCGGGGTGGAGATGACCCTGAACCTGGCGGATTACAACGCGCAGGTGCTGCAGCTTGTGACGCTGCCCAACGTGCTACTCGCTTGGTGGTCGTCTGCAGCGGCGGCTGAGTTTAGGGCGGGTGCAGGCGCCCAGCAGACCGCGCTGGAACGACAGGAGCTCGCACGGAGGGGACAGGACCATTTCGATACCGCACCAGAACACGCAGATGGACACGGTGAACTGGCCATCACCCCGGAACTGGTTTCGGCCTTCCGCACCTCGCTGGCCGCACACGGCGTGCAGGTCAACTTCATCGCGGGCGCCTGGACGAATTACCCACCACCCGCCCAGGGGATGGATCTCATTCTTACCTCCGAGACCGTATATGCGCTGCCGTCACTGCCGCCACTCGTGCAATTGCTGCACACGTACGCCGCTGCAGATGCGGCAGTGCTGGTAGCCGCGAAAGTCATCTACTTTGGCGTAGGCGGTGGCGTGGAAGCGTTCAAGCAAACACTAGCCCAACTGGCGCCCTCCGCCCAAGTGGTTCCCTTACACACCGTCACGCGCGGAGTGGGTCGCACGGTTCTTTCAGTCACATTCTAGAGCAATAGGCACACAGAAGTCAACGCCATTCAATTGTGCAGTGTCAGCTGGCTTGAGGGGGTTTTTGACTAGACAAAATCATCCGCGAGGTCGCCGGACCATTCGAGCATTGCGTCGAGCCAGCGCTTGATGGGTTTGTGTGCGGTCCAGATCTCGTTTGCGATCTTGGCGCCCGCAGCGCGCGAAAAGACGTACCAGCCAAATAGGACAAAGTCGGCATGCGTCGGATCCTGACCGCCTGCAAACCACACTGATTTGCTCGAACGTGGCTGTGGAGTCGATGCGCTATGGGTCGAGTACGAGACAGCTCCATTGGACGAGTCGGTGCCGCCTTCGCAGGTGAGCATTGCATTGACCACTTCGAGCTTTGCGATGGCCTGCTGCACGTGGTTCTGCACATCCGCCTGCGACATGGACGAGACCTTGGCCCAGCGCGGCTGGCCGATCTTGACGTTGGCAAAGTAGTCGGCCGACTCGGCATCAAGCATGGCGTGCACACCACGCTGGGCAAGCGGACCGATGTGAGGCGCAAGCACGGTTTTGCCAAACTGGTTAAGCATGGCAGCGAGGCGCTTGGTGGCCGAGCTGCCAAAGAGACGATGCCCATCCTGGTGGCGACGCTCGAGATATTCGGCAATGGCCCAAGAGTCGACAATGTGCGAGCCGTCGCTGAGCTCGAGTGCAGGCACGGTGACGTTGTCGGCGATGCGCTCCGAGAGCTCGTTGCGGATCTGGACAAACGTGAGGCGCTGACGCTCGTAGCCGACGTTGAGCAGCTTGAGGTCGAGGATGGTCTTGATGGTGTGGGGCGAGAAGCACGCCTTGCCTCCAGGCTTGTCGGTGAGGTCAAAGAGCACCAGACCGGACGTGCTCGAGGTGAGCGAGGTGCTATCGGCGCGCGTGGGATGCGCAGCAGGCTCGTCCGCTTGGCGTGCCGGCGCCGCTGCTGGCACCGCTGCATTGACGCCCTCGGAAGCGGCAGCGGGAGTGGAGGAAGTATCGCTTGCAGCCACTCGCACGTTGGAGTCGGTTTCAGAGATGCTCAGGTCCTCGAAGCCGCTCTCCGACGGAGCGGTGGTGGTGGGCACCGTCGAGAAGTCCTCTTCAGTGTCGGCGGTGGAGCCGGCACGCTTGACAGGAGATGCGTCGCTCATGTTGGTGTGTTGTCTTGAGCCGAAAGGCGGTGGAGAGAAGGGTGGTGTGTTGGTTAGTGGAAGGGAGTGCAGAAGTGTCGCAGCGCTGTAGCACCGATGGCTACGTGCAGGGTTGCGGGTTGTGGAGGCCGAAACCCTTTAGCCACGACCGCATCGGCCGCAAGCTCACTCTTGACAACGACGACGAGGTCGCACGACCTCAGCCGATCTGCACAGCGCTTTGCATTTGGCTGAAGCTCATTGCGAGGATTCGAGGCACCTTGACGGCTGTGCCGCTGCATTGCGGCCATGCCGGCCAACTTTGCCTCCACTCTGCGAAGGTGGCTTGGCTTGCACGGACCAGCCTTCGGCAGCCGAGGAAAAATCGCAAAGGTGTGTGAACTGCAAGTCGAACACTTTCGATGCTTCAAAAATCACCCTCTTTCGCCTTCGTTTTCGGTCCCACCGAAGCAAGCCCCAGCGCTCCTCCAGCAAGCAAGGCGCTCCAACGCTATCTCACAGGGCTCGTACGAAGCCGTGAATGAGCTCAAGAAAGATGATAATGGTATCCTTGATGCGAGGGTACAAATACAACAGTGCCGAGCGAGGTTTCGTATGCGGCAACATGGAGCGGACGGAGCTTGGTCATGCGTCGTCGTCGCTGTCGCTGCCGTAGGCGGCCAAGCTGCCAAGACCGTTTGTCGCTGGGGCATCCTTCTGACGCTGGTTGTGCAGCGATGCTAGGTTCGACATGGTTTCGGCATTGAGCAGGCCTGATCCAGCTGCATTCTTGCTTTCCGATGTAGGGACGGCAGCGGCTGCTGGTACAGTTTGGCTAGCTTGTGCAGCAGCCTGAGCTGCTTGACGTTCGCGCAAGATCTCGGCCCACTCGCGTGCATTTTCCTCGTCGAGTCTTCGCAGCTCGTCTTCCTCATCTTGACTTGATCGTGTGATACGGCGTCGCTTGCCATTGGTATCGGCATCGGAACCATCGAGCGCTTCGAGTGCACGCAGCGCTTGCTGCGCCTCGATGGCCTGCGTTGACATGCCGGCCATGATGGCACGCTCGCCCGCCCGACGCAGCTGCTCCTGATTGCGCTTCTGTGCCGCAGGGTTCGGATCGTCCGAGGCCCAACGCACGTTGATGATCTCGTCGTGGTCGAGCGACTGGTTGAGCATGGCCTCTTTGGCAAACTGCGCGCTGGCCTCGTACTTGTACGTGACGAAGGCACACGAGCGTCCGTTGAGCACGCGCAGTCGATCGATCTCGCCCCATTCGCTAAAGTGACGACGCACGACGCGCTCGGTCGCATTGTCCGTCTCGGGCCGCACCGAGTTGTGCTGCGGGCGATACGTCCTTGCATCCTGTTTGGGACGCGGTCCGTTGTTGCCTCGTGCCTCGTTGACGCTGCGACCGCCCTTGAGCGTCTTGCCGCCGTCACGCCAGGCAGCGTTGTGGACGGTTGGAGAAGAGATGCCGTGCTCTTCGTGGATGCGGCCAACGTAGAGGGTGCGGTTGACCCTGGACAAGGAGCCAGTGCCGCTCATGTCATCCTTGTAGTTGCCGAGCTTCTCGCGACCAAAGCAGTCGCGACCCTGGCTCGGAAAGTCGTTGGGACGCGGCAAGCGATGCAAAAAGTTGCAGTCGACGCCATGTGGGCAGCATCCGCGCGCAAAGTGGATGCAGCAGTAGACAGCCTCGTCCGGCGCAATCGCAGCGCCTTGCTGCGTGCGTGCGGCTTGGGTTCGCAGCAGCACGTCGGCCTTGGTGTAGCCCGAGTCGCGCGCAATGTCGCATCGTGTCTCGCGCTTGGCCTTCTGCGCTTCGTTCTCCTCTCTGTCGACGCCGGCGTAGTTCTCGTACCAGATGTTGAACGTGCCTGCCGATTCGGGACGTGCACTGAACGCTTCTCGGATGTCGTTGAACTTGGCGGCGGACACCTGCTTACGAGCGGGACGCGGCTGGTACGAGGTCGATGCGACCTGTGCCGAAGCAGCGTCGAGGCTCTGCTCGGAAGCGTCGCTCATGCTGGAGAGGTGGAGAGGCGGTGGCGGATGGAGTCCGGTTGACAAGCCTGAAGCAGCTTCCTTCCATCTCTTCATCCTACCTCTCTCGAGCTGCAATTTTGTCCGAAATCCGAGCCTCGAGCCAAAATTGCAGATGTTAGGTCCGGCTTTTGCGGCCTACTCGCGCGATCTGGCAGTGCAGCTCAGAACGACCACTCGACGGCTCAGCCAAGCCAACACCCGACACGCGGTCCAACTGAAAAGCACAACCCAACACAGCACAGCACAGTGCATGTGTGTGCGTTGGCGACGACTCGGCTCTTCATGCATCAGTCGGTGCACACACCAACAACGCAGAGGGCCCCTTTCGCATTCCACCTCCGCGGTCCAACACCTGCTGCTGCTGCTGCTGCTGCTGCTGCTGCTGCTGCTTTCTCGCGGCTGCCTCACCAAGCACAACCCCGCCTACCGACGGCGTGCATGTGCTGCATCCACCACCAGCCCTTCTTTCCTCCAGTCCTTCCGCCTCCGCACTCATCCTTCTGTCCACGCTCACCCTCAGCATACACCCACGTCTCTCTCTTCGCCCGCGACGCCGGTCGGATGAACACACGCCGGATGCTCTGCCACTGGACGTCTCGATCCATCTGATTCGTCCTTGGTCGCTCAAGCTTGGCTCGTCCGAGCTAACGACCAGGACTTCTTCCCCTCTCGCACAATGTCCGCTCCGTCCGACCCGAGCCCACTGGGCCCAACAACAATCAACCAGCCAGAAGCAGAGCCATCTCACCCATCCCAACCCGCGCCGACGCCCGTCTCGGAGCCGTCACCAGCCCCAGCGTCTACAGAGTCTCCCACGGACATCGAAAGCCCAGTCGTGCCCGGTGGATTTGGCTCATCGATAGCATCGGCTCCCCACGCTTCCACGCCTCCGACTTCATCTGCCGACGCTTTCGCAAACACGCCATCCTCGACTTCATCCCAGCATTCCGACCACGACAAGCCACTGCCCTCCATCTCGCATGATGAGGCCAGCTCTTCACATGCGGGAACGCGCGTACAGCCAGAGCAATCACCTTTGGCTCCCTCACCGCCCGAGCCACAGCTCACCTCGTCCATCATCACCACCGTCAGCCCCGTGCGCAGATCCGTATACAAGCGCAAGATGAGCTCCAAACCAAAAGGTATCCTCAAGCCCGCACCGCCGCCGCAGAAAGGCTTCTCCTTCCGCAGAGACATCCTCGAGAACATCAACTCGCGCCTCGCGCAGCAGGGCGTCAACATGCAGGTGCCCCTGCCCCAAGGCAGCACGGCCCAGGCCACCGCATCCTACATCGGCGGCATGTTTCGAAGAATTGGCGGCATTGCTGCCGGTGCCGCGGCCAATGTTGGAGGTGCCAATGCTACCTCGGTTGGCGGCCTGCTTTCCAGCGACTCTCCCTCCAAGCCAAACGCTGCTTCCGCGACGTCCAACAGAAGCGCCAGCACCAGCACCTTTGGCTCATCTTCAGGCTATTCAATAAGTTCGTCGCAGACCGCAGACTCGGAATCTTCCTCAACCTCCTCGACCTTGATCAAGAGCAACGTCGCTGCCGCCACCACGTCCGCCGCTCCGCTCAAGAAGGTCCAATTCCAGGTATCTCACATGGCTGTCACATACCCAATCGTTGGGGCTGGCACGCCAGAAGATGAAGATCTCACCCGGCTCCGCATCGAGAGGCAACATCGTCGCATGCTCAAGGCACGTCGCGACAAGCCATGGACACCCGAGGAGCTCGAGGCGCTCTACCGCGAATGCTGTCGCACCCGCGAGGAGCATCCGCTCAAAAAGATGCGTCTCGTCTTCCAGGAAGCCGCGCAGTCATCGCCGCCCGCGCTCAAGACGCTCGACCTCTCCTTTGTGCCACTCGATCGCCACGCGGTCGAGCCCATCGCAGACTTGCTTAGCATCGACTTTGGTCTCAACAAGCTCGTGCTCGAAAACTGTGCGCTCACCGACGACAGCCTCAAATCCATCCTCCATGCGCTCCTTGTATCGGGCACCCTGCCCAACCTCAGCATCGCCAGCAACCGCAAGATTCGCTTCCGTGGCTGGCGCTATCTCGCCATCTTCATGCGCAGAGCTCGCGCACTCCGCTATCTCGACCTCTCGGAGAATTCCATCGACAGGACCTCGCTAGAGCACCTGCTCGCCGTGATTACGAAGCCAGCAGCGGCGATGACGCAGGAGCGGGCGTCAAAGCAGGTTCCACCTGGCAAATCAGCTTCCACGGGCGAGGTTGCTGGTGCAAAAGGCGGAGAGGCAGCCGCAGCAACAGGGACCAAGACGAACGGCCAAGAGGCCGGAATTGCATCCAATGGGGATGACAGCGAAGCTGACGAAGACGACGACGACGAGTTTTTCGACAACTCGGGCGAGCCACTTATGCCCACTGCGCCATTGCTTAGGGATGTCTCGGACGACCCAGACCCGCCTTCGTCCGCGGTGATCTCGTTGCGTCTGGAGAACTGCGGCCTCAAGGCTGCCTCGCTCGAGATGCTCTCTCAATCGGTTCGCTTCTCTGACATCCGACATCTGTCACTCCGCCGCAACAAGATCGGCCAGCTGGCCTCCGTGGCACTCGCCATCATGCTAAAGGACTACCCGGATGTCCCACCACACGACCCGACTCCCACCGGCACGCCACAGCGAGAGGGCAAGTCGTACTTTGATGCGAACGGCGCTTCGACTACACCCTCCAAAGCGCAAGTGGACGCTCACGATCGCAGCGGACGCACCCTCCGACCATTAGATGCTCAGTCGAGCCCGGCACGACGCACGCGCAGCTACTCTCCTGGCCTGCCGGAGGTGCCCGTGATCGTGTCGAGCCCTGGCGGTGGCATCACCTCGCGCAAGATGCCGAGCCCGATGTACGCGAATGGAGGAGCAGGCGCACATCAATCCACCACGTTCTACGGAGCCCATACGGAGCAGCTGCAGGACGCCATGCAGACCAGCATCGCGGGCCCCGGACGCGAGCTCGACTCGCAGATCACGCCGCAAGAAGCGCTCGAGATCCGTCGCAATTTGGCTCCCGGCATGAGCGAAGAGGAAGCCGTGTCGATCTACCAGGCGAAACGAGCGAGACGCATTCTAGCCGAACTGCCGCGCGTGGGCAACTTGCTGACGCTCGATCTCAAGTCGAACGACATTCGTGGCGGTGTGGTGTACCTGGCGCAGGTGCTCAAGAAGAACCGCACGCTGCGCGTGCTCAATCTGAGCGACAACAACATCGAGATGCCCGGACTGGTGGCGATTGCCGAGGCGCTCAAGTACAACTCGACGCTCGAGACGCTGGACATGAGCCACAATCCATGTTCGGGCCCCGGGCTGGAGGGGATCACGACGCTGCGCACAGCGTTTGCGCTCAACTCGAATCTGAAGCGGCTCTTTCTCAACGACACTGATCTGTCGTCCGAGGCGGCGATTGCGTTGGCTGAGTTCCTGCCCGAGGCGCGCAGTCTGATCCACCTGGATCTCGCCGAGAACTTTGAGATTGACATTGCAGGCGTCATGGCGCTGGCGGTGTCGCTGCGGATGAATCGCAGTCTGCGATGCTTGGACCTCAACATCCCGCCCAACAATCCGGACTTTGCGCGGCTCTCGCAGGAGATCCTGCAGAGCTGTGTGCGCAATACGGAGCTGGCGCAGCAGCGCGCGACGCAGAAGGGGCTCAAGCAGCCGATTGCGGCACCGATCTACAAGTCGGTCGTGGCGCGCGCGGCGAGGGAGAACGACGAGCGCATCAAGGCGATCGAGACTGCGCGCGCGACGGCCAAGGAGGCGGCAGCAGCCAAGGATCGCGCGGCGGTGGAGAGTCTGCTGAGTGCGTCGGTCGAGTGTCAGAACGTTCTGCGCGATCTGTTGACGGGCGAGGAGAAGCGACAGCGCGAGGCGCCCGAGCAAAAGGTGACGCCGCCCGGCGAGTTTGTCGAGGACCTCACGCGGCAGAGTTCCAAGCTGCGTCGACGGCTGGCGGAGCTGGCGGGCACGGTGGAGGACGAGACGGTGCTGGCGCGGATTTTGGCCGTGCACGACGAGCTGGGCGACGTGTCGAAGCGGCTCGAGGAGTTTTATCGGTACGGCTCTGCACCTGCGATTGACGTGCGCGCCGTGGATGCAGGTCTGCAAGCCAGCGGTGTGGTTGGCTCCAGCGCGAGCGCAGCGTCTACGCAGCATCTCACCACGCCCGACCAGGCGCAGGTGGACTCGGGTCTGTCGTCGCCTGCGTTCTCGATTGCAGATTCGGACGAGTCGGATTCGGACGACGGCACAGGTTCGGCACCCGCTAAGCGTGCGGTCCGGTCCAAGGCGGAGGCCAAAGATGAGGTGGTGGGCCGAATGCATGGGCTGCGAATCGATACGACCGCGGCCGACCGCGAAGTGCCCGAGGACGACGGATGTGCAGTTCTGGCCAGGTCGCCGGGCGAAGACCGTGCAAAGGGTCAGCTCAGCGAAGAAGCCGAGCTGTTCCGAAAGGCACGCAGCCTCGGCCTCGATGAGGACGACGACACGCGCGCGGGCGACAGTGCGCAGGACGAAAGCGGAGAGCAGCTCCGCCAGGATCTGCTCCAGGCAGACGTTCCGCCCAAGTCGAGCGCGCCGGCGGACGAGATGCAGGCGGATGCAGCCGCGTAAGCGTGTCGAGCGCGGCTCAGCTGCAATGCCACTCTTTTTCACTCGAGCTGCGAAGGTTTTGTGCGGTTGAGCTGAGTGATGAGCGAGTTGGAGCAAAGTCCAAGTTTGAGGCGGGAGGCTGGAGTGCGGAAAGCGTGCGCTGCGCAGCGGTGGCACTTGGGCACGACGACGAAAGCGCACGCTGAAAGCTGCGGACAAGAAGAGCGGGGCAGGAAGGCGGATCTCTGGCTTTCGCTCGAGTCCGTTCGGGAGAAGGCGAGCGTGCAGCGAGGATTGTGAGCGTCGAGTCGGCTCCAACTCCGCATCGCCACTCTGGCGAACACTCGCAGTGCTTTGCGGAACGATTAAGCGGGAGATGCGAACCGTACGGAAGCAATTCGTCTGCCGGGACGAGCAGTGAGCTGCGGATGGAATGTCAACATCAAAAAAAGACTCATGTTGATGGTCGTCGAGTCAACTTGGCCGTTGAATCCTGCACATCACATCCAGAGGCAGAGGATTTCTGCAACGGCACGGGGAGGATGCGCATCTGAAGCATGTCTCATGTCTGTCATTTGAATGCCATCCGTGCTTTGGATGTGAGCATGTACGAGGTCTATCGCGCCCCATGAACAGACAACTTCCTTTTGTCTGCTTAATGTTCGACGACGAGTCCTAAGCAAAAGCACTCACTGACGGATCCAGCGAAGATGAGGAACCGGGGAGCTGGTAGCACGTTGGCCAGCGAACTCCAATTCCTTGCAGCCAGGACAGAAGTGCCGGCCTCGGACAGATTATCCAGCTTCTGTTCCCGTCCCTGCGATATGGGACTGTGGAAGGGGGACAAAAGTCAGCGGCTTTGCGGGTTCCCCGGGCTGTGCTCGATGCAAGTTCGCCAGGACGAGACGGCCTGCGAAAACTCCCTCAGATTTTTAACTTTTCCGATGTGTCTCCTAGGTCAATCCAGCCTACTCGGAAGACATGCACATGCTCGGCGCGGGGGAGAAAAAGGAGCGTCCGTATTGCAAGCGAGTGAAGCGATGAGAGTGGAGATCAAGAGACAAGGAAAAGGGCGTACTGCCGGGGTTTCAAACGAAGCGTCAAAAACAAAAGCAAAAGCCAAAGGTACAAAACTAGCAACAAGTAAGATCCAGGCAGATACACAGAGATCAAGCATAGGCAGCTGGACGCTCTGCGGATTTGGGCGACGACTTTTGGCCGCGACGGAGCTTGTTGAAGAGACTGCCGTTGCGGGTGAGGCCGGAGCCTTCGGCTGCTGGTGAACGGGGTGCGCCGCTCCTCGAGTCGGCGTTGGCGGCAAAGTAGGAGGCGTCATCGTCGTGCTGCGCTCGG
Source organism: Moesziomyces antarcticus (assembly GCF_000747765.1). NCBI lineage: Eukaryota > Fungi > Basidiomycota > Ustilaginomycetes > Ustilaginales > Ustilaginaceae > Moesziomyces > Moesziomyces antarcticus. Next base: position 183,203 of record NW_014639000.1, read on the forward strand.
GGCGTCACCACGTCCCTCTCGTTGGGCGTGACAACGGTGCGGCCGGTGCGACGGCCGTAGCTGCCGCTCGATACAGCCGCGTCGGCGGCAGCGCGCGAATCGCGTGAATCGTACGACGACTGGCCGCCCACCGCAGTCGGCGGTGTGCTGGGCGAGTGCTTGTGCTGCGCCGCCCGTCGACGGCGGTCGCGCATCTCGACGGCGCCATCCTCGGGAGGAGGCACGTTGGGGTTCTCGCGCATGCTGCGAATGCGCTTGATGAGACTCTTGCTGCGCTTGGGCACATCGGCACCCGCGGGCGCTCGCTCGTCCCAGTTGGGCTCGGGAAAGGGACTGGCACTGCCGACGTCGAGGTCCTGCTGAGCACGCGAAGGCTTCTTCTTGCCCGTCATGATGGCCTCCATGTCGAGCACGCTGCTGGCGGCGCTGGTGGTGCCGCTGCGGTCTCCTGCGGCCGAGTAGGGGCTGAGCGTGGATCGGGTTCGCTGCTTGGGCTGCGCGAAATCCTGCCATGGCTCTGCACTCACGCCCCACACGTCTGCGTTGGGATTCGAGACGTCGTAGCGGCTGTCGGGCACGTTGGACGGCTGGGTGTGGTAGCCCTGACGACTTCGCCAGATGCGTTCTGCTTCGGCGTCGCGGTCTGCGTCGATGTCTTCGTCGATGGGGAGCTCGGTGGTCGATCCCTCGGCGTGCATGGAAAGCGAAGGGACGAGCGGGGCGGTGGAGCTTCGTGTTCGACCGCCGGCGGCGTTGACACCAGGTCGTACAGCTGCCTTCTCGTCGGCCGGGCTGGCGTCGGCGGCGAGCGCATCGGCTGCACCGGCGCGGCCAGTGCGACCAGGCTTTGCGCCCGCCGCATTTCGAGGGAGGCCGGTCATGGGGTCGACGTTGGGGTCGAAGGCACCGACGGGGGCGCGCTTGCCCTTGTTCATGTGCGGAGCGCAGGCGTCGTACGGCGAGTCGTGGTGGAACATGCTGGAGCCGTTGATGCCCGAGAGATCGAGGCGGTCGATGATGTCCATGCGGCTGGTCCTAGCGGCGGTCTTGTTGATCTCATCGTTCATGCGCTTGTCCTTTGCGCGCTTCTTGGCCTTGTCGTCCGCGTTGGTCCTGCGGAAGGCGTTGGCGAATTTGTTGGCCATGCTGGTGCCGGAGGTCTTAGCAGGCACCTCTGGGGGCGGAGGGAGGCTGCGGTCCTCAAAGGGGCTCTTTGCGGGGACCATGGGGGGCGGTTCTGTGATGGGGAGCGGCTGGAGGCCGGTGTAGGATGATTCCGGGTCGTAGGAAGGATGATGGGCGTGGCGGGAGAAGCCGGCGTTGCGCGAGTTGTCTGGGTTGGGACTGACGGTGACCACGTCGGAGAGGGCAGCAAGCACCGCCTGGTGGTCTGACGATGGGTAGGCTGGTGGAGCGGAATCGCGCGAGCAACGCGAAGGGAGGACGGAAGCAAGCGGCGGCGGCGGCGGGTGGTCAGCAAGCGATCAAGGTTGTAGCTTCCGAGTGCAGAGGTGATGGTGGTGCGATGTTCAGGATCGGAACGAGCGCAGGGGAGCCGGGGACGAGGAGAGTGGACCGACGATGGCGCAGCGGTGCTGTATAAGACCGGGAAGGGGCGCGCGATCGCGGGCAGCTGGTGCATGTGTAATTTCTGTGCACACAACAGATGCACCGCGCAGGTCGCGTACAGCAAGCGGGGGACAGACAGCGAGGGGAGAGGCGAGCGAGGCAAAGCGAGGCCAAGTTGGCAGCGAAACAGGGCGCGCTGATGCAGACGGTGCGCATGTGGGCAACCATGGGCGGGCACTGGACGACAGGCTTCAGCGGCGAGAGGCTGACTGCTTGGCTCTGAAGACGACAGTGGTACAGGGGCTATGCAGGCCCAGCAGCGAGCGTTGCACAGAATTTGGGGAGCCGAGACAGAGTGGCGCGCGTGAGCAGAGTGAGGCAGCTCGAATTCGAGGGGCAGCTCTCTCACACCGCCACGCCTGTTTGGACTCTCTGGCCTGCGCGCGCACGCGTGCCAACGCGCACCACCCAAAAATCCTCGCTAAAATGGCGTCGACGCTGGGCCTAACACCGCTCGATCGGCTGCCGATCTGCACAGGCTGTAAGGCGGCCGACGCTGCAATTTGAACGTGGCGGCTGCTGCTGCTGGTGCACGGAGCAGCACAGGGCTTGGCTGCGTCGGGTGGCTTGGCGTTTCCGCTACGCTGCAGTGGCTGCAGCGCTCCTGGCTGAGCCTTTCAACCACGCCGGTCGAAGCCAAGCTATCCGCTAGCACGCCGAGTTGCAGCCGTGGCCATATCTCTGCAGCCTCACGCTCGGGTTATACGCTTGCACCACCGTCCGTTGACCGAGCAGATCGTGCCTGCAGTTTGAGCTAGGCGTGGCGGAAGCCGCATGCTGCAAGCCAAGAAGCGCACGATCGGCACAGCGCTGCTGCGAGCAGAACGTCGGCCGAACCCATGAATCCCAAGCAGCACTGACACCCGCCCTTGGTTGACCTGCAGCGCTTGGGAAGCGCACGGCAACGAGGCACGAAACCCGGACCTGAACCGCCGAGACAAGCCACGTTTCCTGGCCGGCCAGTCCAGAGATTGGAGTCGATGCACGTCTGTGTGACGTTCTGCGCTACTGACTCCAAAGACGGCACTTCGGTTTTCGGAGAGTCGGCATCTTACTTACGCATGTTAGGCTTAGCTGCAACGAGCTTGAGTTTGATCTTGTGGGGTTGGATGGGCCCACGGATAGACTGTGCCGAAGAGAAAGAGGCGGACCTGTCTCGGAGATGAGCGTTGTCGTTTGTCCTCGGAAGCGAGCTTCGAGATTGATTACGTCGTCGACCGATGAGCTTGTTGCGGTAGGAGGCGTAGCGGATGTGGAGGCGTTGTAGATTGGGTTTGGCACGGGTGCTCGTCTAGATGAGTGTAGGCGGCGAGGAGGTGCAAAGCATGAAGTCCAGGGAGAAGATCCAGCAAGGTGCGCCGGTGAGGATGTTTGGCTCTACGATGCGGAACGAAACGAAACGATGGTGGCGAGCGACGACGATGGGTCCAGACCACGGCGTTGGGGATGATGGGCTGGCTGGCACGCGCTTCCGAGCCAGTCGGACAGTCGATCTGGCCCCTGGATCTTCATTTTGAGCTGCATGAATCCGACTCGGAGCTTTCGTCACAGGCTCGGGCTGGCTCGCGCTCGCGCTCGCCTGCCTGCTGCGTGTGGAGTCGAGTCGCCAGGCGCTGTTTCCAGTTCACGCCTGCCGGCTGCAGCGGCCTCGATTTTGCCTCTTTCCCCCTTCTTGAATTTTGTTTGCCAGTCTGCACAGCCCGCATGAGCAACACCTGCTGCTGAACAGTCGTCTCTCGCTCAGCGCCGCAACTGTCCTCACAGCCAACTCTCCATGACCCTGCGATTGTGTCGAACTCCCAGACTGGTCCGCTTGACTTGCTGAGACCAACTGTACAGCGCTTCCTTGGGTAGCCTGCTCATAGCTTGAAAATGTACAGTGAGGCAATCGCCTCGCGTCTGGTGCCATTGTCTGCACCTGGAGCGGGGGCCACGCTAGCAAAGTCAACACGGTGTCCTTCGGCGAATTGGGTGCGGCGACCAAAAACATTCGTGATTCCCAGACTGCGACCGAATAAAGCAGGATGTAACATTACAATACTTCGTTTTTTTTTCCGGCGCTTGGCAAAGATGTTGCTGCACGACCCTTTCCGCAGGGTCTCTGAAACCAGACTGCAGGGTCCCTGGCCGGGCTTTGTGCGAAGCAACGGTGCCACTCTGGCATGCGTCAAACCCTCGAGCACCATCTTCTTGAGCCGCCTTGTACAAGATGCTGCGCATCGATCTGATCCCTTGACGTTCCAGCCATGATAGCCATTGCCGACGGGGAAAGGCGGAGAGCAAAAAGTTTCTTCACAACAATGCATCCTCTCAAGCGAGGCCTCTCGCCCTGCGCCCCCAGCTCCATGGCGAAATTTGACGCATTTCTCGCCTCGCCGCCCTTGGCCGACGGCACGGCGTCCCTGCGGCTGCCACTGCCGCCACTTTCAAGGAGCGCGCGGCGTATGCTCGCCACACCCAACCAGCCCGCCTCGTGGGGCTGCCCATGCGCCTCCATGCCGTGCCTGAACATCCTCTCACACAGTCGAGCAGGGGAATAGCGAGAAGCCCCTGCAAGCCAGCTGTAGTTGCGGTCCGCGGCGATCCCACCCTGCAGCACTCCCGTTCCGTTCATCTTGCACCCGTGCGGCGCCCTTTTTCTTCTCGCCACCAACTCCTTTTATCTTTTCTGCTGCTCCCGACCATGTCGAGTATACCGGCAGCACAGGGTGAGGCGCCCACTGCCCCCGCAGCCACAGCCGATGACGATCAAATCTCGATGCCTCGCCTCTCGGATGGCGCCTCGAGCCAACAGAGCGGCAGCACAGGAAGCAAGCAATATGCAGCAGCGCTACTCGCCAACGGACAAGAAGCTGACGCCTCCGAATCACGTTTCGTCACCAGCCGCACCGAGCTGTGGGCCTTCTACATCTACTACATCGGCAACTGAATCATACTAGGATTTGTTCATTTCCTTGTGAGCGTGGCGAAGATTTGGAAAAACAGAAAATGTTAAAATGAAGAAGGTGGGGAACGAAAAGGTGAAAGGAAGCTATTCTTCCTCGGTTTCAGAGGTGTCGGGGGAATTTTCGGGGTAGATTTCTTCAGCTTTCCTTTGGCGCCAGTGGGCAGCCTTTTCAAAATTATGAAATTGACGCCTATATACCATCATAGCAGTCACCTGTTTACGAGTGACCTTGGCAGAGGGTTTCTTGGGTCGATTTGCGCCCGTCACGACAAGCAAGTTGCTGCGCGGCTCAAGAAGTCGCAGGCGGAGGTTGGACAACACGTTGTTTAGAGGGTTCTGGTCAACGTGGTCAACAATGTAGCCTTCCAAGAAAAGGGCGAGGCGGGAACAAAGATGATGTCAATGAACCGCTGTACAGTACTGTACAGTACGAGGATAATCGGCAATTAAAAGAAATGAAAAAAGCAAACTTACCTGGAGGGATTGGCCCAGCAAAAACTCGGCGTTGAAGCGAAACGCTCGCCCCATAACCACGCTTGGGGCTGGTCAGAACGTATCCTTTGGCGATGTTGTAGAGATAAAAGTTGTCGAATACGTCGGCATTGCAGGCGGAGACCGTGACGAGAGCATCGCCAACACGTCTAGAGATACTTCCCTCTTCCACAATGGGGGATACGGAGTAGCCGACGGAGGGGGACATGGTCAAACAGACAGAGAATGAGGGGAGGAGGCGGAGGGATTGCCGAACGGGGAACACTTGCCGTGCGAAGAATGAAAAGCACAGTCAAGAGTTCAAGGAATGCAGGTTATATAAGTCATTTTCAGTCTTGCTCGAGTCTCATATGGTGCTATACTAGCAATGCGGACACTGAGTCATTGCAAAAGACTTGTGTCCTTCGACAGAAATCTCACCGAGAGCGAGCGTCTTTGGCGATTTGACGTCGGGGCTGGTTTCACAGCTCGCATTCAAGGCCTTGCAAGTGGATTGATACGCTGATCCCTCATATGAATCACGCCATCAGCGGTCCGTGGCAACAGCCACATCGGCCACAATAGCAACACCAGCCACAATAGCCACAGTGATCATGGTTGATCAAGCCTCATTGACACCGGCTTTCCTTCTACGAGGCAACGATGCGATGGGCCCGTTCCGTTGAAACAGAATTGATCAGCGCATAGAGCATATCTTCGCACGAGGTTTTTTGCGGCATTTCTTTTTCTTGTTTGCGCGTCTCGTGTCGAGTGCTCTTGCGTAAATTGCACAGGCGCTCAAATCTCATTTTCGGAAACGACACGTTTATTTTTCAGTCGGCATTAATTTACTACAATTTACTACAAAGTACAGGTACATGTATGCCGCCGAGCTCGTCGAGCGTTTGATGTGTGCGATTGGACGTGCTCTAGATTGCCCAAGAATCGCATTTTTGGGACGCATAAGTGACCACGGTGGACCGACGACACCATGAGGACTGCGCGCTGGCACAATAAATTTCCGGGACGCGTGCACAGTGGCGGCGGAAATGCAAGAGCGCCTCCGAAGGGTCAGTGCGCTAGTGGGCGTACATCGTTGCTGTGAATGACTACGCCACTCAAAATCAGACGCCGATGTTGGCATGAAAGCGCGCCAGTGGGCGTGCATCGTGTTGGCATGAAAGAAGCGCTGCAAGCATATGCTGTGGCGATCGAGCTTCTCGAAGACTCCGTGCGCCATTTGCGCATAGACGCGACCACCTCAATTTGACAGCCTGTCAGACACTGCGAATATCGAATGTTCCGGACACCGAATTGTGTCTGTGTCATTCAAGTCGCGACCGACCCCACAGCATGCCCAACTCTGCCATTGACAATGTCCTTTGTTGAGATTACATGCTCTCTAGTCATCCGTGTCGTGCGGCCCTTTCTCTCATTCCCAGGTTGCTCGTTGAGATTACATGCGTGTCAAGCCTTAGAGGCCGCGTGTCCGGCAACCTCAACAACAGCATCGTTACAGCGCCACATTGAGCTTCCGTGTGTAACAAGCCTCATCGTTGTCACGTCAGAGAGTGCAACCGGCGAATGTGCTGTACATATCCTTGGCCGCACCCTCGCTTCAACCCGCTAATACTTGCATGTGTGCTAACACAACGGAGCAAACGCCGTATGCGATGGGCGCCTTGTCGAGCTCCATGCGTCGTCAAGCCACTGTTGCCTGCAGAACGATACTCGGAGCAAAGAGATTCGAGTATGCGATGTCTTGGCTTCGTTTCATCAGATTTTGTGGTCGCCGCTGGATCTACGCCGGCAATGGATCAATGTCGCTTGGCGCTCGGCCCTTCTTACAGGTCTCACTGTCCGCGCATTGCCCAACGCCAATGGAGCCAGTGCATAGCAATTGAACGCAATGAGTTTCTGTCAGAGACGCAAAGAATCGACGTTCTCTTAGAGACTTTATATGCATCTGAAACCATATATACCCCCGGTCGTCCAAGATTGTCGACCCCTGTCATCATCGAACCGGCAGAATACCTTCCACGGTAACCTGTCCTCCTCCCGTTTTCCCCTTTCGTTTTCTAGTCCTTAGCCTCCCCCCCCTCCTTTTTTTTGACATACACAATGTCTCTTCCTGCTGGACGAGCCCCTCCGCCCCCAACGATCGAGACCAACAGCGTTTCAAAGGAGGTCATTCGTTATGGCGTCAAGGCGTTCGTCACGGTTTCGGCCGAAGACGCCTGGATCTTCGACGCTTTTTGGGTGTCCGTTGGCAACCGACAACACGCGATTGCCAATCGCAAGGGCAAAGAACGTATGGTGAAAGACCTTCATCGGTTGGTCTTCACCGACCCGGTGCCTAAAGGTCAGTTTTTTCCCCCTTTTTTATTTCGTTTTCCTTTTTTTTTTGTGCGCGCACGCTAATTCACCTGATTCTATTTTTTCTCACAGGCATGGTGGTTGATCATATAGATCAAAACCCTTTGAACAACGTCAGGTCGAACTTGCGAGCCGTCTCCCTGTCGGACAATGCGATGAACGCAACCCTCAAGAAGAGGCCGAAGTCAGGCTACCGCGGAGTCTGGAAGAACGGTAACAAGTTTACGGCGGAGGCCCGGGGTAAGAAAATTGGTAGTGGGTTTCCCAGCGCAAAGGCGGCCAAGGCCTTTCGCATTAGGGCCCTGCGTCAGGAAGGTGCGGATGCGATGGCAGACATGGAGACGGAGGTCGAGCTGTCTGTGAGTGATGAGGAGTTTCTCAGTGGATTCAAGAAAAAGACGTATGCCTCCAAGGGCCAAGGCCATGTCAAGCGGGCAAACGGGGTTTTCTACCCCATGCTCCGTGGCAAGAGGCTTGGTCGGTGCACGACGGAAGAGGAGGCTCGCGAAAAGATTCGACAGGCGGAAAGGCTGCGGAAGCAGGCAGAGGCTAAGGAGGCAGCGGACGTAGTCATTCCTCGCACTGCCGAAGGAGTTGCCTTCCTAACCGATAAGAACGGCGAAAAAATTTTGGTGGACGACGACATCTACATGCAGTTTCGTAAGAATCCCATCTACTATAGGGGTGACGGCTATCCGGTCGTCTTGGACAAGCCACTGCATCTGCTCGTCTGCCCGCGTCAGCCCGAACACCAGTGTGTTGACCATATCAACGGCAACAGACTGGATGCTCGGCGCTCCAACCTGCGCAGTACTACTTACGCCATCAACAACCGCAACCAAAAGCCTACGAGTGCCACGGGCTACCTCGGTGTTGTTTTTGATACCAACCACCCAGGCAAATTCAAGGCCGTCGTCACCGACTCAAGGGTCAATCCACCTGCTCATTACACTCGACTCTTTGACCATGCTGCCGACGCGTCGCGCTGGCGCCAGAAGATGATGTTGGAAATCTATCCCGAAGATCAAGTCGTGGCCTCAGGCTCTGCGAGCCAGTAGTTCCTCCTTCTTCATGTTCATTTTTTCTTCATGTTTCGCATCCAAGCAATTCCTGTCCGCTCTTTCCAATTGTTCTAAATGATTTTGTCCGTCCCTTTATTGACGGATGTCAAGGTATGAGTGCTACTTGGAGATCGCGGTTACGCGACTTTGGTCGCGTACGATCCTGGCCAAAGTACGTAGCGGGCTTAAACGTTACCTAGCCGGGACAGACGTTGTTATATCGTCGGTCGGCTGCTAGGGTCGTTCGGGCACTCGCTCTTCTTAGGGCAGAGGTTGAGGGATCGAGCGAGGCGCGATGCGTTGGGGACACGCGGTGCGCCGGGGAAACGTGAGTCGCGTGGGCGCGACTTGAGAGATGGGTGAGGAAGTATGAGTCAGTCTGCTCGCGAGTGGTCTCGAGCTCAGTCTCTTGGGTCCTCGTCAGGGGGATGGAGATTCGATGATGATTTCGAAGTGGTGCTCGACTAAGTGCGCTATATATATCTGCGATCTCCGTACGGGAGGGATGTAGCGAGGAGGGGCACTTGGTCGTGCCCTCGTACCCGCCTCTCTGTTACGCCGCCCGACCGGCGGCGGACCGACCGGCCGGTCTGCTGCGGTAACGCCGCGCCCGGGCATAGGGGAACCGGACCCGGTGCGCACACTTTCTTCCTGACCTTGTCGATTGTATTCTATTCTGCACCTAGTGCTCACCGGAATCTCAGACCGTGTTCCCACACACCCAGCGCGACCCGCTAGTGCCTACCAGTGACACTACCGGCCCCCACGTCGGTATCTCACGCCCGAGGCCTCTCCACCGGACCCGACCACGCCCGTAGAGGTTGCTAGACCCCTCGAGCATAACACTCTCCAGAGGTCGCTAGGGTCTAGCGCCCGTCGTCGTATAGCGAATCCAGTGTCTTTCTCTCCTAGACTCGCTGTCCGTGTCGAGCGTCGTTCTCGCGATGTATCATCCAGCAAGTATGGCTCGGGAGGTGTGACTCGTCGTCTTTCCAGCCAATCGCGGTTGCGCGACCAGGAGTCGCGTAACCAGCATTGGTGGTTCTTCGCTCCGACGCTTGCTGGCACGATCGGCAGGGTGGCTTCCGGCCAACTCGTGATCGTTCCATGGTTCCCGAGGGCGTCTGATCAGGTCTCGGGGGCGACGTCAAAGTCGCGCTGACTGATGATTGGTCTCGTCGTCTCGGCTGGTCTTGGGGTGGTGAAGCCCCATTGGCGGTGAGCAGTATTCGACGTCGCGGGCTTCGGGTCAGTGAGCGTGACCCGAGTTTTTGAGGTTGGACCCTGGAAATTAGTTGCGCGATCCAAGTCGCGCAACCTGGATTTTGGCGCGTCCGTCACCGTGGGCGCGGGTCCTATTTCCCCCCTTGGGTAATTCGAGTGCGGCTTACTGGATGTAAGTCGCGCAACCCAAATCTGTGTGTCGCAAGTGCGAACTGCTTCGACGAAGATGGAACTGCGAGATTACTTGTGCAATCCAACAAAGAGGAATAATTTCGCGCCCTCGCAGTTTCAGAACCTGCTGTATCTGCAGGCCACCAACCTCGGCGCCGGCATGTGTGGCAACGACGGTCAGCCCGACTGCCGTCTCCGCTTTGCCGGCAAAGAGCGCACGGTGGAGAGCATCGTGCTTCTGTGCAACGGCCTCTCTTTCGCCATCCAGGCCGTGCTTTTCTTGGTCATCGGAAGCTTTGCCGATTATGGACGAAACCGACCTTACATCCTCGTTGCAAGCACCGTCGTCGCTATCGCCGTCAGCTTCGCTTGGCTCGGAGTCACGGATCCGGAACAGTGGCAGACGGCTATTGGACTGTATATGGTCGGAATCATCACTTACCAGCTCTGCCTGAGCTACTGGACCGCCGCATTCCCAGGTCTTGCGAGGGATCTGCCGCACATGCGCGACGCAAGAGCACGGCTCCTCAACGACTCGAACACTGCTTCTCCAAAGGCGGATGCCGATTCGGCCGATGACAAGGGCGAAACTCCGGCAGCAGAACACGCGGCAGAGACCGAAGCAAAGGCAGGTGCCCACTCGAACCACGGCCGCATGACAGCAGACGAGTACAGCCTGCTCGAGACCATGGCGATCAACCGCATCTCAAACATCGCCTTTGCCGTGTGCTCTGTGGGCGAACTCGTGGTGCTCGCCGTGATCCAGGGCATGCTCTACGGCATTCACGCCGACCGAGACACCATCTCCAACACCAAGGCGCTTTCCGCCGTCGTCGCTTTCGGCGCCAGTGTATGGGTGCTCTGCGCCATCCCCTGGTTCGTGCTCGAAAAGCGAAGGCCTGGACAACCCCTCCCACCCGGAACCAACTACGTCACGGCGGCAGCCAAGCAGGCGTATCTCGCTGCAAAGCATCTGCGCCACCTCCGCCAGACACTCATCTACCTCGTCTTTTACTTCCTCTTCTCCGACGCCCTCAACACCTCGGTCACGGTCATTTCGACCATTCAGAACCAGGTGGTCAGCTTCAGCACCACCAAGCTCAACCTGCTCCTCATCGTCGGCATTGCAGCGCAAGCGGTTGGCATCTACGGTTTCTGGCTCATCCAGAAGCGATGGCAATTGTCCACGCTCTTCATGTTCGGGTGGGTCATCTTCTTTACCCTCTTACTGCAAGGCTGGGGCTTCATTGGCATCTTCACTCAACGTTTTGGCTTCCATCACGTGTGGGAGATCTACTGTTATCAAGCCTTCTACGGGTTGTTTGTATGTCCATGGTACGCCTACTCTCAGACGATGATCGCGGAGGTGACGCCCAAGTCGTACGAGTTCCTCTTCTTCAGCCTCTTCTCGCTGGTCGGCAAGACGAGCGCGTTCATCGGGCCGTTTGTCACGCAGGCCATCGCAGACGATACGGGCAATGCGTCGTCGCCGTTCTACTTTTTGCTCGCGCTCTCGCTCGCAAGTTGCCTCCTGCTCTGGCCACTCGATATCAAGAAGAGCAAGATCGAACAGGCCCGCTTCATCGAGCACGAGGCCAAGGACAAGCACCTCGACTCGGCCGAAATCGCCGCAGCCCCCAGCGCTGCAGCGAACGCTTAGACCAGGGCGCCACGGACAGTTATAGTCGGCACCTTTTGTACCATTACATGCTCAACTCGCGATAGTGTGCCGCAGGAAATTCGATTCACGATTGAGAGCTCAGAATCCGTTCGTGTGACAGCGACAGCGCGTTCCTGACGCTGAGTGACGCTTCATTAAAGCTTCCCGTCGAACAAGGTTCAACCGACCACCCGTGCGTCGCCGGCTGTCCCACCAATAAGCTCCGAGGGCGAGATCTGCATCCACATCCGCATCCGCCCCGCGGACCACCTTTGCTTGATCGAAAGCCACCATCCGCAAACGAGCGCTCGAGATGGTGGGGCTTGGGCGGGTGATCTAACAAATTCGGCTCGAAACCGTCCTGCATGTGGAGCTGCGGGGCGGACGACGGGGTTGGCGGGCGAAATGCGGTTGGGTGGATAAGCTGCAGTTGCTGCCGCGAGTCAGCCGGCCTGTGCGCTGCGCCGTCGAAATTCTCACCCGCAGCTGTCTTTGTCTCCACCACTCTGCGTCTCGAACACCTTTCTATCACCGTCACCGCACACGTCTTCCGCAACTTCTCATCACTGCTCAGTACGAAGGCATCCACAATACGCTCGCTCGCCGACTGGACGCAGTTCAAACATCTCTACGGGCTTGCTGGAGCGGATTGGGGGTCGAATTATGGAGCAGATCCTGAGCATCCTGCTACCGTGCTGTTTTGGCTCACGGCATGCGCGGTCACCAGCCTGGTCTGCAGCCGACGCCAATGAGCGCACGCCTCTGCTCGCCGATGGATCGCAGTCGATAGCGTCTGGGTCTGGGTCGATTGCAGACAGCTCAGCAGCACAGACGAAGCGCAAACGCAAACCCCAATCCATCCTCCCCACCCCGGCGTACGACGAACATACCCTGCGAAACATCCTCGACGACCTATCTGCTCGACTGGTCGACGTGGAATCGGCAAAAACACATGCCGACAAACAATCCATCCTCACATCCTCACCTGTTCCCACCGCCGAAGAATCTACAGACAAGCCAGCATCGGAAACAGGGGGCAAGTACGTCACCCCCGTTCATACTTTACGACTCTCGGTGCGCAGTCCATCAACACCAGCCGAACCTACTTCCAAGCTGGTTAATATTTGGCCAAAAGATACCGAAGATACAGCATCAGTGAATTCGGCAGCAGGAGCGAGATTGTCGTATTCGGCAGCGTTGAAACGGGGCGCAAAGAAGAAGGCGAAAAAGTTCCCCTCGACAGCCAACGCCCGATCCGACGATCCAGCCGCTGTGGAACAACAGACGTACAACAACCTCGCCCAGATCGCTGGATCCAAACCACTCGTCCATAGCTGGGACATCGACGATACCCCCGACCTCCATCCACCCGCATAAGCTCCCCGTCCCCCTTCGCTTGCATGCCGCATCACACTCTTTTTCACTCATGCACAATCTCTGCCAAAAAGGTCTGGAGCGACTGTGTTTGCTTGTCATTGGTGTCAGTGCGTTGCAGAGGGCAGTGGTTGCATCTCCACCGCCTCGTTGGCGGGCGCAGTGGGAGCAGCCTCTTCGTCGGCATCGGGAATGACCGCCTTCTGACATACGGGACACCGACCCGAGACGGTGGTGAGCCACTGGTCGACACACGAGCGGTGCATCACATGGCCGCACGCCAGCAGCCGCAGCGGCTCCGGCTCCGGCTCCTGCCCGGCCTCGGGCTCCTCAAAGTCGCACAGGCAGATAGGACATGTTGCGCGGTGCGCCGGCAGCGGATGCAGCGGATACTTGAGCCCCGGTCGCTGGCCGGATGTGGCCCCGGGAGGCGCTGCGGACCGGCCCTCTGCTGCCGGTGTGCTGGTGGCAGTGGCTGGTATCGATGCAGCGGTCTTTGACGACTCGCCGTTGGCGGACGGGCCTGAGCGCCGACGTGCGACAATGAGCCGAGTGAGCCGGCTCAAACGTCCAAGCACAGGATGCGAGGCGCTCGCGAGCGAGTCCTGCGTGGCCTGCCGCGATCCCATCCCGGCTCTTGACGGCTGCAGGGCAGATGTCGCGTCAGCGCCTTCACCAGGTGTGCTGGCTTCCTGTGCGGATATCTGATCCATGGGCTGATTCCCATCGTCCGCTTCGGCCGGAGTATAATACACAAGCTTGACGCGCTTATCGACTTCCTGCTGGTCGATCTTTCCCGTCTCGGGATGCAGCTCTCGCTGCGGCAGTCTGTGGTTGAGGCCGAGCGCGCGCATGATGACGATGAGCAGCGGCAGCGCGCACACGATCAAGAAGGCCAGCACGGCGATCTCGACGATAAAGATGTACACCACGACGAGCGAGGCGAGCGCGGACCAGAAGAGCGGCACTGCCTCTGCGGGCTTGCGCGAGCACTCTGTGCTGCTGTACACGATCGCGTTGCCCACAAAGAAGATGACGAGCGATGCGATGCCGAGCAGCGTGCTGATCTTGCCCACCTTGACGTCGAGGTACTCGGAGCCCAGTGGACGGTCGCGCTCGGCGATGGCACGCGCCTCTGGCCCGGCTCGGCGACCTTGGCGCGTGCGGTGCGGACTGAGGCCGAGGTAGAGCTCGACAGGGATGTCGAGGGCGAGACGGACCATGTGGACGACGAGATACTTGAAGAGGCTGTCTGGGTTGCACACTCTGCCGTCCTCGTGCGAGGGCGAGATGCGATGCGAGCCAGGCAGCGAAAGGATGGGGATGAAGGCGACGATTTGGGCGAGAGAGACGCAGATGCGGATGAGGAGCACGATGCGCCTTCCACGCGGAAGCTGTCGCACGCCGATCCACAGGGATTGCAGCAGGTTGCGACGCAACCTCAGTGCTTCTGTGAGCGAAGGGGCCGCAGCCTCGGTATGTTGCGCCCCATCCGGATTGTTGCGAAGGGCGTCATTTCCCGGCGCTCGAGGTTCGAGTGCAGTCGGTATTGGCTCGGCGTTGGTGGACATCCCGTTGACGCGATGGCGAGCCAGGGCGTGACGAGGTTGTGGTCAGGAGGCAGAGTCGCGGCGAAGTGGCGGTGGGAGCTCGAGTCGGCGCTGCAGGAGCCGCTTTGCGAAGTAATGACAGTGTGAGTCGCCGACTCAGCCTTTCTTGCCGCTTCGGAGACGCCGATAGCAAGCGGCTGTAACAATCAATTGCGCTGCCCCGCCGTCTTGCCGTGCAATGCGCGCCAGCTAAACAGCAATGCACAAGTTGCACCCTTGTGGGGGTCGGTCGAGAATCAAAGCTGGAGCGCGCGCTGCCGGAGCAGAACGGTTGCAGAAGGATTTTGAGCAGCGTCGTTGACGTGTCGGTGTCGGTGTCAGGTCCCTTCAGCCCTGTGGCGCCGAACGCCTGCGTCACATATGTGGAGCCAAGCTTCTTCTGCTGCACGGCCACGCAGCTCCGCGCCCTTTGCCAAGCCTCGGCCGGCGAGCCGCCGCCAAGAAGGCTGTGCCGTCCGCCCTATCCGATACACCTCAAACCTAACACTTTTCCACTTTTGCCACGCGCCCAACGCACAGCATCACACTCGCTGTTGCGCTGGCTGTCACTTTGCCGCCCCTCGCTGCTCTCAACACCCACAGCACCCAGAGATCACACTAGCTTTCCTCGTCACACGACATCAGTCAAGGGAATCATTCATGACATTCGAAACTTCTGAACGGAGCAAAAGGTAACATCGCATCGTTGGGGACTTCTATGTAGCAGCGAAACCCCCGCCCACAGGCGGCGGCCGCGACTTGGCGTCCAGCCTCGAAGTCACAGCCAAGAGTCGCAAGCGGTGACGAGTCGCTGCAACTGGTGTGCTTCGATGAGCCAAACAAGAGACCAAGTCGCGCCAAGAGAGAGAGAGCACTCGCAGAGCACGATTGTACTCGACCATCCCACCTCATCGCAGTGTGCACTCACCTCGACGCCAGCAATGATGAGAAGCATGGCTACTGAGGCTGGACCAGGCGGCGAAAGGAAGTGAAGCCAGGGTCGGTTGACGACTCCGCCTTGGTTCACATCCGCGCGCACCCGTCCAGCTGTGGACCCAGTGTGTCAAGGTGACGATGAAGGTGTGGATGAGCCGAGTCAGCCGGCTCGAGAGTGAGAGAGAAAGGGAGAGAGAGAAGAGAGAGAAAAGAAACAAAACGATGCACCCGAACCGATCGCTGACAAGCACGCTTTACGCGCTGGGCAGGCGGTGGACGATCGCCATGGCCGTGTCGTCGCCGTGCGAGATCGAGACCAAGAAGCGAGAGCCGTTGGCAGCCTTGAGCGCCTCGCCGTACAGCTTCACTTGGGGGCCCTCGGGAGTGGGCACAATCTCGACATCCTTGAGCGACGCGCCCGAGCCCTGGCTGCGCACGCCCAGCGACTTGAACACCGCCTCGGCAGCGCAGAAGCGGCCGCAGAACGACGCCTTGGCGTCAGGCTGCGCTCGGCAGTACTCGATCTCGACATCGGTAAAGTTGCGCGAGACAAAGCTGTCGTTGTCCGAAGGGAAAGTCGAGATCTTCTCGCAGTCGATGCCGACGCCAGCAACGTGGCCCATCATCTTCTGCAGCGACTCCTGCTGCGCGGCCACCTCGGCCGACTTGGCAGGCACGATCACGTCCTCGGTCGTGGCGAGCGCCGGCATGGGCGGCAGCGGCGCCTTGAAGCCGTAGCTGTCGCCCATCTCGACCGCGCGTGCGTTGAGGTTCATCAGCACCTGGTCCTCCATCTCGGCGGGCCAAGGGCGGTTGTCCTTGATGCGCACCAGGTCCTCCTTGGTGAGCGCAGAGTGCATGCGCGTGTACGTGTGGTGCTGGCGAGCCTTGCGGCGCTCGACGTAGCCCTCGAACACCTTGGGCGAGAGACGACCCAGGATGTGAGCCGCGTGCAGCACGAGGATGATACCGCCCACCTGACCGAAACCGAACGAAGACACGGCAGCCGCGTTGACGTGGTGCGGCGTGCGGTGGATCGACGTCGAGTTGTACAGCAGCATGTCGAACTTCTGCAGCTCGGGCGAGATGTCGTCGGCGTTGCGGTTGCCGCAGACGATCGAAGTGTGCAGCGACTGCATCACTCCGTTGAGCGCCCACGCAGCCGCACCACCCTTGGCGTGACCGCACAGCCACTTCTGCGCCATCACGGGCACAGCGTGGCCAGGCGTGCGCCCCATGCGCGTGAACAGCTCCTGGTAGACGTGCGACTCGTTCTTGTCGTTGGCCTTGGTCGCCGTCATGTGCGCCGAGATGACACCGATGTCGTCGGCCGTCAGGTTGAAGCGGGCGAGCGCGCGCTGCATGCCGTCGGCACTGCTGATCACACCGTGGCCAGGAGCCGGCAGCGATCGGCCGGCACCGTCGGTGTGCGTGTTGGAGTAGGCCACGATACCCTGGATGGGCATGCCGAGCTTGATGGCGTTGGCAGCCGTGGTGAGCACCTGGACACCGCAACCCTGCGACTCCATGAAGCCGCTTCGCGAGGTCGAGAAGGGACGCGAGTGCTCCGACGGCTCACGACCAGCAGCCAGCTCCTCCTTGCCGTTCGAAGTGGCCTYCATGTTGGCGAACTCGAACGAGCCCTCCTCCGAGAGATCGTCGAAACCACCGGCAAGCATGAGCTCGGCCTTGCCCGACAGGATCGTCTCGACGGCCACGTCGATCGACTGCAGCGCCGTGGCGCACGCGCCGACCACCGTCTTGATGGGACCAGCCGACGACATGACGAGCAGGTTGACCCAGCCGGCGACCGAGTTGATGAAAGTCTCCTGCAAGATGTCCTTCTGCACGTCGTTGTCGTTGCGGCGGTCGCGGAACATCTTGCTGAGCGACGTCATACCGCCCATGCCCGAACCGATACAGCTGCCCACCTTGCTCGGGTGGATGTGCTTGTACAGCTCGTACGGGTCCGAGATACCCGAGTTGACGAGCGCCTCCGAGGCGCAGACGAGCGCCCAGAGCGTGGTGCGGTCGACCTGCGCGACAATGTCGTCCGGAATGCCGTAGCGCTGGCCAGTCCAGCCCGTCGGGATCTGACCGGCAACGAGACGGTCAAAGGCGACGGCCTTGGGCACAAAGATGCGCGCGCCCTTCTTGAGCACCACGAACCAGCCGCCCGTCGAGGCGTCTTGCCAGGCGTCGACCTTGTCGCCGTGCTCGAGCTTGTACTTGGCAGCCTCCTCGGCCGAGACCTCGAGCGGCTCGAGGTCGTGGTTGAGCTCGATCTCCTGCTGGAAGCCCTTGCGGTTGGGGTCGTAGTTGCGGAAGAGCTCGGGCTCGATGAGGCGGATGCCGGCGTGCTTGACAATGTGCTCCTCGTAGTTGGCACGGATGTCCTTGTCGTCGACGGGCTCGCCACTCTTGGTGTCGACCCAGCCGACGTAGGTGGCACCCGACTTGAGCTGACCGTCGTGGTGCTTGATCAGGCCCATGATCCAGGCCAGCTCGATCACACCCTCGTTGGTGAGGTGGCCAAAGGCCTCCATCTCCCAACGAGTGCGCGAAGAACCCCACGGTCCGACCTCGGCGAAACCGGTGATGACGACGACCTTCTCGAGGTCCATCTCCGAGTAGCTCTTGGCGATCTCGCGGTTGAAGTCGAGGGTGCCGACCTCGGGGAAGCGGAAGGTGAAGTTGCTGCGCGGGTTGATGTGCACCTTCTTGTGCAGCGCCTCGGCGGCGGAGCCCTTGATGACCTTGAAGTCGGCCGAATTGTCAGCAACGAGCGCGCGCTTGGTGGACGAGGCCTCCTGGATGGCGGCGCGGAACTTGCCGGTCTGCTCGGCGAGATCGACGATCTTGTCCATGCCACCGTTGAGGTCGACGAGGAGCGCCTCGACCTGGCTGACGGCGGACACGGTAGGAGCCAAAAGACCGAGCAGGTTGAATGCCATCTCGGTGGTGCTGAAGGTGCGGCAGCCGAGCTTCTCGATCTCCTCGGCGACCGTGTTGGAGGACGACATGAGGCCCGTGCCACGGCACCAGCCGATGATGGCACCGGTGATGCAGAGGTACTGACCCCAGCTCTCGCTCTCCCATCGGTTGAGCAGCGTCTCGAGACCGAGCTTGCTCTCACCGTAGAGACCGTCACCACCGAAGGTGCCGTGGTTGGGCGAGAGGGGCAGGAGCACCTGCGTCGGCCTCGTGTCGAAGTTGCGGCTGGCCTTCTCGGTCTTGATGGCACCGAGCAGGCGAACGAGGTTGGTGAGCATGAGTCGGTGGGCGAGCTCGGACTTGTCGTCGATGCCATCGATCTCTCGGCCGTTCTCCGAGATGGCGGCGAAGGGCACGACAAAGTCAAGGTCGAGGTCGAGCGAGCCGTAGATGTACTTGACCAGGTTGTCGACATCCTGCTTCGAGGCCTGGTTGAAGGGCACCACCGTGAGCGTCGAGCCACGCGAACCGACCTCCTGGTAGATGCGCTGGTAGTACTCGACGACGCTACGGCTGTAGCTCGACGTCGTGATCACGACGCGAGCACCACCGGCAAGGAGACCCTTGACCACCTCGACACCGATGGAAGCCTTGCCGACACCGGTGAGCAGCGCGTTGCGACCCTTGAAGCTGACACCCTGGGTGGCCATCTCGCCGAGAATGTCGAGGTAGACCGAGGTGAGCTTGCGGCTGAGCTGCCACTGACCCGCCACCTTTCTCTTGACGTGCAGGAAGGGAGTGCGGTCCTCGGCGGCAGGCGCATCGCTGACCTGCGGTCGCTGCGTGTTGGAGCTGAGGCGGCGGCTGCGAGTAGCCTGGCGGGCGGGCGCACGAGCCTGACGCGCGGGGCCGAGCGAACGGACCACCTCGCTGTACAGACTCTTGATGGTGGCCTTGCTGAGCTTGCTGACCGAAGGCTCGTTGCGGATGAGCGTCCAGAGCTTGGCGACGTTCTCCTGCGCCTTGTCCAGGTTGACCTGGCTGCCAGCGCCGAGCAGACGGCTACCGGCGGCCATCTCCTTGACGTAGGCCTCAAGCTTGCGGACACCGACGCGCTTGACTTCGCTGTAGGCGATGTTGCCGCGCGAGTCGATCTCGGTGTGAGGAGCGGTGGGAGCGTGCACCTCCTTGTACACGGCGTCCTCGGCGCAGGCCTCACGGCAGTTCTCGATGAGCTGCTGGCCGTACTCCTTGGCGAGGGCGTAGGTGGGGCCCTTCTCGGCATCGATCTGGTCGATGTGGAACTGCATGTAGCGGAGCAGGCTGGGGTCGGCACGATTCATGAGCGTGATGCAACGAGCAGTGATCTCGCGGTCGACCGTGGTGAGGCGACCGTAGATAATGTCGTACAGCAGCGTCATGGCGTCCTGGCGAGCCCAGTTCCAGTACGAGCTGAAGTGACGGACCTTCTTCTCGGTGAACTTGGGCATGATGCCGTTGGTGTACATGTCGCCGTGCTCGGCAGCGATGGCGTCGAGCTGAGCCTGAGCAGCCTCGAGCTCGGCCTTGGTGCTCTCGGCCAGACGGCCACCGGCGCGGCCGTCCATGTTGAGGTAGCGCTCGAGCACCTGGATCTGGCGGCGGACGTGGTCGTCCTGCTGCGCCTTGAGCTTGTCGAGCTCCTCGCTGCTGATCGCCACACCACCCGATCCTCCGCCTCCGCCACCGGCGCCAGCCTGGCTCAGGCTGATGCCAGCGAGGCCGGCGTAGGTCTGAGCGACCGAGTCGAGCCAAGCCTTGGCCTCCGCCTCGGAGCCGAGACGCTTGGCGGGCTCCATGGTGATGGCGACGAGCAGAACACCGTCGATGCGGCCGGATCCGAGACCCCATGCCTTCTGCAGGTGCGACTTGACGGCCGAGAGGTTGAAGCCACCGGGCAGCTTACCGCCGACCGTACGCGTGATCAAGCTCGAGGTGGTCTTGCCGAGAGAGCCGCTGTAGCCGGCCTGGAGAGCACCGCCAAGCTCCTCGAGCGGCAGCTCCTCGCCACGCTCGGGCAGGTTGCCGAACTCGGCGAGCAGATCCGACACAAGCTCGTTGCTGAGCACCGACTTTCCGCCGACCGAGTCCTTGATGGACTTGGAGAGCGGCACCTCGGAGATGCTCTTCTTGAGCTTCTGGGCCAGGATGGCGCGGACGGTGTCGACAGCCTTGAGCGGCTCGTCGGGCACGTCGGCGGCAGCGGCACCACCAGCAGCGGCAGGAGCCGGCGCGGCAGCAGCAGCCGGTGCAGGTGCAGCAGCCGGAGCAGCAGCGGCAGCCGGAGCCTCGGTGGCGGCGGCAGCCTCGGCCTCGCTCTCGTCGTCGGCAAACGAGTAGTAGAGCGCCTCCTTGTCCTTGCTAGAGCAGAGCATGACACGCTTGCGGCCCTGAGCAAGGTCGACGGCCGAGTACTTGAGCGCCTGGGTGCGCTTGGCCATGCCCACGAGGGTAGGGCTGGGGCCAAACTCGACGAGCCGCTCAAAGTTGTAGTCGGTGAACATGATGTCCTGCGTCTCGATCCAGCGGACGGGCGAGGCGAACTGGTAGGCGAGCAGCTCGACCACGAGCGTGGCGGTGAGCCTCTGGACGCGCTCGGGCGACTCCCACTCGTCCTTCTCCCAGTTCTTGAGCACCTTGTCGAGACGTGGCGAGTCGGTCTGGGCAAAGATGAGCTCGGCGTACGACTTGGACAGCTCGAAGGGAGCCGCGACCAAGTTGGGGATGTAGCGGCCAACGAGCAGCTGGGGTCGGATGGCATCGACGTTGATGCGCTTCGACAGGTACGAGCGGAAGGGCGCCACACCGCCGGTGAGGTAGCGCGAGTGGAAGGGCACGTCGATACCAGGCAGCGGGATGGTGGCAAAACCGCGCTTGAGCTCGATGCGGCCCTTCTTCTCCTCCTCGAGGGCAGCAGACAGCACCTCGCGGACGATCTCGGCGAGCTTCTCGCGCACCTCCTCGATGGGCATGATCTCGTTGAGCTTCTTGAGGTCGATCTTCTGCACCTTGATGAAGTTGAGCACGTTGCCGAGCGTCGTCAGCGCAACGAGGTCACCGGCAGCGACGTACTGCTGGCCAGCAACGTTGTGGTTGACGATCTGCAGCAGACGGCCGGACTCCTGGCTGATCGAGTCGACGATCTCGGCGAGCGCCTGACCGGCAAAGGCAGGGTTGCCATCGCCGACGATGCGGAGAGGGTTGCAGGCCATCATGGCGTAGTTGGAGGCGCCAGTGACGGGGTCGCGCTGCACGCAGTTCTGCATCGAGAGACCACGGTAGAAGACGACATCACAGAGCGACTTGACCTCCAGAACGCTGGCGACGGCCGCAAGCGAGGCGTACTCTCCGAGCGAGTGACCGGCGAAGGCGGCATCGGGAGTGATGAGGCCGCGCTGCGTCATGTCGCGGAAGGCACTGAGCTCGACGAGCACAAGCGCGATCTGAGCGAACTGGGTGGCGAAGAGCAGACCCTTGGGCGACTGGAAGGTGTAGCTCTGGCTCGACGAGGTGATCTCGGGGAAGAGCGGCAGAGTGACCGTGTTGCCGTCGGCGTCGGTCGACTCGTACGTCATCGACATGTAGCGCTCGCGGATCGTGTGACCGCGCACACCACCAAAGTGGATGGTCTTGGTGAGCGGGTTTTGGTTGATGATCTCGAGGATGCTGAAGCCCATGGTGCTGCGGAGGTGACCATCGGCCTCGTCCCAGAGCGCCTTGGCGGTGGGGCTCGAGTTGTACAGGTCCATGCCCATGCCTTGCTCCTGCGAACCCTGGCCGGTGAAGACGTAGACGGTGGCGGGCTGCTTGATCTCAGCCTGGCCGTCGATGACCTTGTCGCCGTTCTGGTTGAAGGTCTCGACCTTGACGACCTTGTTGCCGTCGCGCATGGCAATGTGGCGCAGCTTGACGCTGAGCTCGTCGCCAGGCAGAACCATGCCGACAAAGTTGGCTTCGAACGAGAGGCATCGGTCGGGGTAGCCCTCGGCGGCGACGACCTCGACAAACTTGCGCGAGGCAGCGCTCGAGAAGAGACCGTGAGTGATGGTGCCGGGGAGCGAGGCGAACGAAGAGAAGTACGGGTTGATGTGGATGGGGTTGAAGTCACCCGAGACGTTCGAGTAGGGCTCGTTGGTGGCGGGTGCGACGAACGTGGAAGGCACGTCCGAGGAGCCGAGCGTGTAGCCGGACTCGAGAGGAGCGACACCGCCGGTCGAGACACCGCCGTGGCGCTTGATGTACTCGATGACCGGGTTGCCGTAGCTGGTCGCGTCGGCAGTGTACTCGATCTCGCCGACCTTGATGAGGTCGTCCTTGAAGTCGCGAACGTAGGCACCGCCGGTGACGTCGACATCCGAGTACGACGAGCTGTCCTTGTATCTCAGCAGGTTCTCGATCTTGAAGTGGAGGCTGGTGCCCGGGATCAGAGGCTGAGGGGCAACCCAGTCGAACCACTCCTTGGACAGCAGCACGGTGGCGTCGGCCTTGGTCTTGATGTCGAGGACAAACTCGTTCTGCGACGTCTCGAAGCACGTGTTGAAGTCGGTGAAGCGGCCGCGGAAGAAGAAGCTCGAGACGACCGAGATGACGGGCACGGGCGTGCCGTTGGCGTCCTGGCGCAGGACGGTGCCGGTGACGCTGACCGACTTGCCAGTGTCCGAGATGCGGATGCTGCTGGCGTGCGCGGTGGCGGTGCAGACGTCGCCAGCGCGGAGAGGGCGCGCATCGTCGATCACCTTGAACGAGTTGCTGAGGTGGACGAGGCTAAGTAGGTCGGCGTCGCAGCTGGCCATGAGAGCCTGCATGATCGCCTCCCAACCGGCAACGATGGCAAAGTCCATGGGAGCCTGACCCTTGGTGAAGACCTCGCCGCGGTTCTCGACGATGCGGCAGAAGCTGCGGATGGCCGACTCGTCGAGCGACTTGACGGGGCTCTTGAACTCCTTGGCCGACGCAAGCTGGGCAGCGGCGGGCATGTCGGCGTGGAACCAGAGCTGCCAGTAGAACTGCTTGATGCGGTCGTTGCGGCCGTCCATGACCTCGTGGATCGAGGCGAAAGGCTGGTCGGGGCGGTAGGTGAAGAAGAAGTGCAGAGGGACGGCCTCGCCGAGACGCTCCTCGAAGAGCGTCACCTGGATCTGAGCCGATTCGGGCGACTTGGTGATCTCGATGGCCTTGAAGCTGTCGTCGTGGCGACCGTACGAGCGGGCGGCGCCGAACAGAGTAAGGCTGATCGGCTCGCCGTTGGCGGCGTAGGCGATCTTGGCCGTCTGGTGCTTGCGAGGAGCCAGCATGCGCAGCATCGGATTGTCGGCGTAGTTCTTGCCCTGAACAACGCTGACGTTGCGCAGGAGGGCACGCAGCCAGCTGGTGCGCGAGGTGGCAAGGATCTCAAGCCACTCCTTGGTGTCAGGAACGCTGCTGCCGACCTTGAAGGTCTTGACGTTGTCGGCGACCGAGATGTCGACGCCCGAGCGAGCGGCGAACTCGGCCTCCTCGATGGCAAGCGGGTCGCTCGAGACGTAGTCGGCGTAGGGCACCTTGCTCTCGTCGTTGTCGTAGTAGCGGGCGAGCACCCTGGCGACGAGCTCGCGCTCGATCTCGCCCAGCATCTCGCCGGCGGGGACGTTGGCCTTGGTGCAGTGGCGCACGGCCACGGAGCCCTGGAGGATGATGACCTTCTGAGCATCCTGGCCAACGACAGCGTCGAGGTCCTCTGACTGCCAGAGCGAGTCCTTCTTGAAGAGCGTCTGGAAGTTGTCGCCGAGCTCGGGGATGAAGGGCACGGGCTTCTGGCCGCGGCGCTGGCAGATGGTGAGGAAGTAGCCGACATCCTCGGCAGCCAGGCGGATCTCCTTGGCGCCAGTGTACTCGGCGAAGAAGGTGTCGACGAAGCTGGCGGGCTGCTTGTCGAGCACCGAGTAGCTCTGGAGAAGCGACTCCTTCTTGCCAGCGGTCTCGATGCCGGCGAAGCGCTCCTCGACACGTCGGCACCAGTCGCCGAACAGCTTCTTGAGCGAAGGGTCGATCCATCGGCTCTGGTGAAAGACAAAGAGGAGCTGGAGCATGCGGCGCGTCACCTCCTCGTAGGTCATGTCGGCGACGTTCATGAGGGCGGAGCCGTCGAGCTTGGCCGGGAACCAAGGCTTCTGGAAGTCCTTGTTAAGACGCTCGATGAGCCAGCTCTTCTTCTCCGAGAGCCAGACGCGCTGCTTCTCACGCGGCAGCGAGAAGAGCTGGTCGTCGAGCTGGCGCCAGAGCGCAGCAGCGCGGTTGTGGACGTAGCTGATGCTCTCGCCGAGCTCAGAGTTGCAGGTGATGGTGCCGCCGGCGCCCTTGCCGTAGGTGTCCTGCCACTTGTCGTCGCCACAGCCAGGCGTGTCGACGAGGAGCTGCTTGACAGCATCGGCGGTGGCGGCCTCCTTGGCAACCAGCATCCACGAGGCGAAGAGGAAGGCCGAGAAGGGCATAGGAGCGTAGCCGAGCTTGACCGACCACTCGCCGGTGAGGTAGGGCCAGACACCCTCGGCGTCACCGAAACCGGAACCACCGACGAGGATGAGGTTCTTCTGCTTGCGCAGGCTGGCGTACGTCTGCAGGATGGGCTGGTGGAAGTCCTCGGTCGAGTGGTGGCCACCGGCACGACCACCGGTCCACTGGCAGATGATCTTGAAGTCCGGGTTGGCGGCGGCGATGGCAGCCACGGCGCGGAGGCCGTCGGCAGTGCCGGGCTTGAAGCCGACGTACTCGATGCCGGCGGCCTTGAGACCGTCGATGATCTCCTTGGCCTTCTCGGTGGAGGGGATGCCGGCAGCGACGGTGAAGCCCTTGCACGGGAAGCCCTCGCGACGCATCTGGCCCCAGAGCGGGTACTGCCAGCCGAATCGACGCTGGTCGATGAAGAGACCGTTGAGCTCGAGGCCGTTACCGGGCTCGAGCTGGGCGAGAATCTCGTTGACACGCTTGCGCAGACCAGCCTCGCTGTGGAGTCCACCACCGGCCAGCTCGATGACATAGCCGGCGTTGAGGACAGCGGCGTTGATGTTGGCGCTGACGGTGGTAGGAGTCATACCACCGACCATCAGAACGCCTCGACCGGTGGTGCGCGAGAAGGGCGTGTCGATCTTGATGCCGTTCTTGGTCCTGACGAGGCGCGGCGACCAGACGTCCTCCCAGCGCTCCTCAAACTCGACCTTGGTGGCCGAGTAGAGCTCGGTGCTGCGGGCGTGGGTGCCGCTGGGGATGACGATGCGAACGCCACGACCCTCGAGGATGCGGCCGGAAAGGCCACCGATGCCCGAGAGACCGCCGGTGCCAAAGTCGATGAGGTGGGTGGCGGTCTTGGGGAGGTCCGAGGCCTTGGCCCAGTAGATGTGCTTGACAAAGATCTGGTCGGCGATGCTCTTGAGGATGTCCTCGGAGCGGTAGCTGGCGAGATCGGAGCCGTCCTCGGTGTTCTTGACGGCCACCTTGAGCTCCGAGGCATCCCAGACGGTGGTGCGGCCGGCATAGTCCTCCTGGAGCATCTTGTCGGTAGCGCCGGTGAGGTAGCTCGAATGGTAGGGGACGCCCACGGGCAGGAAGTTCATGCGGAAGACGGCCTTGCGCTTGCTGAAGGGGACCTTGCCCTGGTCGGCGCCGGTGTCGGCGCGGATGGCGCGCAGGCTGCCGACGAGACCGACGAGGGCCTTGGGGTAGCCGGTGACGATGAAGCTGCGGGGGCCGTTGAAGAGCGAGATGGAGACGGCCTGCGACTCGGGCAGGTGCGAGTTGGTCTTCTGGATGTGCTTCTCGAGGATGTTCTGCTCGAGGCCAGAGACGGAAAGCATGGGCGCGGGCTCGCCCTCGCCGCCATCGACGGTGTCCTTGACGAGCGCCGGGTCGATGGCAAGCGTGGGGAAGAACTCCTGACCGCGCTTGCCGATGTGGAAGAGGAGCTCGAGCGCCTTGGCGACGTTGGCGTAGAAGGACTCGAGGCTGTCCGAGGCCGAGAGCACGACGGCCGAGATGATGCCCTGCGAGTGGCCGGTGGCGCTCTTGATCTGCGCACGGAACTCGGTGGGGGTGAGGCCCGAGGCACGGATGCTGACGAGGAACTGGGTGATCTGCGTCAGGCCGATGAGCGGCAAGCTGAGCGGCACGCTGGCCAAGTAGGCGACGGCCGGCTCGGGCACGGCGCCCGTGAGCCAGCCAAGCACGTTGATGCCGTGCGTGTAGTAGCTGCCGAAGCCCTGCTTGACGGCATCCTGGACGAGCTGTTCAAACACGGGCTGCGTCGACTCGAGCAGCGGCTGCACCAGAGGTCGGTAGGCATCGAAGAGCGTCTGCAGCTCCTTGAAGTAGGCCTGTGTTGCAAAGAAGATCAGAAGCGGATAAGATGGGATCGTCAGTCTTTGGCTCTAGAGCCTAACACCGCAAGCGCCTGCGCTTTTTCCGGGCGGCTATCCGTGCCCGATGCAGGGTCGTGTCTGTCTGAGTCTCTAGCCGAAGCGATCGCGCTGCGCTCGCTCTCTTTCTTGTCTCTTTTTTTTTCGGAATCGTGTCCGGTTTCGCCGAGCTCCACCGGGTCAAAAGACCTCCCCGAATTGCGCAGAGACTGCGCAGAGAGAGAAAGCCCTTGACGCGGCGAAATTGAGCGTCATCGGAAATGACGCTGCAGCGGCGCTCTGAGCGTGGCGCTGACCCCAACACTTTGGAATCAGGCGAGACTTGGGGTGGAGGAAATTCGGCCACAGCCGAATGCAACTCTGCCCGTGCCAGACACTGCGGCAAGCAGCCGAGACTTGCGCATCGGCCACCGAACGCTGCCGTTCAAAAAAATGAAGGCAGCGACCGACACTGTGGACGATGGCGAAGGATCTCTGCTCGGGACACTGCGACAAGGGATGGAATAGAGAAGGAACTTACCTCGTTGTTGCCCTGGCCACCGAAGACGGCGTGCACCTCGGCCTTGTTCTGGGCCGAGAGCGAGAAGAGCTTGGGCGTGATGAGCGCGGGCTTGGCCTTGCCAGCCGACTCGAGCTGGGCGAAGGCCTCAAAGTAGCTGCGCAGGACGGAGGTGCGCAGGTCCGTGTCGAGAGCGGCGACGAGGTCGTGGACGCTGCCGCGCTGGGCGACAAAGTGGTCGTGGAAGTGGATCCAGGTGGAGTGGAGCAGGTTGAGCTCGTGGCTCGACGACTTGACCGTGGCGCGCGAGGCCAGGAAGCCGAGGAACTTGGCGGCGAGGCTGACCTTGGCCTCGCCCGCAGCCTTGTCGGCAGCACTGGCGTCCTCCTGCTCCTCCTGCACCTCGAGCACGTCGGTGACCTCGGGAGCAGCAGCCAGCGAGCGCTGGAACTCCTCGCGGAGGACATCGGCGACGATCCAGGCGTCGAAAGGCTGGGAGGGCAAAGGGATCTGCACCTCCACACCCGAAGTGGATGCGATGGTCAGAGCACGGAGGAGCGTGCCGTTGGCATTGCCGTTGCTGCTGGTCTGGCTGCTAGCCGTCGAGACCTCGACGTAGCTGTCGTCCGAAGGGGCGTTGTTCTTGACAGCCGACATGGTGGCAAGCTAGGAGAGGTGATGAGGGCGGAAGAAGGGTCGGCGGGGGTGGGTACTGGCAGATGGGAGAAGCAAGCTGGTCGTCAAACAGCACGCTCGCGGATCTGCTAAGAGAGATGAAGCGATTCTTCCGTTTGAGATGCGGAAGGAGAAAGAGAGCTCGCGATACGAAGGATGCGAGAGATGCGGCGGTCGAGCTTGAGATCCCAGTCGTCAGATGGAAGCGTCAAGCAAGGTGCTGAAGATGGAGTTGGTGTTGGAGAGGAAGAAGAAGCCAAAGCCGTCGTCACTCGGTTTCAGCGAAAAGATGCGGATACGAAGATGCAGGGCTTTGATATGAAGGCGCCGCGATCTGAAAGGGGGATGGAATGGAAAGGTGATGGTGTGGTGGCAAGATCGGTGGGGGCCAACGAGGAGGCTAGCTATGATGAGAAGCTCGGAGCTGGAGCAGCGTCGGTGCAGGGGCCCGACTCCTTCGAGCAGAAGCAGCGGCAGCAGCAGGAGCAGCAGGCTGCGCTGCGAAGCCCAACCAACACTCTTTTTGGTGGCTGCGCCGCGTCGAGCCCCAACAAGCGTTGGGTTGGTCTAAACTCGCCGCCAACGCCCCGCAACACAAAAAAATGCACAGACAACCGCCAGAATTCCGAAAAAAAATAAAAATTAAAAAATCTACAACGCTTATTTTCCCAGTGAACCCTTCAGCGCAGCGCAGGGTACCGTCACGCAAAGGTCGCGGCGAGTTTCCGACAGGAGAAAGACTGGCGGTCCGTTTGTCCTTTTCTCCTTGGTCAAGAGTGGACGGGCGACGCTCATCGACAAGAAAGTCGGAGGGTCGGCGGTCAAAGCGGGCGGCAATGGTCCCTTTGGCCGCAGCCCAGGGTCGGTGCCATACGAAGCTCTCGCTCTCTCAAGCTCTCGTCCTTGCAGCTTCCCGCGAGCGAGCGAGCGAGCGAGCGAGACTTGCCCACGCGCCACAATTTTCCGCGCTCCGTGCCTCGATAGCTCCCGTATCCTGGCTATGCGCCCCGGTCCGATAAGGGCTATCAGGCGGCAGATGGCCGGCGACGGGCTGATGAGGCTATGGCCATGCCAACGTTGGCCGTCTCAGCTATCTAGGATCCCACACAGATTGTGGAGACACGACTAGATCGGCTCGTAGTCGACCCGCTTTGGAACGGATCTCCACCGCTTTCGGGACGGTGGGGGTCGGTACGGTCCACGGCTAGCCGCCACCTTTGTGAAGCTGCTGCTGCCCCTGCTGCTTCCGTCAACATGCCGACACTCTCCGAACCTCTTGACGCTACAGCCGTATCTCGCCCATGCTACTCTTTGCTCGTCAGACGGCGACACTTGCACGTATTGTGAGCTGGCGGCTCGTATGGCGATAGGCGAGATTGTCAATCGTTTTTTTTTTTGAGCAACGACGTGGACGCACAGACCAAGGCCATCCATCACTTCAGAGCGAACACCTTGCCATGCATGCCTTCATCTTGCACAGTTTCATGCTACTGTAGCTCAAGACGAGCTCGATGCTACTCATTGCAAACAGAGTTGGCGAGCGATGCTGGTCAAAAGCGGGTCAGTGCGTCTGGCGTGGAGGCATCGACGCATCGATAGCAGCTCTTGGGTTCGCAGAATCCCTCGGCCGCCTCCACCCCCACCCGTTTCCGAGGGTCCAGAAGTTGGTCGCGGCAAAAAGGCCGGGAAAAGCGTTCCTGCTGGATTCCTCCCACCCCCCACTCGCTTGCGAGTCGGCTGCTCCTCTCTGCCCGCCCAATTTTGTGAGGAAAGGACCCTTCCTGACGCAATTTTTCTTTGGCTTCCCAGCGCCCAGTCCAAGCTCATTCAATTGATTGGATGCCTCGGTACAAGAGAATCTCTAGGGCTCAAGCTCATAGCGGTGTGACTGGATTCTGGCAGACCACTTGGGTTAAGCTGACGCGGCCGATGCAGTTTTATTGCGCACAACGGTACCTTCCGATCAGATTCTCAGTTGCAGGCCCGTGCCCGTCGATGTCGGCAGGTTGACTTGACTTGCCATCCGCTTGCAATCTGTAGCGTCTGGCATCGTCAGGCCATGACTACGGCCGATGGAGGCCGGGAGGCGTCGATGGACCTTCGCCGCTTCTTGCCGTCATCGGCTGTCAATGTTGCGTGTCCATTGCAGTTTTTTGCTCGACATTCTTCCCACACCACCTGCCTCATCAAGAGATCGACAAGCGCATGCTATCGTATCCTCAAGGTTTCGACCCTCAGCTGGTGCTGTCAGCTGCGCTGCGAATTGACTCTGCCTTCCAAAGCGAGGACGGTAGACCCGCCGTTTTGCGTAAGCTCGATCGAACTCAAAAAGGCTTGCTGCGGGTGGCTGCCTCTTTGGGCCGGAATCCAGGGTCCAGCGTCGGTCGGGGCAGAAAGTGACCACAAAAAAAGCGCCGCACCCTACTCAAAAATGGACGCTAGGGCCAAGCTCGCTCGCTCGCTCACTCGCTTGGCCATGTGAGCAAGGAGGGATCATGGCTGTCAAATCCGCGGTCGTGCCTGCCGACAGCCCGCCCGGCTTTAGCGCTCACAGTTTTCTTGGGCTGCCTGTCACTTTGAGCAGGGTGGTGAGAACGTGTCGAGTTCTTTTTGGAGCCACCCACCGGGAAAATCCGCACTGCCTGGCCCTGGTGAGCTTTTTTAGATTTTGCCCCAAACTTCGCATCCCTCCACGCGCTGCCAGGCTGCGCAGAGAGGCTGCGCAAGTTCGAAAAGCCACCGCCGCGTTTTTACCCAAAATTTCGAGCAGATTTGGACGGCCCTCCCAGCCGCTCAGCGCCACGGCAAGATGTGTCGGGCGCTGCAGCTTCGGGGCGTGGGCCGAGCTCGCATCTCGTTCCTCATCCTTCCGAAGTTGGTGAGGTTGGCAGCTCAGCCATCGAATCGGATCAGCCGTATATCAGCAGCATCGCTCAGCCAGGTGAGATCGATATCGGGTGTCGGTCGTTGCAAGCTCGGGAGCAGGCCGACATGCCGCCTCCGTCTCCATCGACGAATCAGTGCTTTGGTTAGACCCGTATCGGCGATTTGCTCAAAAAAGTCCCATCGCAGTGTAGTTCTTCCTGCTCTAACAGCCTGAATCCTCGATTTTTCTGTCTGTCATCGAGTAATCACGAGCCGGGCCAGTCGGAGCCGCCTGCGCTAAGAGGCCCAACGAGCGAGGATCAAGGGTGCTCGCGAAGAAAGCCTTTTTTTTCTCCGCAGCGAGCCGGAGCGGGTCGGCAGCGCAGAAGAAACATTCACAGCCTCGCAGAGCTGTCACAAAGGCCCTTTCTCCTTTCTTTCCCTTCACCTCACTGCCATCCGCAGCACACCCGCGACCCACATCCATCTGCACCGGAGGACTCGTTTCTAGGACATTGCGCACGGCCGAGCTTGTTTCTTTGGAGTCGCACTCTTTCGCTTCCAGCACTCGACAAGGGACCGGTCTCAGTACACTTCACCGCCTCATCACACGCTCAGGCTAATCATTCATCGCGCCTTGCACACCAGGCCTCCGGCATTCGCATCTTCCTTCCCCACTCCTGCATTCTGCGAACAAGCTTGTCGACCATGCAGGCTTCGGGCGTGTTGAGAGCGGCTGCGCAGTGCAGCCGGTCGGCAACCGCAAGAAGAGCGCCGGCCATGGCAACAGCACGCATCCAGCACAGCACATATTCAGCATCGGTCTGGTCACGGTCGGCATCAAGAACGTCGAGCCCAGCGCTGGCTGCCGCATCATACTCCTCCCCGCTATTGAGACGGCGCGAGCTCTTGGTTGGTGCCGTTCGAATGCTGCATCAAAGCAACGCGCTCGCCGAGTCGCGCAAGTCTACACCACCATCTGCATCTCAGCCGGTCAAGTCGGTGCCACCGACAATAAAGACCACGTCGACGGAGCTCAACAAGCAGAGCGACACCGAGACGGCGGTGACGGATGCGAAACCGACCAAGTCGCTGACGGAGCGCGCCAAGGAGTTGTGGGCGACGGCCAAGTACCTGTTCAAGTTCTACTTTAACGGAGTCAAGCAGATCTGGGCGAACCGCAAGGCGGTGCAGGTGGTGCAGCAGAGGGTGGCGGCGGGAGGATCGGCACTGACGCGCGAAGAGTCGCAGTTGATACGCACGCACCAGGCCGACATGCGCAAGCTGCCGCTCTTCCTGTTCATCCTGCTCATCCTCGAGGAGGCGCTGCCGCTCGTAGTCATCTGGGCACCGTCGCTGCTGCCCTCCACATGCATCCTGCCCAACCAGCTCACCAAGATCCGCATGGGCGACGAGGTCAAGCGCGCCGACGCGGTCAAGCAGCTCAAGGAGTCCGAAGCGGTCAAGGAGCTGATCCCCGTGGTCAAAACGTCGTCCAAGACCCTCTCGCTCACGCCGGCTCATGCAGCGGAGGACGAGGACGTGCTCAAGCAGCTGTCGAGCGAAGAGCTGGCCAAGGTGGCCAAGATCTTTTCGCTCGCCACGTGGGGTGGGGCTGGGATGGTGCGCCGCCGTCTGGATGCGCACATGGCCTATCTGCGCGAGGACGATGCACTGATGGCTATCGACGCGGGCGCCGGCGCCATCCCACAGCACGCGGATGCGCTGGCCAAGGCGTGTGGCGAGCGCGGTCTGCGATGCTCGGGAATCGAGCACCTCGACATGTTTGAATCGATCCGCACGTGGTTGCGCTACACGACACGACACCCTTCGACACGCCAGATCTCGAACGCATCGGTGGCTCTGCTGCCGCTGCAGATGTACGACGCCTCGGCGTTGAGCGAAGTCAAGAGCTCGTTGGAGGCCGAAAGCGCACGTGGTCTGATCGACAAGACTAAGGACGTGCTGAGAGAGGTAGTCGAGGAGGAGAAGAAGGTCATCAACAGAGACGAGAGGTCCAAGCAGGAATCCATCAGCAAGCAGCACCAACGCTGATCCCCCGCGCTCCTCCACGCTCCAGAGCCGAGCATCCCACTTGCATACCCTATCCCCTACCTCAGCCTCACATGCTTTAGATTTTTTGCTCCCCATTCCACCCCTCACACTCATCTTTCCATCCATCCCGCACTCATCCATCTAGACCACCGATAATCATCAGCACGATCTGCCTACTCGGAAGCTGCACGACCCGGCAAGGATGTGCAAGAGAGTGTTCGGTTGGAATCGAGTTTGTAACGACACACGAGAGGTGGAGGCAATAAGGCAGAGAGACAGGGGAAAGGCGGACATGCAAGGGGGACTAGATGATACAAATGGCGCGACATGCGAGCGAGCGAGCGAAGACGAGGGAAGAGACCATGCTGAAGAGGCCACTGCAGGAGCCGAGATGGTGGCGCCCACAAGCGACGAGGAAAGGGGAAGGATGACTGGAGAGAGCGGATTTCACATCTCCATGTCACCCATTGGCTCTCCCTGATCGGAGAAGCTGCCTACGTCGGACATTTCGTCGTCATCGTCGTCGTCGTCATCCTCCTCTTCGCCTGCCGCATTGGCCGCCTCCTTTGTGGCAAAGCGCTGCACGTAGTCCTTTACGCGTGCTTCGTACGTCTTTGGCTCGCGCATGAGCAGCGCTGCCGCTTCGCCATTGAGCGGATCGGTAGGGTTTGGATAGCGCAGCAGCTGCGGTAGAAAGACCTCGAAGATGTTGATGCAGTCAAACATGGGCGACCATGTCTGATTGATTACGTCGAGACACACGGACCCCGAGAGCTCGTCGATGTTGGGGTGGAAGATCTTGTTCATAAAGCCGATCGAGGGTGACTTGTACGGGTACTGGTCAGGCAGCTCGACGTGGATCTTCCACACACCTCCGGCAAACGGAGCTGCAAAGACAAACGCAGAGAGAGGTCGGCAAGAACGAAAAGGGTCAGTTTCGGAAGCATAGAAGGGATTAGTCTGGATCCCAGTGCGCTGTGGACTTACTCTCGTCTGGGCCGTGGAAACGGACATAGAACTCCTGCATGCTGTCGTTGATCAGGGTGATCTCGTAGTCCGACATGAGACTGAGCAGGTGAGGGAGCAAGATCGCGGTCAGTGCTGCATTCATTCGAGTCGGTGAGCGATCCAGACACATACAGCTTCATGACGTCGGTCTCGATGCGACGTTTTGGCGATGTCATCTTGGCTGCTTAGCACCCTTGCAGCGATCGAGGCTGGTTGGCTATGAGGTGGGCGTTGATGAGCTTGAGGTGACAACCGAAGGCGGTGGTGCGAGCGAGCGGCTGGAGTGGTGCGGGTCGGCGCTCGGATGCGACCGTTGTGTGCGAGCGGGTGGGCGGAGCGGAGATAAGGCGGTGGTGCTGGATGAACGCTTTGACCTGCGCAGTGAGTAGTCGAACGGATGCGACGCTGCTGATAGCGCTGGAAACAGACTGAGTGAAGCTCGGATGGGGTCTACGATACGAATGAGGTGGTGGATGGTGAGCTGGAGGTGACGGGTGGGGCGTTGGCTAAAGGGCCTTGGTCAGGGTCTCTCGCGATCTGAGCCGAGGCTGGCTGGATTTGGCATGAGCTGGCGGGACGTGCAGGCGGGCGGGCGGCTGTGATTGTGCGGGATTGAACTGGCAAATTGGACGGCGATGGGGCCGATGGGGCCGGTCAAAAGACGGGCTGCATGCACCGATACTCGCCCAAGCAAACAGGTCCACACTCGACTCGCTCACGCCTCTGCAAGCGTGGAATGGGGTGATGCGCTGCTAGGCGGTGCCTTTCTATGCCAAAGCGCAATGGACTGTATCACGCGCTCTTGACCCTGGGCCAACTTAGCCCCACAAGTCACCTCGCTCTCCCTCTCTCTCCGCTCGACCTGCCGAGCTGCAAGTTGACAGCCGTCTGCAGCTCGACCAAGACATGCGGTCGAATGCCGCGCGCCCTGAAATTCACCCTCTCGATGCAGTTCCGACTCTCGGGTCCAGCGGGTCCAACGCATCGGTCTCCACGTATCTAACCCTAGAGGTGCCCTATGCCCTCACAGCACACGCCGAGACTGCACCATGCTGGGAGCGAAGTGTGGACCCTTTCGACCGCATACACTAGCAATCGAGATCGCGTCTCCAATCAAACTCATGCTTGCGGGTAAGTTAGGTGACCGACCTGACTGAGGCGGCTCGGGCGGGCTCAGCTACGCCAAAAGTGGAGGTGTTGGACCCTCCAAAAGGTCGCCGCTCCGAGCCAGCCGAGCATCGCCGTCCGAGCCGTCCCGCACGAGAACGTTTCCGTATCACGTGACCCGCCCAGCTCCTTCCGCGGTCAGCGCTCGGCCAACGGACAGCTGCAGCCTGCATTCATCTTGCAACACCCATCTCGAGCTGCTTTCTCCACACCTTCGAGACTCGATCTGCAAGTCATCACTTACAGCGTTCTCGACCAGCGCACACCACACCCTTATTCAGCTCAGCAGCAAGAGCGGCAAGGCCCCATCTCCGCGCATTGCAATCTGGCACGCCTCAGAGTCCAAGCAAAGCATCGTCGACCTCGTACATACTCGCACACTTCTGTTCAATCGGCACGCAGCTGTCAAACAAATTGGCCACCATGGACGCACAGGACATCGTCTCCAATATCGCCTTCACCACCTCCGGGTCGCTCGTCGACTGTGTCGATAAAAAGATGCTCGTCGTGCTTCGAGACGGCAAGAAGCTCATCGGAGTTCTGCGATCTTACGACCAGTTTGGTAGGTAGCCCCGCACACCGGCATCTCGTCCGCCAATTCAATAGACTGTCTCGTGCTGACTTTGTACGCTTCTGCTCCTCGACGTTCCGCAGCCAACCTCGTATTGCAAGACACCGTCGAGCGCGTCTTTGTTGGCAACCGATACGGTGACATCGCACGTGGCGTCTTCCTCGTGCGAGGCGAGAACGTCGTGCTCATGGGCGAGATTGTAAGTTTCCACCTGCCAAGAGCGCTTGCACATCGATGTTCTGTGCTGACCCTCATCGCTGCTGCGCCATCGTGCGAAGGATCTGGACGCCGAGGACGAAGTGCCACCATCGATCGCCGCACCATTGCCTCCATCAGCGCTGCCGCAGCTTCTGGCTGCCAAGGAGGCCGAGGCCGAGTCCAAAGCAAAGAGCGAAGCAAAGAAGGCAGACGTCCTCCGCATAGCCCGCGGCTTCTGCGCCGACAAGAGCGGAGACGGCGACACCTACTAGACGCATCTCACCGCCCCCCACCACGCTCGTTTCAATCTCAATTGTACACTAAGCAATCCCTGCCTTCATTTGGCTTGTTTGAGCGCGCGTAATTTCGGAACAGGCCAGACTTTACGGAGTGCAACGGTCGGCAATGCATTGAGGATAAAGAAAGTGATAGCCGGTTGGCAATGGCAGCTCCTACGACGAGACAGAGCTACACATGGCCTGCTTTTGCGAGCGAGTCTACAGCGCAAGCCTGCGCGAGAAAGTGCGCATTTAGTTGTCGGCCATGATCATGTCCCAGGCGATGGGCTTGTACTCGGTAGCGAGCTCCTTCTCGTGGAACCACAGGCCGATCTCCTTGGTGGCCGACTCGTGCGAGTCCGAGGCGTGGATGATGTTGCGGCCCACCGACACGCAGTAGTCGCCACGGATCGAGCCGGGCGCAGCGTCCTGCGGGTTGGTGGCACCCACCAGGCGACGGCCCTGGCGGATCACATCCTTGCCCTCCCAAACCATCGCGATGACAGGAGTGCCGCAGGTGATGTACGACACCAGCCCGGCGTAGAACGGCTTCTTGGCAAGGTCGATGTAGTGCTCCTTGGCCAATTCCTGCGAGGGAACGACGCTCTTCAGAGCACACAATTTATAGCCCCTGCGCTCGAAGCGAGAAATAATGTCGCCGACGATCTGGCGCGAGGTGCCGTCGGGCTTGATCATGACGTACGATCGCTCAGTGGCGGTACCAAGCTCGCCAGCAATGGTCTTGGGGCCCTCGAGGTGGACGGAAGGGGTGGCAAAGGCCGAGTAGGCGAGAGCACCACCGGCGACAAGGGTGGCAGCACCCATGTAGCGACGGGCCGAGGCGTTGCCAGCAACGCCAGCGGCCTGGGTGGAGAAGGCACGCTTCGAAGCGGCGCGGAAAGCAGGGATAGCGGTGCGGGCGAACATGTTGGTAATCGTCGAGGATGTAGGTCAAATGTGATGGTAAGAAGAGAAACGCCAGGACCAGTCGGAATCTCCTTTTGTCGAGTGCACTCTTGAGCACGTTGACCACCTTCCTTTTCGCTTCTTCTTCCTCTTCCGGTGAGCACTGACCATCACCGCCCGTTGACGATCGGACGATCCGCTTTTCCCTTTTTTCTGCCATTTTTTTTATCTTTTTTATTGTATTTTATTTTTGCTTTTTTTCGGCCTCCGATTTTTGTAAGATTTTTGGATGATTTTCTTTGAAGGCGCCGGCCGGAAGCCTTTCGAGAAGAAAGTGAAGCTGCTAACCAACTTTTGACATCCGCAACAGCTGTTTCCGACCTCCTACCTCCTATCTTCCACCACCGTCACCCAATCATATCGGCACCATGGCGGAAGAGCAGCTCTTTCGGGGAGCGCCGGACGAAGCCATCGACGTGACCATGGACGCGTCGTCGCCCTCTGCACCACAAGACGACGCTCAGCCTCCACCGACCCCTTCGCTGCCCACATCCGCCACATCCTCTTTACCTCCCGATTCGGAACTGGTGGCATCTCTTCCCGTCTACCTGAGCAAGTCGCTCCTGGGCGATTCATCGCTGCACGTCTTCCAGTATCCGATCTATCCACGCGACCGCCCGCTTCCGGTGCCCTACTCAGCAGCTGCGCGAGGTCTCAAAGTATCCAGCCGATGGCGACCGCGAGCCAACCGCGTCGAGGTCGAGCTGCCGCTTGACGTGCGAGCAGAGGTGTACAACTCGGAGCGCGGAGTCGACTTTGGCGCAGGCGCCGACGTGCTTGCGCAAAAGCAGGCACGAGCCGATGCTGCACACGGAGGTGCCAGCTCGAGCGGCGAAGCTTCGGGCAGCCGCACGCGCGTCAAGAAGGAGAAGGAGGAGGAAGCGGCTGCCAACCGCGGCCCCAAGAAGCTTGAGAAGGTCAAGCTGGAGAGCACGCAGGTGCCCAACGCCACCGAGTACATGGTGGGAGTCATCCGCGACCAGGCACTGCACCTGTCTCGGCTCGAATCGATCGTCCAGCTTCGCCCGTCGATGGACTACCTCGATGCGCTCGACGAGGCGCGCGAGGCCGAGAGACGTCGAGACCGTGCTGCCCTGGCAGGCGAGCTCGACTCGGACGAGGAAGACGAGGAAGAGCTCATCGAGATGGAGGCGCCCGGCGAGGGATCGTCGCGCTCCAAAGCAAAGAAGGATGCCAAGAAACCTGCAGCACAGACGCTCAGCGTCGCACTGCGAACCGATCCGAATGCGAAGAAGGGCGGAGGAATCGGCATGGGCAGCGGATCAGGCACGGGCAGCGAGGCACGCGACCTCCTCATGGCGGCGCAGAGGGAGGCCGAAGCAGAACGCTGGCTCGACCTAGAATGGCGGGACGAGCGCTCGCACGAGGCGCAGCAGATCTTCCGAGCCCAGCTCTTCGCCGGCAGCCAGACGCCGCTGACGTGCAAGACCAAGCCGCGAGAGTACCTCCTCCACGCGCTCCCTTGATATCGAGGCCCACCTGCCGGTCCTCGTACGCAACCAACACTCTACGCTCGAAATTGCCATAGCTCGCACATTTGTATTTGTATCAACACCCTCTAGCATCACCATGGCATCATGATTCGTCGATATTTGTCCCCCTTTCTTGCAAGTGAGGCTAGGGAGCAACCAAGCTGCAACTACGGGAGAGATGGATTTTGCGAGTGGATATGTTAGAGCTCCAATTTGTCTGCCGCAATCCATTTTTTTCTAGGTTTCACGCTGCTTCTGGCAAAGTGGAGCATGCGGGCGAGCGGAGATGGGCTCGAGCCTCCGATGGCTTGGAAGAGGGCGCGAGAGAGAGAGCAAAAGCCATCCAACCTCGCTGAGCCGCGGCGCTCAACCAACGACGTGCGGGGCAAAGAGCCGAATGCAAGATTGGCACACACCCTTCCTTCTTTCCGCAATCATCCTTCTCGATATCATTCATCGCGGTAGCGTGTGCCTGCTACATCATGGACGACGTGTCCGCCTCGCCGACGTCCGGCAAGGCGAGGTCGTCTCTGTTCAGCAACTCGATCTTTCCCTCGCCGTCCGGTCGGCGTCTATCCTCTTCGTCGCAGCAAGCGTCGTCGCCGCCCTCCGAGATGTCCGCGTCAAGGAGCGCCGGTAATCTGTTTCAGCAGACCTCCATGGCGCTTCAATCGTTTGCGATCGAGTCGGTCATCGCTGCTTCGGCAGCCCCGCCCCGGCTGCCCGTCGCCCAGAACAAGGAGCCGCTTTCGCTGCCCACGACAACCAAGAACTTCCGTGGCTTCGTGCAGAAGTCCGGGCCGATGTTCTGGTTCCAGGACGGTGTCGAGGCGACGCTCATGTGGCAGGACACCAGCTGGACGCTCATGTGGATGGCAATTTGGGCCGTCATCTCCATCTACCCGTGGCTGCTCCTCCTCGCTCCAAGCACCATCCTCTCGGTCATCCTCATTATGACGCACAGAGCACGGTATCAGGATACAATGACGCCCAACATCGCGCGCATGGAGGTGCCGCGCTCGCCAAAGACACGCGCGGCCGACGCCAAGACCCCGCCGGTAGGGTCACCCGCCGAGGTGCTCGCGTACGCCACCACGTTCCCCACCAGCACGGGCGAAGGCGTTGTCCAGCCTCCGCTCGTGCCCAACCCGCCGCACGAAGGTACTGTCAAGTACTACGAGAACCTGAGGGACATCCAGAACATGATGCGAATGATCATCGACGGCTACGACCTGCTGGCGCCCACCGTCCCCTACCTCAACTGGTCGTCCTACTCCCGCAGTCTGCACATCCTGCAGCTCTCACTGCTCACAACGGTGCTCATGTTCTTCATTGCGCCGTATGTTCCATATCGAGCCGTGATGTTCCTGGCGGGCGAAGGCGCGTTCATTCTCAACCATCCCTGGACCAAGCCGGCGTTGGCGGGTCTGTTCACGCGCATCGACACGTCTAGGGAAGGCCGGAAGATCATGAAGATGGCCAAGGAAGGTGGACACAAGCTGCGCGAGTGGATCGAGCAGGACCGCTTGGACGACTTTGTGTGGGAGCGCGGATGGCGCAACGTCGAGGTGTTTGAGAACGAGCGATTCCTGCCCGACAAGCGCGCAGCCAGCTCGACTGGCGTCGTGGGCGGATGGAGTGCACACAATCTGCGCATGGGCGAGCGCATGCCCTGGACCAAAGGCCCCGATGGCTGGACTTCAGACGAAGTCGAGGTCCTTCCCGGTCACAGAATCGACGTCAGGTGCGTACATCTCTCTCTCTCTTTTGCTTTCTGAGATCGTTCGGTGCTGACCTCGTTTTCGCCTTCTCCCTTGTGTCGTGGGAAAAATAGTAGGCAGGTGGCAATGAAGCTCGAGCCGGGCTGGGAGTGGATTCCGGGCGACGAATGGCGCATCGACTGGGGCGGAAGCTGGTCCGCGGTGGGCGTGGATGATCAGGGCTACGTCTACACCGATTCGAGTTGGCAGAAACCTGCCAGCTACTCGTACGGCCACGGCGGCGGCGTCCCCGACTATCCGCCCTCCATCTTTGACGTGGGCCAAGACACCGAGCTGGATGCCATCGACGACGATGCCGAGTCGGACATCCGAAGCACCCTGCCTCCGCTCAGCGCCGGCGTGGTCGATCACGACCCCAAGATGCGTGCGGAAACACGGCGCAGACGATGGCTCAGACGTGCAGTCCGCACCGCCGCATAGTTCACTCCGTCGACATGTATCTCGGATCTAATCCTACAGCAAAACACCCTAGCACTCCTGCAGACAGCGCCAACATGACGGAGACGTGTGGTATTGAAATGCATGAGCAGTTGTGCGCGCAGCCTCAGGTGCTTGTCTGTGCGAGGCTGTACAGGCCCTGCACTGCGCGGCGGAAGAAGGTGATGTTATAATCGATCAAGCCGGTCTGCTTGGCATGGACGTCCGAGTGGATGATGGCGATGAGCGCCAGACGGTGGTTGATCTGCCAGAAGCACAGCGAGCGGTCGGGCTGCAGCCGTGTCACAGACGACGCCCATCGCTGCACGGGCGCGCTCGTCGCACTTGGATCCTTGGACCCGGCGCCCGAGTCGCGACTCGCAGGTGGCTCCTTGGACATTCTGCCGAGCAAGAACCTTCGTGCCGACGAGGGCGATGTCGACAGCTGCGCCATCGCACCACCACTCGGTGTCGCTGCGGAGCTTCCTCCAGGCGGCGCTTCCGGCTGAATGCCCGCGTACAGCCCTGCGAACTTGGCGAGGAATCCGGCATAGTCAAACACCAGATCGAAGCTCGCCGCGTCAAACGGCGCCGAGTCGGTGCCGATGAAGGTGCGCGTGGGTAAGTCAAACAGAAAGGCGTTTTCAAAGTGACACGACGAGCAGATCGAGTCGCACACCTGCTCCATCGACTCGGCCAGCGTGAGGCTACGAGGAGAGTGGCTCTTGGCCGCCGGTCGTGTGGGCTTGCTGCCTTCCGCACCTGCCCCATCGTTTCCATTGGACGCGGCGTGCGGCTCGGACTCGAGGGCCTCCTCTGGCTTGACCTTCTGCGCCAGGCTCTGCTGCAGCTTGCTGATGGCGACAAACACGCTCGTGTCGTAGATCGAGGTGGCATGGCAGTGCAGCCGCACAGCCTGGTCCAGATTGATCTGCCCTGGCTCCGGAGCAACGTCGGAGCGGTGGCCGCCCGAAAAGCTCGAGAATTCGGAGGCGCTGGCATCGTAGCCGCCGCCGCCGCCACCCGAGCTCGAGTTGCCCGCAGCAGGCGAACGCGAGAAGCTGAGGTCTTTGCTCTTGCTCCGGCTGCGATCCTTGCTCTTGGATGTCTTGGTTTCCTTGGGCGGGATCGGCTCTGGATACGACCACGGCTGAGCGACAAAGCTCGGGCTGCTGTCGACGAGGTCGTCGAGCACCTTGCCCTGAATGGTGGAGAGCGTGTCTTGCCTGTAGTCGTTGGAGTATCCGTCGATCTTGTGCACAAACACGTGAAACTCGATGGTCTGGTTTTCGGCAAACGCAGAAAGCACGACCGTCTGCAGCTTCGAGAGCGCTTCGTAGTAGTCGTCCTGAGCGTCGATCACAAAGACGACGGCCGAGACGTCGGTCCAGAGCAGAAGCTCGGGGGCGGCTGCAGCAGCAGATGCGTTCGAGGCGGTAGCGTTGCTACTTTGTGGTGGCGCATTTCGCGCGGGGACGGGAGGAGGCGGACCGACACGAGCAGCATTGGAAGGGGCGAGGGGGATGCCCTTTTCGAGACGGACGTCGCCGAGAAGGACCCGGCTAGGCGTGTCGATGATGCGGATGGGAAGGAAGCTATCCGAAAGGATGAAGTTGGGCTTGGTGGTGGATTCGAGGAAGACGGTGTCGTCTGGATGCAGCTCGTTGTAGACGACGTTGAGGACGGAGCTCTTGCCGGATCTTCGCAGCCCGATCACAGGCACCTGTAACCTCTTGGGATCCATGTTCGAAGATCGCCCCGTCAATCCTGACGATTGTATCCGATGGCGGCGCAGTCAATGGGATGAGATGGGAGGTGCCAGGCCCGAAGTCAGTGGCTCGGGTGATTGTGGAGATAGGCAAGTGAGTATCTGAGCAGGATGTGCCGTCTTGTCGCTGCTCCTTGGCTGACCTGTGCGCGGTGCTGCTCGGTGCTGCTAGAAGACCCTGCTTGCTCCACATGCACCCGCCAAGTCAAATTTGTGGGCCTCGGATTTTGTTCTTCGAACCCTTCCCAGCTGCGTTCCTCCTCGCATCAGGTGGCAGCTTGACATCTTGCGACCCAGTCGACCATCACAATCACTCAGTGGCTGCAGTCGGAGACTCCGAAGCGTCTCGAGGCTGAGTAGGATGGCGCCAGGCAAGGCAAACGTCGACAAGAGCACGACGATTCGCGCGGCGTCCAAGAGCAAGCAGCGGGCGCAACCCTCGAATCGTGGTGCAGCGAGTCCCTTTGGCTCCTCCGCTGGCGGCTCACTCGCCGACTCGCTATCGTCACTCTTCTCTCCACAGCCACACGGCAAGGATGCTGCGCTTGCATCGCTGCTAGCTTCGACCTCGAAACCACCGACGGCTTCCGGGCCCAAGTCTGGCCTGTCTGCTTTCGGATCCTTCCCGACAGGCCAGTCCTCTGCCTCGTCAAAGCCTCCTTCGGCGGCCCCGTC
Source organism: Moesziomyces antarcticus (assembly GCF_000747765.1). Classification (NCBI taxonomy): domain Eukaryota; kingdom Fungi; phylum Basidiomycota; class Ustilaginomycetes; order Ustilaginales; family Ustilaginaceae; genus Moesziomyces; species Moesziomyces antarcticus. The sequence continues at coordinate 226,417 of NW_014639000.1, forward strand.
GCAGCTGCTCGATCAAAAAAGCAAGTCCAAGCAGAGCGAACCAAAGGTCAAAGAATCTGCATCGTCTGCCAAGCAGCCAAAGGAGAGCAGCAAGGATGCGCAGCCACGTCCCGGCGCTGATCAGCTGCCCAGCAAGCCAATCGCATCAACCCAAGCTTCCACGTCCAAACCTGCATCCTCCAGCGTCATCTCGTCCCCCAAGCCGACAATAGCACAAGTGCCGGCAGGGCGCCGACCCGTGTTTCGACCTGTTCTGGCCAGCTCGACGGCCGTCACGTGGCCCGAGATGCCGGTGGCGGGATCCAAGACGGTGCTGCACACACTGCTCGAGACGCTCGCTTCTCCCGAAGTGAAGCAGGCCGTGCTCAAGGACCTCGGGCGGAAGTCTTCCGCTCGTTCACTGCAACCAAAGCGCCAGCTCCAAGTCACGAGCTCAGCGCCGTCCGTCTCGGCGGCTCCGCAGGTGCTGGCGGGCATCAACAGTATCACGCGCGCTCTGGAGGCCGAGATCCACACTGAGCTTTCATCCCTGCAAGCTTCAGCCGCGGATGGCGCCAAACAGAAGGTAAAGAGCGCTGCGCTCGTGCCGCAGATCGAGATCGTCTTTGTCTGTCGACACGACGCCGCATCGTCGACGCTCGTTGCGCATCTACCGATGCTCGTCGCTGCTCGCAATGCCGTTTCGGCTTCCCTCACCGCTGACGACTCGGTCAAAACCAGAGGTACGCTTCTGTTTGCGCTGCCTTCTGCATCCGAAGCATTGCTCGCTCGCGCGCTCGGGCTGCGTCGTGCATCCGTGGTTGCTCTTACTTCTGCATTTTCTGCGACACATCTCAGGCGTCTCCTTGATGCTGTGCAGCGCGAGACTGGCAGCGTGTGTCGGTTGCGTGCCGCGTGGCTCGAAACGGCCCTTCGGGCAGCAAAGGGGTCCGAACGAGGTCCACTCGCATTGCCACAGCTGCCACCAACGGTCAAGCTGCTCCGCACGACGCAGCCGCTCGATCTCAACGCTTCCAAGGCCGCCAACAAGTCGCGCAGGAAGGAACGCTCGGCGCGCTGGAAGAAACGCAAGATGCAGCTCCAGCAGTCCATCCGATCCCTCCGTGCCGAACTCAAACACGCAGCAAAGGCAAAGCGTCAGGCCAAAAGGGCGAGCCAGTTGTCGACCGATTCGCCCATGCAAATCGACGCTTGATCCCCATTTGCACAGGCATCCTCACTCATGAAACCTATTCACCAACAGCCGATGGTTTGTTCGAGCATCGGTCGTGCAAATCTCTCTTGATGTACGGATTGAGCGAGATACAAAGGGAATCCAAGCAGAGAACGGAGCATGCGGGTAGGCAAAGAGCCGAAAACGAACATGATCTAAGAAAGCGTATCGGTGGCACGAGCAGGCATGCTCTAGTTCTGAGCATCCTGGAAATCGTCCTCGTCGTCATCATCCGCGTCTTCCACCTTTTGCGCGTTGACTGCTGCGACCTTGTCGTCGACAGCGCCGTCGTAGCCCGCAAGCTGGTATTCTCCATCAATCGCCTTTCGGCCCTCGTCGGTCAGCTTGGGTCGGCCGTCCGAGATGTCGGCGTCAAAGAAGCGCGGCACAAAAGTCTCGCCGTTGCGCTTGCGCTCCGCCGCTGCGTTCCTCTGCATCTGCTCAATATCCTGCTTGTTCTTGGTCGCCTCGCTGTACTTTTTGCCCAGGATGGCGTTGGTGACGGGCTCCCAGATCCTTCGGCTCTCCATCTCCTCCTGCGCTGCCAGCGGTCGTACCGATTTCGCGATGGGGTCCACATCGGTGATGTTGAGCAGCACGCGTGATTCCTTGTCGCCCTTCCTCTTGTACGTGATCTTGCCCTTCCAGCATCCTTCAAACGTGGCCAGCACCTTGTCCTGCGGCACCTGCTTGGCCGACGTGTACTCCTCCGGATCGTCGTTGGGCCCGTACGAGTAGATGACGCCCTCGAGCGCATACTTGGCCTTGGTGATCCAGCTCTCGTCCTTGTACTCGACGATGGCGCGCAGTCGGCTGCCGTCGTCGCCTTCGCCCTTGTCTCGCCTGCCGCCGCGGCAGGTGACGTAGAGGTTGTCGCAGATGGCCACCCAGAGGCTTCCACGCAGAAGACCGTTGATCGAAGCGGTCGGGTGTGTGATCTGGTACTCTTCGCCGGCCGCGCCGCACTTTGCATTTTCGGTGAGCCGCAGGAAGATGCCCTGGTTCTGCTCGCCCGGGAACACCTTGACGCTCGTGCCGGTGAACTTGGCGCCGAGCTGATCGACTCCGTAGAGCTGGACGCCGGCGTCCTTGGCCTCGCAGAAGAAGGACGAGATGGGCGGGTGGTGGCTCACCTGCTCTGTCAAGAAACAGAGACGCCTCTTGCCTGCTCGCTGCATGCTCGAGCCAGAGACGGAGGCGGCGTCGTTGGCGTTGTCGGCGGTGTCTTCGCTTGCGCGAGCGGCATGAGCCGATGAGGCCGCGACGTTGGCAGCTTCAGAGGTGTCTTTGGTGCTCTTCTTCCTGCCCAGCAGCTTCGAGAGTCCCTTCTTGGCAGATGAGGTGGTGCTGTTGTTGTTGCTGCTGCTGTTGTTCGAGGTCTCCATGCTGAGGTTTCGAACGGAGGAGGGTCTTGATTGGTCCTGCGGCGTCACGAGAGGCGAAGGGGGCGTGCTGCCCTTCTTGGCGTTGAGTGTGGGGGTTCGTGCTTGGGTGGAAGCGAGAGGCAGGGGCTCGGGCGCCTCGACGGCCAGCGACTGGACGGGTACGATGTGCGAGTCTGTCATCTTGGCGGGCTCAAAGTCCCAGTGGCAGCGGAAATGCTCGCCGAGGATCGAGTTGTAAGGCTTGCAAATCTTGCCCTTTACATACTTGAGCTCCTTGGTGAAGGTGAAGCGGAGCACGGCAAGCATGCGGTCGAGCGGATCGTCGAGATCCGGGACGAGGGTGAAGAAGTCACCGCGATCGAGGTAGTTCCAGTACTCGAGGTTGGGCACGGGCTCCAGCAGGTTGGCCGGGAGCGAGATGCGGATGGCGGCGATATCCTTGACTCCGACCATGCGCTTGAGGATGCCCATGAGGGTCTTGAGCTTACCGGAATCGCTCTGGTCTTTGTCGGCGGCAGCGCCCATCTCCTCCTCATCGGTCATCTGAATCGCCTCTGGCGGCGCAGCAAGCTCGTCCGCCGTCGCATCCTTGTCGTTGGTGGCTACAGGCGCCGGGGCCGCAGCAGCATCTGCACCGGATGACGACATGGTGGGCAAGCAAAGCTACTCGGATACACCGATCTTGCAACCAGAGAGAGATAGAGATACGAGCGTTCAGCGTGGGTCTCTGGCGTGAATGTCGGCGTGGCTGGTGGAAGTTCTATCGCTGTGCTGAGACGCGCAGGCCGATGCGAGATTGTATGGACCAATGCAACGCCGACGACAAGTGGCCACGTAGTGAAAGAGTGAGGAAGGGGAGCCAAGTGGATGCGTCCGGAGCAAGCCGCTTTCAAAAGTGGGAGAGGCTCGGCAGGGCCAAAAGTGGTACGAGCGCAGGCAGAGACCACGGGGAGAGCGAGCGAGCGTTGGCGCATCTCTCTCAAGTAATGTGACGCACATGCCCTTCACCATCTAGACCGCATCCAAAGTGACAGGCCGCCGCGTGAAATTCACACATGCGCTGCTCAGGACAGGCCGGGCGGGCGGATTTGTTTCAAAAAAGGGCGGATTTCTTGGCCATGCAAAGCCGCCGCTGTTGTGGGTTAACTTTAGCGAGCGGCTGCGTGGGATCAAAAGTTGAGCACGAGCCTGTAGCTCGACGCGGGGGGGAGGGGCTTGGTAGCCAAGGATAGAAGACAGGGGCGATGCATGAGTCGGCCAAGGCAAGGGCAGGGCGTGTGCGCAGAGCAGCGCGGCGTCGCTACATTTAGGATCTCGGCAGCCGCCCGGCTCATCTCCAGAGAGAGGAAGGTGCAGCGGCATCTGTGCCATTTCTGCGATTCCTGGGGGCGCGGGTGAACGTGTTGGTCTGGCGTGCGGAGAGCGTGCAGGCTGGGCTGGGCTGGGCTGGGCTCGCTTGTTGTCGGGTCAAGGTCGGAAGCAGTGCGCTTCATGGCACGAACGTGCTGCTTCTGCCCATCGCCGGCCCCCCAAAAAGCGACCATGCTTGGATGTTAGTTTGCAATTCCGGTCGCCTTCTCGCGCGAGTGAAGTCCAAATTCTGGAATTCGGACAAGTCGCCCTCATCGGTTACGGCGATCCGCGTCACGTCGGCTGTCACTTTCGTGATGCTTTGGAGGGTCTGTTTATTCCCCACTGCCACCATCTCGCACTCACCGCTTCTTGGATTCTCTGCATGCCGGCTAGCAGGTCGAGCTCCTGTCCGTCTGCGACCGACAGAACCCGCTGCGCTCCACTCTTCTTCGGCTCATACGCTTCAGTGCGTGCATAACCGGCTTCTGCAGCACGGACCCTTCCTGCGCCGTGCCCAGTCTGCACTTTGCGGCAGTCGCATCGTTACGGCTTGTTCGTCTCCTTTCGCGTCTCGGTTTCGCATCACGACTTCTTCTCTTTGTCCATTCTTCCGATTCTGTTCGCCGACCGTCCGTAGGCCCGACCTGCCTACCATCGCATTGCATCTTTCGATACCGCCCGCACTGCCGTTCCTTTCGTGCCCCTTGCGTTGCGCGAACCGCTGACCGCCACGTGAAGCTGTCAATATGGGCGGAAAGGACGCCAACACCGGCCTTTCGAGGAGCGCCTCGCGCGACGTTGGCGCGTCCGCCGGACTCCACTCCTCAGCACGAAGCAGCACCAGCAACCCGTTCTACCGCCAATTTCTTCCATCCCAGTTGTCCAACATCTCGCCCAATGACGCGATACCTTCGCTTGACGAGCTTTCAGCGCTCGCCAAGCATCTCGAGAGGATCAAGGCCGAGTCTTCCGCGCGTCTAGCGCGTCTCGAGACGCGCTCGTCAGATCCTTTCAAGCCCATCTTCTTCTCGGCTCCCAACGACCTCTTCAGTCCTCCTGGCTTGCCCAGCGGCCCTGCCAACCTCTATTCGGATTCCTCACGGCAGGCTTCTTCTGCCGGCTCCGCTTCCGCCTCGATTTCAAAGTATCAGAAAGCGCGCGAGCGTTCCTTTGCTTCCCCTGCTCCTTCCGTTTCGGGCGCCAACGTCAGTGGATCCGCCAGCGCTACTGCTGCAGGAGGCGCCTTTGCTTCCAAGAACAAGGTCAAGGTCAAGCGGGAGAGGGACAACGACAGCGCGCCGGCGTCGTCGCTCTACTCGGACGCACGATCACCAAGCGGCGCAGGCAGCAAAGCCAACGCGCGCAGCAAAGCGGCTCGGGCGCACAGCTTCGACGTAGGAGGCGATGACGAGAGCATCATATCGACAGATCCGGAGTGGGATCTCGATGAAGACATGCCAAGCCGTCCTGGGCGTACATACGCCAAGAACAAGAAGCGCAGACGCAAGGATGTCGATGCCGAATCGAACGAGGACGAATCTGGATCCGAATTCGAAGCGGGCGCTCTCCTTGGTGCCGCAGGCTCATCACGAAATGCTGCCACCTCCAAGCACGTTGGCTCGTCGGCTTCCGCGTCCGCAGCTCGGACAGCAGCTGCTGTCCCAGGCTCCATCTCTCGCAGAGGATCTGAAGTCGACACTTCGTCTGGCGGTGTCGCCACTCCCAAAATCCCCGCCATCGGCATGCGTCTCAAAGCGAATGCTGCGTCTCAAAACGCACCGGGCTTCCCGCGCAAAGCTTCGGATGCAACCCAGGCGTCGACGCGACGCAACAGTGTACTGCCCTCGCCTTCGCCGCTGCCTTCGACACCCGCTCATCTGACCGCAGCCATGGTGGCGCCTGTGATCTACCAGCCTGCGCCGGGGTGGGAGCTGCCAGCTCGTACTCCTGCCACATTCGTGCCCAAGCTCGAAAAGTCGCGCAAGCCAAGAGCCTATCCCACCAAGCCGCAGCAGGTCAACGAGGACTTTGCCAACAAGGACTGGAAGGAAAAGGAGAGGGAGCGCGATCGGCTTCTCGAGCGCGAGAGCATCGGACCAGGCACTCCGGCCGGACCGGGTCCCGGCCAGAGCATGGTCAAGGAGGCCACGACCGGAAGAAGGGGAGGCAGGGATCTGCAACAGACGCCCATCCACACCTTCTACAACTATGCAGACGCCTTCTTCAAGACCTTGACCGAGGACGACCTCGCCTGGCTCTCGAGCAAGTCGGACGACCATGAGCCGTTCCAGATGCCGGCGCTCGGTCGGCACTACAAGCAGACGTGGGAGGAAGAGGACGCTTTGATCGCCAGCGGTGCCGTAGATGCGTACGGAAATCCACTGTCGGCACTGTCGCGCTCGCCATCCATCAGCCTCGGCGTCGGCGGAGGTCTTCCGCTCGATGCATCCTTACTAGCAGCCTCGCGTTCGGGTGGAGCGGACGAGAGCAAGCTGGCTCAACGTCCGGAGCTCGAGATCCCGCCCCCACCTTCGTTCCGGACCAAGCAGATGACCGACGAGCATCTTGGCTTGGAGTCGCCCGCTGTGGTCGGCGCGCGCAGTGGACCGTTGGCCGAGCGTCTGGTAGCTTCCCTGCTACCACCTCGTCAGGGCGACGACGACGGAGACGCGAGCAGAGCGATGGGATCTGCTGATGACGCCGGACCCGCACTGCCGATGAACGTCCTGGCGCGCCTCAACGGACATGCCAAACACGAAGACGAGATGGGCGATGGCGAAGATGCCGACGGCGAGCCCGACCTGGACATGCAAGGGGTGGTGGCTGACCAGGACATGGCGACGTTTGAGGAGCGGATCGCCAAGGAGCTCAAGGCGCTCGAAGTGCTGGGTGCAGACGAGGCTCTGGACTGGTCTTCGCGTCAAGACGACGAGATCTCGACGACGCTGAGGATGGTGCAGCGCGAGCTGGCACGCCAGCAGAAAGTCAACGAGATGCGCAAGGATCGGCTGTTCGGCATCGCCAAGGACCGCATGGCGCACCAGGACTACCTCAACTGCCTTCACTCGCTGGAGAAGGAGATCGAAGCGGGATGGACACGGCGATTACGCCAGATCAAGGCGAGCCTGGGCAAGCGCAAGAAGGGCGGTCACGCTGCGGCGTCGCATCACGACGACTCGACTCTGTCCCAGCACGGCGCCAACGGTATCCAGTCTGCTAGCGGCACGCCGCAGCCTGGAGGCGTGCCCTACAACGGCCCTGTGCGTCCGCAGCTGCCTGAGAACCTGGTGAGCGCGATGGAGAAGCGCAAGAAGCTCCAGTTTGCGTTCAAGGAGCTCTTTGACGAGGCCAAGCATGCGTGGCAGACGCCGACCGAGAGCGTCTACGCTGATCTGCACCTGGATGAAATCGAGTGAAGCTTGGTCCGATCAATGGCCTCCATCATGCATATTGTCAGCCTGCCTTGCCTTCGTCTTGGCGTGAGAGAGAGACTCTTTGTGATGCAAGTGCTGCAAAGATCAGCGAGAACAGCGTTTGGTCAAACTTTTGCAATGTCAGAGAGTCCGGTCTCACAACTCCCAGTTTTCTCACTCTGTCGCGAGAAGGTCAGAAACTGGATTCAAAATCCAGCGAACGCGCCAGTGGTTAGCCAGCTGGCAGTGGCTGAGTGTAATCGGTCGTGTATTCATCGTGTTTGGCCATATTATTCGATCGCGCTCTTGTTGGATTTCAGCCTTTTCGGGCCAAGTTCGTGCCCTTTCGCCCAAGATTTCGCCGCTTCTCTAGGCTGCGCCGCACGGGCTTCTAGGCAGGCCGACTCGTCTCGTCAACAGGCTGCGTCGGTCTCTGGCTTGTCAGGAGCCAGAGTCACTCTGCTGATACCGAAGATGCTTTTCCACGAACCTCCTCACCCTGCTGCTTCAGGCTAGTGCCGCACCTTGGCCAACAAGGTGCAGATGGCAAGAGTCTACCTCGGCTTTGCGTAGATTGCAAGACTGTGTGCCGACTCAGGTGTGTGTGCGTGTGAGTGTGTGAGAGAGAGACGGAGAGAGAGAGGAGATGGCTGTGCGTGGGCGCGTGAGTGCATCGGTGTGAGGGCAGGGGTGGATCGGCTCGTGCGTGCGCGTTTCTGAGTGGACCTCCAGCGTAGATCGCGTCGGGTTGATTCCACACCCAACTTCCGCAACCTTCCTCTCCACCATCGTCGACCTCTGCATATCTGCATCGCATTCTGGCATCAGCTCGTTCTTCGATTCGCTGCCTCAATCAACACTCTCAGCTCACGCCCACGACCACCACGATTGCCGATCTTGGACGCGACGCGACTCGACCTCACCCGACTCGAATCTAGGAGCATCCACGTCCTATCTTGCTCGCCCTCGCTCGCAGCCGTGGTCAGCACCTCAAGGTCGTAACTTCACAACTGTGTCTCGATTGCGTCTCAGACTTGCCCAGCGATCACCTCTGCGCACCTGTTCAAAGCGAAAGCAACACCGGCTACGATCATCAGCACAAGCGCCCGGAACAACCCGCCCACCGCCTCTCACAGCACCATCTCACATTCAACAACGTACGCCATGGAAGCCGACGAGCAGCTATTCCCCATCGCGATCTTGATCGACGAGCTCAAGTCGGATGATGTCACACTCCGACTCAACGCCATCCACCGCATCTCCACTATCGCCCTTGCGCTTGGCCCCGAGCGCGCCCGTGACGAGCTCATCCCATTCCTTCAGGACTCGCTCGATGACGAAGATGAGGTCCTCCTCGCACTCGCGCAGGAGCTTGGCTCCGGATTCGTAGAGTACCTTGGTGGGCCAACATATGCGCATCTCCTCCTCGGACCGCTCGAAAACCTGGCTGCGGTCGAGGAGAGCGTCGTTCGCGAAAAGGTAAGTCTCTCTCCGCCGATCTAGAGAGTCCCGTACGCAGCGATCTGACCTTTTCTTTCACCATCGTCGCTTTCGCTGCATCTCTGCACCGCATTCACTTCCATCTTTCTCTTCGGGTGATCTAGGCGTCCGAGTCGATCGTCAAGATCGCCGAAGTTCTCTCCGAGTCCCAGATCGAGGAGCACTACATTCCGCTCTTGAAGCGACTCTCGGGCGGAGACTGGTTCACCTCGCGAACCAGCTCCACCTCGCTCTTTTCTGCCGTCTACCCCAAGTCCAAACCAGACACACAAGAGGAGCTCCGAAAGATGTTCACCGCGCTTTGCAACGACGATACCCCCATGGTCCGACGAGCCGCCGCCCGCGACCTTGGGCCCTTTGCCAAGAACCTCTCCAAGGAGCTCGTCGTCTCGGACATCATCCCCCTCTACCGAAAACTCTCTTCCGACGACCAGGACTCGGTGCGTCTGCTCACCGTCCAGGATCTCATCGCCATCGCCGAGTCGCTCAGCCACGACGAGTCCAAGAACTACCTCCTCCCTTCCATCCGCAGCGCCGTCCAGGACAAGAGCTGGAGGGTCCGCTACATGGTCGCCGACCACTTTGTCAAGCTTGCCTCCGCCGTCGGCGAGGACGTCGTGCGCGACGAGCTCGTCATGGCCTTTGTCCATCTGCTCAAGGACAACGAGGCAGAGGTGCGCACCGCCGGTGCTGGCCAGATCCCCGGCTTTGCCAAGCTGGTCGATCAGGACATCATCCTGGCGCGCCTCATGCCCTGTGTGCGCGACCTTGCGGGCGACAACTCGCAGCACGTGCGCGCGGCGCTCGGCATGCAGATCTCGGGCCTTGCGCCTCTGCTCGGCAAGGAGGCCACGATCGAGCATCTGCTGCCGCTGTTCCTGCAGCTGCTCAAGGACGAGTTCCCGGACGTGCGTCTCAACATTATCTCCAAGCTGGAGCAGGTGAACGAGGTGATCGGCATCGACCTGCTTTCGCAGTCGCTTCTGCCGGCCATCGTCGAGCTCGCCGAAGACAAGCAGTGGCGCGTGCGACAGGCGATCATCGAGTACATCCCGCTGCTGGCCAACCAGCTGGGCGTGCAGTTCTTCGACGAGCAGCTCAGCAACCTGTGCATGTCCTGGCTCGGCGACACGGTGTTCAGCATCCGCGAGGCGGCCACGGTCAACCTCAAGAAGCTCACGGACGTGTTCGGTGTCGAGTGGGCGCGTCAGACGATCATCCCCAAGGTGCTGCAGATGGGCACGCATCCCAACTACCTCTACCGCATGACGACGATCTTTGCCATCACCACCATGGCGCCTTCGCTCGACACGTCGGCCATCACGGCGGACGTGCTGGAGACGGTGCTGCCCATGGTGACCGACCCGATCCCCAACATCCGCTTCAACGTGGCCAAGGCGTTCGAGGTGCTTTCGACCGTGCTCATCAAGACACCCGAGGGCAAGGAGGTGGTCAAGGCCAAGATCACGCCGGCGTTGGAGAAGCTGCAGGAGGACTCGGACGCCGATGTGCGCTTCTTTGCTCAGAAGGCCTTGGAGGCTGCCAACCAGCAAGCATGAAAGGCCAAGCAAGAGTAAAAAAGGCAAAAGTCGTGTTTCCTTCTTCCGTTCTTTCCCCCCTCTTCCCCCCCATACACTGTTACGAATCGGCGCGCTTGCAAGTTCCTCCAAAACCTTTATTGTTCTACCCGGCTTTGGTGCGGTGTGTGTGGACATCACTGAGGAGCGTGGATTGGGGTGCCAAGGAGCATGTGCGGCGAGACCGGCACTCTTGCGTTCTGCTGCGTGTTTGATGTTGCGAATTTCAGGTTCCTTTTTTTGGGCCGCCTTATTTTTGTCCCTTATGACTGCAGAAGAGTGTGATGGAGCTTCACTGAGACGTCGTTGCACTCAACACTCACTGCCACCCCGATTGCAGCAACTGCACTCAGTGAAGGACCGCAAACAAGCCAGACACATCCAAGGCTACAATGCAGATTGCAAGCATCAGAGTATGTTGGCACTGAGAGGGAGGCGTCTAGGCGCTCTCGATGTCCTTGATGTGCTGAGCCGAGTCGCCCTCGTCTGTACACGGGCCAAGACGGATTCAGGACGCAGGAGCGTGGTGCAGAAAGTAAAACGAGAAGCAGGGTCAGAATCCGTGTTGCAGGAAGGTGGGGTCGAGACGAGCTTGAACTTACCCTCGTGCTTCTTGAGGATCTGTTGGATCGCAGTGTGAGACAAGCGGCGCGATGGACAGAGGGGGGAGCTGTTAGCAAGGCTCTCGAAGAGCATACGCCGATGCGAAGAGGATGGAAGGCTTACCTGGAGAAGAGCGTCGACGTAGGCCTGCTGGGCGTCCTCCTTGGACATGCCCTGGTTCTTGTTCCAGGCCTCCCACTTGTACTTGCCGGTGAGGTCTGTTGCACATAAGAGACAGGATGGATTCAGAGTGGGTCAGAATAGATGCTCCAACGCCAAGAGCTTCACACGGCCACACAAGGATGCTTACCGAACATGCCGGGCTTCTTGGTGTTGACGTCACCGATGGTGGCCTGCTTGTAGCTGTCGTGCGCGAGACAGAGACGAGAAGCCGTCCGATTGCATTACAAGGGAGTCAGCGGCTGTGAGGACACATGTCGATCAGGGCGGGCGACTTACAAGCCGTAGAACTTGAGCTGGTCGTCCTGGGTGGGCTGGACGGGGCCGTCCTTGGGGAGCGAGCCGACGATGGACACGGCCTTGTTGAACTTGGCTTCGACAGACATGATGATGCGAGTATACGAGCGATTAGGTGGAGGTGGTTAGGAATGGAGCTGAGGGGTTGAATCCACGGGGACGGAGGGGGGCCGGCCAGGAGAAACGGCGAAGCGGCTGGACAGTGCGCACGGCCTTGGTTGTGTGCTTTTCACGCTGCACCGGTGCCTTTTGGGCGTGTTTGCCCCAGCGATTTCGGCAGGATTTGGCTGAAAGCCCAACCCAACACTCGACCGCCTCGATCTGCACCTCGAAAATCCCCTCCCAACGCTGCAGCCGCCGTGTGGAGGCGGCCGTGACATCAAACATTCATTGTTGCCTCGCCGACGAAGCTGACGCCGTGATACACGTGTGACCGAAGCTCGAGTCGCAACCAAGTCACCCGCTCTGGCATGACCCCTTTGAGCCTCTTCGGGGGCCAACCGGGCGCTTTGGCGGCCAAAGTAGACGAGGGAAAGGGAGCCGGGAAGCGTCACAGCAACTTCGTGACGTCGCGGTGACGCGCCTGTATTATTCTCGCACGAGTGGTGCCCGATCACCACACGCCTCCCCGCTAGGATTGGCCGCGCTGTTGCGTGGCGTGTTCTGCAGCGTCCAGAGCTCCGCCCGACGGTCAGACAGAGCTCGGTCTCGGCTCGCGTCGCTGCGCTCATCGCCCTCCTCCAGCCAACCCTCATCCTGGCAAACCCCGCTCGGTGCCTCACCTCTCTCTCGTGCCGTTCGCTGATCCGGGCTCCGCTCCCGCTTCTCGACGTCGCCCGCCGCGCCTCAGCCGTTGCCCTCAACCCAAATTTGGCGGCGCGACTCTGCTGCTTCTTCCCGATCCGCTGTTGCCGTTGCCAGTTGGCATCGGCCTCGCAACCGGCTCTGCAGGACAGCCAACCTACCATTGCCGGCCAGTCGCTGATCAGCGTGGCTGGCGTCCCGATCGTGTTCTGAATCCCTGTAGCCCTCTCCGAGAGAAGCCGCTCCCACTCTGCGTCTGGCTCCGGGATCAAAGCACTCCGACTGCTGCTTTGCGAGCTTTCCGGTTGAGCAGCATCGGTCGTCCTAGTGACAAGGCTGAAGGATCAGCTCTGGTGCCTTCGTTTGATCGTCTTGCAGTGCAGTCTCCTTAAGGAGGCAGTCCCAGAGACGCCGTGCTTTCTCTTTTGAACCGTCGAGGCTATTCAGAGCGGAGGCTGTTCCGGACATTGGCGGACCCTTGGTCGATTTGCCGTATCTCTGTTAGGTGTTGAATACACGCTTCGAGCCTCGACGCGAGCTGCAAGCGCCACGAGCGTCAGTCGCGAAGCCAGCCGCCAGGGCCACCACGCGCGGCAGTCCCACGCACAAGCACCGTGCCGATCTCACACGCCGCGACGGAAAACGCCAAGGCAGGGGCACGCCTCGCACCGAGCGCCATGTCCAACCACCAAGACCCAGCTTCCGAACCTTCCCTCGAATCACCACGCCCGACCGCTGTACCAGCATCCACACCTGCCGCTCCGCCTTCCGCTTCCGATTCGACGCAGGTCCCAACCTCTGAGCCTCTCGAGCATCCTTCGAGCGCCTCTACGACACTACCTGCCCCTGCTCATCTACCGCAGCTGGATCGGTGTGCTCGCGACTCGTCTTCGTCCCTCTCGCCCGCACCTTCATCAACCCCTTCTGCGCACTCTCCGCAGATCTCTCAATCGGCTCCAGCAGCTTCCGAGAGTCATAGCACACGCTCCGGTCAAGCTTCTGCTTCTGCGCGAGAATCCACCGTTCCATATCCTGAGCGATCGCCTTCGATCCAACACTGCCCGCCTCCATCCGACTCGCTTCGAACGCCTCCACCACATCATCGCCCGCTCGCTAGTGGTCAGGTAGCTCCGAGACCCGATTCGCTTCCGGGTCAACCTTCCGCTTCGAGCGCGCAGCAAGGTCAGCCACACGGCTTCCATCCACCCCAATCTTCGCCGTTCCCCAGCGAGGAAGGCCGCGTCGCAGCGCACGTATCACAGGCTCGTCTTCTTCCGACGCCATCCACGCCAGCAGCTGTCCACTCAGGCTCACAGTTCCCGCATCATCAGCAGCACCAGCCGAATCCGCACGGATCGAGTCCGCAAAAGCGAGCCAAGCATTCAGCGCACGCATCTTCTCAGCACCCGTCTGCGCCTAGTCATCCTCAGGCTCACTTCGTCAACCATCCACGCCAGCCTGAGCATCATCGCCTAGCTCCTCTGCCGCTGCCCTCCCAAGTGTCTCCTCCCTGGCACCGATCCGGATCACAGCCCGTGCCGTCAAGCCAGACTGGTCCAACTCGTGTCGCAGGCCGAGAGCATCCACAACTACGACAAGCTTTTGCCTTTCATCCTTACCCCTTTCCTCCCAACCACGGCCCTCCGCTTCGCCCTCCTCACATTTCTTCAGCCATGGAGAATCCCGCACAGCTAGCTCAGGCACAAGCCCAAGCACAGGCCCAGGCCCAGGCACAAGCCCAGGCTCACGCGCAAATGCAGATGCAGATGCAAGCCCAGATGCAAGCGCACGCCCAGGCGCAGCAGCAGGCTCACAACTTGCGACGGAAGAATGCGCAGGATATTCTCGTCGGCCAGGGCTTCCGTGGCTTGAAACGCGGACGTCCCACCGATCGCAGCCTCCCGCCTTCCCTGAAGCGCCAGGTGCCCGAGTCGGCCTTCTACGCGGATCTGCAGCGCATGGAGAAGAACTTGGACTGGACCGTCGCTCGAAAGCGCGCCGAGCTTACCGACGGGCTCTCGCGAACGCCCAAAATCAAGCGAACCTTGCGCATCTTCCTTAGCAACACATGCGCCAACCAGCCATTCCAGATGGCGGAGAAGCAGAAGGCGAAGGAGCCTTCGGCTAGCACAGCAAACGCATCGGCGGAGAATGCCGACAGCACCGAAAGCAAGGCTGAGGGTGCTTCGAAATCGGCAGAGTCCAAGGAGGGCGAAGAGGAGGAGGACGCCGTGCCTTCGTGGACCCTGCGCATCGAGGGCCGTCTGCTCGAACCTTCTTTCAAGTCGCGCGCCAACACCGCGCTGTCGGCGCAGGCGAGCATCAACCGCACCGGAGCGCACAAGTTCAGCAATCTGGTCAAGACTTGCGTCGTCGAGCTCCAGCGCGATCCGGCGCTGTACCCGGACGGCAGCAACATCGTAGAGTGGCACCGACCCGTGCCTTCCGTTGCACCAGCGAGCGGCATGCAGGCCGGCGGAGGTGCCGGAGGATTAGGAGGTACCCAGGGCATGGAGGCGCCATTGGTCGCCAGCGCCGAGCCGGCATTGGACGGCTTCGAAATCAAGCGCAAGGGCAACGTCCCTACCAAGGTCAAGATCGTGCTCTACCCTGCCTACACGCCCGAACGCTACTCGCTCGCCCCAGAGCTCGCCACGCTTCTCGACATCAAAGAAGAGTCTCGCGCTGGTGTCATCTCGGCACTCTGGTCGTACGTCAAGGAGAAGAAGCTCCTCGACGAGACAGACCGTAAGAAGGTCAAGTGCGACGCCGCGCTCCGATCGCTCTTCAACACCGATACGATCAACTTCCACCACATCCCCGAGGTCATCAACCGCTATCTGCACCCCGCACAGCCGGTTGTGATCGAGTACTGGGTCCGCACCGACAAAGCCGAGTACAAGCACTCGACTGCCTACGATATCGAGCTTGACCTCGAGGACTTGGCGATTCGACAGAAGCAGCACAGCGTCCTTGCGCAGTTCGACACTGCCAATGACGCCACCTCTCGCGAGATCGCCGAGCTCGACGACAAGATCGCCCAGGCCGCAGCGACGATTCGCAACCGCGCAAGCGCTCGTGACTTCCTCGCTGCGTTTGCCAAGAACCCGCAGGAGCACCTGCGCACCTGGATCGCAAGTCAGGCTCGCGACCTGGACGCCATCCTAGGCAACAACCCGGTGCCGGGCGCGGCCGGATCCGTGTCCAGCTTCACTGCCGAGGAGATGCGCCGAGCAGAGACCTTCCGCGCCGCGTGGGTCGACGAGGCGGTGATCGTCAACGAGGCACAGAGGCTCGCTGAAAAGCTGCAGGAGCTTCAGTCGCAAGGCGCGCAGCCGCAGCCAGGCCAGCCTTGAGTTGGACCTCGCACTCCTCTTACCGACGCTTCGTATGTATCTGTAGCACCTGCCATACCACTTTTCAGTCATGTTCACCCTCAGTCCGACGACCTTAGTCTTGTTCGGAAGTCACGAGGGAAGATCGAAGAGATGCGCATTGTTCTGGAGAAGATCAGAGGCTGCTAGTGCGAGAGAACTTGGATGCTACGGATGCAAACTGCGGGGCTAGATGGAATATTCAAGTCGATGCTTTGGGGGGATACGGTTGGAAGAGGTCGCTGGAACGCATGAAAGGGACACGAGGCACTGGATGCGCGATTAGAAGCGCACGAAAGCAGATGCGTAGGAGACAGACGAGTCTTGCGGCGAGGTGCACTGGCTGCTTTGTTCGTACCTGGTGAAGCGGCACTCGGACTTGGTCTGCGCCGTCTTCTCGAGCTCTGCCAGCGCTGCGAGCAACACGCCGATCGGATGTCTCCCGCATACGGTGTTCTTCGTACTGCTGAGGTACTCTGCAAATGCCTTTCGCGCCTCGGCTGCAGTCTTGTTTTCCCCGCTCTGCGTCCACGGATAGGTGATGGCAAAGATGCCTTGCTCATCCAGAGCGCGGATGCTCTGATGAATTGGCGTGCTTTCGTATGCCGATCGTGGCGTCCTTGCCGAAAGCATCGTGGCTGCGCTGTCGTTCGCCGGCTTGTAGTATGTGTACCTGAACCTCGTACCCCAATGGCAAAAGTCGCTGGAAACGACAAAGAAGTTGCGCGAGTCATTCAGATACGGCGCCAGCAGCTTGCCGTAGACATCCTCGGTCTTGGTGTTGATCGCTCCAACCAGGATCGGTACAATCCGAATCGTCTTGCCTTCGAACACCTTGTAGATGTACGGCAGATGCATTTCCATGCTATGTTCGTCTTCATCCTGAGACTGCGTCATGGTCTCGAACTTGCCCGTCGCTTTGAGCTCTTCGGTCACTTGGCGGTCAACCTCGAGATTGCCGAGTGGGGTTGCATAATGAGAGCAGCGAGAGACAGCGCATCCGTCGAGATAGACGTGGTGCGAAGGGCCGAGGATAAAGACCCTCTCGATGGAAGCGGCGTCGATGCATTTGTAGGCATATGCAGCTGCACGGCCGGAGTAGGCAAAGCCGGCGTGCGGACCGATGATGGCACGGCAGGTCGGAAGGGGCAAGGGCAGTGCATCTGAGCTCGGCTTGTTATCGCAGACGGAAAGTGGCGAGGGGAGCTGGTCTGCGTTGACGTCGCTGAGCCATTCAGCGAGAGATTCATCGAGCTCGGCCTGGTCATCGGTGTACCAGCTGCCTGCATGCGAGGCCTGCCTTGTCGGTCCGGATTGTGGAGCCATTCTGGGAGAAGCCGAAGCTCGCAAGCTCTCAAGTGAATGTAATCGGATTAGGAGCCCAGAAAGGAGGACTCGATGGTGTTGAGGATGATTTGGTCCAGTCGCAGTAACTTAGCCGCCTATCTTTTAGCGGGCGCTTGGACCCTGCAGCTTGACATCAGCCCTTGGCTCGTGCGTATTTTTGGCCCGCTGTTAGGCCCTGTCTTGCTCGCCTTTTTGAAACATGCGCCTCGCCTCATCGGGATCAAAAACCCCGATATCTTGCGGCTTCAAGATCAGACACGTGATCTTTTCTCAAAGCTCGGCCGAGCTTGGCCTCAGCTTGCGCGCGGTTCTTCGCGCTCCCAAGGGCGGAATTCAGGCGACAGTCAGGCTGCCCAATGAGAGGCAGTCGAGAGCTCAGACAGACCCACATCGCTGGCTGGCAGTCTCTGAGCAAGTGGCGCGCGCGAAGCTATGCTCAGCCCGAGGACGCTGATCTGCAGCTGCAGACCTTAGGGCTTCAGCGCGCCAGTGCAGTCAGCTGCAGCAAACGACGAGCGAGGGCCAGACGGCACCGTTCAAGGTCTCGCCTGGCTCGCCGTCACTATCGTCTAACCACCAACACATATCTCAAGATGGCTTCCGCTAACATTTCCAAGAAGAGAAAGGTAAGGCATCACACATACAGCCAGACGCCTTTGCACATCGCACACATCATGCTCGAGAGCCTTGCATCGACAAACCAGACGCTTTCCCGACAGCGCAATCGAGACCATCATTGCATCTGATTCGACATCGGTGGACCACGCATATGATATCGCCATCTTCTACGCACGAACATCGCCACGTATACCCAGAGACAGCAAGAGTGCAGGACGGATGCATCTATGACACCGAGCGAAAAGCAGGATTTGCGACTGTATTGGACGCAGTGCTAGCATGGACAGGACGGAAGGCAGCACAACCGGCATGTTCCCCAGCAGTCTCTTGTCCGACCGAGGCTCGTTTGAGTGCGCTCGTCCCAGTCGACGATATTCGAAGCTCACTCGACCCCGGCACTTGCAGCATCACCGGAGACACCATACGTCCATCGCTGCCTGCCAACAAGCGAGACATTACTCTACAAGGAGGTTGTGACCGCCCACGCGCTTTTGGCCCTTTCACCTTCACGAGCGTCTTCGGACGTCCAATATACGCTCTCGAAAAAATGCTCTCAGACCCCTTCGCCATCGCCACAGCAGTTCTACCTTCGCATTCGACCTCGACCAGCGCCCCCGCATTCGCTCTCGACATGATGTTGTGCGCTCTTGTGCACAGAGAAGTCTGCGCGTCCACAACACGCTCGCCTAGGATCAAACCGCTGACCCCGCATGTCTTCGTATTGCCTACACCTTAGTTTGTCGCTGACGGTGTCTTCGCCGCCGAGCTCAACGAGTTCTTCACTCGTGAGCTCTCCGAGGAGGGATACTCTGGTTGCGAGGTCCGTGTTACGCACGCCCGCACCGAGATCATCATCCGCGCCACCCACACCCAGGAGGTCCTCGGTGACAAGGGTCGCCGCATCCGCGAGCTCACTGCGCTCGTGCAGAAGCGATTCAAGTTCCCCGACAACTCGCTCGAGCTCTACGCCGAGAAGGTGCAGAACCGTGGTCTCCACGCCGTCGCCCAGTGCGAGTCGCTCCGCTACAAGCTGCTCGGCGGTCTCGCTGTCCGCCGTGCCGCCTACGGTGTGCTCCGCTTCGTCATGGAGTCGGGCGCCAAGGGTTGCGAGGTCGTCATCTCGGGTAAGCTGCGTGCTGCCCGTGCCAAGTCGATGAAGTTCACCGACGGTTTCATGATCCACTCCGGTCAGCCCGTCAAGGACTTCGTTGACGAGGCCGTCCGCCACGTGCTCATGAAGCAGGGTGTTCTCGGCATCAAGGTCAAGATCATGCAGGGCTGGGACCCCGAGGGACGTGCTGGCAAGCCCTTCCCCCTCCCCGATGCCGTCACCATCCTGGAGCCCAAGGAGGAGGCCCCCATCCTCGCCCCCGTCTCCGAGTCGCGCCAGGCCCCCGCCGAGGTTGCCGCCCCTGCCCAGGCTGCTCCCGCCGCCGAGGTCCAGGCCGAGGCTGCCTACTAAACGGGCCCGCCCAGCGGCACCTGCACTTTCCCCTTTTGCAACTCTCGCCCTCTCTCTTACCCCCGCTTCCCTACACTCCCCCCTTTCTAGTTTCGAATGCAGGATGAAGCGCGGCTGTCTTGCGACATTGGCGCCTCACCTGTCCCATTTGGTCGTATCGACATGATCGGCCGTACACACACCACGCGGACGCTTCGCTCTCCACGCACTCGTTCGCACCTTTCCAACGGGTGGTCTGTTGCAAGCAGCCCTCGTCTGGGATGAAAAATAACATCATCGGCCGTCGTGCCACGTTGCTTCCATGTCGTTTGCTGTGGTCTTTGGATCTGTGTGATGCACGAGTGTCAGCTGCCCTGTGCTCGGCCCAAGATGGACATGTCTGATCGGTCCGATACCTCGCAAAGAGGTCACGATGACGGAGGCGTTAAAGCTGCATTTGTTAGGGCGCAGAAGGGCACAAAAATGGATTCTTAAAAA
Organism: Moesziomyces antarcticus; assembly: GCF_000747765.1. Lineage (NCBI taxonomy): Eukaryota > Fungi > Basidiomycota > Ustilaginomycetes > Ustilaginales > Ustilaginaceae > Moesziomyces > Moesziomyces antarcticus. The sequence continues at coordinate 246,020 of NW_014639000.1, forward strand.
GGGCTGCTGCGGCCATGTCGAAGCTGCGGACCCGCGACTTGGCTTTTGACCGCGTTCTTGCGAACGACGATGGCTTTGTTCCGCAGACGTCGCTTTAAGGAGCAGCACTCAGGAGAAACACGCCAAAGCACTGCAGACCACACGAGCAACAAAAGATGATCCTCACGACGTCGTGCTGGATCCACGCATTCGGAAGTGATACGAAGAAGCAGACTGAGAGCAAAGGTTGGGGGGAGGAATTGGTCGCGATGTGCCTGACCGGCTCCCTTCCCCGCTCTTCACGCCGGACTGGGCTGGATGCCCGAACAACCCGTACGTAGCGAGTCTGATGATCGGCTCTGCCCTTGAAAGAAGAAAATTGAATAACCCGAATACAAAATGGACGTGGCCCCCAATTCTTCTCGGCACTTCAAACGCGCAACGCTCAGAGGGAGGAGACAGGGAGAGAGAAGAAAATGAGAGGTTGCAAAAAAAAGGGCAGCAGAGCTCCGAAAGCGTTGGGAGCGAAAAGAAGGGGGAAAACGAGGCAGAAGCAGATGCAAAGCCAGAGAGAGAGAGAGGAAGACGAGGTCGAGGCTGTGAGCTGGTGTGCCGCTGGCCGCTTCCGTCTGGGCTGGGGGCAGCAACGCGATCGTTCGAGGGCTACCTTCTCGCTCCTCTACACACGATCTTTTGTTGGTGTTATCGCATCTCCACCGTCTCTCTACGTCGGACAGTACGTGTCATCGTCCCAGCACACTTGGCGACTGTCGAAGTCGTCGCACACACCCCCCGCCGACCACAGCTCCAGCTCCAGCGTTGGTTCGACTTTGCGTTGGACGCAGAAAAGAAGACGAGCCGCTTGCTCCAACACTAGCCGGCTTCAAAGACACCCATCGCATCCAGTTCTGCCTTTGCATCCTCATCTCACGACATCTTCGTAGACAGAGCAGAGACTAGCAGAGCAGGGTCGCACTCTGAAGCACCAACAGCACGTATTGCACGAGCCGCTCGATTCTTCTTCCGAAGTCCAACCCAGTCTTGAGAAGCTGCTCAGAGTCTTGCACGGTCCCTGTCTCTCACCGGCACAGGCTTTGCCCGACTCATCGAGCTTCCCCTACGCCACCATCGACCCACAGATTCACACAGCAGTTAACTGACCAGCATCCCGCTTCCATCATCTTGTCGCCATACCACCTTCGACTTCATCAGTCCGCTCTCGCCGTTCCGCCCCTTTTAGAAGGTTAGTTGCTTTCCCTCCATCACTCGATTCTGCTCTGCGTCACCGCGGGGCACAGTTGTCACGACGTCGCAGCATCGCCCCAGTCTAGCCCTCATCCGCGCCAGATATGCGCCCAGCCAGCGTTCTTTAGCTCCGTATCTTTGCGAAGTCATCTGCTAGGGCAGGGTCAGGTCCTATGACATTCTCATCACACATGTCGGAAGCGACGTTTGGTCCACGCAGGGCTTGCCATGATATCTGCTCTGGCCCCTCACGTCCACCAGTCTTCGGCCACTGCCCCCGCCCGATGATCGTGCCATTCGATCGCGGCGGAAGCTGGCTGGTTCGCCAGCGAGGATAGACATCGCAATTGATGGCAAACACACGACTGTCTTGCTGCCAGTGTCGCTTCATCGAGCAGTCCCCTCGCCAACTCCATGTGCCAAAACTCATACTGACAACCGCGTCGACCCGACTGTTCCGTCCATCCACCAACACAGAACACGCCTGAAAGGAACTAAGACGACCGCACGCAATGTCGGTCGCAAACAGAAACCCTTTCGCCATTCTTGGTGGTAAGTACGACGCACCTGCGTGGTCACAGTCTCGCGCAGCGGGGAGGACACGTTCCCTTCGCTGCTACACCACACATTCTTGCGCTAGCACACAATGCTAACCTTCCCCGTATTACATCCTTCCTCTCATCTCAGACGACGGCGAGGACGTCGCCGCCCCCAAGGCTGCCCCCAAGGCCGCCGCCCCCGCTGCTGCTGCCCAGCCTCAGCGCAACATCCCCGGTGCCGGCAACCAGCGCCGTGGCCCCGCCAAGAACAGCGCTCCCCGCGCTCCCGCCGCTGACGCCGCCGAGGGCGAGCAGCAGAAGGACGCCCGTAGCGGCCGTGCCCGCAACGGCGAGAGCCGTGGCCGTGGTGGCCGTGGTGGCCGCGGCCGTGGCGCGCCCCGAGGCCGTGCCTTCGACCGTCACTCGCAGACCGACCGTGTCGACTCGCAGAAGCAGGTCGCCCAGGGCTGGGGTGGCGAGGACGGCGAGAAGGAGCTCGACGCCGAGCAGAAGGCCGAGGCCGACGCCAAGGCTGAGGGCGCCGACGCCGCTGCCGCTGCTCCCGCCGCCGAGGCCGAGAAGGTGCCCGAGGAGGAGGAGGACAAGACCATGACCCTCGACCAGTACCTGGCTGCCCAGGCCGGCAAGAAGCTCAACATCGAGTCCAAGGCTCCCCGTGAGGTTGCCAGCGACGAGTCTGCCTGGTCCAAGCTGACCAAGCACCAGAAGGAGGAGGCCGACTACTTTGCGTCGACCAAGACGCAGAAGGCCAAGACCCGCACCCAGAAGGAGGGCAAGCAGGTGCTCGAGATTGAGCAGACCTTCAACCAGCCCGCCGTTCAGCGCGGTGGCCGTGGTGGTGGCCGTGGCGGCAGCCGCGGTGCCCCCCGTGGCGAGCGTGGTGCTCCCCGTGGCCGTGGCGGCCGTGGTGGCCGTGGCAACAACGCCTCGGTGAACCTGGCCGACAAGAACGCCTTCCCCTCGCTCGCCTAAATGGCCTAGCGAGCCCAGCAGGCAAGCCATGACCGCCGGGGTCGCTGCGTTTGATGCAGTCCATATGCTGACCGATCCCGACGGTCCTGCTTGGTCTTGCCCTGCACTTTTGACGGCGGACTCTTTTGAGCGATGGAACACAGGCGTGTTGCATCGCTCATCGTTCCCTCGCCCCCTTTCGGACATGCTTTGATCCCTGTCTCGCCCCGTCGCCGCGGTGGCTGGGAGAGCGGATCGAAACGCCCAAAATTCACCATGTTCTGCACCCTGTCGCCGTCATCCCCCCCAAAAAGCAGATTGTATTCTTTCTCGTCGTCGTGATGTCCCCTTTTTTGCTCGAAGAGATTTCCGTTCCGGACTAGACCCGCAGTGAGTTCGGCCAGTGTCTCGCGCTCGTCGTTGCATCGTGGCCCGAGGCGACATGATGGGACTGTGTACGATTGAGCGTCATTAGCACGGAAGCGGTGTGAGCAGAGTGGCGGCATCGATGGTGGTGCGCAACAAGTTGAGAGTGTTAAAGCGAGTTGCCTCCTGACTGCGAAAAAAAAGGCCAGGCCAAGGTCGCGTCGTCGGAGCGCGTGAAGCTCGAGACAGGGGTCCTGCGAAATATGAAGCCGAGTGTCAGAGGAGTGTTGGTTTTGGCTCAGGTGGGTTGGAGCGCCCTTGTGCCTCCACACAGTCGAAGTTGGATTGTGTGCAGCCTCGCAGCGGCGGTATTTTGGCGCGCTGGGGCAGGAAGGATAGGGGTCAAAAAATGCAGGGTTGCAAGACTGCCAACTTGTGCGCATGGCCACTGTCGGAGTTGACCAGCTTTCCATCTGCAGAGCGGCTTAAGACTGCTTCCCGTTCGAGCTTGCCCGGCTCAGTCTTATGAAGGCCTGCTCGTCATCCTCAACCCCTTCCTTTCACCTCCATCGCGGCTCTATCTGCCATCCTGGACCGCACGTTGCGCTCTGTGCTCCTCCTCACCAGGAGTTCACTTGCACGCACAACCACATCCAGCTGCTAACGACCCTCTCGCACCACCCCTCACGACTCCTTGACGATCTGTAACGCGACAAGATAGACTACACAACGACAACATCGAATCACAAAGCTTCTGCCTCATCACAACCGTTCAAGTTCCACCAGCATCCAAGCATGTTTGCACCTCCAAGCCCACACATGGGCCATCGTCCAGCATCGGCTGCTGCTCATCAAGGCTACGCTCATCCTCAGATGTATGAGCTCCCTTCTTCTCCCATGCCTCAGGACTATCGTATTCAGAGGAGCAGCTCCTTCTCCTGGAAGCCCGAGCTTGGCCTCCCGCCACCGCCGAGCCAGATCGATGCGCTTGGCGATTCCATCCACCATGCACTCGTGCCTCATCGTCCCGCCTCTCGCGCCCGCTCCGTCTCGCCCGCCACACGCGTCCCCTCGCGGTACGATCTGGAGTTCGGAGGTCTCGAAGATCCCTCAGAGCATCGCGACCGCACTCAAGACCACATGAACATGGTCACCAAGCACCCCAAGGTCAAGATCGACATCGTCCTCTCCAGCAACGTCTTTGAAGCCGGAGGAACCCTCAGCGGCAAAGTCGAACTCACCTGCACCACCAGCCAGCGCCTCCGACTCGGTCAGATCGCCATAGAGCTCGAGGCTGTCGAGCAACTCACATCTCGAGACCATGCAGCCACGCAGCTCTTTCTCTACAACCGCACCATGTTCCAAGGCGACGACCTCCCTCCTTCCAATGCTGTTCTGCCCGCTGCTCCCATCAATGGCTACTGGACCGCCCGCAAAGGCCGCACCACCTTCCCTTTCAGCTTCCGCCTGCCTTCCTCCGCCCCGTCTTGCGTCACATTTGCCGGCAACGCATCCCTCCGCTACGGCCTCAAGGCTACCGCGCAAACCTGGTACAACGACGACAAGATGATCGTCACGGCGAGACGCGAGGCCTTTGTGCTCGAAAAGTGGTCCGACGTGCATAACCCCAGATTCTACGAGCCCGTCGACGTCGTCGGAGACACCCGCCTCTTCATGGGTGGCAACGGTGCTGTCTGGCTCGAAGCCGGCGTGACCGAGCAGCTCTTCTGGGGCGGCGGACAGATGCTCGTCAGATGCGGCATCAAGAACAACACCAAGCGCCACCTCAGCGGCATCAAGATCGCCCTGGCTCGCCGCCTCATCTTCCCCGTTGGCAGCGCAGAGGGTGTGCACGAGAGTGCAGAGAAGATGTCTCTCGAACCTCGCATCACCGAGATCGTCCACGACCAGATCTTCAAAGGCCGCGACTACGAATTTGCGCCCAACGCCGAGTCCGTCTGCACTGCCGCCGTCGACATCCCCAGGGACCTTCGAACCATCCGCAAGACGCGCCTGTTCGAGGTGCGCACCTATGCGCTGGTGAGCCTCTTGCTCGGATCCTTTGCCAAAGATCTCACCATCGAGATCCCCATCTACGTCGCACACACTGCAAGCGGTCAGCCTCCGGCACGCGAAGGCTTGGACGATCTGCGCAACGCACTGCCGGTTCACTCGCTTCCTCAACGTCCTCACTCCTCGATGGGCCATTCGCATCATCATCACGGCCATCACCATCATGCGCATGGTGCGCCAGCACATCACGTCCACGGCGCCATCCCGCAGATGGAATCGGGCATGCTCGAGGTCGAGCGTCTCGCTGCCGAGCGAGGCTGGTCTCCGGCTCCTATGCTCAATCATCACAATCAGGCCGGACCCTCCACGCGACCTGCCAGCACCGCACCGGGCATGATCCAGCTTCCTGCTCAGGCCCAGCCGTTCACCTTGGGACCAGACGGCCATGTGCAGTGGAACCCCACAGCGAACAGCTGGAACGCCAGTCGGCTCATTGCCCCGGCCGACGCCGGTCACACGATTCAGCGCTCGATGAGCGCCGCGCCGGATGTCTTCCACAACATGCCGCCCGCCAGTCCGCTTCTTCAGGGTCACGGCGGTCAAACAGCGTGGGCTCCACCGCAGCGCTCCATGTCCGTGTCTCCAGGACCAGCACAGCACGCCCAGCCACCCGTCTTCAGCCACGCTCCTCAGCTCTCCGGCGTGCCACCACCGCAGTTCGCCCCGACAGGCGATCACGGGACGTCTATGTCGGCTCAGGCGCCATTTGGAGGAGCTAACCCGTCGCAGCCTGTCTACCAAGCTCCGACCAGAGAAACCCTTCCACCGATGCCAGAGCCGCAGTCGATCACCAGCGCGAACCTGGCCCAGTTTGCCACGCCACCCATGCAGTCGCTGCCATCCGGCTTCTCAGCTGTTGGTGCTTCGCCAATCGCTGGTTTGGCCACCATCGACGAGGACGGCGAGTCTCAGGCAGGCACAGTTAAGACGCTGCAGAAGCTGCCAACCATGGGCAAGAACGGAGGCGGCGGCGGCAAGGGCAACAGCGTCTCTCGCAACAACATCGCGCAGTTCGAGGCGATGGCCGAGGCCGAGGAGGATCAAGAAGAGGTCAAGCGTCAGATGATTGCCATGGGCATGCAGCCGGACGAAGATGCTTTCTCGGCGCCGACGCAGCCTCCTCAGGTAATTGCGGCGGATGTTCGGGCTGCAGATGGCTACAGCGAGGCCGTAGCAGCAACTTCAGCAATGTTGACCAACAGTCGTGTCACCGTCGATTCCTCTCAGACATCGTCCACTGCCTCTCATCGGCCGCGCGCTAGCGATATCTTCCAAGGTCTTGGACGCAGCGAGCCTCGGGTCAGCGCAGAGAAGGAGCGATCGGCTCCTGTGCTCACGATGGCATCTGTCGAGCCTTCGGCGACGGTCGTCGAGCGCACGCCAGAGTCGTCGACAGACTCGCAGATGCGCAAGACCGGAGAAAGCCGCGTGAGCGAGATGCGTCGATCTTCAATCACGTCCTTGCGTCGCTCGTCTTCGTCGCAAGGCTTCGGTCTCGAGGCCCTGGAGACGAAGCTCGCACGGTCGACAACACCCAAGATCGGCTCAAGCTCGCAGAATACCGTGGTCATGGCCAATGTCGGTCGCACTGACAGCAGTTCCAGCCCGCTGGCCTCCCCCGTTGCGCGTCAGGACGAAGGCTCGAGATCGCGCAAGAACAGTGCTCTGCGCTCTGCGGCTCTGGCTCGCGAGGAGGCAGAACGCAAGGGTGCAGAGCAGCAAGCTCGAGCGGCCGAGGAGCGCGCTCGCCAGTTGGAAGCCGAGAAGGCCAGTCGTGCTGCAGCCGCCATCGCAGCGGCCGAGGCCGAAGCTGCGGCAGCCGAGCGAGCCGCAGCCGAGAGGGAGGCTAAGCGCATCCGCCAAGCTGAGCAGCAGAGGCAGGAAAGAGAGAGAGTGGCCGAGGAGGCGCGTCGACAGCACGAGCTGCGCAAGCTCGACGAGGCGCGAGCCAAGGAAGAAGCGCAGCGCGTTGCGAGGGAAGAGCAGCTCGAGCGCGAGAGGCAAGCGGAGATGTCGGCGTCCATGCATCGATCGGACGGAGGCTCGTCCGAGATGACAGTGAAGCCCGAGAGCGGAGCCATGGAGTCGCGCAGGCTCGGCAACATTGGTGCCGCCAGGTCACCTTCGTCGACTACTAGCTTGGAACGCATTCAAGCTGCGATCGCACCGGCGCCGGGCTCGATCGCGCCTTCAGTGCCGTCCAAGACGACGCGTCCGACCTTTGCCGCGCCGAGCAGAACGAGCGATCGGGATCGCGTTGTGCTCAAGCGGGAGGCGGTCCACCGCATCGATGGCTGGCTTTCCAACGCCGCCAGTCCGAACGCGTCGCATATGAACACGCCTGGCACACCGAGCGCCTCGGTTCTGTCGGTGCTTGCGAAGGACGAACCACGGGCATCTGCTTCGCGAGAAGACGAGAGGCAGTCATCGTTTTCGTATCGATCGCCATCGCAGGTCATCAACCCTCTGTGGGAGGGTAAGGCAGCTGGCTCTCGCAATGCCCGCACGTCGATTCCAGCCTCGCGGACGATGGCAGATCTGGTATCCACCAAGGCCTCGCTGGCCAGCCAGAAGGCCGCAGCGGAGGACGATGAGGCTGTGCCGCAGCTGTCAGCCGAGCTTCGAGCGCTGGTCGATGGTTCGGAGATCCGAAGCGCTCACAGGACCAGCACAGCTCTCAAGGACCATCCGATCAGCCGCCGGCTGTCAGGCATGGGGTCGACGCAGAGGCCAAGCGAGGCTGATGCTGCAACAGCTTCGGCTGTATCGTCGACGGAAGGGACAAAACGCGAGCGTCACATTTCAATGCCGTCGTGGCCCCGACCGGCGACGCTGAATCTCGATGTTTCAAGGGGTGCGGGACCGGCACCAGCTGCGGTCAGCTCATCGGAGCGCCGCTTGTCGCGCAACCCCGAAGCTCGGGAAGTCGCGATTCCGTCTCGGGTTGAAAAGACGCTCGTAGCGCCGATATCGGAAGCCAGCGCGAGCGACAAGCAGCCAGGCTACGACGCACGCTCGGCTCGCGGAGGAAAGGGTGGACGTGTGGCATCGGTTGCACAGCTGTGGTCCAAGATCGCTGGAGATGACGAGCCTGGTGCGGCTGACGGTGAGAGGAGCTCGTTGGCCGCGCCTCAGGGCGATTCCGGCCCACGATCTGCCTCGCCGTCGAGCGCATCGACAGTGAAGCCCAAGGCACGCCGATTGTCGTCCGCGACTGGAGGCGCCCCTGCACTGGACTTTAGCAAGAAGGCCGCGACACCCTCGGCTACGGGCGGTGTAACGGCCATCGTGGCTACCTTTGGCGCCGCTTCGAGTGCTTCGAAGCCGGAGTCGCTCAAGAGCTTCACCGCCCCGCAATTCCTCAACACGAGTGTTTCAAAGCCGGTCTTTGCTAAGGTCGGCGCGCAGCCTGCGCCAAACTCGGCTGCAGAGGCGGCTGCGACGGCGGCAAGCAAGCCAGAGAAGCGTCCGTTGCCAAAGCCGGTGCTGGAGCCTGGAGCTGTGCCGGCACCTACGCTGGTGCGACCCACGGCCATGCGTGCATCCAAGGCGCCGGCCGCAGAGCGCTCGTCGCGAAGGATCAGCACGCAGCTGCTGTCGACCTTCGAGAAGGAAAAAGCGCCCAAGCTCGAGCCGGCCGAGGTGGCGTCGGTGCGCGACATGATGAGCAAGGTCGCGGTGGATTCTACGATTCTGGGAGCGCTCCAGGCGAACGATGTGCACGATGGAGCCACCCTGCGATACCCCGACGGCACCGAGATCAAGATGAGCGGCCGAGGCACCACCAAGGCCATCGGGGAGAACAAGCTTAAGAGCCTCCGAGCGGTGTGGGGTAGCTGAACGCGCACACACTGATCAAGGGAACCTGGGCGTTTGCCTCACACGGACTAATGAATATGCTTTGATGTCATGATGAGATTGATGACAGTGTGGTCTGGATATGAGCGGCATCGAGAGTGGCCAGTAAAGACACATGAGACATGCTGAAGAATCGTCCTCAAAGATTTGGGGGCCAGGCGGAGAAGGACGGTTTAGGGGCTGCGGGGCGTTCTATCGGAAGATGCAGCGCGCAGAAGAGCAGCTGTGGGGCTATGGAGCAGAGGGCCAATCGATTTCGACTCTCGACCCGCGTGGGCGGGAAACAGGCAGGAGGGCAGGGCCCGTGGAATCTCGGCACCTCTCCGATCCACGCGCGCGTTCCTGGCCAGAAAAAAAAAGAGGTCCCTCGGCCTTCCCTTTTGAGTCACACATCGGAAAACTGCTGATGTTGGGATCCTAAACATCCCCCACCTATGCTGTGCTGTCTTCTTTCCTCTCAACCATCATCCTTCCGCCCTTTCCTTGCCTACATCAGAATCTCACTAGAATCCTTCTAGGCAGAGTCTACTCCTGAGCCATGCTGGAAACTTCGCAGGCCAACGCGCTGGTCTACTCCACGCTATGCGGCTTCATGCTTGTCGGTCTCTATGCCGGCTTCAAGGTTCGCAACACCACCGATTTCCTTTCGGGTCTCCGAACGCAGAGTGGTACGTAGAAAGACTCCGAGATGAAATGACGTTGCATGTTATGATATTCTTCGGGTCCAGCTGACGCTTAACTTTGATTTCCTTGTCCGCACAGTTTTGCCACTCACGCTTAACTGGATCGCATCAAGTTAGTATCCGGACTCGCAGTTCCCCTCTTTTGAAGTTTAAAAGTCCTGCCTCCATCATCCCACCGCTGCACACAGCGGACTCGAACGGATGCACACAAAGAGGCAGGCAGGCCGGCCGCCCGTGGCGATGCGGGTCTTGCCGCAACATGCTGTCTCGATATGACAGGTACGTACCCTTCGCGATCCCCCTTCCTCGATCATCTCGGATCATCTCCCCCTACTCTTGTCGCCCCTCGGCTCGACGCCTTTTCCCCTGATTTGATGTTGGCCCTTTTGGGTTTCATGTTCTCCTCGGCCTTTAGTGGCGAGGCGCAAGAAAGCCGACAACCATACGGTCGCACCAGGATCAAGAGAGCTTGCATCAAGCCGACAACCGAGGCTCGCATAGCAATATGGAATCGGACTTCACGAGCGATACGAAACCACTAAGCTGTTCAGGCCAACGCCGCGGCAAGGAGTCGAGCAGACGTCAAGCCTTACAAAGACCAAACTCAATCAGTTTGGCATCAGCTACGGGTGCTTGCGTGTCTGGCCCGCAGAAGCCATCGCCTGGTCTTGTGACCGCGCGATTGTGTGACTGCGGGTCCTTGGATTGATTTGTTGGAGAAGAAGGCTGGGCTTCGTGCCTCGCCCTAACCTGCAGCACATTGATTAGGCACGACGGGCTGAGATCATACCGTCATCGGCCTCCTTGGTCCGTCTCAGTGCTTCTGCTGTAGTGTGTCCGCCATCGAATCAGCCTTGTCTCTCAACATTGCTGGATCGATGCACACTCGCCTCAGCGCACTGAGGCGGCCAGGTCGCTGATATTACCTGATCGAGTTAGGACTCGCGAAGGGAATGCTGCATGCCTTTTCATCCGCTACCCCACATGTACACTCTCTTTGTACTGCTCTTGCTGGCCGCCGGTCTGCTCTAGGGTCTGCCCGCCTGCTGCGGTCTCGCCGTCGTTGAAGGCGACCGCAGGGCAGAGGCAAGGCAGGCTCGAGGGAAGACCAGAACCAGTGGAGCTTCCGCCTCAATACTGCCCGGTGTCTCGTCGAAACGAGATTGCTGCAGACGATCTCGCTGCTGGCGGCGGAGACAATAGGCTTCATCCGGACAGCAACACGGCCTCGTAGGATCGCTTTCCTCGACAAGTTCCAGCAGTGTCTTTTCAGCGCGCCTCGATGCTGGAAAGACTTGCTAGTGGCTGCTGCGAAGTTGCACGCTCTTGCTTGTTCCACAGGCGCAGCCATGTGCGGGGGAAGTGGTCTCGCGAGGCCCCGTTGCTCGTCCTCAAGGCCTCACTGTGCTCCGTCTCCGGCGAGGTCGGTCTTGCACCGTACTCGCGGTTGTCTGCTGACGTACTCACACACCCAACTTGCCTCACCTCGTTGTACATTTTTCTATTCAACAGACATGTCCTCGTCGCTCTTCTTCGGCTACCCTCAGCTGGCCGTCATCCCCAATGCCGGCATCCTCGGCCTGACTGCCTACTGCTTCTCGACCGTTGCCCCGCTCTGGGCGTTCGGCTGGCTCGGACCTCAGATTCGACGCATCTGCCCGGACGGCTTCACGCTGGCCGAGTACATCCGACGCAGGTACGGCTGGCCTGTCGGCGTCCTTTCGGGACTCATCTTTGTCGGCTTCATGTTCTGCTTTATGCTTGTTGAACTCAACACGTACGGATCGACGGTCAACGTGCTCGGCGGCGTCAACCCGACCATCGCGGCGCTCATCGTGGCGCTCAGCACGACCATCTACACCGCTTACGGCGGCTTCAAGGCGTCGCTCTACACGGACAACGTCAATGCGGTCATCATCATGATCTTTGTCGTGATCGCCTCGATCGCGGTGGGTGTCAACCTCGACATCGACCACGCGCGCGTCGAGTCGTCGGGCCTGCTCAAGCCGCAGCGACTCGGCGGCGAGCTGTGGTACATCCTCACCGCCGCGCTCGTCTTCAGCCAGATGTTCAACCAGGGCTTCTGGCAGCGCGCGTTTGCGTCCAAGAACAACAAGACGCTCTACCTCTCGGTCATCTTTGCCACCGTGCCGCTGTTCGCCATCTGCTTCATCGTGGGCATGGCAGGTCCGCTGGCGTGGTGGGCAGGCCTGTTCGACGGCCCTACCGCCGAGGACGACGGATCGCTCACGTTCTTCTACATCATCAACACGCTGCCCAACTGGGTGACGGGCATCGTGATCGTGCTCGCCGGCTGCCTCAGTTCGTCGGCGTACGATACGTTCCAGTCGGCGCAGATCTCGACGATCCAGAACGACGTCTTCCTCGGCCGCGTCAACATCTGGTGGTGCCGTGCGATCCTGGTGCTGATCAATGTGCCGTCGGTGGTGCTGGCGGTCAAGAACATTGACATCCTCGAGGTGTTCCTCGTGGCCGATCTTGCGGCCATTGCTTGCATTCCGGCGTTCCTGCTCGGTCTGGTGCCGCAACTCTACTTCCTCAACGGCGTCGATGCGGTGGGTGGCGCCGTGGGCGGCTTCTTGACGGTCTTCTTGTTCGGTACAGCCTTCTACGGCAGTGCCGAGGAGGGCATCAAGCTGCTGGGCCTGCCCAACGGCCTGTACATCGACGACTTCAGCGTGCTCGGCGCGTTCTTCGCCGCACCGCTCGGCAGTCTGGGCTGGACGTTTGCCACGTTCGGCATGCGCGCTGCCGCCACGTGGGCCTACTGCCGCTACACGGGCCGCGACTTCAACGTGTTCGAGTACCGCGAGTTCGACGTGACCAAGTGGGCGCTCCCCGAGGACAGGCCGGCGGACTTCCACGGCGTGCACGGCTCGGGCAATCCCAACGACGGCCACAAGCTCGAAGACCCCGCCGTGCTCCCGGAAGGCGCCAAGCTGAAGCGATACGGCTCGGAGGCCTCCACCAACTAATAGCGTTGGCGACCTGGAAAGAATTGCTCCTTCTGGACCGGATCTCCCAGTGCGCGCGCTTGCGTTCAACACTCAAGTCCAGCGCCAATCACAAACTCAACCCAATCTTCGCTTCTTGCGAACTCCTTTTTCTCTCCATGCTCGCGTCTCTTTTCCTTTCTCCCTCGCGCACTCAAGCGCGCTAACTTATGCTCGGTATGCCCTCCCTCTTCTCATGTGTCTTTGGCAGCGGTGCTTGAAATGCACCGCTTTTTGGGAACATCGTTGTGCGAACATTGTTGTGTCGAAAGCATGTGTGGCCAGCTTCGAATGTGCGGATTGCACAGCGAGTGAGGGGAAGCGTACAAGTACAAGTGGTGGGAGAGGGTGTGTGGATCAGTCCAGGAGTCCCTGTTCGCGCTGGTCGTGGCGCACAGCGAGGGCTTGGTCCATGATTCGGGCAATTTCAGCACGTTCTGCTGCCTTGCTGGGATCGTCGGGTGGATCCATGGGTTCGTCGTCCGCCGCTGAGGGTTGGGCGGAGGTGGGAGAGGATGAGGAGAGATCGATTCGGAGCGTGGTGTTCCTGGGCCGGGGGCGCGAACCTGTTGCTAGGGAGGCGAAACGCAGGATGCGTCCCATCTCGCGCTCGCGTGCGTCCATCTCATCCTCCTCGTCCTGCGCGGATGGAGCAGCGGAGGTGGGCGTGAACCGCGTACCGACAGTGTTGGGCACATCGACGGTATACGCGGTACGTGACGGAACCGTCTTGGCAGTCGCAGTGGATGTAGCCGGGGCAGAGGTTGCAGGTTTGCTGGGTGTGCGTTCTACAGCGCCGTCAGATTTGCCACGCTCGATAATGTTGAGTCCACCAAGCGCTTTATCCACCTCCTCCATGGTATGACCCGTCGAGCGCGCGGGTTGGCGTGGCGTACTGGGCTCCGCATCTGGGCTGGGCTGATCCAGCGCCTCAACCGCCTCGTCGGGAGCGTCGAGGTCGAGGCCATGTTGGGCTTCCAGATCCTCGAGCAGCTCCAACTCTTCATACCCGCCCGTATGCGCCGTGAGCTTCTGCCACTTGCCGCCCAACACCGCTGTGCCTTTGCTGTCCCCTTTGGCAGGCTCGTCGCGCAGCCCAATTTCTTTATCCGACAGCACCCAGCGCAAGATCCACTCCGAGCGCGCATAGCACGTGCGGCTACAGAACAGATCGCGCAGCTCGTCGAAGGTGTGGCCCGGCTCTCCCAGATCCCTGTCCTCCAATGCCTTGACCGACTTGCTTCTGAGGTCGATGCGAAACTTCCCCCTGCCCCCGGGTCCTGCTGCTGCCGGGGCACCGTTGGGACATGGCGGGTAGGAGCACTTGTGGGCGAGATTGCGTTCCTCCAGAATCTGCCCCCACGAGGCGGACGACAGGAAGAGGAGCGACTGCTTGAGTTCGGACAGCGTGGGTTCCGAGTGGATGAGTTTCTCCTGGTAGAAGAGGATCACGCGCTGGCGCTCCTGGTTGGACAGGATCGACGTGGTGAGCAGCTGGATGTCGGTCGGCTCGATCGGCGAAGCAGCGGTGGTGCTCGAGTCGAGGAACGGCTGCATCGCCGCTATCGCACCCTTGCTCCGTAGCACAGATGCGGCTGCCTGGGATGGAGATGCCACACGGGAGGCAGGTGTAGAGGTCGACGCACGCTGCGTGCGTTCCTGGACGTGCATCGAGGCGGCCGAACCCGGGATGCGGTTTGCATCGACCGGCGCCTTGCGTCGTGAAGACCCTGGTTCCGCCTCCGCCGCAGCGGAAGGTTGTATCGCTTTCGCCATGGTCGTAGCTTGGAGGTGCGAGAAACGTCGTCGCAGTCGGGTAGGAAGAAGTGCAACCGTGGGTGGAAGGTGGAGCTCAGTTTCCAGGCTCTCTGGACTCAGCTGGAGCTGTCGCGCTTCTCCGCGCCAAAATTGTTTCCCGCAGCCTGCCACCACTCCCGTCTCCCGAAGTTTCCATCCCCACAACACCAGGACCGACCGCTGCCACAAGACGTTCTGCAGCAAGCGTGGCACGGTCAAAGAAAGAGTCAGAAGCATGTCAGATCGTTGCATTGCATGCGTGAGGCTACTATGCGAGGAGCTCGTCGAGGCCGAGGCCCGGAAGCCCCTTTCGGGACCGATTGACCTTCCTGCCAACGAGCCAGGTGGTGATGCTCGCTGCGGAAAGCATGCCGAGCGCCCTGAGGATGACTGCGACCACGAGCGCCCTGCGCACGGCCGAGTAGAATGCGCCAAGCGCCATGCCGGACCAGTTGAACTTGCGCTCGATGCGGGTGCCGACGCTCGACTCCCAGCCGCGGACGACGCTGCGGTAGCGCCAGCCAAAGAACCAGATCCAGAAGTTGACGTCCGGGTAGGAAAAGCGCGGGAAGACCGAGGTGAGGCTGGGCGCGAGTGCGTGCGAGGCAGGCGGCGGATTGAGGTGAAACTCGTCGCGCACGCGTGCGATCACGCGGTTCGCCGACGCCATCGGCGACGACACGAGCTCGGCCGCACTCGGCATCGAGTTCGATGCATTCTGCAGCGGCGGAACGGACGGAAGCGACGCCCAGTCGCGCTGCGTTGACGAGGACGACGACTCGCCAGTGGGAGTGGTGGGCTCGCCAGAGCGGAAGGACGAGCTGCTTTGGAACGTGGTCATGTGCGAGAGCAGGTCGAGCGTCATGCCGAGCGTCAAGCCCCAGAGACGGAGCTCGGGTCGGACGGCGCCCTCTTCCATGCGCGCAATGTGGACGCCCGGCTTGTCGCCCATCGAAGAGTCGGCGTACAGATGCGCGTCGTCCTCGTTTTCATCCGACTCGGCCACGGCCACGGGCTCGTTGGGAAGCAGGATGCACTTGAAGTCCATCTTGCCCACGAGGGCACGCAAAACCCAACGCACGAGTGGCGACTTTGGCGCGAGCCTGCTGCTGATGTCCACCGAGGTGGTGCCCCACTTGGGCTTGGGCGTATACAGGAGCGAGATCGGGATCCAGTGTGCCGAAGCCACCTCGCTCGGCTGCAAGTCGGGCATCGGGCTGAACGGCGAGGTCTGCACAAATACGTACGGCGAGAGGACCATGAGCAGACGCTTGCCCAGACTCGTGGTGATCTCGCGGTCATCGAGCTGTCCGACGCAGGCAAACTCCTTCTCGGCGAGATCGATGCCCACCTCCTCCCATGTCTCGCGCATGGCGGTGTACAGGCCGTTCTCGTCACCCTCTTCTTTTCGCCCGCCGGGGAAGGCGACGTGCGCGGACCAGTTGTCGCCGATGCGCGCGGCGCGCTTGATGTACAGGATCTCGGGCGTGCCGCGCTGCACCCACGGCTGCTCGAAGAACGTGTTGAGCGTCGTCGACAGGTCGACCGAGCCCACGCTCGACGTCATCGAGGCATTGCCTAGCGAGGCCTGCGAGACATGCACGCCCGACTGGGCCATCTCCTGGCTCGCGCTCGGATCGGCAGTGCCAGGTTGCGAAGGAGCGCCAACGGGATGCTGACCCTCTGGATCATAGTGCTGCGCGAGCCATGCTTCGTCCTCGGAGGTAGGACGTACGCGGACGAGGATGGCGACCGATGCGCGGCGCGGCTGCGTGGGCGGACTGGCGATCACGCGTGGCGGGATGCGCGAGATGCGTGCGAGCGCATGCGCCAGGTGCGTCAAGATGGCACCGTTCGTGTTGATGCTCGATGAAGCCATGTTGCGCGACGGAATGTATGGCCTCGAAGCGGAGACAGAAGGGTTCGAACCGGCCGAGCGACGTTGAGAAGGAGGAGGAGGAGGGTTGCGTACGGCTGCAGGAGCAAGCGCGAGGGGCGAGGTTCGGACGACGGCTCCAAGCCGCCCTGCTATGGATCTGAGGCCGAGTATGGCTGCAACGTTGCGGTCGCGGTCTGCACGGGCTGCTCGGACGAGCTCCTTTGTTAGGAATCAAGGGTACTCTTGCGGATAGTATGGTGAAGGGCGAGGAGAGCGAATGCGAGACTGCGTATCTGGAAATCAGATCGATTCCTAACCGCCCAGCGGCACCAACGGCAACTTCCGACCGGCCCACAGCTCGACTGATCTGAGCGTCGCGCTCCACAACTGCATTTTTCTCCAGTCGTACCCCAAAAAGAAAGAATCCCCACATGGACAGACGCCCCCACGCAGCAGCACACAGACAGCGAACGGCGTGAAGGCGTGTCGCCCCCCGGTCCCGGCATTATTCTCGCGCTTTCAACCCGCTCCCGGCGCCGGCTGTCAAATGGCTCACGGCTAGCCGGAAGTGTCATCAACCCCGCACCAGCGCCCCACACTCTCATATCCGCGCATATGGGTTGCACGTCTCCACACGCGGCTCACATGTGCAATGCTGAAGTGCTTCTAATGCAGCTTGGGTCTGGCGATACAAGTGTTAGGTTGCGCGGATCAGTCTTCGTCGCTATCCTCATCGTCGACGATGGCCAGTCGGCGCTTCTTGATGATCCCCGTCGAGGAGTCGTCCGCCGCCGGTCTTGGAGAGCCGCGCAGAAAGCTTGCTTGCTCTTGCGATGAAAGCGCCAGAATGTCGTCCTCGTCTTCGTCGCTGTCCGCGAGGAAGAGGCGCTTGGTGTCCACGCGTCGGTTGGTCCTTTCGCTTGCGTCCTGCAGCGGCTCGGACGGCTTGGATGTCGCCTTGACACGCTGCTTGGCCGCACGCAGCGCCTGCAGCGCGCTGAGCTTGCCTTCATCCGCCTGCTCGTCCGCCATCGAGCTCGTGGGCGGCGTCTCGCGATCAGCGTGGTCGCTCTCGGCGTCACTTGCATGCGAATCCGAAGCGGCGCGCTCGCGCTGCGTAGCCTCGTCTTGCAGATCGGCCATTGCAAACGCGAATTCGTCGTCGCTGTCGTTGATAAAGTCCTGCTGCGTCCTGCGTTTCGGCTTGCGCTTGCCGCCCGCCCCGCGCTTCGACGCTTTTCCTTGCTTCTTGCCTCCGCTGGTGCGAAGCAAGCCGCCGTCCGCCGCTGCATGGTCGCCGCTGATCAAGTTGCCCGTCGCACGCGCTCGGTCAAAGTAGTCGCCGTCCTCCTCCGAGTCGCTATGGTTCCCATTCCAGCCGTCCGGGAGGTCGGCAGGATTGAGCACGTCGTCCTGCTCTCCTCCTGCACGTGTCTTACGAATACGCATCACGAGCGCATTCAGCTCGCGACCGTGCGTGTCCAGCGGCTCGCGAATGAAGCGCTCGATCGTCTCGATCTTCTCGTCGAGGTGCGCCGGCAGGATCTCCTTGGGCACCGACCAGCGCCAGTGCACCAACTCGGCTTCGTTGGCCTCCAGACCCACGAGTCGGCACAGCAGCTTGAGCTCGGGCATCAGCGATGCATCCGTGCGCAGCTCGTCGTTGCCCTGGTACGCAAGCTCAAACGGCTGGAATCGGTCCACCACCGACTCGTTCTCCTTTTCCAACTCTCCCAGCAGCGCACCAGAGCCCGTGTCGTCCGTCGAGCTCATGGCCTGTCGTCGTGCCTCGTCCTCCTCGTGGCGCAGCATGAGCTCCGTGCGTGTCGCACTTGCCTGCTCGAGCGCCGACTTGACCCACGACACCGCCTGCATCTTTTCCTTTTTGAGCAGCAGCCCCACCGCCACACCGATTTGCTCCTCGGGCGACATGCCCGGGCGCACTGCGATCTCGGCGGGCACCCTTGGTGGCTTCGGCGCGCGTGGTGGGCGCTTGCCCTCATCGTAGATCGCCTGCTCCTCGGGTGAGAGCTTGCTGAACTTGCGCAGAATGTAGTCCATGAGCTTGCGCAGATCTGCCGCCGACTTTGGTGCACGCGCCTCGAGCACACGGATACCATCGCCGCTGAGCACCTTGCGCAGCGCGGCGCGATGATTCTTCAGGAAGAATTGGCGATAGTCGTTGGCCTTGATGGCGATGCGGTGCATCACCGTGACGAGCTTGTTGAGCTGCTCGTCGGCATCGTGGAAGTCCTGCCAGCGCGCCAGGAAGTCGATGCACGCCTTGGCCAGCTGCTTGGTCGCGAGCTTGCGTTGGAAGTCGGCGAAGCGGAACTCGCGTTCGGTGCGCGTCTCTTTGAGATGCTCCTTGATCTGGCTCGCTTCGTCCTCGGCTGCGTCCAGGTCGCCGTCCTTGCGCGAGCGACGCACGTGCTTCTTGGCCTGCACGTACATGTGGTCCTTGTTGGAAGAGTAGCGTTCGAGCATCTTGGGCATCACGTAGGCAAACGTCATGACTGTGTCGAGGAAGGCGAAGCTCTGCGCGCTGTACGCGTGCACAATCGCATGGCAGGCGTCGAGCGTCTCGCTCATGTAGTAGAACTCGGCCTGCAGGCCTTCGGCCACCTCGCGCTCGCGCTCGACCTTGCTGTTGGCAAGTTCGTCCACCAGCCGCAGCAGCGCGATCCACAGCTGCACTGCCGCGTTAAACTCGAGCCACGACCGCGCCTCTTGCGCTTGCAGCGTGCGCACCAGCACCATGCGGAACGCCCATGGCTCGAGCCACTGCGCAACCAGCTCGAACGGCCAGTCGTCCGCCGGGGGCTCCTCTTGCGGTTGTGTCTCTGCTGCCTTCTTGGCTTGGGCCGCAGCGGCAGCGCGGCGCGAGAGGAAGTACTCGAGAAAGAAGCTGCCGATTTGCATGATGCGGATGCGCGCCACGTCGAGGTCTCCGAGCTTGTCGCGCTCCGAGCGGATGTCCTTGAGGATCGACTTGGCCAGCGGCTCAAAGCCTGCCTGCACAAACGTGTCGGCCCATTCTTGAAGCGCCACGGCCGCTTCGGGTGTCCAGTCGGATTTAAGCTTGGGTGCTCCGCGCTCCTGCGCGTCCTTGCGGCGCTGCGCGCGTCGCCTGCCTTTATGCATCGCCTCGTCGGTGAGCTGCGCGACCGACTTGACCAGCGCTGCCTGGTTGCGGGCGACGCGGCGCTCTCCGTCGGGACCGACAAAGTTGATCGTCGTGCCGAAGCGCGAGTGGCGCGTTGGCACCTTGCCTGTCGACGTTGCTTGCTTCATCTTGGCCTCGGCTGCCAGGCTGTCAGCCAAGGCGGAGCTGGAACGTGGCGCTCTGACAGCAGATCCTCGGGTGCTGGCACCAGCGTTGTTGGCATTGTTGGCTGTTGCCTCGGGGTCGAAGAACGGGAGTGGGCGCGTGTTCGAAGTGGCCTCAGCGATCTCCTTGACACGGGTGCCGACAAAGATGTGGAAGATGCACTCGCTCGTCACGGCGTTCCACGCGTTGAAGTCGGCGTCTTCCGCGCTGCTGGCCAGCATGAGCAGCGTGTCGAGAACGTGCTGGTCGTGCATGGCCTTGATGCATCTACTCTGAAGATTCGCCTTCGACAGCTGCTCTACGCCGCTGAGACTTGTGGTGATCGGATCGCGAATGGCGAGCAAGTTACGAAAGAGGTGGAGGCACATGCCGATGATGCCCGTCATGAGGCTGGTGCGTTGATGCTGCCTGTGAGCGAGATTGGGCAGTAGCAGGTACCGCATAACGACTCGGAGCACGTCGAATTCCTTGTCGAGCGACTTGCTGCGCAGAATCACCGACTTGTAGTCGATGAGCTTCTTGTCGAGCTTGGTGATCTCGCGCAGCTCGTCCGATTCGAAGCCCTGCTTCTCCTGGTCCCGGAGCTCGGTGATGCTGTCGAATGGCCATGTCATGGCAGTCAGCAGGTCGGTGCATGCAAGTGCAATCGCATCGCCCTCCTTTCCTTTGCCTGCACTCTCGAGCAGCGCAGGCACAATGTACACCTCGAGCACCTCGTTGTCCGCAAAGGCGCGGGCCACCTTTCTTGTCGGGTCCTCGTCGTCGAGCTTCCAGAGCTTGCGCAGCGATCGCAGCGCGCCCAGGGCTCTCGGACCCGGAAGCCATCGGTTGTAGAGTGTGTTGGGATCGCTGTTAGTGACTTTGTCGTCGTATTCGTACTGGCCGATCTGCATGCACAGGTCGCGGGCTGCATCCCGGATCTCTTCCTTGTCCGGAGCCTCCACGTCGTCATAGTCGTCGGCGCGCCCGCCACGACTCGAAGCGTAGCCATCTTCGCTGACATCGGTGATGAAGCCCTCGTCACCCTCAAGGTCGTCGGACCAGTACTCGTCCGCGTTGGCCATCCTGGCAGCAAGGTCTCCTGAAACTTCGATGGCGAGGAGTGTTTGATGGGGCCACGTGGTCTGCTGCAGGCTCCTTCGATATCAGACCGTGCTCATCCGTTAGCGGGGTGGTATCACCGTGGCAGATGACGATAAAAGAGTTGATGGGCGTGAGGGGGATTGAGGCGAGACGTCTGGAGAACACAGCTTGGCGGCTACGAAGCAAGGCAGAGGTCGGACCCTAACCTCGAATCGCGAATCCAACACTCAACGCGGCGCGCTTGGCGTCACACGCGTCGTTCTGAATTTTTTGGCCAGGTCGCCTCTGTTTAGAACGAGGCCACCTAACAGACATAAATTGAATTCCCGCCCTTCCTCCTCCGAAGAGCAGCGACGACTGGCGATTGTGCGAATATCATGCGCTAGCTGCGGCAACACTTGTGAGGATCGAGACTGAGAGGCAATCGTATCGATTAGCTCCTCGGAGGCGAAGATCTCTTTGCCGCTTGAGCCGCTTCCTTTGTCGATGTCACTGACGTCGACGATTTGGGAGGCGACGACAGAGTCGAGAGCGAGGACGCTTCGAGGCTGCGCCGAATAGCACGCTTGTGGCGTTGGGTCATCCACGGCGCAATGTCTGATTTCACTCGTTTGGACGGCATTGTCGACTCGCTCTCTGATACCTGTGTGTCTCCTTGGGTCGAATCGGACTTGTCCTTGTGTCGCTCAACATTGTCACGAGATGGCGACCCGACCTGAACCTGGGCCGAGGTGATATCAGTTGCAGATGGAGAGCGAGCACGCTTTTTGCCTTCGGCCACTGCTGAGGCCGAAGGCAGCAGCAAGGAGCCTGGAGCTGCACTTGACGTTTCTGCATGCTCGGACGCGAGCAACTCCGGGTCGATGACGGTCTGCGTTGCGCGCTGGCGTTCAACTGGCATGCTTGTGTCTGGGGCCGATGTGGCTGCCGCATCACCCTCTTCTCTCTGTTCAATCGTGGACTCAAGTCTAGATCCGTGAGAGCCTGAAGATGGGTCTAGGCTCTGCAAGGCCAGTGAATCCGGGGCAAGGGTACCTTCATGAAGAAGCGATTTGCTGGTCGACTCTTTCGGCTGCTGCTGAGGCTGCTGAGCAGATTGTGCTACCTGACTCTCATGCACGGAGCTCTGTGTCGACTTCATCTCTCCAGTAGGAAGAGGTCGCGGAGCCTCATCAGCGGATGAGCGTCGAGACAAGCCGCAAGACAAAAGCGTCTGCCGACTGCAGAGACCGGTGTGACTTTGGAGAGAAAAAGCTGCTCGACAGAGGCATAGAATGTTCTCGAGGCCAGCCCTTGGATGCGCGCTTGCAGGCGCTGTTCATGGGAGATGGGCAGATCGATGAGGTGAAAAGGCAAGTTCTTCCACGGATGAAGAGGAGGAAACCAGCTTTTACTTGGCTTGGCTAGATGAAGCTCCCACTCACAGCCTCGAGCTCCAACCCACGCTCTCCCACTTCTAGGGCGACTGCATCGAGTGAGCAACTTCTGCCCATCCAATGTGCTCGGGGCCTGCCGACGCCGCCGAGATCGCGGTGGACCGAACGTGAGTCAGCACGGAACGGAATCGACCCGACGGACCAGGTTGGATTGCGACAGGCTTGCTGCTTGTAAGCCCAAGGGAAGAGCAGGAGCCAGCTTGTCTATGGCTGCCATTGGCACGTGCTGCACACAGACCAAGGTCGGGACGACGGGACGACGCTCGACTCCAGTTGTCGGCGACCAAGACACCTCGAGAAGCAACCAAATTGGCCGAACCGCTCGCCTGTTTCACCTCGTCGCCTGTGAGCGATGACTCGAACGGTCGATCCTTTGGAAGTTTTGCAAGCACGGCGCGGGGCTCGAAAGCTGCTCGATCCCGTCGACGTGTTGAAACGTCGCATTGCAAAGCACAGCAAGTCGGTCGGAGGCCGATGATTGTGATTGGCCCAACGGAAAATTCCGATGGGTGGTGGTGCGCGGGTTCTGTGAGGTCACGAGAGGAAGATTTCGTTTTGGATGCACGCTGCATCGCTGCCGAGATGGCCGGCAATCAGCCAGTTCTTCGCACAGGCTGTCAAAGGTTCTTCCAGATGTCGCAGAGGCTCCGCTGCAAGAGGTGTGCAGCACGGTGCGTCCGAGCCTGCTCCGATTTGCTCCATATGCGACGATCACAGGCCAGAGGCGGTGGCTCGGATGCACGCCCAATCACCCACTGATTCCGTGCATCTGAAGCAGCGCCCTGACATGATCCCGGAACCTAGCTGCTCGTGACGCTCATAGTTCGACCGATGGCTGTGGGCGAATCTTCCACTCGATTGAGTGTCGAACCACGGCAGCGATCTTGCGCTGGTGCATGGGCAAGACGCTGCTAGCCTGCTAGCGATGCACACTGAGACCCCGCTGGGCCACGCGAGAGAAAATTTTCCGCTTCCCTCCGGGTTAAGCGCGGAGGTCATTTCCCCCACACGAAAGTGGGCGCAACGTGCCATCGAGCCTCGAGACGAGTCAGCAACTCATCCGCGGTTCCACGGCAGGCTCCGGGAGCTTGAGGTTGCGTTGCAAGCTTTTGCCTTTGCCTTTGCACAACCTCGACACCGCCGGCTTCACTTGAAGACATCGCGAGAGGGAACAGAAGGGGAGCGGCGTATCCTGCACGAGCTGGGACGGTTGCATTCTGCAAGTCGAGCAAATGAGGTGGGCATGGCCAACAAATTGACCGAGCGGAATGCACCAGCTCACTGCGTTTTTGGGGCTGGCTCGGCGGATCCTGTGCGTTGTGTGGAGCAGCGCAAGGAACGAGATGAAATGAACCCGAGACAGGTCGGCGCCTGAGCAGCACGGAAGATCCGACGCTTGCGTGGATGCGTGGGTAGGTGCAAGGTGTAGCGCGACCTGCTGCTGCCAGGGCATCGGACGCAGCAGTCCGGAGACAAAGCGCGGCAACGGACACGCACCCCACAGGCTGGCGCTAATTCCAACGCATTCTTTGGCGCCCACACCCGGCTCGGCTTCCCCGCATTCTGAAGGTGGCCTCGGGTATGGCTGCTCTGCTCGACCTCATCCCACATTTTTTTTCCCTTTTTTTCCGTCTCCGTGCCGTGTTTGCCCCAAGTCAGAGAGGCAGTAGCGAGACCCTTTTGGGCGGTGTTGCGGCGCGTTCGCCTGGCTTTCCCCACACAAAAACACACACCCACTCACTCAGCTCGGACGCTGCACCCCACTGCACCGCATCCGCTGCGCCCACCAGCCCAAATCCGACCGCGGCTGGGGTTGCGCAACATCCCGACGCGGAGCTGCAGACGACGGCCCATGCTTGGCTCTCTGCGCTGCGCTTCCGCCGCCTGCCCGTCGCATCTCAGCTTTTCCGCCACGCACCGCGGCGTGGAGTGCATCCGTGGGGCGGACTGACTTTGACTCTGACTTTGCCTGCCGTCGCGCTCGCCTCCGCCTCACTCATCCATACCACGCCTGCCGCGCCAAAAGTGTCTCCCGCGCGTGTTCGACGCTCCGGGTCGTGTCCCTGGCCCCCCTAGGCTCCGGCGCATCGCTACTTCCTCCATCGCTGCCATCCACATCCTGTTCCGTCGCGTCGAGGTCAACCTGTCCTCTCCGCTCCATACTTTCGCCTTTCCACCCTTCTCTTCGTGCCATCGAAAGCTTACTGCTCTCCGCCAAGCACGGGCACAGGCACACCGGCGACCTCTACCCTCGAGCGACCGTCTCGCCCACATCGTCACCTTCGACACCCGCTTCGTGCTCCATCTCTCCGCTCCGAGCTCATTGCACCCTTGCACCCTCGCACCCTCGCGCCGAACCAAAGTGCGGTCACACTCCCACCGGCGATCTTCATAACACTACTCTCGATCTACCGCACCTGCGACCTTCGACTTCGGCCCCGCCTTGTTTGCTTTTGTAGCCTCCGCCCATCGTCTGACCGCTGGAACGACTTTTACCTGCTGCATTTGCTACGGCGATCCATTCAGCTCAGCCCAGCCAGTGTTCATGCCTGCATCTGTCGAGGCGTCGGGCCTTCAAGCCATCGACATCATGATGCCCAAGAAGCGGCAGCAGGGCTTTGTCCCCGGCGCTTCCAGCCTCGGCCCGAGCTCTGCCATGACTTCCCATCCAGGCTCTCAACCGATCCAGTCGGCCGCGCCATCTGCCAATGCCAACAACTTCTTCGGCCCCTTTGGCACCAACGGCCTTCCTAGCAGCTTCATCGACACCGACATCCTCCTCAACGACGACCTCTGGAATCAGTTTTCACCTGCACCCAATACTGGAAACCACGCCTCCAACATGGCCCAGAACCACCAACAGACATTAGCCAACAATGCATCCGCCGCAACGGACGTGCCCAGTGAACAGGCGTTCGGCGAGTCTTACGTCAACATCCCCTACACCTCCTCGCTTGACATGTTTGGCCTCCAGTCGCGCACCTTTGGCACAGTGCAACCCACACACGAGGCACTGCACCGTCTGGGCAAGGACACTCCCTCCATGGACGAGGGCGATTCTCCCGACGGTTCCAATGGCGAGACTACTTCGACAATAGCCACCAGCGTGCTCACGCCCAGCTCGCTCGGCACCACCGTCGGCAGTCTGCCTCAGACCTCGGGCGGTCGCCATCATCGTTCCACCAGCAATGCTTCCTCCACCAATCGCTCCAAGACGGCTCGCAGCTTAAGCCGAAGCCGCACCCGCGTTGCTGCCAGTGCGGAACGACGCGCGGCCGAACGCTCCCCATCCACCGAGCGAGGCGGCGTCGGCAAAGCACCCTCGTCTCGAGCCAGAGTGGGTCGCCGCGCCACAATCGGACCCGCGGCTCTTGCCGGACAGCCTGCTCCAGCGCCGCCAGCGCCAACACGCTCTGCTTCGACGGCTTCCGGTGCCGGTGGATCGAGCTCCAACATGGGCCTCTCATCCAGCTTCCAGGCCCAGACCCATCGTTGGAGCCTGTTCGGCACCGACGGCTCGGGCCAGTCCAACTTACACCTCAACTACAACGAGCCTGCGCAGTGGGGCACACAGTCCCAAGCATCGCAGCCGCAGCCACAACACAGTGGCACCGCTTCGGCATCTTCGTCGCTCCCAACCGCTCACAGCTTCCACGCCAGCATGGCGCATCTGAATCTGCAGACGCCATCCGTATCGTCGGGTGCAAACCAAGCCAACGCTGCTGCAGTCAAAGGCGAGAGCCCCGGGCAGTCATTCAACCCGTTCCTTTTCCCGGCGTACCAACAAGGCCAGGGCGCATCTGCTATGGCCAGTGTGCCCGAGACCGAACAGATTCACCGAGGCAGCGTGCTATCGAGGGAAATGTCGGGGCGTTCAAGCGATACCTCGGAAGCCAGCGAAGCAAAGACCGCATCGGCCAAGGCATCCCGCGGCAAGGTGGCCTCGCGAGCCTCGCGTGAAAAGCTCGCCAAGGATTCCAAAGCCGAGGCGCCAAAGCTCGACAAGACCGTCAGTCCAGAGGAGAACCAGCAAGGTGAAGAGGACGACGACGACGACGGTGGCGACGATGACGACGATGTGCCCTCGGCTGGCACAGGCGCCAAGAGCGAGGCCGAGGCAAAGAGGCTAGCGGAAAAGCGCCGAAAGCGTCGCGAGTCGCACAACGCAGTCGAGAGGCGGAGGCGGGACAACATCAACGAAAAAATCACCGAGCTCGCCACGCTACTGCCCGAGGCGATGCTGCTCGACGCCATCGCCACCTCGACGCAGGGAGGCAACAGTGGAACGTTTGCGCCTGCGCTTGCCGCCAAGGCTTCGCTCGCAGCGGCAGCGGCGGCTGCGGCGAAAGGAGAGGCGGTCACCGGCGGTCCCGATGGCCAGACATCTTTGCCCAAGTCGTCGACGGAGGCCTATGCAGCGGCTCTAGCGCCTGTGCACGCCAACAGCGCCGCGCTGGCCGCAGCACAAGCCAAGCCAAACAAAGGCATCATCCTGCGCAAGAGCGTCGAGTACATCCGCCACCTGCAGCAGTTCCTCGACATGCAGATGGGCCGCATCGGCTTTCTCGAGGCCGAGCTCGCGCGATCACATCAGGCGCTGGCGGCGTCCGGCATGCAGGCTCCCCCCACCACGGATCCGCAGCAGGGCCTCGGGATGATGCATGCATTCTTTGACCAGGCTGGCAATGCGCCTGGCATCGGCGGATCAATGTTTCAGGATGCCATGGGCCAGCAACAGCAACAGCCGCAACAGCAACAGCAACAGCAGCAGCAGCAGCAGCAGCACCATCACCAGCAGGCGGTGTCACAGGACTTTAGCGCGATGAACCTGCTCAGTCTAGGCATGCCGATGGACACGCAGCCTTCGCAGACCCAGTCAAACGCGCAGCCGCCGATGCGAATGCAGCAAAACAACCTGGCGATGCCGCATTCGAACTCGGGGTCGCACGAGGCGTCGGCGGGCACACCGGCACTGGCGGCATGGCTGGAAGGGTTCGATCAGCGCACGGGTCTGCCGCGCCGCTCGTCTGTGGATCCGATCGAGGAAGAGGAGCACGAGAGCGGCGAGGAGGACAAGGAGCTCAGCTCGCGCGGACGCAGCTCGCGCTTGGCGCACGACACTCACGAGGAGCACTGGCGCGGCCGTTCGCGACACAAGGTCGGCAGAGGTCGCGTGCAAGAGGGCAGCTGGCCCGAACTGCAGCCGTCCGAGGCGCAGTCGCCCATGCAGCTCGTCAATAGTGAAGAGCACCATGCCACTGCATCGTTTTCGGATCTCGGCGACATGAAGCTCGACCTGTAGGCGCAGTGTATCTGCTGTGCATGCACAGAGAAGACTTGATAATTCAACCCACCGCATAGATTCCTGGCGCCCGGCATTGAGGTGTATGAAGTGAGAGAGTGCATGGGTGGGGGCGCGTAGGGATGTGAGGGCGCGGTGTTGGGTGTGGTGGAGGCGGGCTGAGCGCGCCGCGGTTTTGAATGCACTCCACAATCAGAAAAGCGGCGGCCATCGCACGAGCCAAATGCGCACACCCAACGAGCCTTTCGACTACCATCCGTCTCGTACAGGACTGCTCCGAACGGCATTCTCGACACACCGCGGTCTCACTAGGAATCACGCTCTCACCCCATTCATACCGCACACACGATGGCGTCAATACCCGAGGCGCGCACCTCGTTCAACCTCAAAGTGCTTCGGCGGCACGATGCCTCGATCGTCGAGATCGTCGAGACGGCGTCGTTTGTCGTGCTCTACAACTACAATGGAGGCGAATGGACCAAGACCGGCGTCGAAGGCCCGCTTTTCCTCTTCCGTCGTCGTCTACCGCCGTACAACGGCTTCTTCCTCATGAATCGCAACGGCGTGGAGAACTTCAGTGCGGATGTAACGCAGGAGGACGATCTGGAGATTACGCCCGAGTTCATCATCTACCGACCCGAGACAAACGGCGACAACGAGGTGTACGGAATCTGGGTGTTTGAGCCGGGCCAGCGCATGGCGGTGGGTGACAAGCTGCTCAAGCTCCAGCAGATGACCGAGCCACCATCGCAGGCGCAGATCGAGGCGGCGGTGGCAGCATCTAGCTCCACCGTCGCGCTCGAGACAAGCACAAAGGATAAGACGGACAAGAAGGAAAAGAAGGAAGCACAGCAGGCCGCACAGGCAGACAAGAAGAAGGCGAAGAAGAAGAATGCCAAGGACAAGGACAAGAACAGCGAGCGCAAGGAGGTCGAAGTCGAGGCGGAGCCGGAGCCGGAGCCGGAGCCGGAGCAGACGACGCAGATTAGCCTCGACGACCTGTTCGGCGGCGCTCCGGCAGCGTCAGTGCCGCAAGAGCTGGAAGAGGTACAGGGTGGACAGGCACAGCAGAAGGCATCAGCGGATGGAAGCTCGTTGCTCGACTCGATGTTTGCATCCGCAGTCTCGCTTGAATCTGCGCCCGCGGCAGCTGCACCCTCGACCGAAAAGGAAGCTCCGGCACCGACGCCAGCATCGACAGCAGCAGATCCCGCGACTGCGCCACAGAGCAACGGTGCTTCGGCGCAGGGCAAGTCGAGCATGTCGACGCTGATCGAGCAGACCATTCTGCAGCGCATTGCGCTCGGCGACGATGGCCAGCCGCTCTCGCGCCGCGAATTCGTCACTGAACTCCTCAGCATCATCCACGTAAGTTACCAGCTTTCCCGGACACTGCTTTTATCCTTGACTGACTCATGTCGGCTGACGTGTCCTCTCGTTTGTTTTGGCACCAGACCGATCCGGCATTCGTCACGGCGCTATACGACACTTATCTCGCACGCGTTGCTTAGATACATTCCATCCGAGCACACGCACAGGCAACAACGACAATCTCCTCAGACATTGGACTTTACTCTGTAAAAAGCAGATGGAGTTCGTGAAAACCTTGTCCAATCTAGCAGCAGCGGTCAGGGTAACGACGAATTGTTGGCGCTGTCTACCAGAACGACGAGGTTGCATGCGCGGGAGCTGCGCGTGGCACGAGCTGGTGGAGGCAACGACCTGCGCCTCGATGTATCGGGCTCTTGCTTGGGTTTGGTAGGTGGTTGAGATGGCGGTGCTTCGTTTTCGGCCTCGGCGGTGCGGGCGGGAGGCGGGGTGGTGGTTGGCTCTCGCACCTCAGCCGCTGCGTCGTGTGCTGGTGCTGGCGCTTCGACCTGTGCGCTTGCTTCCGCAGGCTGGGTGGATGGGAGCTGCGCGTCCCGCGCTGCGAGCAACTCGTCGACGAGGTTGCTGTATCTGCGAATATCCGCCTCTGCCTTGATGAGCCGGTCGCTGAGCTCGATCGTGAGTGCGCGCGTGCGCTCCATCTTCTGTTCCAAAGCCTTGTCTCCATTCACTGTCGCGCTTCCCGCCTCGTCTTCCACCCTCGCGGGGCTCGGTGGCTCTTCCAGCTGCAGCGTGGTGTTGGATCCGAAGCGATACGTTGTGACCGCGTCTACATCCAGGCTGGCGCAATCGCGCAGATCGTCCAAGTGCCGCGGCGTGGTTCTGTAGGTGCGACCTACGGTCGCTTTGCATCCTCCACAGCGTAGAAGCGCAAAGGTGGCGCCCACGTCCTTGCCTGGCTCGGTCGAGGTCTGGAAGGTGGTATCCTGAGCGACGACATCCGAGACGTCGGACAGCACGACGTAGCCCAGCTCGGTGTCCGTCGCAACGAATGCGAACGAATCGCCCAGAAGTCGGAAGCATTGACGACACTGGAAAACCAAAGGCTCCGCGACGGGTTCGGCGTCGTCTTCGAGAACCGCATCGTGCGTGCTCGGGGCAAAGGCATGCGCGTCGCTGTACGACTGCGAGACGTCGGCATGATCTACAGCGGGACGGGCAGTACCTCTGCCGCGACCTCGACCTCGTGCACGACCACGTCCGCGGCCACGCCCACGTGTGGTTTGAGCTGAGCTGCTCTTGGGTGGCGCCATGTCCTCGTTGTCCTCGCCTCCCGAGCTGTGTATCTGGCTGAGGCCGTGCGGCATGGACGATGCTGTCGGCGGCGCGAGCGATCGACCACCAGGTTCAGACGCCAGCAAAGGACTAAGTGGAGCTCCCATGCTAGTGTACGAGACGCCGTTTGGACCGTGTGCCGGAAAGTAGGCCGGATGCTGTGGTGCGGCTATGGATGATGCAGGTCCCACCGAGGCACGCGTCATCGAAGTGCCTGGCACGTTGTCGTAGTACGCTCCTTTCGACGCATCAACGTCGTCGGACCGTCGTGGCCGCTTTGCGAGTGGTGCCATATCTTGTGTGCCTTCGTAGCGTGATCAAAACGCGTTGACGTCGTAGGCACGCGACTGAAGAGCGAGTCGAGCGCGCCAAGTGTTGGTCTCGACTTCCCCCGCCAACGCGCTCTGCTCGCAAGTGGGGGAGCGTCCAAATTTCGATCGGACGATCGCCCTTGGGTAGCGCCGATCTGGAGATGGGAGATCGCGCCGGCCTGCCGCAAGTGCGTAAATCCGGATGGCCGTGTCGTGGAGGTCTGGAAGGGTCGCAGTAGAAAAGCGCGGAAAGTCGAGCCCGTGCACGGACGCGGATGCGCCGAAGCCCTGGGCTCTCTTTCGGCAAGCCGTCGGCCTTCCGTTCCACACCTTGTTTTCGAAGACTCTCTCCCTCTCTCGCTTTTGCCCCGCGGCACCCAACCAAATATAAATCCGTAATCGCAATCCATCCTTCCCCCACCAACCACATCTTTTGCATCTCGCTAATCCACCCAGCCAGACCTATTCCAAAATGGTAAGCAAGCTCGTCATGGCTCCGGTCCTGCGCACTGCGGGTTCGCTTGCGCGGCCGGCGGTGCAGCCCATCGTGCTTCCAGCGTCCAGGAGACTCATCTCCTCTGCCTCCTCGCCCTTCTCTGCCACCAACACCAATTCCAACGCTGCCACTCTGCGCAACGCCTTCGCGCGCAATGCTCTCGGCCATGCTCCCACTACTGCGCTGGGTGCCTCTTGCGTGAAATCGTCGCCCATGCTTGCTCGCGGACTGGCGACTGCCGCACAGACCATTTCCAAGGGCGAACAGATCCCCAACTCCACGTTCATGTACGTGCCCTTCACCTCGGAGCTCGCCGACGGCACTGCCTGCGGCGCCCCCACCAAGGTGCAGACCCACGAGGCTTTCAAGGGCAAGAAGGTCGTCATCATCGCCGTCCCCGGCGCCTACACCCGTAAGCATGCTCAATTTCCCCCAATCTGCACGTAAACCTGCTTCGGACCAGACTGACGCTGATTGCTGCTCTTGGACGTCGCAGCTACTTGCCACGTGAACCACATCCCCCCCTTCATCAAGCAGGTGGATGCTTTCAAGGCCAAGGGTGTCGACCAGATTGTCGTGCTCGCCCAGAACGACCCCTTCGTCATGTCGGCCTGGGGCGTGCAGAACAAGGCTGAGGACAAGGTCATCTTTGCCACCGACCTCGGCCTCGAGTTCTCCAAGGGCGTCGGCTCCACCGCCGACCTCTCCGCCATGGGCTTCGGCATGCGCACTGGCCGCTACGCGCTCATCGTCGACGACCTCAAGGTGGTCGACTTCAGCCCCGAGCCCAACCCGGGCGCCGTCGAGACCTCCTCCGCCGAGGCCGTCCTCTCCAAGCTCTAAGCATCGCACAGCGGCTGCGCGGACTATGCTGATCACCTGCCTTCTCTAATGCAATCAGTGCCAGACGGCCTTCCATCAGATGCAAAACACGTGTGTGAGAGTGCGATTCGGTCGGATTCGAGTGAGTAATCAGGGTGCATGGAGCACGTCTATGGTGATACTGGTGTTGTGACGGCGATACGATTGACGGAAAGCGAACGCTTAGCGCGGCGAGCATCGCGGAGGGCTGGCAGGTGCCGAGCTTTCGACCATGGCGCGAATGGTCTGCGAACCGGCAAAAACGACGCAGACGATGCCAAAGAACAGCATGGCGTAGTTGAGCACCTTGGTGGCGGTCCTTGTTGCGTTGGCCTTGAGATGCAGCAGGGGCGGATAGATGAAACACAGCGGCACGCACGCCACCGATCCGATGAGCGAGACAAACTTGTCCAGATCGTTGGCACCGGCCCACGCAGCCAGGCAGCACACTGCAACCACAAGGAAGCGGAAGAGATTCTTCTCGGTCTTGACCTTCCAGTTGTACTTGCCGCTCTTGGTGAAGATGCCCTTTTCGAGCACCGCCAGTGCCGGGAAGAGCTGCAGCGGCGTCGACAGCAGGATCGCAATGCTGTACAGGAACTGCATGGCCTGCACGAACCTCGACGTCTGCGGCAGGTTGGTGATGACCACCGTCTGGATCGCAGATCCAAATGCCATGTACGAGAGCGCACCCGCCGACGCAAACAGCACCATGACAAACGCCATGACGCCCGTGAGCGCGCGCGGGAACTTCTCGGGCTCCTTCATCGACTCGGTGATTGGGATGACCAGTCCGATGCCCTCGAAAGTAAAGACGGCGGTGCCGATGAACAGCGGGAAGTCCTTGGAGTTGAACATGACCACATCCGCCAATCCCTCCTTCGCCACCTTGCCGATCTCGTATTGGAAGAGATAAACGATGCCGAACAGGATGAAGACGTCGGCGATGAGCGCGGTGGTCGAGAGCTTGGCGATGCGGCGGATGAGCGAGAGCGGCAGGAAGACAGCCATCTGGCCCAGGATGAGCGCCCAGATGGGCACGAGCGTCTTGCACTGCGTCACGGCCAGCACAAAGGCCTGCATGTTCTGTGCCACAAAGACCGTGTAGGCCGCGACGAATCCGAGCTGCGAAAGCACGATCGAGGCGAGAATGG
Organism: Moesziomyces antarcticus; assembly: GCF_000747765.1. Lineage (NCBI taxonomy): Eukaryota > Fungi > Basidiomycota > Ustilaginomycetes > Ustilaginales > Ustilaginaceae > Moesziomyces > Moesziomyces antarcticus. The sequence goes on from NW_014639000.1 coordinate 279,063, forward strand.
CGAGGCGCATGCGAGGACCGTAGAGGATGCCGCCCATGTCACCAAACGAGCCGGGGCAGTTGAGGTTGGTCTTGACGAGCAGCAGGAAGGAGACAAGCGAGATGATGGCGACGGAGCAGAGCGTGATGGTGGAAAAGAGCAGGCCGCCGTTGTAGAACGCCTTGCCGAGGAAGAGCACGCCCGTGCCGACGAACGACTTGAGCAGCATCATGACGGCGTCCGTGACCGTAGCCTCGCCGCGGCGACGCTCCTTGCTGGCTTTGCGCATGCGCGTCCGTGTGTCGCTGCGTTTGAGGCCTTTGCGACCGCGCAGGAGACCGGATCGCTCCGTGTCGCCGTTGCCGGCCGCGCGGCTGGTGCCCGGGATGGCGCGGGCGTCGTCGTCGTCCTCTTCATCGGTCTCATCCTCGTCGCCTTCGTCGTCGTCATCGTCCTCCTCGAGAAACTCTCCGGCAAAGTGGCCGTAGAGGCTGAGGAAGTCGATGAAGCTTCTGAGCGCTCGGGGCGGCGCTCGGCCCTGCTGCTCGGCCTGATTGATCACAAAGAAGCGACGGAATCCACCGGGCTCCTTGATGCCCTGAACGTCGAGCTCGGGATCGATGGTGGCTGTTCTGGGCATGTGAAGGCTTTCGCTACGAGTACGACGGGTCGATACGCGGCGGTTCTTGTGCGCCCATCGATAGACGTCGTCGGTGATGGCACCGCCTTGCATCTGGTGCGGACCGCGGTAGCTCTCTTCGACGTCCTCGAGGACGATCTCTGAGGGCGACTCTGCGGTGACATCGCCGGATCCGGGAAAGTTGACGTGGGCGCTGCGTGCATCGTTGCTGGCGACGCTGTCGTCGGTGTTGTCGTTGGACTGGATGGAGGTGGCCGAAAGCGAATCGCGATTGGCGTCGGGACGCGCAAGGTGTCTCTCGATGATGCGTGCCTTGCGTTCGTCCGAGATGGGGAGCGCATCGAGGTTTTCGATGTTGCTGGGGGTTGAGATGCCCGAATCTGCGGGAGGCGGAGCAAGCGAGGCGCTATCGCGCGAGGGCGGCTCGATCGAGATGGTTCGTTGAAACGAGCTGGGGAAGGCGGACGAGTCGTGACGCTGCTGCTGCGAGGACGAGTAGAGGCTCATGTTCTCGTTGGAGGGCGAACCGATGCGCGGCGGAATGTTGGGCAGCGTTGGGGAAGCATGTCCGAAAGGGCTGTCGACGAAGCCGCGGGAGGGCGATCGAATCGGGCTGGACGAGTCGTCGGTGGGGCGCGGGGAGGGGATGGCCCTACCCTTGCCGTTGTTCGGCGTTGACATGGTGTCGATGGCGCCGCGAAGCTGTCTAGGGTGATGGAAAGGATCTACTGGTGACGGGCACGGGGATGATGGCGGCAACGAAGGGAGCTTCGGGGAGAGTGGGTGGGCAACGAGGAGTTCGATACGGGGTCACGTTGGGGCTTGCATCCAGAGCAGCTGCTGCTGCTGCTGCTGCTGCTGTACCGTAGCTGTATGCGCGTCAGCTGTGCAATTGCTGTTGGTAGGTTCACGTGTCCTCGAAAAGTAACGCGGGAGAGCGCAGTGTGACTTTAGCGAGGGCGAAAAGTGTTGGGTGACGGAGGGCGAGTGAGCAAAATTGACTTGGGTGCGGTTGGACGAGGTCCGACGTGCGTTCCTGTGCGTCTAGCCGCATGAGGCACATCCGCATTTCCCTCGCAGCCGGCACATCCGAAGCGGGCGACACGCGAAAATTTAAGCTTTGTTAGACCGGAGTATCTCTTCACTGCAAGGAAAGCGAAAAAGGAGGCTCAGCCCTGGCCGGCTCTTGCTGACGAGAAGGACGAGAGGCACGAAGGAGGCCCAAGCTTTTACGGCCTCCACGTCTCTAGAAAAGTGTCTGGACGCCGGCCGGAGCGGTTGATTGATCAAGGATGCGGCTTGCATGAGCTTTGACCGTCTGCCTTTCGATCAGGATCACTTCCTCCCGCTCTTCTTTTCTAAACCACGAAGGGCTGGCAGCTCTGCAGACATCACCATGTCGTCCGCACCGCCAAGAGCCACGGTCGAGGATTTCGAGGACCCCGACGACCCCTACGCCCCTTACCAGCCACGGCGGAGCGGACGCAGCGGCTCGAGGGGCGCACGATCATCCACAGCCGCTTCGAGCTCCAGCACCTCGCAGACCTCTTCCAGATCCACTGCTTCGTCTTCCTCCACACACGCATACCCGAACGATGCCCGCTCAGCCGGCTCGTCTCGGACGTCCGATATGCGCAGCAGCTATGGCCAGAACAGCACAGCCTCGGACATCTACGAGCGGTCTGCGTCGTCGGGAACACAGGGCTCCTTCCCACGAGAGGGCGGCGATGAAGAGCCTCTCTTTGGCGGTCGGCCCTTCCGAGACGCGCATGACCCTTCCGCAGCCGCCGAAGCGACGTCGGGCGACCCGAGCCGAGCTACGGACAAGGAGTATCTCTACGCACTTCTCAATGTGCCTTCGGATGCGTCGGCAGAGGCGATCAAGGATGCCTACCGCGCACTCGCCGTAGTGCTGCATCCGGACAAGCACAACGACCCCGCCAGAAAGAGCGCCGCCGAGTCGCGCTTCCGCGAAGTCCAGCGCGCCTACGAGATCCTCTCGGATCCAGAGAAGCGCACCGTCTACGACTATTTCGGAGAAGAAGGGCTCAAGTCGTCCTGGTCCGTCGCCGTGCGTGGTAGGAGCCCGCACGAGATGCAGGCCGAGTTCGAGAGGGAGCGCAGACGCAAGCAGGCCGCCGATGCCGAGGCGCTCGTCAAGAGCAAAGGCGACTTTACCGCACACATCGACGCCACCGCGCTCTTCGCTCCTGCAAGTCGCATCCCGCGTCGCCAACCATCTCAGCCTCGAGTGCCAGCGGTCGGCAAGGATGCCCAGCCTGGCGTTGCCCCCGATACCTCGGCTGACGCTGGTATCGCAGCAATGCAGGGTCTGGGTGTCGCCGGCTTCCCACGCACCGTCACCATGGCCGAGCGCATCAGCCGCGTCGGCTGCACCCAGCTCATCGGCAAGCACGGCTTCGAGACGCAGGTCACCAACCGCACCTCGGCCACCTTTTCCGGACAGATGGTCAGTCGCAACGGCCTCGGCGGCGGCAACCTCGTCGGCACGCTCAAGACGCACTGGTCGCCGCGCCTCTTCACCGAAATTACCCTCTCCTTCCTTCGCCCGCAGATCATCACCACCAAGGGCCAGTTCACCCTCGACGCCAACTCGTTCTTCTCGTGGCAGTCGACGATGCAGACGTTGCTCATGCCACCCACCTTCAACCTCACCTACGGCCAGCGCCTCTCGTCCAAGTCGACGCTCACCGGCTTCACCACCGTGCGCAGCGGCACCTACAGCCTGCTCGGCTGGGGCGCCGAGGTGCCCGGCCAGACGCTCGTGCGCCGAGAGCCTGCGGCTGTGTCCGTCGGACTCACCAAGCAGATCGGAGAAGGACGCGGCTGGACAACGCAGACGAGCATCTCGCCCGTAGACCAGAACATCTCGGTCGACTATGCGCTGCCCGTGCTCGGCGGCGTCAAGCTGCGCAGCGGCTTCAACATCGGCACTGGCTCGGGCCTCTCGGCATTCACATCCGCCGAGCGTCGGCTGACGGAAAACGTGCGCCTTGCACTCGGCCTCAACTGCGCCTTACCCGTCGGCGGCGTTACGCTGCGCATCAAGGTCAACCGCCTCGGCCAGAAGATCGCGCTGCCCATCCTGCTCGCGCGCGAGTTCAGGTCGGATCTCGTGGTGCTCTTCACCGTTGTTCCGGCAGCAGCGTACACCGCGTTGCACTGGGGCGTGCTCGAGCCGCGCAAGCAGCGCCGCCTGCGAAATCGGCTCGGCGAGCTGCGCGCTGCTAATAGCGATCTCATTCTCGAGCGGCGACAGGCGGCGCTCGATGCGCTGGCGCTGCTGCGCGACCAGGCCTCCAAGAAGGCGCGCTCCGAGCTCGCCCGATCGGGCCTCGTGATCATCAGTGCCGTCTATGGCCGGCGCGATGCCTTCCCTCCCGCGCTCGACGCTGGAGCGGACGCGGCACAGGCAGCCTCGCAGGTGTGGTCCGAACCGCCGGCGCTACCGGTAGACAACGAGCAGGCGGATGTGCAGAATGAGGCGTACTGGGATGCCACCATCGCCGTGCAGGCGCTCGTGAATCACTCGCAACTCATCGTGCCCGCCGCACGCTCCAAGTCGTATCTGCTCGGCTTCCACGATCCGGTCATGGGCGAGAAGAAACACCTGCGCGTCACCTACGCCTTCCGCGGCCAGCTGCACCAGGTCCAGGTGCAGGACCTCGCCGAACTCGCCATGCCCATGCGCATCCACCAGCTCTCCTAGCCCCCCTCACCACTCTCCGTCAACCACCACTTGTATGCTCGTGTAAATTATAATGTCGAGGCATGAAACCCGCGTTGATTGCAGTCACGATCGGAGGACCTCGATCCACGTCTTGATCGCGTCCTTGTGAGCAGATTCTTTGCCCTCGTCGTTTCCTAGCTCAGATGGGTCGAGCAGTGCAGCCTCTACACTGTGCCAGATGGCGGGCGTGCTCGGTTCGAGACGGACGAGCTTTCGCGCCAGCAGATCTTCCACCTGAGCCGAAGTGAGTCCGAATGCACGCGAGCTCAAAAGAGCCGCCACCGACTGGCCTGCCCTGGCTCCATTCGACTGCGAGTCGTTCGCAGCATCCCCATTGACGCCGGGAAGAGGCGGTGTGGTCGGCTCGTCATCAAACAGGTCGGCAGCGGACGAGTCCTTGCGCAACCCGTTGGACTCGGTGCTGGTGGCCAATGCAAAGATAGCTTCTGCCGTGCTGGTCGTGGATGTGTCGTGGCTGCGCACAGCTTCGGCCGCACGCGCGAGGCTGAGCACGAGCGCAGTGGTGCGCAGCGTAGCCTCGACGTTCGACTCGTCGGCGAGCTGGACGCGCTCAACAAACATCAGTGCCGGATGCACCTCGTTGGCCTGGGGTGCCAAGAGGCACAGCCACGTTGCAAGCGCCTTCTGCTCCGCAACGCTGTGTGCTGTCAGCCCGCGTCCCTGGGCACCCATGAGCCGATCCAGCGTCGAAGACGCCGCATCCGGCCCACACAGCATCGTGATCGTCTCCGACTCGGCAGTCACGCTTGCATGCTGCTGCGCCACAGTCTGGTTGGCGAGTGCACGCAGCCATGCCGAGTTGCGCCGGCTCAGCAGCTGCGCCGTGACGCCCGTCGCCTCCATGCGTGCCTTGAGTGAGGCCATATTGAACGTCTCGCTGCCGACCTCGAGCGTTGCCGCTCCACCCGCCTCCACCGCCTGCACGAACGCGTCAAACGGCCGTGCGATCAGATGCCGTACAATCGCCGGACACGCGTCGGTATCGAGCAGCAGCGCCACCACCTCGAGATGCACCGTACGCGAATTGGCGTTCCTCGGCAGCCCGTTAGCCAGCGTTCCATCGCTCGATGGCACATCGACCACGGAAGCCTGCAGCCCTGCTTCGGTCAGCACGTCGAGGATGGGCTGCAACGGCACGCGCGCGATCTCGGCCAACAGCCACGCCAGCGCCCCCGGCAGCGTAAACGACAGCAGGTCCTGTAAGAAGTAGCTCAGCCCGCCACGCAGCGTCTCGAGATCGATGACGCCGTGCACGCACGCGCCGATGCTCTGCGCAAACAGCAGCGGCGCCAGCCGCAACAGCGTCGTCGGCGGCGATGCCTGGATGAGGTCGTCCGAAATCCCCTCGTTGCCAAACAGCGCGTGCACCCACCTCCCCACCAACCCCCTCTCTTCCTCTCCCAGCGCAGCGAGTGGGTAGCACACCGAGGCCGACGCCAGATACGACGCCAGAAACGGTCGCCCTCCCGCTGCCTCCGAGGACCCCGTCGTATCATCGATCTCCATCTCTCCGCTGGCACCGCTCGTGGAGCGCGAGATGCGCGAGGGCGCCACAGAGTAGCGGTAGCACAGCAGCTGCACAAACAGGATGATGTTCGACAGTGTCGCTGGCTCGTCGCTCGTCTGACCCAGATCCTGGTGGTCCAAAATGCCCGCCAGCGGATGCACGAGCTCGGCAGGGTCGATGTAGAGCATGATCGTGTCGAGCATGGCGCCGCCGTGCGTGGCGTCGTCGCCGAGCGCCCTGCACCACCTCGCGATGCTTTCGAGGTCGTGCTGCTCGAGCCAGGCGTGCACCTGCACCACGAGCTGGCGCGCAAAGCTAAAGTGCGTGCCCGGATCCGATGCCACGCGCTGCAGCAGCTCCATCGGATCGTCGGTGGGCACGCGCGTCTCGAACAGCGTGTTGAGTGCCAGTCCCTCGAGCTGCGCGTCCATGCGCAGCGATTGCGCGAGGCTCTGAACCTCGGATGCGAGCTTGTGGCCCTCGGGAAACTCGTCGGCGATGGCCTCGGGCCGCGCAAGCGAGTGCTCGATGCACGCACGCAACAGCCACGCCTTGATCGGCTGCGACGGCGGCGTATCCAGCCCGACCACATCCATCTCGGCGCCTGTCGTCGCATCGGTCGCCCCATTTGCGACTGCAGGCTCGCTGACGGCCGTCTCGCACACGTCCAGACGGGCGGCCATGACGAGCAGCGCTGCGCGCAGCGCACACTCAAAGCGCACATGCGGGGCCTCGACGCGCTGTCCTCGCAGCGGCAGATCCGGATGCACATCCAGCCACTGCTCGAGCTGCAGCACGATCTCGGGCACCATGCCGCACAGCGCGTTCCTCCAGATCGCCGCGTACACCTCGGCGCCCTTGAACGCCGGCGGCATCTCGACCACGCTCGCGCACGCATCGATCGCCGCCACCAGCAGCTCAAAGTAGAACGCGGTGAGCGACTTTTCCAGCGTCACCGACGGCGCCGCTGCCACCCTTCGGGCCAGAAACAGCGTCTTGATCGCATCGAGCTTGGCGCTCCACGCTGCGCGCTCGTCGACGACCAGATGCATGAGCAACGCCATCTCGGGCTCGACGGGCGCCTTGTCTGCCGCCGTGGTGGCCGCTGCGTCCAGAAAGTGGTCCCAGGTCGCTCGTCGCTGCGCATCCTGCATGGTCTCGGCCTTCTTGCCGCGCAGCTGCGATGTCGATGCGGTGCTCGACCCGGCGAGCGATTGGGCGAGCTGGTGGATGACGCCGATCTGGCTGCTCAGCGAGCGCAGCAGCGCGATCTCGTCCTTCCATGCCGGGTTCATCGAGTGCAGCACCGTCTCCACGTCGGCGGTCGCCGCCTTGCATTCCGACCGCGTCTGCTGCAGCAGAGGAGTGTCGGCCGCGGGCTTGTCTTTGGACGCCTGGAGGGTAGAGAGGCTCTGGATGACGTGAGCGAGGAGGCTCGAGCCGACGTTCATGAGCACGGTAATAGCAGCACGCGGCGCAAGTAGGTTCTGCGGCGCAGCGATGCTCGCGTCCGCTGCCAGCGCGAGCAGACGCAGGTTCGACACGATGAACCGCAGCGCTGCGGGTGCCACCTCGCTGCCTCTTGTTGGCTCTGCCGATGGCGCTGGCGACACGACGGATGCTGACGAAGACGGATCCTGGACCTCCTTGTCGGCGAACAGCCTTTGCAGTAGCGCCAGCAGCGACGGATCTGCGACTTTGAACGGCGCGTTCGTCTGAAAGGTCATGAGGAGTCCTTGGCCGATGACCGAGGACACGGTCTCGATGGCGGAGACCTTTGTGGTTGCATCGTCGACGTGGGCAAGCAGGTAGAGTGTGACGGTGATGGCGTCCGTAACGGGGCCCTGGTCCGGATCGACGCCCGAGCGGGTCGCACTTCCATACACGAGTGCCTGGAGGTACTCTATGAGGAGCGGGTCGATAAAGTCCTGCGATAGGATGTGCTGGACGAGGCAGCTTGCTGCGAGCGAGGCTGCCAGCGCCGGGTCGACATCTTCACCGCGCGACTGCTGGGAGGATTGGATGCGCCGTGTGAGCTGATGTACGAGCGCAAGCCAGCTCGACTGCGACAGGCGCCGCGAAAGAGCTTGCAGGAGCAGCTTGCCGAACAGCTGCTCCGGGTCGTCCATGGTGCGTTCGCCTGCACGTGCGGCGGAGGGCGGCTGAGAGGATGGTCGAATTGTTTAGCGAATCATCTCATGTAGAGATAGCGTCCTTTCCGTGCTTCAGAGACCGCCGAGGGTGTGCTGGCAAAGTTCACGAAGAGTAAGATGAAGTGGAAAGTGGAGAAGGCCGGTTGCACCGGCGTGTTGGTGCGGAAGAACTAGAATTGGCTTTGCGGTCGCTGAAGCTGTTGGTCTGAGCCCTTCGCCGATTCTCTTCCGTCCAGAATAAGGAGTCTAACACTGTCGAAAAATCGCCCACCTGTCCCCACCCTCATCCCACCACACATCCCCACTTTGCAAAGTCAGGCGGGAACCACATCCAGAATCGAGTCTGCATTTGATCACGAAAAGGCGAAAGAGTGTACATGAAAACCGCATGAAGGCGGCCTAGTCCCTGATGGGCTTGGCACCGCCAACGACGCGGCCACGCACAAAGACGGTGGCGATGTTCCTGTCGTCACCGGTGAAGAGCCACTTTTCAAAGACATCGGGCAGCGTGTCGTCCTCCTCGACGAAGCAGCCAGGGTTGCCCGTGTATCCGGACGGGCCCCAGTGCGAGGTGGTCTGCACGAGAAGCGCATCGAACTCCTTGCCGGCCTCGAGCGATCCGATCCGGCTGGCCATGGCGCACACCTCGGCGCCGCCGAGCGTGGCGAGATAGAAGAGAGTGGCGATACTCAGCGGGCCCTTGGTGAAGTCGACGGTGGACTTGGACGTCATCGACGATGCGGGGTCCTGCACGGACTGCTTCGCCTCCACCGGGTTGAGATTCGAGGTGGCGATCGAGTGTGGCTTCCTCGGCTGGTACTGGCCGGCCACAGGCGGGCCTGGATACCTGCCATCGACGGGCGGAGCCCCGCCAAGCGGCTGCTGCGCCTGCAGAGCCGCCTGTTCGCTCGTGGGTGGTGCGGTTGCGGCGAGCTCCTCCGCCTCTTCCCTGGCCTTGGACTCGGCCTGGGCTCGCTGGAAGGCAAGCACCTTGGCCACTACACTCGCTTCGCGGATGGCCGAGAGCATGCCGAGACCGAATCCTCCGGAGACGTCGGTGCCGAGACCGACCTTGATGCCCATGTTGAGCATCTCGCCCACGCGCGAAGCGCCCGAGCGCAGGTTGAGGTTGCTGGTGGGGCAGTGCGACACGCCGCACTTTCGCTTCTTGATGATGGCGAGCTCGTCGGCATCCAGATGGACCGCATGCGCCAGGATCGTGCGGGGGCCGAGCAGCGAGTAGTGGTCGTACACCGAGGTGTAATTCTTGGCGAAGGGGAAAAGCTGCTTGGTGAAAGTAATCTCGCCCTCGTTCTCGCTCAGATGCGTCTGCACGCGTAGCGTGGGGTCGCGAGAGAGCAGCGCCGAGATGCCGGTGAGCATGGCGTCCGTGCACGAGATGGCGAAGCGCGGCGTAAGGATGGGCTGCACGAGGGCATTGTTGAGCTCGCGCTCGCGCTGCCTCGACGGCGTTGAGGTGCCGCTCTCGCGGGCGGATCGGATGCTGCTGCTGCTCGGCTGCCTCGCTACGGCGACGCTCGAACGCGAGATGGGCTTGAGCGAGGATGAGACCTTGGCAGACGAGGGGCTGCCGTTGGTCTCGGAGGGAGGCTTGCTACCGGTGGGCGACATGAGCTCGTCCATGGTGGCGCTGAGTCGCGCGATGCTGGCGTCCATCTCGGGCGAGGTGCTGTGCAGATCCGCAGGACTCATGGAGGGCGACGACACGTCGGGGGGCTGGCCGTACGGCCTGAGGCTCCTGGTGAAGCGAACGAACTCCTTGGTATCCTCGATGGACTGCGACGCATTCTTCTCGATGTAGTCGATGGGCGAGTTGCGGTCCATCTGGCACTTGCCGACGAAGGCGCGCTGGCCGCGCTCATTGCAGATCTCGGCGAGAATCTTGGAGGCCTCGAGATGCAACGTGGCATAGTAGCATGCGGTGGTGGTGCCCGAGTCGATGAGACGCTGTACGACCGACTCGTACGTCTTGCGGGCGTACCTTGCGTCTTCGAACCTGCGCTCACGCGGGAAGGTGACGTGCTGGAGCCAGTCGAGCAGCTCGTACTGCTGACCGAGGCCGATGTTGGGCACCTGGCAGGCGTGCGTGTGGGTATCGATGAAGCCGGAGCAGAGGAAGCTGCCGGGCGGGAGGCGAGTGAGCTTGTACTGGCCCTGACGCCAGCCGTGCTTGTCGAGGACGTGCTTGATGAGCTGCTGTTCGCGGCGGGCAGCTTCGTCTTGCGAGGCGTCGAAGGACGACGAGGCGGCGGCTCGCGTGGGCACGGCAGGCGGCGGCATCTCAAGCGAGGTGAGCTCTGGAGCCTCGGGGAGACTGGAGCGCGTGGATCCAGGAATGGGAACCGGAGTGGAGGAGCGGTCATCGGCGGCATCGGCGATGGCGGTGCCAGTAGTGCTGGTCGAGGCGGAGGTGGAGGACTCGGCGGAAGGGGATGCGGCGGACGCGGTGGCAGCAGCGTGGGGAACCTGACGTTCGAGAACGTCGAGATCTTCCAAGAAGCGGATCACGCCGCCCGAGCCGACGCCGAGCAGGCCGCGCTGGATGATGCTCAGGTCGGTTGCGGACCTAGAGCTGATGATGGCACCCACGAAAACGCGCTTGGGCAGCAGATGCGGCGCAGGCATGGCGGGTCGGAAGTTCTCCGAGGCCGACGTCGGGTATCCATTGCCACCGAACGGCGGACGAAGATTGGGGCGTGCGATGGTCATGATGGCAGCAAGGCGAGGCTACGAGTCGGTGGCGCGCTTCAGCTGCGACGAGGGTCTGGACGGCTGTGCCGCGAGAGCTGGTCCGAAAGAGCTGCTTGCTGTGTGATGGAGATCGTCAAGTCGCTCGATAGCAGCGTGCTGAGCGTGAGAGTCGAGTGATTGGCGCACACGGAGGCGTGGGAGTGTGTGCGAGCGAGCGAGTGACAAGCGGATAAGAGTCACAATGGATCTGTGCGCGTCACAGGGTCGAACGTGGACGAGCCGAGCGCTATCGGGAACGCTCCGCTGCAGCAGCCAAGAAGAGCAATTTCAGCTCTCTTTTTTCTTTTTTTTTCCTTGGGACCGCGTGGAGGGGATGCAGACGCAAAAAAAGAAAGATAGGTTCTCGCAAAGAGCCAGTGAGTCACTGTCGAGCGCAGAGTCGGAGGAGCCGTTGCGATGAGCGCAAAGGCGGATCGAAGGCAAGAGCGAAAGAAGAAGAAGGAGCAAGACGTTCAGGGGATGGCGCCGAGCAAACACGGTCTATATCTAGCCTTGAGCGATGCCCTGGCTCCATGGGCTCCATGGGGACTCCTCGCACACACGAGATACAGCGAGGAGAGGCCGTCCAATCAGAGTTGCTTGGGGGAAGATGCACCCTGTGCGAGGGCTGCTTGGTGGGGATGGCCGTGCGGGGGGTGCCAAAAGAGAGTGTGCAGCAGGAGGGCTGCCAAATGCAGGCCAAGGTTGGAGAAGTCAATTTTTACGGCGATGTCCGAAGCTTCCTAAAAACAAGGTCGCGCTGCGCTGTGGTGCCGCTTTGGCTTGGCTTGGCTTGGCTTGCCCAGTCATGAGCTCTGCTTTTCCGGCTCGTCTAGATACATGGAAGCATCTGGTAGTCACTCGGCTGCCTTAGTCGTACGTCGGACGAACACATCCGTAGCCCATATGCATCTTGCGGCGAGCCAGTGTGACTGTGCTGCTGTCTAAATTAATTGCGGTGCCTGCTGCAAGTGGGTCAATCGACACCTCTGTGCAAACATCGGAGAAGGCCGAGCCGTATCAGCACGTGAGCCTTGTCTTGCCTTCGGCACCTCTCAGATGATGAGATCAAGGGAAGCATCGGCTCCGATACCGATGCTTCCGATCGGCAGCAGGCTCAATCCTTCGCCGGTAGTCAACTGCTCGGCCGTCCAGCTGCTGGTGAGAATGCCAACTGGTGCTCATCCACCTGCGCTCCCGCATGAATCCCGTCGGGCGGCCAGAACGACAATGCACTACGTTGCTCGAAAGTGGATATATTAAGTATGTGTACAAAGGCAGAGAAACAATGGTGCAGATGGCTGATGCTATCGTAGGGTGAACCGGGAGTCCGGTTCTTTTGCGGGTGGGGTGGACTTGGCGTCCTCAGGTGTAGAAGAACGCTCGACTCATGCGCGGGTGGAGAGGGCCTCGGCTTGGGCAGAGGCGGCTGCCTTGTCGCGCGCCTCGTCCTTGCGGGCGAGCTCGGCTTCACGCAGCTTCTTCTCGGCCAAGTTCTTCATCTTGAAGTAGTCCTTGTGCAGACCGCATTCGGTCTTGCCCGCCTTGTCCTTCCACCTGCCTGCGCGCTCGCCCGAGTCGCCGGAGCCTGGCAGCGCAGTCGAGTGCCAGTCGCCGATCGACTTGTAGCCGAGATCGAGCAGCTCGTTGTACGGCACGGCGTTTGCCTTGGCGTACGCATCCACCTGGCCGAAGGACCAGTTCATGAGCGCGTTGACCTTGATGAGGCCCGTCTCGTCCACCTCGACCGCGTTGAGCGAGGCCCGGTCAGCGCCTTGCGAACGACGACGTCCCGTGAAGACGGCGCGCACGCCGAGCTCCTCGTACGCACGACGCGCAGGCTCGACCTTCACGAGATAGTCGTACGTGTCTTCGTCCTTCTCCCACAGTTGTGTGCCCCACTTGTCCTCGAACTCGCGCACGGTGGTGGTGCCTGGTGGGTAGTAGACGTGCATCTCGGCGTTGTAGTGCTTGGCAGCCTTCTGGGCGAGGTCGAGTGTCTGGGGAAAGTGGTAGAGCGTGTCGACAAAGATGAGCGGCACGAGGTGGTGGTCAGGACGGCCCTGCTTGGCGGCGCGCTGCTCGCTGATGCGCGCAATCATGTCGACGGTGATGCAGCCGGTGATGCCGAACGCCGTGGTCTGGTAGAGACCGGGCAGGTTGTCGATGGCCCACTCGATGATCTCGGTCGGGTCGGCCTCGCCGAGCTTGCGGTTGATCGCCTCGAGGTTGGCAATCACGGCGCGGATCTGCGCCTCCTGCTCGGCCTGTTTGGACGATTGTGCGACTTGTGCTGTGGTCATGATGGATGCTGCGTGTTGTTGTGACGAAGGGGCGGGTGCGTTGTGTCGAATGCGGATCGCGAGCTGTCAATGTTTTTGCGTGTCGAAGTGATGGAGAATGGAATGAAAGGTCGACGACGAAGAGTATAGAGCTGAGGATGTGCGAAGGAAGGGGTGATGACGATGTGGTCGAAGGAAGAGGAGGTGGGAAGGGTAGGTTCGAAGGCTAGGTAGTTTTGAGGCCGTGCGGTGCAGAGCGGGTACGGGCAGACTGGGGCCAGTCAGAAGAGCACGGTCAGCACTGGCTACTCTGCTACTCTGCAGGGGAAGGGGAAGGGGAAGCGCTTCGGGGATAGCGAGGAGGAGTGACAGGCAGTGGGCATTGCCAAGCGGATTCATGCCGCGCCGAACGCAAACCGTAGGGGGGTCCGGAAATTTTTTCCCACTGTGGAGCGCTCTCACGACCCAAAGCAACGCATCATGGTGTCGTTCGACCCACCGCCCTGACATCAAGGCGGCGCCGCTTGCGAATTGATCCACGGCATCCCTCAAGGCTCGTTGCTTGTCTTGGACTGGAGTCCAGTATGAGCAATGCTGCGACTCTGGGCAGCTGGGCAGGTGCGCATGCACGACTCCTCTTCGGCACTGCAGAGGCAGTGTGAAGCCGGCTGAGCATCGCCGCGACCGTGCTGAAAGAGCAAGGGCTCCGTGTGTCGATCGAGGCGCCAGGAGCGGTGTTCAAAGTGCGGCGGCGGGGCAGCAGCGGCTGGCTGGTGGGGGAGGTAGAATTTCTGTTGCTGTTCAGACGGCGAACGAAGGCGGCAAGCCGTGGCGGCGGCGCAAATGGACTGCAGGAGGTCACGTCACGTCAAGATGATCAGGATGGCGTGCTCGACAGCTTCCGCTCGCCGACACTTCTTCTCGGCAGAGCCTCCACCTCCGGGCTGAATGATCTCGGACTTTTCGATGGATTTGAAATTGAGCCCGATTCCCCGATACGAAGCGTGGATCTCGGGATCGAATTAGGATCTTTCCATCGGGCGATTTGGCGATTTCAGATTGCCGGGCATCCTGGCGAGGTCCCGTGCTGGCGGGTCGGAGGACGCGCCGGGTCTGGCCTCGCGTCATGGAAATTTTGGGTGAGCGAGGCAGAGCAAGGGTTGGTCTTTCTGCTGAGGCGACTGCGCAATCACAATTTTGAGCTGTTGCTCGCACGGGCTAGAAAAGGCCGTGCTTGCCCTCGCCAACGCATCCATCTACAGCTGTTCGAAAGGTGCCGCCGCAGTCTAGGCTCCCAGAAGCTACAGAAGGTCGTGTGAGCTTGAGCTAAGCGGAACCGGCTGCTTGGATCTGGTGGAGACCCACTGGCTGGTTAGGGGAGACACGCAAGGTGCATTTGTCGGATGTTGCCAGGATGCCACTGTGTAGCAGTGCAGTACCACAGGTGGAGCTGCTGGAATCGCGCTCGGGTCGGCATGCGCATATGCAACTGCACCTCGGAGCAGATGTGCGAGATGGACGGACAGACGAGCTGCCAGTGTGTGAATGGTTCTGCGGTCTCGGAAGGCTGGGCGCAGGCATCCGCCGAATTGACTTTTCTGTGAAATGCAGCGCAGCCATACGGCAGGCATGCGCATATGCATGCGCCTATGCACGCGCACCCACTGTGCAGCTACAACGCGCTGTTTATTTCTGACCGACTTCTGACCAGCCCCTGAGAGCATGTCGTTCCTCCTTGTCGGCTCTTCCGACTGCTCTCTAGCGGCACTCGTCCGCAAAGCAAGAGAGAAGCACAGCAGCAGGTGAAAGACGCAGAAAGTTGGGAACCGCCAGCTTTCGGGAAGAGCGAGTGTAGGATGCGCAGAAGCGGCTCTGACACGAGGCAGCCAGTCTACTGTAAATCGCGAGCTGCTGCAGTGAAATTCAGTGTGTCGGTCGGAGCCTCATTCGTCTCCGAAGCGTCAAAACTTGCTTGGACTGGCTCGACAACCGCCGCACCCTCTCCGTCACTCCCTCGTCTCCTCCTCCACCATCCGATCGTCCTGCACCCTTTGTGTTTGGAGTCCGCCTGCGCTGCTCGTCCAATCGTTGGACGACAGCACAGTTGCGAGTTTGCCGGTGGCTCCCCACGTCATTCGAACAGGGTCCATCGCGAGCCATGTACTCGTCGTCGTCGTCGCTGGGAGCCAGACCTCCCCGCAAACACCACTCCTTTGAGGTCCTCTCCTCGTCTCCGTCTCCATCAGACACCACCGCAAACTCATCTCTCGATCGCGTCTTTAGCGCGCGTAGCGCCAGCAGCTTCAGCCACACCTCCTCTCCAGACACTCTTTGCAGCCAACAGACACCTCCATCATTCAAGCATACTTCCCACACCTCCTCGCCCAACGACAATCCAGCATCGGTCCCACGCCTCCCCACAGACGACGCCAACGACTCTCGCTTCGATAGCCTCCAAGACCTCCTCGAGCGAGCCGGATACAAAGAGACCCGCGTCGTCACTCCCGACCGCCACTCGCTCGCAGGCATGTTGGCCAACAAGCTCGCCACGCCTCCGCGCAAACCCAGGATGGTCGACGACTTCTCCTCCGACTCGCCCTCACTCGCCGCCTCCGAACTCCGTCGAGCCGTCCATCGATCCGCTGCGTCCACAAGCAAGAGCTTGCCCTCGCGCAGGTACAAACTCGCCACAGATACATCTTCGCCACCACCGCTGCCTGCAGCGCACCCTGCTCCTTCCAGCAGCTGGTTTTCCAGCATCTGGTTCTTTGGCGGGCCGGGCACCATCGTCAGTGACTCTGCATCCAATGCTCCGTCGGAATCATCGGCAACCCCTGTGTCCGTCCCGCAAGCCCCGGATCACGCTGCCATCGGCGAGAGCTCTACAACCCATCGCACACAATCCACATCAGCAACAGCATCATCGTCCCGCGCTCCGCCATCCACAGCCGCGAAAAAGACCGCATCGCACAACGCCGTCTGGACCGCCAGTGTCGCCTACCGCGGCTCCAGATCGCACACGGCACCCGTGCGCAAGGGCGCCTCCACCTCCAGCATCCCCAGCACCGTCCTCACTGACGACGCCGCCGCGGAGCGAGAGTGGCAGGCGCTTCAAAATGGAAGCTCTAACGCAGCCAAGCCGAGGCGGCCTGGTCTCGTCGATGCCTTTGCCAGTCCCACCAAGAAGCCACCCGCCAGCAACGCGCCCAAGTCGCAGGGCAGCCCCGGCCAGCAGCGCAAATGGAGACAAGAGCGCGCAGCATGGCGAGAATCGCTCGGCGACCTGCAGGCCATGATGGATCAATCGCGAATGCGGCGTGAGGCTGCTGCTGCCGCGAAAGCTGCAGCAGAGGCGGACGAAGCAGCTCTACCCGAAGCCAACGCTGGCACGAAAGGCAAGGCGTCACCTGTCAGTGCTGCTGCAAGCGCGGACGCGGCGCTGGCCAAGCTGTTGTCGGGGCCCGCACTGCCGTTTCTCTCGACCGATCCGGCGGTTGCGCCGCGCAACGGCTCCTGCACACGCCCCACGCACCTCAGCCTGCGACGCATGAAGAGCGTCGAGGTGCTCGGCAAGATCATGCGCGAGCGCCGCACCGTCTCGAGCGCAACGACACCCAGCGCGCAAGCGAGTGGCTCGGGAGCGGTCGAGGTGGACACGACGGCGGGACAGATCAGTCCGCGCCTAGCGAGGCGCGCCACCCCACCCAAGCTCACCGTCTCTTCGCCGCGCGGCATTTCGTCGCCCAAGGAGCTGGCGCTCGAGGGCGGCGAGTTCGAGCCTGCCTCGTGGTCGCCCGCGCGCGACGGCATCATCATCTCGAATCGGCGGGTGGCCAAGAAGCCGCGCTCGCGCCTGCGCCATGCCGCGTCGGGATCCGACCTGCGCAGCGCAGCCGCTGTCGCAGCGGAGGAGGCGAGTCTCGAGACACCCTCGCGCTCCGCACGCAGGGGACGCAGCAAGAGCCGCGCCGCCGACAGTGCGCGCGCGCCCGTCGCGGCGCTGCTGCGCGACTCGGTCGGCACGCTCTCGCGCGGCGCTACGGTGCAGGCGCTGCGCAAAGACGTGCGTGGACTCGACGAGGTCGATGGCGGGCGCGGCGGCGTCGACGATTCGCCCACCCGCATGCGCATGCGCAACGTAGCGCTGCGCAAGGACATGCCCGCCGCACGCATCACACGCACCAGCAAGATCATGCGTCTCATCGAGGATGCCGAAAACATGCCCATCATCGTCGCCAACACCGCAGAGAAGGCCTCGCTCTCGTCTTCGCTCACCAACAAGAGCCGCGACCGCATGCACGCCATCACGCGTGTGCTCGGACAGCGCCAACCAACCGCTGATGCTCAGCCACAACCACCACTGCAACGCATCTGATCCCCTCTCCATTGACACTTGCTCTTCTGCACACATATTCCTACCTCCCTCTAATCATGCCCAGGCCCTTGTCGTCATTCGTTCGTCCATTCTTTTTCTCGCATGCAAAGCATTCTTGCCTTTTGGGTTCATCACATCATATTCAAGCTTGGCAACGAAAGTGAAAGAGTGTCCATTTGATATATTACCAGTGACCCGAGGAACGACAACATACAAAAACAAGCAGACCCGGTCGAGGCTGGAGCCCGCTCCCACGCCAGTGGCGGCAGTTATTGCGTGCGCGCATCAAGCGCTCAGCACAGCTCCGGGTAGACCTTCTTTGTCCTGCCCACAATCTTCTTGACGTCCTGCGACCTGGCCCTGGTGGTGATCAGCAGAGCATCTGGCGTGTCGACCACCACGACATCGTCGACACCCAAACACGCAATCGGACGGCCCGCGGCAGGAATGATGAGACCTCCCGCCTGCGACTCGGTGACGACCAATCTCGGGTCGCCCAAGATCCTCGGCTCGCCCTCCTCGGCAGGAATGAGGTCGGCGAGCGACGCAAAGTCTCCCACGTCGTCCCAACCAAAAGTGGCAGGGATGACTGCCACCTTGCCCACTTTCGATGCCGGTTCGGCGACGGCGTGGTCAATAGCGATCTTGGGCAGCGTGGGCCAGATTTCGCTCATGACTGTCGAGCGCGCATCCGAGTCCCAGGCAGCAGCAATGCGCGTCAAACCATCGTGGAGGTCGGGGACCGTCTCCTTGAGCAGATCGAGGAGCACCTGGGCCTTGACGACAAACATACCGCCGTTCCAGCGGTAGTCACCCGTGGAGAGGTAGGCCGAGGCGGTGCGCGCATCGGGCTTCTCCTTGAACTCGGTGACGCGGCGGGCGTTGGGCGCCTCGTTGACGGAGAGCTTCTCGCCCAGCTTGATGTAACCGAAGCCGGTGGAAGGGTGCGAAGGGGCGATACCGATGGTGACGAGGTAGCCGGCCTTGGCGGTGGCGACGGCTTCTGTGACGGCCGACTCAAAGGCATCGCGACCCGAGATGATGTGGTCGGCGGCAAACGAGCCGAGGACCGCCTCGGGGTCGCGCTGGAGCAGTACGGCTGCGGCGAGACCGATGGCAGCCATCGACTCCTTGGGCGAAGGCTCTGCGAGCACGTTTGCGGTCTCGAGCTCAGGCAGCTGAGCGGCAACGCCGCTGACGTGAGCCTGGCCCGTGACGATCATCATCTGTGCCTGACCAGCTAAGGGCAGCAAACGGTCCCAGGTGCTCTGGAGCAGCGTTCGGCCCGAGCCGGTGAGGTCGAGGAGGAACTTGGGGTACGACTCGCGCGAGAGGGGCCAGAGGCGCGTTCCGGCACCACCGGCAGGGACGACCGCCCAAAGACCGAGCTTGGGCTCCTCGGCGAGCAGAGGAGCGGGCTGTGCTAGTGAAGAACCGCCCATGGACAGATGAGGAGCGTGGAGGAGGTCAAGCGTGCCGTTCTTCGGAGGCGAGGAGCCGCGGCGGCCGAGACGTGGCAGGAGGCCTGGGCTCTTGAGCGCTGGCGACATGGATCCGGGGGTCATGGAGCTGTAGAACGAGTTTCTCCTTGCGTTGGCCTCGTTCTGGGTCTCCATGTTGTCCATTCGGATGTGCAGACGGGAGAGCTGCGGAAAGGCGGGTCAGAGTGTCTGTGGGTCAGTGAATGCAAGGAGTGGCAGCAATCTAGATGCGAAAAGCAGACACTCACCTCCTTCTGCATGGTGAGAATGCCCGAAAGCACCTGGTCAAGGGCAGACTGTTCCGAGACGTTGCCCATGTTGCTTGAGGATGCGGCTTCGCCGGTGTGGAGGTCTTGAGCCGAGAGGTTGTTGAGGGCGTCCTCGTCTGCGGCGAGTCGAGCGTCGCGCGAGGAGAAAGAGGAGGTGGTGGACGAAGCGCTGGCAGGGTCAGGTCTGATGCGGTAGTCGTCGAGCTTGGAGCCAGAGTGCGGGTCGACGGACGAGTCGAGGAAGCTGCTGCGTGGGATGGCGATGGGAGTCGTCGGAGACTGGCTGGCCGAGAGGGTGGCAGGCGCAGTGGGGATGGCGAGCTGCGAAGGATGCAAGGAGGACGAGGAGGAGGGAGCGGGCGTGGCGCTGGTGGAGACGTGGTCAGCGGACGAGGAGGGGGAGATGGCGGGAGGAGACGGCATATTTAAAGAAGGAGCAGACGGTGAGACGAGCGGAGGTTTGGCCGAAGTGGTAGCGGTGGATCTAGAGGAGGCGATGATAGAGAGAGAGGCAGAGCCGGAGGAAAAAAGAGGGTAGCAAGAGTGAGTGCTTGCAGACGGGTGGCTGCCGGTGTCGATGGTGGTCGCCGTGGGCCGATGGCTGGGCGTTGAGAGCGAGAGGTTTTGGCAGGCAGAGGCTGCTGCACCGAAAGGGTCCCTGTCTCTGTTGATGACGCTGAGGGCGGGCGAGCAGCGGAAGAGCGTGCGTCTGTCCGGTTGCTCTTGAAAGAGCCACGGCAGTCCGAGCGGCAAGCAACAAGGTCGAGGACGAGGACGGAGCATGTGCCTGCCTGCCTGTCTGCCGCCTGCCACGCCGCGGCACTTCGGGTGGACCGACCGGCTGCCGTGACTTAGGACTTAGCGAGGGGCCCAACTCAAGTGTGGCACTTTAGCGCGCCTCACTCGTGCAGTAGCTAGCCTCGCCAGTTCTTCGCTGCGCCGCATGTCTAGTTTTTTTTAAGAAACGTATTTTTTTAATTTAATTCATAATATTTGGTTATTTATTTTTCTTGTCAACGAGCTGGACCGTGGGACAGCACGCGGCGCAGGGTCGCAGAGTCGCGATGCTGCTTCCACGTCGACGGCTTGCATTCGTCTCGCCAGCCTGGCCCGGCACAGCCTGGCCTGTCTGCGGATGGCCGCCGCCGGCAGTGCAATAAGTCGACGTCGTACAGCACTCGCCATGCTGATCGGTCGAAGGATGTTGCTGCTTCTACCGCAGGCACGAGAGCCGTGGAATGCGAGTAGAGCTTTGCTTTTCGGTCGCTGGTGACGTTCGAGATGGCGGAAGCGGCGGACATGGCTCGATGGCCGGGATGCGCCTCGCAAGTCGCCCGAAATGCCGACGCTCGTCGCTCGTCGCTCCTTTCCGCCGAGAGCGAGCGCACGCGGAATCGCGGCGTCGAGAGCATAAACGCTTGATCGGTCCACCCGACCATCGAGCGCCCGTTCCGCCATGACCAGCGCATTCAATCCACTCCAAGTCAAACCAAATCGTGCCGTGCCGTTCAGACGCATCTAGCGGATCAGCTCCGACACACTAACTTGGCCGTTGGAAATTGTCGCCTTAAGCTTGTCATGAGCGCTCGGCTCATTCTACGCTGCCGGTCTGTCGGAGTACACAGCGTCCAGCTGCGCAGGCTACATACGACAGCCACCAACGGCAGAAGCGTGGCAAGGCTAGGCCAAGCCAGGCCAAGCCAGGCCACGGCGCCGATGCAATTCCGAGACTGGTGCAGCTCTTCCAGCGTGGATGTGCCTGTTCCACTCCCCTTTTTAATTTTCCGTAGCCCGTGGCCGGTCGTTCGGCCATGTGCGCCTGCATCTCGGCGTCGGACTCTCGACCGTTGAGCTGGCTTTTTCCCTTTCCTGGCATGCTTTCTTCTTTGCATCTTGTCGCCAACCCATGTGCGCTCCGCAAATGATTGGCATCCAGGACATGGCAGGAACATGCACGCATTGAGCCGCCGCGTGCAGATGCACCATCCCGTGGTGCACCTCGCGGATCCTCGAGGCTGAATTTATGCGCCTCATCCGACCAGGCGGGACTTGCTGCCTCCGAGTCTTGCCGGAGCGCCTGGAGCTTGGAGCCACAAATTGACAGGCGGCGCCGGAAGTGGCGCATCTTGTCGACGGCAAAACGTGCAAAGGCGTGCACGCTTCTTTGTTGCGCTAGGCTATCCATGCTGTCGAACGCCTTGGCACGTCGGTGGCTAGGACGTCGATGCTACCGTTCGATACACACTCTCACGCGCTTGTTCCGGTCCGGCCACCACCAAACATGACGTTTGAGACCCTTATCGTCGTCTAGCGGATTGGGGCTAGTACGCTCTCCAGGCACGCGTGGCTGCAACGCTAACTTAGCGCAAGTCTTGTCGAATTTTGTTTATCGCCACCGGTCCTGACCGGCTCCTGAGACACTGCCGCTATGAAAGTCGGTACCTAGCATCTTCGCCACTCCAAGAGCAACTTGCGCAGATCGAGCGGGTACCAATTCGTCTCAACCGTAGTTAGAGGGACTCCTCGTCAGTCGGCGATTGGTCTTCAGGGCGCTGCGTTGAAAGATCACAGCGATCATCCTAACAGGCCGCGGCGACTTGGCCGGCTTAACGCTTCTCGCTGACCCGCGGCGATTCAGGCAAAGCGGAGTGCAATCGCTGATCCGAATGGGATCGTCATGATCAGCTCCTTGAGACACCAAAGCCCTATTTTTCGCTCTTGAACGAGAATGCTCAAAAAGTCGGATTTGCCAACTCCGCCCTCAGCTATGACAGCATGGTCTCTTCTCCCGATCATGCGCAGAACCCTCCGCTCTTTCTCAGGCTCGCTTAGCATCGGCGGAAAAGGCGAAGAAGAAACAGCACAGCACTCAGTCGAACCGCTTGCTCCGCTACCTCGGTACCAGATGGGCGATCGCGAGGCTCCGATCATTCTGGGGATCCTTGGCTGCTCATGACAAGCTCTATCTGCCAAAGTCCGCCGCTGCTTTGGGCGTTGCAGTCCGCCCTTGACGCCAGAGCTTTAGCCGCCAGCCGCATTGTTTGCACTCGCATCATGCAGCGATGATGTGGCCGCATAGTAAAGCATTTGTTGCGTCGGCATCGATCGCATTACAGATCCATCGTTTGCCAAGCCAGTCGTGGGTTCCTGGTGGGTTCCCCTCTTCGAGCCTGGTGACCCTTCCAGGGTTTCGCCCAGCCGAGCTCGCAACATCAAAGCGCGGACAGCTCGCGGAACTTGGCCCTGAATCGACCTCGCGTGTCGAGTGCTCGAGCGACGGCAGGATGGGCGCTGTTGCTCGCGATCTTGAAGGCACACACGGTCGTTCGCGATCTCATAGCTTCGTCGTCATCGTGCCTGTCTGTTCGCAGATCTCAAGTCGGACCTTGCATGCCGTCTCGCTTTGCATCTCGTCCGTCCATTGCGCCGTCGACGAATCTGGGGTTTGAGCTGCACGGCAAAGTTCGAGGGTCCCTGCTTCGATGCCACGGCAATGTCGTGGGCCCTGCTGTTCCTGCATCGCTGCGTTTTTTTCTGCCTCGATCGTGCCTCGCGCCCTCCACCCGCCAGAACGGTCGTCTGGAATCCGAGGTATCCGTGCCGCACGATCCAGCGGGATCGTCCGTTCCAGTTTCATCGAAACACGGTCAAGCCGATTCGCCCAGGTTTGAAACCACACACAAACGCACAAACACCACACAGTCGGAACAGCCGCCAGCCTTCCCACGCCATCCATGGCAGCCCATCCAATCGCTTGCTTCCGATGATGTCCTTGTGCGGATGCAGCCAGTTCCGCGGCTTCATTTTGGTCCTTTTCGCGTCCCACTTTTTGAACCCCAATTTTTCATTCGCGAAGGAAAGTGCTTGGACACAGTCGAGCTAGCAAGCCAATGGCATGGCGCTGCCCAATGAGAAACATGGCTGGTCAGTCTCAATCAAGACAAAGCAATAACGCTGAAGTGCTGTTGTCAAGAAGGCAGCTCGAGTGTGAAGTTGGAGCATCACAGATGTTCGAAAAATACGACAAGATGTTAGACCACTACCATTATCTGTTTTATCGATGTCATGAAGCGCGGCCTCACACACTGAAGCCAAGCGCACGGCCTGCAGATTCGTCGTGTTGGAGTGGAGGCGAGAGGGGCGTGCCGGCGTGCTGCGAGCGTGGCGCTCTTCAGGGTCTCCGAGTCGGGCAGGGCAACACACGATTCCACAAACACAGCATCCGACCTTTCTTCTCATCGCAAGGGCGACCAACACCCTCCCTCTTCGACTCTTCAGATCGGACTCCAGTGGCTTCTCGCCTCGGTGCACGATGCAGAGCTAGACACAACCCGGGACGACGCGCTACCCGCTGTCCAAAAGCAATACCTCGGCTCACGCACTTTGGTATCTCCGTGACGACCATGTCCGCTGGTACACCCCCACGAACTGCCGGCCCAGCCTTGGGAACAGACGCACCAACGCCCGATGCTGTCATTCATCACGAACAGCGTCGTATAGGCAACATCTGTGCCATCCTCGTTCGCAATCTCTCACTGAGACCAACACGCGACCGTGCGCTCCAGACCCTTGCTTATAAGCGCCCCGGCGGCTCGAGTCGCTACCACACAACTTCAGACGATGCCGATCTCACGCTCAGTCTCGCGCGATCCAACAGCAAAGGCAAAAGCAAGGCACAGACAGACGCCGCGCATCGACGCCGCAGGAGTGCCAGCTGGAGTCGGCTCGACCCAAACTCATCCGACGATCCGTCGGCAGATGAGCTCGACGACGACCTCGCTTCTCCCGTGACTGCGAGCAGGACACTGGCAGCAGGGAAGCGTAGAGATGCACGTGGACGCCCTGCCATCCTTGCCAATCGTCGCCGCACGTCAGACCACGAGCTGACACTGGCCAGCAGTGCGCATTCGGTAGGCTCCGCCGACAGTTTTCACGCAGAGGCGAGCCCACGTCCGATCCTCAAGCGATCCTCCAGCACACGCGATGGCAGAGATGCAAGGATGCAATCCGGATCTCCGGGCAATTCATCTACATCAGGGTTCCTCGACGAGCTTGGCGCCAACACCACCATGCTATCGCGCTCCGACTCGCGCAGCTCCTCACACTCGTCGCGCACCATTCGCAGACCGTCACATCGCGCGAGGACCACCAGCATGACATCCTCCGGCAGCTTTCGTAGCGTTCGCTTTGACGAAAGTCACATGGGCTCATCAGACGATGCGCGGCGCCCGACGCGCGCCTCGGGCCGCATCCATCCCTCCTCGCGCTTCTCGCTCTTTTCGCACAAGAGCCTCGCGCAGATCATGCAGGAGCGCATGCTCGAATGCTACGTCGAGCTCTCCGTAGTCGACGGCGACAATTCGACTGACAAGGGCGCAAATGCAGCAGGGCCCAAGAAAATCTTCTACCGCAGCCCAAACTCCAAACCCGGCCTGCATCATTCGTGGGGCTATCAGGGGGGAGATTCGATCCTGCCGGAGCGCGACTTCAATTTGTCGCCAGGCATGCTATCCCCAGCTGCGCCTCTGGAAGCCTCTAGGGTTCGAATTGCAGTTTGGGCGCGCCCGCCGCCTGCACCTCGGGCAGGTGCCACCTCAGGCAAACCCGCTGGGACACGAGCAGCAGAGGAGTGGAAGCTCGTGTGCCAATCAAGCGTCGATCTGCGCGACCTCGAGCCGCTCTCCGCAAATCATCAAGACGCTACGCTCAGCGTCCCGCCCAACTCGATCGTGCTTGGACTGGCGCTGGGCGCCAACTCGCTCTCAGGCCGTGCAAGTTTGTCGCCTGCAGCACCGAGCTCGAATTCCGCAGTAGCCAAATCGACATCAGAAGAGGGCAAGAAAACGGAGCCCACACTAACGCGCAAAGCCAGCGAGAGAGAAGTAGAGCGGACGCGACGCATCTTAGAGAGCATCGTCTACTATACAGTCCCGCTCGACTCCATCATAAGGACCACGGATACGGGCACCTCCGGTGGCGCCATCCCTTCACCCGCTGTGGGCAAGGGCAAGCCCCGATCACCGGGTCTCCCACGTCGAACTTCTCGAGATGGATATGCCTCGGACCCCGAGAACACGCCGGTGCGGAAAACAACTCCCGACAGCCCGAAAGGCCCACACGCGCA
Organism: Moesziomyces antarcticus; assembly: GCF_000747765.1. Lineage (NCBI taxonomy): Eukaryota > Fungi > Basidiomycota > Ustilaginomycetes > Ustilaginales > Ustilaginaceae > Moesziomyces > Moesziomyces antarcticus. The sequence goes on from NW_014639000.1 coordinate 304,396, forward strand.
GACAGAGGTGTCTAACACTGGCCTTGCGACTTCTCCTGCCGCGGAACTCGCGCTTCCAGGCGCTGCGGAGACGCGAAGGCGCGAGAGACGCAAAGCATTCGAGGAGGAGCAGCGACGTGCGCTCGAGCTCAGCCTCCGCGAGACCAAGATGATGCCCAGCTACACTCTGGAACAGGCGCGGCATGTGGCTCGAAAGCAGGCCGAGCTTAGAGCAATGATGGCCGAAGTGGATGCCCTGAGGCGGCAGATCGGGAACGTGCTGCGGGAGCCTTCTGGGCAGATACAACTCCGGCTCAAGCGGGAGCAGCAAGCAGCACGATGCGAGGACAGGCGGCGACTGGCCAGAGACGAAGCGCACGAGCTCGAGCGGAGAAAGGCCGAGCTAGAGTCCAAGAAGGCGGCTCTCGAAGCGCGGCGTAATGCGATGCGTGCGTCTGGCGCGCTATTCGAGGCCGCACAGCGTACGACCAAGCAGCTTCGAGAGGAGCTGAGCGCGCTACGCAGCATCCGGGCCGACGTATCGCTGGATGTCCACTCGCAGCAAGCGTCGTTGTTGCGAGACCTCGAGATCATCTTTCCTGTCGAGTTATCCGACGCATCGTCGCTGCTCTTCTCCATCTGTGGCCTGCCGCTGCCCAACGCTGTTGCATCGCTGCCGCCGGCCGAACTTGCGCATGAAGAAAAGCGGTGGAAGGACACCGTAAAACGGCACGTGCCTGCAGCGACACGGCCCATCTTCCATCCGTTCGACGACGATACGATCAGCAGCGCATTTGGCATGGTGGCACAGCTGGTGCTGCTGCTCAGCACGTATCTGGCTACGCCGATCCACTATCCGCTGGCAACGGCGGGCAGTCGAGCCGTGGTGCAGGACGGCATCTCGCTCATGAGCGGTCCGCGCGCCTTCCCGCTGTACGCAAAGAGCATGGAGAGGTATCGGTACGAGTATGCAGCTTTCTTGCTCAACAAGGACATCGAACAGCTCATGAACGTTCACTCGGTCACCGTAATCGATATAAGGCATACGCTGCCCAACATCAAAAACCTCATGGTCACGGTCGCCGCGGCTCCACCCACCAGCCATGCGACGCGCAAAAGCCATATTGGCAAGAATGAGATCGCGCTGCGCTCGGCGGCGGTCTCGCTGCCTCCTGTGAAGGACGATGCCGGGCACGAGACCGGGCTGGTTCAGCAGACGAAGCGCGGAACAGGGCTGGGGATCGGGCTGCCAAAGCTCCCAGGTGCAGCGCAGGCTGGTGAGGCCGAGTCGCCGGCAGACACACTCGTCACGACCCGTGTTCTCGGAGCGCCGTCGAAACCGGCCGCCACCAATGCCACGGCCAGCGGTGCGATTGCATCCGTCTCGCGTGCCTTCAGCTACTTTAGTGGCAGCGGTGGTAGCACGCGCTGAACCGGATTGTCTTCGATCCTCACTTGTCGGCACGGAAGGAACATTCGCAATGCATCGTAGACCAAATGCCACTTTATTTCGCTCAGATGCTGGACGATTCGCACCTCGGCTATGCAGAGCAGCATGTTTCAGAGTATAGATGGGCATCATGCAGACCACGGCTGACGGTCATAGGTGCCCTTTCGAGGCCACATCAAGAAGCGCCAACCTCGGCTGCACAAAGCAATGCTATGCACTTGAGGGACCTAACAATGCTGAAGCTTTGCAGATGGCTGTTAAGTCTCGCGTCTAGGCGCGCCTCCACATTTGGTCCATCTATTTCTGAGCTGCGGTTCTGCTTGGACGACGAGACCGGACAGTCAGCAACCGTGCAGTCGCAGGTGAAGCCGCCTTCTAGTCAGCCGTCTGCTTCTGTCCATGCCGACTGACCATCAGGACACGTGCTCTACCCAGCCATCACCACGACCGTCAGGATCGTTGCATCGACCGCGCTCACACACGCCGACGCCTCGCGATCCTTTGCAACAAGTCCTGTCGCTCGCGCAGGCACGCAACATGGACAGCTCGCAGCACAGCCCGAACGCGGCAGGCAACGGCACGACTCGGCTGCCTGGCCTTGCGGGCACGCAGTCGGAGAAGCAGCTCACCCAACGCGAGCTCGCGGCGCTCAAGACGATCAAGCGCAATGTCGACACCACAAAGTACGGCGGCTGGATGCTCGGCGCTGCCGGAACGTTTGTGCTGCTCGGACGGCGCAAACCGCCGCCGCGTCTTCTTTCAAAGCTCGGGTGGAGTGTGGTGGGCGGGCTTGGAGGCTCGTTCCTCACCATGCCCATCGGCATCATGATGAGCCGTGGTGCGCTTAAAGATGTGGAAGACCCTCAGCATCTGCGTATGGTGCTGGCGGGTGCCATCGAGGAGCAGCGCCAGGGACGCAAGCCCCAGGTGAGCGTTGCCCCGCCCAAGGGCCTGGATGGCGAGACCGATGCTCAGCAAGAGTGGGGCGGCGAACGCGCCGCACAGACAGAGGCAGCCTCCTTCGATAGTACGGGAAACCTCAAGACACAGGGAGGCTCGGATTCGTTCGACTCGTTCTCGTCTTCGCAGCCGTCTTCCAGCACGAGAAATGGACGCGGCAACGCCGGTATGCCGGCTGCCGGCCCTTCGAACGATGGCGAGTCGCCTACGGGCACAGGTGCTGGAACGCGCTGGGCGCAGCTGCGGGGTGAGCGCAGTGTCGAGCCCAGCAAGTGGGAGCGCATCCGCCAGGACAACGCGCGCACTGCGTACTCGCGCTCAGGATCGGCGCAGGCAGAGCCGTCCGACACGCCATCGCAGGGCGCTCAACTCGGCTCTGCCAACAGTGCACCTCCCTCGCGACCACTTCGGCCGGCGCCGCGCTCGCGCGACGAGCCGGTGATGACGCTCTCGGGTGACCAAGACGATCCGCGCTGGTCGTCGCCCGCGAGCTTTTCTCCGCAGTCGAGCGGGTGGGGTGGCGGCGAGTTTCTTGACGATCCGGCGGGTGGCGACAAAGATGCCACGCAACGAAGCCGTGCGAATGGCCGACGTGGCTATGGCATCCTGTCGGTCAACGAGGAGCGTGGCGGGGTTCAAATCGAGTCGGATGCGCCTATCCAGGTCGTCAAAGGCTCGCTGCTCACCGCTCTGGGAGGCGGCCTTTTTGGGTCGGCGTACGGCGTGCTCAAGGGGCGTCAAGGTGCAGGCACGATTCTGGGCACAAGGATGGCGATGAGCACGTTTGCTTTTGCGTTTCCGTTCTTTGCGGTGCGCGAGTACGTAATCTCGCCCGTGCTGAACCGCACGTCGAGTGGACCGGATCCGGCCAACCGAAGCATGCGACTGCGCACGGTGGCACCCAACCGCCACACGCACAATCTGCTCGCCAGTGGGCTGGCGGGTGCGGTGGTCGGTGCGGGCGCTGCCGCCTTCACACGAGGTCCACGAGCGATTCACAAGGGCGTGGCGACTTTCGGCGTGGCGTGCACGGCGCTGCAATTGGCAGGCAACGAAACTCGCATTGTGCGCGATGCACTGCTTCGACCCTCGCCGCGTCCTGTCCCGGTGGCCGCCTCGCCATCCAGCCCCGATGCGGCTGTGTCGGCATCGCAGGCTGTGGCGCCGATGGCTGACGTGCAGCCGACACCGTCCGCAAGCGAGACGCAGGAGACCAAGCCGCAAAAGTCGGCTTCGTGGCTGTCCAAGGTGAAGAATGCCATGCCCATCAGGAGCGTCACGGACGAAGAGTACGAGGAGAAGCTCAACAAGCGCCTCACCAGCGTCAACCAGCGCATGGCCGATGTCGAGACCGAGATCCGCGAGATCGAGGCGCTGCTCCAGCAGAAGGAGGCAGGCTTCCGGCCCACTAGCTAGGCTCAAAATTGTAGTTGCCCGACTTTCTCGACTCCACGCCGAAATGAAGTGCATGCAGCTGATCCGGACGAGTGCCGTTCGAGAGTCTGACCGAAGGTCTGTTGCGTGAAATGAGTCGTGTTTTCTGTGGTGCGTACAAATACAGGGAATGGGCGATGTCGGATGCAGCCGACGTGATTTGATGATGAGACTATCCCTGGCGCTGTAGAGATGGGCAAAGGAGGCATCAGCAACTGTTCGCTGCTGTCTGATCAGATCAGTGTTGGCTGGAAGACCTACCTGCTTGTGCTTGGGGTCCTTGGAGCAGATGACGTAGAGCCTGCCTTTGCGGCGGACGACGGAGCAGCCGTCGCAGAACTTCTTGACGGACGAGCGCACCTTCATTCCACGCTGCTGAGCTGCTGTCGATGCGAGCGCTGCCGACTGCTGGAGGGCTGGTGCTGCGGGACGGGCGGCTGTGGTCATGGCGGCCTTGAGCATGGCGGCCGAGGTGGCAGAGGAGCAGCATCGCACCTGTACCTGTGCGGTCACGGCCGTGCGCAACGGCTTCGACACAACGCGCAGTGCTGCTTGCAACATCTTGTCACGGGTAGAATAGAATCGAGGAGGCCGTGTGTAGGGTGTTGAGAGTTGGTTGCCTGACAAGAACAAAGATGGTGAGATGTAGCAGGTGTCGAGCTTCTGGTCAAAAGCAGCGCGGGCTGCTTTTCGGCCGATAAGAAGATTCGTGATTTTGTGGAAAGAGCGTTCAGGAGCCGCCTAGAAAAAAGGGTCTGCAGAGGACCCGCCGACCTTTTTTTTTGCTCGCTGCTAGGCTGAACATTTTTTTGGCCAGAGAGCCTCCACACATGTTTGACCTTCGCTCGCCAACTCCAAGGCGGATCCTACATTTCACCACCTCCAGCGTCATCACTTCGCTTTGGTAGGCAGTCCTTCAGGCCTTGAATCGGGATGCCATCAGCTGCGCGCCCACAAGACGGCGCTACGGCGGCCGAGCCTGGCACATCGGCATTGGCCGCGGCAAGCATCACCACCTCGGAGCAGCTCGTCAAGACCCTCCGTGTTCCTCAGACACCCGCCAACGGCATCAGCAAGGTCTCGATCGCATCAGAGGCATGGAAATCGCAGGAGTTCTTCGTCCCGAAGAAGGCGGAGCTACTCTCGCAGTGGATCCTCGAGCATCTGTGTTCGGGCCTGCGCGGTGCAGCGTCCGCCAGTAACCATGGGACGCCGACCAAGGGCAAGGGCAAAGGCAAGCAGCAGCAGCAGCAGCAGCAGAAGGGGAAGGCGGCAGAGACCGTCGGCCCAATCGAACTCGATCTTGAGGCATGGACACTGCTCGCCAGCATCATTGCCGCCCAGACTGGGTCAGAGTCGGATCTGACCGAGGCGTCGAAACGCAGCTGGCTCTCGCACCTCGCCAACACGCAACCCACGCTTCAGCTCGCCGGTGCACTCGCCAGGCAACTCGAACAGGCACAAGCCACGTCAGATGCCGATCGTTTTCAGTTGTTGTCCGCCGCCGAGGCGTCGCTGGTGAAGCTCCTTCCGCCCGCCACGTCCCGCACAGCAGCAACCAACGTCGAAACCGCCACCGACGCCATCCATGCGTGGCTCGAGTTCTTCAGTCAACCACGCTCCTCAGCAGAGTCACAAAGCGGGTTTGAGATCCTCAAGTCCATCGTGGTTACGTGGGCCACCGCTCTCCAGTACGGCTCGAACGCCAAACGCAACCACCACCACTTTTGCACACGCACATTGCCTGCTCTCGTCCGAGCACTGCAAGCGGTCAGTCTCCAATCGCTGCAAAACGAAAGCGCAGCCAACAGCGCATCGGCCCTGCTCGAACTCGTCAAGCAGATCGCGGCAGAATCCCTCTTCACCGAAGATGTGCATAGATCCTTGCTGCAGGCTGGTCGCAGTGCCGAGCTCGGCAGCGCAGTCAACTGGAGAGAGCCCAAAGCAGCCTCAACCGAGGTCGTTCAGCAGCTCGTCTCCTTCCTGCACGGACAGGGATCTGACGACAGGATCACATCTACCGCCGCGCTCGGCTCGCTACCCGTACTCAGCGAGCTACTCTATACAAGACTCAGCCGCAGCGAGTCGCTCAACTCGATGGCGAGCTCCAGCACCACATCTGCTGGCTCTGTGCGCGAAACACAGCTCGCCCTCGTTCGCAAGACCATGCTGGCCGAGTGGCTTTTCCCCGTGCTGCCGTTCCTGGTCACGCCTTCTGAGCGTGCTTCGCAACAGAACTCTGCCGACCGGGCTGCGGCGCGCAAGGGTGTGCTGCGCGGCATCGAGCGCGATAGCCTCTACATCATCGGCTGCGACGAGCACGAGGCGTGGCGCTCCTTCTTCAGCACCCTCTTCAACGACATTCGAGATGACCTGAGCCGCATTGCCACCGACGAATCCGAATCTACAAGTGCGCATGTCGAGATCGCCGATCACTTCCGCAGCCTCACTCTGCTTTGGCGACTTGAAAAGTCGGTCGTCGAAGATGACCTGGTCGACATCTTGGCCATGGCCGCCGTACAGCCCGTCGCCAAGCCAACAATCAGGAGCGCAGAGGAGCTTGGAATCTCGACGCGCGCTGGATTCGACTTTATTCGCGAGGTAGCAGCCCTGGATGTTCGATTCCGCACGCTGCCGGCTCTGGTGAACAACATCATGCCCAGCCTCCCGCTCGCTGCCGAGCGCCTGGCGGGGCGTGGCAGGGAGCTTGCCGAGTCGCTATATGTCTCACAGACCTTCCTTGCCGAGCTCGCCAAGCTATGCCACGACAGCGTTACCGCGATGCAGGTGCCGGACCTCGTGAACCGGATCCCGACGATGGTGCAGAATGTCGGTTCCGCTCTAGACGCACTCACGGTCGACACTGGCAAGGCTGCAAAGAGACAGCGCAGGGCCTCGGGCGGCGCGGACAGCAGTGCGGCCCACGCGGACACCGCGGCGCTACTCGTTCAGCTGCGGATCGCGGCCACGGTGGTGCAGAGCGTGAACGTCGCGCCTCAGCTGCGCGCACGCTCGGTTGCAGCAGCGGAGGAGTTGCACAACTCGCTGATATTGCCGTGTCTCGATGCTGTGCTCGGCTCCACTCGTGCTGTACCGGCATCTGGCGTGTGCGGTGTGGCAGCGGCGGCGTTGCAGCTCCGGCATTCGTTGCTCTCGGAAAAGTGGCGCTATGATCCTTCAGAACCGGTCAAACTCGACGGCTCGCTGCCGACAGAAAGCCTGCCGTGCCTCGAGGTGGCGTTGGACGAACGCGCCGACTCGCTCATCGAGATCTTGGCTCTGCGTGATGGACAAGGCGCAGCCGAATCGGCGCTGTGCCAGCTGCAGTTCCAGATTCTCCAGGCGCTGCTGCAACGTGCCGAGAGAGACGCATTCTTGGGACGCCACGAGTCACGCTACTGCCAGTTGATCTCTGCCGATGCGGCGCCGATCGCGCAGCTGCTCGACGAGATCGTCGCCGTGTCGGGCTCAAAGGAGGCGGGGACGATGTGGTCGGGTCGCCCGACGCAGCTTCGTGGGCGTGCAGAGCTGCTGCAAGCCGTGTGGTTGGCGATTGTTACGCGTTGGGCACCGCTGCTCGACCGGCTTGCGGACGAGGCCCTCCTGGCCCGACTCGCTGCTGCCGTCATGGCGGCTTCAGCGGCGGGTGAGGAACAGGATACGGCAAAGGGATGCATGCGCTACATCTCGACGACTGCGCTGCGCAACGCAGCCTTCCTCGAGCTACCCAACGTTCGCCGCCACGTAATCGCATGCATCCAGCAGCGCGTGGATCCCAGCGGCAGGGATGTGGAGAGTCGGCTGGCGGCCACGACGGCGCTGTGGCTCACACCCTCGGAATGGATCGCCAAGCCGGCACGTGGCGCACTCACCGCCAAGCTCCTTGCTCTCGATCGTGACATTGCTTCAGCTGCACACCAGCAGAAGGGCCATGCAGGTACAACGGGCTGGACAGAGCTCCGCAAGCTGCTCGCGCGGCTGCTCGAGGCGGACTTTGCAACCGAAGCCGACATCAGCGACGCGGACTTGTTGAGCTCCCTGCGTACCTTTGTCGCCAGTGACGAGCAAGACCCGGCGTGGCAGCGTGCCTCACTCGCTGTCATCCGCGCCACCGTGAACGTGCTCTTGCAGAGGGGAAGCTTGAACGCGGATATTCGCTCGGCGCTCGTGCAAGGAGCTCTCGAGGCCCGCCGTCAGGCAAGCGGCGACGCCTCGCACGTCACTTTCAGGGAGCGCGCGGCACAGGACATGTTTGCTGCGCTTTGCAGCGGCGGTGTTGCCGAGTCGGAGCTGCTCGGGGCCGATGCGGACAGGGACGTGGCACAGAAGAGCCTCGAGGCGCTCAAGACGCTTGGAGCTGCCGCCGGCCTCGACACCGCCACGGGCGTGATCACGACGCTGGAGCTGGCACTCTACCACTTGCGCGAGATCCGCCTGCGTATGAACGGCACGCGCTCGGATGCCAGCGAGCTCGGTGCCGCTGTGACCAAGGACGTGGTCACCGCGCTCTGCATCCTGCTGGGTCGCGGTAGTCTCGTTAGTGACGCAGATGATGCCCACGCCAAGCTCGTGCGCACTGCAGCAGATGTGGCGCTGGAGCTTTTGCGCTGTCTGCAAGGCGCACCGGCGGCCGGAGCTTGTCTGGCGTACTCGGCGTTGGTGTCGTCGCTGCCAGAGGTGGGCGAACAGCAGCGCGTGCGTGACGGCCTGCAGCGCATCGTCTCGCGCCTCGACACGGAGCAGTACGATGCGACACTGAGCCAGCTACTCGCAGCATTGTCTAGTGCCTCCACGCTGGAGGGTGCGGGTGCGGACGCGGATGTGGGTGCACTGATCGGGACGGTGGGGCTGGTGTTGGGCAGCGCGCCGGAGGGCACGTCCAAGATCGCTCGCGACCATCTGGCGCACTGGCTTTCACTGCTCGTAGGGACCACCGCGGGCCCGGTGCGCGTAGGTGCGATGGTGGCGTCAGTGTCTGCACTCGATCTGCTCTGCAGGCACCATGCAATGCTTCTGCGTACGCAGGATGTTCATGCCATGATGCAGCTCTTTGCTACGCTGGTGGGACCGAGCGCGCGTGACGAGGTATCTGGTACCATCTCGTCACTCCCGGCCTCTCGTCGGGATGCGGTGCGCAGCGCGATCTTCATTGGCATCGTTTCGACGCTGGGTTCGCTCATGCGGCTGCGCCAGGACCTCGTCCTCGGTGGGCTGCCGCAACTGGGTGCGCTGCTCGCGCGGCTGTGTGCGCTGTTCCGCCGGTTGAAACGCACGCCTTCGGGCATGCAGCGTCGTCAGCTGCGGCGCGACCTGCCGGCCTGGTTGGACCCGGTGGAGGTGACTCCGCTGGGCGAGCACGAGGCACGCGCGTTGAGTAGGCTGCTCAGCTCGCTGGTGGCCAAGAACGTGTCGCTCAAGAGCCGGGGCGACGAGGGCAAGGCGCAGAGTCTGGCCAAGCCGTTTTCAAAGCACGCGACGTACGTGCTGGTGGCGTATCTGCGCAGTCTGACCGCGCCGAATGCAGTCGTACCGTTCGAGGTGCGCGCCGAGCTCGAGGTGGGCATGCTGACACTGTGCGGCATCATGGGCCACCACCAGAGAGACGCCGCCATGGTGGGCATGCTCGACGCCGCGGGCAAAGTGCTCATGAAGAGGATCTGGAGCGAGTACGAGAAACAGCGATACAAGGGCCAGTAGCATCCGCTTCGTTGCTCAATATCAAAGCGTGCTACGCTGTTCTGTCGGTTTGGGGCTGAGTGTGTGAAGCGGTGATTGAGGTGCGAGGCTAGGGTTTGGAAGGGGTTGCATCGAGTCGGACGATGGGTTCGGGGCGTTTGTTGAACAAGATCTTGCGTCTGATGACGCTGACCACGTCGTAGTACACTGCAGTCTGTCTTTCGTCCTCCTCGTCGTCGTCTGGGGTTGCCTCGTCGATTCCGTCGAGGGCATTCGCTCGTTCGGACGGTTTCTCCATTGGCGTAGGTCGGGGAGGACTCGAGCTGAAATCCAATGCGTCCTTTGCTCTTCTTGGCGACACAGGTTCTGGTGGTGGTGAGCTTTCTAGCTTTAGTCGTTTCTCCTGTCCGCGCTCTGGATCACCGGCTCTGCGCTTTGCATTGCCCACGTCGACCAGCACGTGCTTCTGGGCCGCATCGGGACGAATCTTCTTCTCCAGCACGGCAAGCGGACGCGCAAGGCTGACGAATTTACCCTCGAGCCGGTGGTGCGAGATCATGAGCACCGGTCGATCCGGCCGTGTCGGCTCAAAGCTCATGGTGCCCAGCAGCTGGTTGCCGTCGGGATGCTGGTGGTCGATTTCCAGCTCGCCCTGCAGCTCGATCAGGACGAGCTCGCCGTTGGGTGTGAGCGCGGTGAGCGGCGCCGGCGCATCGATGCGTCCAGTCCGAGACGGCCCAGCACCTGACGAAGACGGGAGATTAAGGTGAATGCGCATCGTTGAAGTCGAGGAGGGTGAGGAGGAGGAAGAAAGTGTTACTTTGGCACTCAAAGGTGGCGGGGCGCGTCGCGCTGACGAGGCGCGCGTAAAGTGCGTCCAAGGTGGTATCGGCGATTTGGTTGACCGATCACGCCAGTGCGCAGCCAAAATTTGGCCACGCCCCGCGAGTTCAGACAGGTGCAAAGCGACGTGTCATCCGCTGAGTTGCGCTTCCAAGCAGCGCCCCGCGGAGATGGCCACCGACCCACACGAGCGTGTGCGCAGCTTGCATTGCAGCTCGCGGCAAGGCAAGCGTCCCGCCCCTGAGCTGCGGCAGTCGCCTGCAGCCGGCACAGTGCAAGCGTTGACCCAGCACTGGCCACATTGGCTCTACACGACCTTTGAGACTGACGTCGCATGTGCCGATGCAACGGCTCAGCCCTTCTCCTTGCCAAGCCTCCCTGTCATGGCTACGGAGCGAGAGGCGAGGCGAGCGTCGCAAGCGTCGGCTGTTCCGCACACCCATGCGACCCTGAAATCGAGCGCAGAGCCGCAGCGGGTGCAGCGCAGGCGAAACGGGCGGAACCAGTCTCGCTTGCTCTCTCGGCTGCTGTTGATTGTGATTCGGCCGGCCCTAGAAGCCAAAAAAAAAATAATCAAAAATCAATTGATTCTCGTCAAAAAAAATTAAAAATCGGCGCTTGGCTGCCGCACGAATCCTGCTCTGTTGTGGATGGACGCTGTCGTGAGACCTGCGGTTCCAACCCACTTGAGCTCGCTCGCTCGGATGCGCCGTTTTTGGCAAAAAAAGCTCGGAGGGAGGCTAGGTTAGAGTGAGAGGGAGGTGAGAGAGAAAGGGCCCTGGAAAGGCCCTGCCGAAGCGGCTCGAAACCCACTCTCTCACACGCTCTCGCCCGCTCGCAGCTGCACCCGTGAGATTTGGACCGGACGCTCCACCCGCATCGTCGTGGGTGCTGCTCCTCGAAGCCTCGTCGTCCCTCATCCAGCTCGACGCTGTCGGTCTTGCTCGTCAGCTCGATCCATCATCCGCACCACCAGCAACCAGGCAGTCATCTGCTACCGACCACCTCCAACCTCAGCCTGGCTTCAACTGCACCGCTGCGTCTGCCGTGCTCGTCCATCTCCATCGCTGGAATTCGTCCTCCCGCACAATGATGAATTGATCCTCAACTCACCTTCGGCCTTCGCCCTCTGTGGCTGTCCGACAGGACTTCCTCCCACCTCGCATCCCGCATCTCGCATATCGCTGCACGCCTCCAACGGCGCCCGCATCGATCCTCGAAGCCCAGACATTCGACGCGAGAAGATACCCCTCGCCGCTGTACAGCTGCAACGCCCGTGCGCCGGACACCGTGCACCACCCGCTATCCTCAACGCAAAGCGAAGTACACCAATCCATCCTGCCTATTCGTAGCTCGCGGCCATCCCCTTCATCGCCATGTCCGACACCGCCTTCGCGCTCAAGTCGCCCCGCTTCGACATCGAAGAAGAGCCCGGCGACTCGCACTCTTCCTGCGGCCATCAATGGGTTGGCGCCTTCGAGCGGGTCCTGGGCGACCGTCAGAGCATGGCTGCAGAGCGCCCTTCTCGTCCGCCCGCAAAGTCGGTCGCCTCCAACAATACCATCGTCCAAACTCGCGATGCTAGATCCCTCTCGGCGCACCCGCCTTTGCATGACGAGCGCGCAAGCGAATCCTCCAGATCCACCACCGTCTCGCGCGCCGGGAGCTCCCATTCAAGCGGTCCAACCTCCCCCTCCTTGCGCGACCCCGCCTCTTCAGAAGCTCTTTCTCTGCCACCTCCTTCCGCAGATCTGCCTCCCGCCCTCGCCAACCAGCCTACCGGCTCCGAGGCAGAGTACAATGGCGGAGCACTCAGACGTTTCCGCACCAATTCCTCCAGTGGCAGCGTCTCGCTCATCTCGCTACCGCCTTCCTCCGCAGCGTCGACGACCAACGCATCCAACACAAGCTACAGCACCCCCCTCCAACCACGCCTCAAGCCTGCACCCTCTCCCCTGCACGTCGGCGCCCCACAGCTGGCCGACACTGTCGACCTCAGGGTGCTTTCCCAAGGGCCCGACCACGTCTCGGTCAACCTTCAAGACTGCCTGCGCTTCGAACAGACCTACATCAACCATGCTCCCAGCGTCCATCACGTCATGATCACCAACCACAGCACCGACCACAGCGCCATCGTCCGCCTCGAATCCGATCTTCGCCCCGGTCTCACATTCATGCGTCGCAAGCGCTCGGCTCCTCAGAACCAGTTCGAACCCGAAGCTTGGCCATCCAACAGCATTGCCTGGGCGCGCAAGGGCGGCTTCGTCCCCGCCAACCTCAGAGGTTGGAGGCACGTCCTCGCCAATCTCGAGAATGCCGACTCGTTCATCCTCGAGCCCAGCCAGACCACCAAGGTCTACGTCGTCCTTCGTCCCGCAGACTTTGTCGAAGAGGCAGAAGCGATCCAGTACAACACCGGCTGGCCGTACCGCGTGCCGCCGTCGCCCTCCACGCAGGCCACCTCGCGCAAGCCCTCCGAGTACGCCGCCTCTTCGGCCCTCCGTCCATCGCGTGCAGACTTGGTCAACGCCACCTCGCCCGTCTCCACGCCCGCCGCCTTCCGCGAGCAACAGCAAGGTAGCTTCAGTGCCGCCGTCTCGGATCAAGAGAGCACGGGCAGTGCCGCCGAAGAGCTCGGCCTCACTTCGCCGCGCTCCGCTCCAGAGCTGCATGGAAGCGTCGCCGCCTCACGTGCCAACACCTCGCGGCCCTTGTACCCGGCGTTTGGCCTTCGAGGCACCATCACCCTCTCCAGCTGGACAATTCCTCGTCATGACGGTGACGACGAGGCTAGCGTCGACCAAGCCCGTAGTCTTTCGCACAAAGGCGCGCAGGCCTCTTCGTCCGCTTCCAACCCGTCTTCGTCCCGTCCCGTCTCGTCGTACGGCGCACCCGCTGCAGCCTCAGCATCCGTCGCCTCGTCGACCGCCTCAGCTTTGCGCAGCCAGCCGGATGAGCGCGAAGTGCAGAGGATCCGCATTCCCGTCGCCGCGCAATGCTGCAGGCCTTTCATCGATGCTGCCATCGCTTCTGCCACCTTGCCACCGCACGCAAGCACGCAGACGAGCCACTCCGCCGCCATCTACCTCGACTTTGGCGATGTCATCGTCGGTCAGTCGCATGCTCAGATCCTCACGCTCCGCAATCTGGCCGAGATCGACTGCTTCTGCCAGGTCAAGCTCGAAGAGGCCGACAACATGCTGCAGACGCCGCCCGTCCATCTGACCAGCGCTGACAACGACGAGACTGTGCCTTCGGTCTGGGCAGCCGAGCAGGAGAATGCGACCTACGAGCCTCTCGTCCTGCCTCGTCTCGAGTCCAAGCAGATCAAAGTCTCGCTCAAGCCACAGGAACCTTGTCGCGATTATGAGCAGGTGCTCACCATCACCTCGCTACACAATTCGGCCAACAGCATCCGCGTCGTCATCCGGGCCAACATGCTGGGCACCGCCAAGGACGATGCCCTCGCCGTGCTTTCCGGCGACTCCCTCGACTTTGGCGACTGCTATGGCGGCCACTGGACAAAGCAGCTGCTTGTACTCAGGAACAATGCCGACGTGCTCCTCGACGTCTCCTTTGGCGTGCAGAAGGGGTACGAGGTCATGTTTCAGCTCGCCGAGCTCGCGCCACAGGGCGAAGACGAGGCGACAGATCAGGACGAGGTTCCACCGAGCTCCCACGTCAGCGAGATCTCCATCTCTTCTGCCAGCACGGGCGATCGCAGCCGCATCTCGGCAGCCGACAGCAGCAGTGCCGGATTCGGTGCGGATGCTGCGTCCAGTGCTTATGAGCACTCGCGACAGTCGGAGGCCGGCGGCGAGCACCACGCCACCGCGTCCGACTTTGCAAAGACGCCCACCCACTATGCACAAGTGCCGCAGGGCTCAGCCGGCTTGGAGCCGCCCAAGCTCGAGCTCCCAGCAGCGGATGGCGCCGCCGCCTGTGACCTGCTTCGCGGGCGCAGAGGCAGTGCTCAGACGGATGAGGACGGCGTCGATGCCTCTTCCGTCGCCTCTCAAGCGGGGTCGCGGTCCAACTCGCCCGTGCGCCCGTCCACGCAATCATCGGCAAAGCCGCAGCTCAGCGAGTGCCTCGCAACTTCGGCAGCAGAGGTGGCTCGTGCGAGCAAGGGCGAATCGCCGCAGCTCAACCTCATGGATCGCGTCCACTCTGGCCGTCCCGAATCGCTCGCTTCGGCCGCTAGCGACGTCGACCAAGCCAGCGTGTCTACCAATCCGCACAGCAACACCTCGTCCGCCTTTGCGTCTCGACCTGCTACTCGCGGACGTCCTGCCGAGTCGGAGCGCCATGAAGATGCCAACTCGATCCGCTCGGTCCATACTGCTCTTTCCCAAGACAGTCGGGCGGGCTCGTACCCTGCTGGATCATCGCATGCAGGGTCCTCGAGCGCCTCGACCCGCAATCAGCTTCGCCACCCAGTGGGAGCCGCCATTTCTGGGCTGCGCCACGTGGAGCATGCTCAGAGCAACCAGCTCGAGGAGCTCGTGCTTCGACCGGGAGGCGAGTACCGCGTCTTTGTCTCGTACCGCCCCGAGCGTGTCGCCTGGGATGCCGAGTTTTCCGGCGGCCGTCTCGTCGAAAGGACGTTCCGCATCTCGCTCGACTATTCGCGTGCGCGGCTCGCCAACGCCCGAAGCCGCGGCGGTCGCGAGCGAAGGATCGTGGTCTGTCACAGCCGCACGTGCACCTCCTTTATATCGATTGCACCCAAGATGATCGATCTCGGAGAGGTGCAGGTGGGCACGCGCAAGTCGGCCAACATTTCGGTCACCAACCGCTCCGAGCTGACGGCACGTGTCGACCTGCGCTTTGTCTCCAAGGTGCTCAGCATGTACCGAGACGAGGTGGCCATTCCGGCGCTCCAGACCGTCGAGCTCAAGGTCGAGTCGTTCCCGCGCAGAGTCAACGAGACGTATCGCAAGCAGATCACGGTGGCCAACTTACTCAACCGCCAAGGCGATCAGATCTTCGAGGTGCGCTCGCGCAACGTTGACAAGCAGCGCATCAGCTTCCACTCGCTCTTCTACCGCATCCTCACGCCGACCGGCTCCAACTACGTCGACTTTGGCGACGTCAACATCAACTCGATGCGCATGCGCACCTTCACCATCGAGAACATG
Organism: Moesziomyces antarcticus; assembly: GCF_000747765.1. NCBI lineage: Eukaryota > Fungi > Basidiomycota > Ustilaginomycetes > Ustilaginales > Ustilaginaceae > Moesziomyces > Moesziomyces antarcticus. The sequence continues at coordinate 319,879 of NW_014639000.1, forward strand.
TCGGACAAGAAGTTGTCGCTCGAGCTGAGCCCTGCGCATCCCGAAGACGTCACGCTGTACATCAAGGCTCCTGTCCCCGATGCCAAGTCCAGCAGCAGCCCAAAGCTGGAGGCCAAGGCGGGCGCATCCAAGTATGGCGACCAACAGTTGGACGGGCAAGGCACAGGAGCCGAGACGACCGAAGCAAATCAGGCATCCAGTGGAGGCGCCGTTGCAGGCAAGGCCAAGTCGAGCAAGCCCGCCATGAAGGGCGCCGATCTCAAGGAGCGCTTCCTCGAGACCATCTCGGTGGACTCGCCCACCACCGTGCGAACAGAGAATGCCTCTTGGAGGCTGGCGCAGAAGCACAGCCACTACCGCAAAAAGGACGACGGCAGTAGCTCTTCCGCGCAGAGAAAGGCACAGTCGTCCGGCAAGCCGAAGCCCAGCATCAACCTTTTTGCAGCACTCAAGAAGGGCGGCAAGGGCAGGATCACCGTCGCCTATGGCAAGACGGCGACGTTCAAGGACCGCACGCTGATCAGCGAGTTTGAGTATCTCGACCTCGCCACCGGCCCCCCGGTCGACGCACGTCGCATCCCTGCCAAGAGCAAGAAGTATGCGCTGCTCGAGAACATCACCACGGGCGGCAAGCCCAAGAGTCTCGGTCAAACCACGAGTCACAAGCACAATCACGACGACGATGGCACGAGCAGCGCCTCCAAGTCCAAATCGAGTGCCAAGGCAAAGGCGGCCGCCAGAGACCGCGATGCTGAATCGCAACCGGATGCTAGCCTGTCACCGAAAGCGAAAGCGTCGCGGGCCGCATCCTCGGTTCCACGGCTGCCGTCGCCGCTGGCCAGGGACATCCTTGATCAAGACAGTGCGGCCCGCACCGCCACCTCGAAGGAGTCGAGCCAGGGTGGCGCGAGTGCAGGAAGCAAGTCGCAGCCCGCTTCGGCCATCCGTCAGCATGGCAAGAGCGGCAAGGAAGGAAAGGCGGGTGAGTCGTCGGCTCGCGTGCACTTTTCGCCTGCACTGACGGGCAAGCGCAAGGCTGCACCGGTGCTGTCGAATCCCGTCGATGTTTCCCGCATGTCGCTCGAGGACCTGCTGGCGGCCGTCGAGGCCCAGCCGAGCCTGATGAGCACGTTCTTCTTAGGCACACCCGAGGCCGAGGAGCAATTCGTGCGCGCCGAGATCAATCTGCGCCGAGAGCTGCAGAGCTCGATCGATGCTGGCAAGCTGCTTCCGCTCGAGGTGCTCGAGGTGGCGCCGCATTCCGAGGGCCAGGTGATTGCCGTCTATCATCCGAGCGGCAGCACACGGCCGCACATCCAGGGCAACGCGCGCAAGCAAGACTCGCGCATCTTTATGCGGCTCATCGAGTTTGACATGGGAGTGGTGCGCGCGTCCGAGGAGTTCTCGGGCATGGCCGAGCTGGATGCCGACGAGCTGCCCGTGCGCGATCTGATGCTGCGAAGCAATACCTGTCGCAGCTTACTCGAGCTGGGGCAGCCGCACATCAACTTTGGCCACATGGAGAAGGGCGACTCCAAGACGCGTAAGATCCTCATCCAGAACCGCAGCGAGTGGGCGCTGCGCTACTGCATTCGCAAGAGCGGAAGCATTGCAAGCGGCGACATCAAGCTCAGCAGCGGGCGGTACGGCGTGGTGCCCGGGTACGGCAAGCGCGAGGTCGAGTTTGTCTTTTCGCCCTCCATGTCCGGCCCGTTCCAGGAGAAGCTGGTGGTGGAGAACGTGGCGGATCGCGACAACGACCAGACGGTTGTGCTCAAGGCCAACGTGCGCAAGACGCCCAACTTTGCCGTGGACCCGGGTGCGATCAACTTTGGCGCGTGCAGTCCCGGCAAGCTCTCGACGCCGGAGAGCTTTGTGCTCACCAACACCACGGCCAAGTCGCGCTCGTTTGTGATCGCGATCGACACGCACGATCTGCTGCACCAGCGCTGCCTCATCGACGTGGGGCTGAGCATCGCCAGCGACGATGACGTGCGCGGCACGCTGTCCAAGGAGGAGGAAGAGGAGATCGAGAATCTGTCTCAGAAGCTCAAGATCGCTAGCAGGAAGGGCAATGCCGAAAAGGTCAAGAAGTACGAGGAGAGGTTGACGGCGTTGGGTGTCAAGCTCCCGAGTCTGACGCCGGCAGCCTCTGCCACGCCATCCGAGACCGCCAGCGCGTCCGAAGATCCAGGCGCCGCGGCTACGGCTGGCGGTGGTTCTGACCAGGCAGAGGCGCAGGTAGGATCGCCGACGGACGCGTCCGAAGTGACGGCGCCTGCGACAGCGGCAGCGAATGCGGACAAGCCGAGGGAACTCAAGCGGATCTCGTCGACGGTGACGTGTTCGCTCGGGCCGAACCAGAGCAAGCGTCTGATTCTGCGCGTGCGGCCGAGCGCGGTGCAGTCGGCCATCCCGTCCAACACGAGCGACCCGGGCGACCGGCGCACACAGCACAAGTCGGGCATGGAGGAAGTGTCGGTGCCCGTGCGCGTGCACGAGGTGAAGAACCAGGACGAGACCAAGATCGTCGTGCTCATGGCCACTGTCGAGTTTGATCTGCCCAAGAGCGGGCCTGGCTGCAGCATCGTCGGCGCCGACTGCGCAGTCAAGCCCGAAGAGTTCCCCGCCGACGCAGTCTTGTTCTCGTCTTCCGAGTAGAGGCGACAACGTAGCACGGTGTCTTTCGAGACAGCAATGAACAATGTATTTGGATTGAACGTCAGTGGCTGGGATGCGTTGCTGATTGTGGCTGTGGGTTGAACTTGAGCGATTGGGAGTGGCGTCTTGTCTCGCTTGGTGGAGCGAGGCTCTTGCTAGCCAGTCGGAGGTACGTCGCACTTGTTTGCGTGCCGTCGCTGGTCTCGATTGCCTTCCCCTAGCCAGACATTGTGGTTATGCAGGCTCGATTGTGCACAAGCAGCCGAATCGCACATTCGCCATGGCTTATGACGCGGAGGATCAGGCGGGGTGCGAGGCAATCTTGCCTTGCGAGGGCAAGCGGCGCTGCTCCTCGCCAAGGTAGAGGCGCTTGAACAGGACAACGCTCGTAGCCACCAGCAGCGGGAATGACACCATAATCGTCTGTGGATGTCGGCAAAGTCGGAGTTGCAGGGGCAAGCTGTCAGTACCGGACACAACACAGTGCGGGAAGGGTCCAACTTACCCTGATACGCCTCTGCTCGGGCGTGAGAGGAATGCGCGCCATCTTGGGCCAGATGAAGCCGCGGTGGTCGCAATGCAGTCGTTGCGGGAAAGCTGGGAGCCAACGAGGATCAAAAGTGCCAAGTCAGAGCCAGGGTCTGAAGATGCCAGCTGCCGAATTCCGAACCGGCAAACCAATCCCGATCGGAATCGTTCATCGGGAAGGGTTCGCGCCAAATTCTGAAACAGGCACCAGGGCGCAGTCAACTTCTAGCCGCCACCAGCGGCGAGCTTGCACGATATGTCACATCGAATAGCGCGAGCCTGGCCCCTCACCGGATGTCCCAGCGCTTTCGGCGGTGACGGTTGCCTTGCGATGTGAGACGCCTTGCGCCTTGGCACGGAGGTCAGGTAGCAGCAGTGGGCAGCTGGCCCTGCGCTCAAAGGCCGTTGAGGCTCGTTCTACCGCCCCGACTGGGCGAATCGCTCCGCTGCGTGCTCCGCTAGCCTTGGCAGTCGTCCACCATCTCGTTTCTTCACCTTCACCTCGCAAGGCATCGTTGATCGATGCACTCGTAGCGTATACCCTTTTCCTTCACCAAGTTGTCTAGCTGGACTAGACACAACGCTTCGCTCTCGTATTCCTGCCAACAACCGACTTGACCTACCTGGTCTCTTCACACAGGATGACCTCTATTATCAGCGCAGGTCGGGACACGGAGGGGCTTGGAATCGGAATCGGGCTCGGTATTCCGATGGATGTGGTCAAGCCAGCATACGGCGAAGGGCTGGGATTGATGGCCGAGTCGGGCATGTGTTGGCCGTACACGGCGCGTCATCACAGCAGCACCCTGTACCGCGGAGGCACGGCGTACGACTCGTCGCCGACGCTCAGCAGCTCGTCGGCCTCTTCAGACTCGACGCAGGACAGGCGGGTGATGCACACATCTGCAACGCACGATGTATTGCTCAGCTACCTTTCGCCGGCACTGTCGAATGCCTCGAGCGACTCGGACGCAGAAGTTGCACCAAAGAAAGTCTACTTGCTCTCGAGCGGGACCAAGAATCCGGTATGGAAGCAGAGAAGGTGCCGCTCGGAAACGTTCAAGTTCCCACTGCCACCCAGTGCGCGAAGTAAGATTGCACCTCTCAAATCGGCGCTGCGTCCCAGCCAGCGATCTTCTATCCAGCAAGTCGGTGCGAGTCCTCCGCTGAGGGTACATTTGGATGCATGGAAGCGCAGGTCCAACCTTTCTCCTGCACTCGAGCAGGCCGAGCCCACGTCGGGCTGGTCGCCGTACTCATCCCACGCACCCACGCCAAGGCCCGTCTCGCAGGATCTCACGCACTCCGTCCTCGCCTCGGACGCGCGTCCGCCATCGTGCAACGCCACCGCCGCTCTTCCAGCGTACTCGCCTCCGGAGCTCACCTCGGCGTCGTCGTGCTCGGACTCGTCGCGCACGCTCGTGAGCGACACGGACGAGTCGGATGCCGAAGCGTTCGGTGCCGACGCAGCCAAGCTGGCCCGGCTGCACGCAAGCCTCTTTCTGCTCGACCGCAACGTGTCGGAGCTGCCGCTGTCGCTTGCCGACAAGCGCGCCGCAGACTTGGGCGGATCGGTCGAGGAGAAGATGGCATACCTGTGCGGGCTCGGATACAGGTACAGACGGACGAGCGGGAGGCATGCGCGCAAGGCGTCGGCTGAGCTGCAGGCTAGCAGGGAGCAAAAGGCCGATGTGGGCGCGTGGTGGAGCGAGGACGACGAGCCGGCCAAGGGAGAGGTGCAGAGCTACGCGCCCGTGCTGGCAAGGGCGGTGCGCGTGGTGTCAAATACGGCAAGTGCCGTGACTTCGAGCTGCTCGAGCCCCATCCTCGCCGGGCCACTAGCCGCCCACACGGAGGAAGTTGAAGGAGATGTGACGACGCGCCCAAGGATAGAAGAAGAAGCGCTGGGAGGCGAGTTCAGCTACCTTGTCCAGGAGTCACCCGTGAAAAAGGCATCGAAAGTCGAGATGGACTTCGTCAGGGACGCCAACATGTCTCCGCCGCTCAGCACGCCCGAGCTGGAGCTGGAGCTGGGCGGATCGCCGCTGCTGCTGGATGGGCTGCCCTCTCCAATCGCTCCCAGCCGCACGCCGTATCGACTCGAGCTGTCTTTCTCTCCACGCACGCACACGGTGGAAGGGATCTCCGGCTGCCGACCACTCGTCTACAAGTCTGCGCTCCCCTCGATGCAGACGTCTGAAGTCTCACTCGCTCCTCCAGCCAAAGCAGCCTCGGTGGACCGGACCTCACCTGCTGCGGCTGGACGGGTTGGCATGTCGACCTCGCAGTCGTGTCCTGCGCTACTGGACGAGGGGCCTGCAACGATCGAGCGAGCCACACGCGCCGTTGTTGGCGGGTCGGTCCTCGCACGTCCACGACCCGTCCGCGGGCAAGCTGGATCGTTCTTCTCGCGCGGTTCGGACACACCCATCGAACCCGCGGTCCCGATCATTGCTCGTGCACGACCCGTTCGCGCGGCTGCGGACCACCACTCGTTCACGAGCCAGACGGCGGTGCGCAAGCGCAAGCCCAGCGCCAAGTTGAGCGTGCAAGCCACGGTGCCTGCGTTGCCCGCGGTGCGCGTGCCGCTGCGCAAGAGCTCGCTCGACCTGCGCACGTCGGTGCATCCCAACACGGTGTGCGACGACCCCCGCGCACAGCGCCTCTACTACTCGTCGGCCACCGCATATCTCAGCCAGCCTGTGGCTGACGCTGCCGACGCCGCACGTGCCCGTCGCAACCGCCCAACGTTGCCCAGCTCCACATCCATGCCTGTCCTCACCCCCGCCGCTGCACGTCCACTCAAGGGCATCCTGCTCAACCACCGTGCCACTGTCAACTCCGCTCTCTGACCCCATGTGCAATGCAATTCATGATTCCCGCTAGATCGTGTCGAAGATGGCATCGAGTTGACCGTCGATCTTGCGCTTGGTGCTCTTTTCCTTCCTCGACGTCGCCACCACGATGGGGCTATGCTTCTCCACCACCGGCTGCTGCGCGTCCTTGGGTGGAGGTGGTTGGGATTGGATGGCTTGTGTCCATTCGCGCATTTTGCCCTTTCGCAAGAGCTGCAGCTGGAGCTTGTTGGTAAAGTACCCCGCATAGGCGCCGCGCAGGATCGTGTCGGACTTGTCCACCACCGTCTTTGCGATTTTTTCCTTCGAGTAGCCGTCGGCTGTGTACCAGAGCTGATCCGCCAGACGGCTGCCGTACTTGTCGCCGCAGAAGTGCGCAAGCTGCGCCACGAGTGCGCCGCCGAGTTTGCGGCGTCGATTCGCCTGTGCGGCATCCAGACCGGTGGTGGCGGGTGTGGTCGGCGGTGTGAGGGCGGCGATGAGCGTGTGTACCGCCGTCGGATTGCGCGCAAACGGCGCAAGCGTCGGCAGCGCAAGCAGCGATTCGAGCACCAGCGCGCTTCCAAACACCTCGACCCGCTCTACCGGTGCGGCAGCAGTAGGCCTGCCAAAGGTGCGCTTGACCGGCGCCCGTGGCGGTGCACTGGGTCCAGGAAGTCGCAGCAGAGACTGCAACAACAAACTGCCCTGAACAGTGGCTTCGGCCGTCGGCACTTCGTACTCGGCATCCATGGTCCATGCCACCTGCTCCTCGTCCGACTCCGCCTGCGCTTCGCGCTTCTTGGCGTACTTGGCTTTCGACTTGGCCTTGGATTTGGACAGCGGCTTTCCATCGCGTCCGCGCTTCTTACCCGCCTGGTCGCCAGCCTCATCGTGCCTGAGATGCGCTGCGAATGTGTGCAGATACGCCTTGCGCGTCTTGAGTGCCAGCACTGCAGGCACCAACAGCTCCATCCCCTCCTCCCCCTCCGCCTTGGCCTTGAGCCTAAACGCACCCAACACCACCCCCGAAACCGCCCTGACCAGCTCCCTCGCCTCGTCTCCCTCCACGCCCGCAGCAGGATCGCACAGCTGCCCTACACGCTCGACCGCAGCTTGCAGGCACCCGATCATCTGCTCCTTGACCATGCCCGTGGCAACCTTGCCCATTTCTGCGATGGCGGGCGCAAGCTCGGCGGCCGAAAGCCGACGCAGCAGCGCCGCCACAATGTGGTTCGCTGCAGGGTGGATGCACAGCTTGGCCATACGGCCGTGGATGTAGACCGCAAAGAAGCGCGCGGCGGTAGCGGCAGGTGCACGCTCGAGTGCCAGCTGCAGCGCGTGCGACGCCACACTGTCGCGCAACGACGTCTCGAGGTACACATCGCGCTCCGCTTCGCCCTCGCCTGCCGTGTGCGGCTTGGAGACGAATCCGCCCAGGAAGAGGTCGACGAGCGAGCCGGACCATTTGTCCTCATCGGCGGCGTCGCCCAGTGCGTCGACCTCGGCGTCGATGAGAAGCTGCAGCAGCGGCGACGCGACGGCATCCGCCGCCCAGCGTCGCACAACGTCCGTGCCTGCTTCGCCGAGGATCTCGCTGCGCAGCGTGGCGGCACGGTTGTACAGCAGGTCGGGAATGACCACGAGCAGGTCCTCTGCGCCACTGCCCGCTACCGAGGTGGGTGCCTTGCGCGTGCGGAACTTTGCGCTCCTGCGCGATCGGAGATCCGCCGCCGCTGCAGCGTGCACCGACGACGATGTGTCCGTCTGGATGTTGCGCCCCATGAGCACGCACAGCAGCGAGCGGAGCACATGCGATCCAAACGCGTCCGAAACGAGCGCCGCCAGCTGAGCCTGATCCGACGCGAGCTCCTCGGCGATATCAAGGATGAGCTGGGTGGCGGAGCGCAGCACGCCGTCCTCGTTGACGATGGTCGCCGTGTCGCTGGCAAACGCCGACGATGCAGCCGCCATGCCATTCGTGGCAGAGCTGTGGCGGTGCTGGTGCTGGAGGAAGTGCTGCTGCGTGGCGTGCTCGAGCGTGACGGCAGGCTGCAAGGTGGCCAGGCATGCCTGAACGACGTGGCTGGCGAATCGGTGTTTGGACAGCACGGCAAAGTTACCTGCGAGGCGGTCGACGAAAACGCGCAGGGGTTTGGCGGGCAGGCGATGCAGGATGGCCTCTACGATGAGCGAGGTGTCGGGGTCGGTCGAAAGGAGCAGCTCCTTGCCGTCCATCTCCTTGAGGGTTGCCTGCAGCAGCAGCGCCAGCTCGTCTTCCTGCTCATCGTCGCCATTGCCAGCCGGATGTGTCGCATCTGAGCCGCCGGACGAGGCGGCAGCGAGCGCAGTCAGAGTCGACTTGGCCGAGTAGCCCTGCGCTTCGAGCTCGGTGGCACGCTCCCAACCCGCACGCAGGTACGCCTTGAGCTCGGCATCGACGTAGCCAAAGGGAGCCTCGTGCTCCGCCTTGCTCGATCGCTCTCCCAGGCGCACCCAGTTGGGCTGGCCATCTTCTTGCTGAGGCTGCTGTGTGCTTGCATCCGCCGCTGTGGTCGTGTTGTCGAGGGCGATGTAGTCGGCTTGCGTCTGGGTTTGATTCGAGGTGGATGCTACAGGTTGTTCGTGCTTGGACTCTGACTCTTCCTCCTGCAGCTTTCGAAGCTTCGAGGGCTTCTTGCCCCTCTGTCTGATCTTGGGCGGCATGGCTGTGAGATGAAGGTGCGATGCCGAATGAGATGGACGAGAAGTAGGATGAATTGAACCCTTACTTGGGCTTCGGCCAGTTGCTCAAAATTCGCGCTGCGCTGTTGCGTCTTCTCGCGAAAAAATCCACTTTCGCGGCCAAAATTTGGCTTATGTAATCGCTTTTTGGAGGTTGGACCCTGACCCGCCAAAACGTCGGCTCTCCGCTCACACTCAACTTCCACAGCCGCCACGCGCTGTACAGCGATTCAGGTCATCGTGTGATTGCTTGCGACGATCGCTTGCCTATCCTACCGAAGTCACGCAGCATCTCGTGCTGACATTCGGCCATCTCGCTATCCTTGAGCACGATTGTAGCGGGTCTAATAGGACATTGCAATGTCGAGACAGTGCACTGCGGTCGTGGCAGAAAGTCGGTCGACACTTGACGATGCGAGTTGGCAAAAGTGGCCAACGGGTCGAGCTTGCTTGCCATAAGGCGATGATCCAATCAGATCGATCAGGGCGCCGCCAACGTAGCGTGCTGCTCATTCGGCCCTGGGCTTGACGTCGGCGGATGCTGCCTGAAGCGCTTTGACAGCGGCGGCGTGTCGCTGGCGCAGCTTGTTGTTGATCCTGGGAAGATTGGAGATGATCGTCGAGAAGAGTCAGAGAGTTGATATCAAACATGTCACGTCATGTTCGTAAAGACGTACTTGCTAGCGTTGCGGTCCGAAAGCTCGGGTGCCTCGAGAAAGCGAGGGATATTGTCGAGAGCACACTGCAGCTCAACGTCGAGCAAGGCTTTCTGTGTTGGTGTCCGAGAGTGTGTGTGTGTGCGTGTGATCATGAGCGTCAGAGGATGCTTTCAAGAAAGACTTCTACAAAAAAGATCGTGATCAACTGACCATCTCTTCATTGGACCAGCCTTTGGGAGGGGCTCGCTGCTGTGCGATGAGAATGTGGTCCAGAGTCAGCACGACGCGAGTCATTGCATACGGGTCGATAGAGAGCGGCGGAAGGACCTACCGTGATCTTTCGCTGCTTTCGGGGCTTCCCGTCTGCGTTTTCGTTGTCGCGACCCGCCTCGAGCTTCGCCTCGATATGCTCCCGCTTTGCTCGGATCGCGTCCGGGCCGTGCTCTGGAACGAGATCAGCCTTAGCCATGACTGGTAGGGGAATGCGCTGAGCCTTAGCTGGAGCCATCTAGGTCAGCAAGTGCTCTTGGGAAGCGGCTTCGTGTGTATTCAATAGATCTTTGCGTCTCCGAGGCCGGCTCGATATGTGTGATATAATAAGAAGAGCGAAATCCTTCGGAAGCGTGACGGATTCGATCCAGTGCTTGGGACCTTCGAGATGTTGAAAGGGAGGATGACGTCGAGTGGATAGCTGGGCATTGGGCGGCTGATCATTCTTATAGATGTTCTCGTGGAGGCCGTCTCGCTGGCGGACATGTTTACCGCACATCCGCACATCCGCACATCGCACCGACAAAAGCCACATCCGCACTCGCGTGATCTACTGACCTGCAGCGAATGCGTCTGGTCATTGCTAGCAGTGCATTCACAGCCTTCCAACTCTAATCCAAAGCTTGCTGCCGACCAGCCGCGGACAACACAATGCGGCAGTCCAGAGCGGGTGTGATAGGAGGAAAAGGCCTTGTTGGCGACAGACCTCCGTCTCATGGCGCGAGTTAAAGTTCAGATTAAGCTCGGATGGCTGCAGCTGCTCATTCGTTTTATCCATCACAGCCGCACTTGGACGCACAACAGGCGAGCTTGCTCCGCACGCTTTTTGGATTTCCGCGTGACGACGCACCACATCAAAAGTCCGGCACCGGACGGCCGTAGTAGATAGGCCATGGGTAAGGCGAGTAGATGTGTCTGTACCAGAGCGTTCCGCAACGAGACGGAAGCAAGCAACCATCCAGACAGCGTCAGTACGAGTCTATCCCAAGAAACTCCGGGCGGCACGGAACTTACTTGTCGTATACATAGGCCTCGGGATCGATCAGCGAGGTCGGATATCGCATCGGCTCTGCATACGTCTCGGCGCTAATCAGGAAAGACCGCAAAATGTCAGCTCGATCGGCATCAAAGTCAGCCTACTGCGCTGGTGTGCACTTACATGACGAAGCGTGTAAACTCGTTGGTGTCCGGGTCGAGCGGCTCCTTGGGCACCACGAGCTTCATGGTCTGCAGCTCGGTGTCCGTCACCGTATACCTCGACACCCTGACGTACGAGATCCTCTCGAGTCCGCGGAAGCCAAGGTATTCGCACCATCTGCCAAAGTCCGTCGGCTCCACATCCTGCATCTTGCCGTCTTCAAACAGGATCTTGTACGGCGCAGGCCGTTCCGCGTGCGGCTTGGTCACCACGTAACCCAGGAAAATAGCTGGGTGCGGATAGGCTTCGCGGAGGATGCGCGCGATCTCGGTGGTCTGCAGTTCGCGGTCCAGCGGATCCTCCTCCTGTCCGTTGTGCGACACGATCACATGCGTCGGTGTGCCGTACAGATCAATCACCGCATGGATCGCCGGGGCTAGCTCTCCGCCTGGCGATGGAAGCAGGTGGTGTGTCGAGTTGATGATCGGGAACTTGGAGAACAGCGCCGCTCCCCACGTGTGCTTGCTCGGAGCCGGTCCAATGTCGGCGTACATCTTGAGCTCCTCGGCGAGATACTGCGTCAGGTCGCGATTGCCAAATACCGGCCGATGCAGATCCGACTCGACCAGGCCGAACAGGTCCATGTCGAGCGTCTTCATGATCGACGCCATCCGCCGCGAGCTGTCGCGCATGTGCTGGTCGAGCGCAAAGTGCACCGTCCACATCCCCGCGGTCACCAGACGATGCTCGGCATGGTGCGGAGCGATGGACGACGATGGAACGATGCGGTAGAGGGGCACCAAGTTGCCGACCAGGCCGATCAGCGCCATCAGCAGGCAGATGTAGTACGTCGACCCCGAGCGCGCCGCATTGCTCAGGCGTGCTGCCTTTGCCGACTTGCTATCGTCCGCAACCTGCGCCGTCCGCTGCCCGCTTTGACTGCGACTTGCCCGGAGCCGGGCGCTGTCCACTCGACGCGCGTTGGCGAGGCCCAAACCCAAGAGCACGAGCTGCACCACAAGCATGAAGCCCGTCCTCTCGCGCAAGACCTTGCCGCCAGGCACGAACGCATAAGCGACCGTCAGGACGCCCATGAATGTGAGCACGTTGGCAGCGAACCAGCCGAAGAGCAGCACCTTGATCGGATCATGGCGCATGGCAGCCGAAATGATGGGGAACGCCATAGGCGGCAGGCTCAGCGCCATGCCCACCGCACCCACGAAGCTCGTCCAGTCGGCCGTAAAGTACAAGAGCGCTGCCGACGCGCATTGCACGAGGAACAGCGTGATACGGTATCCGAAAGTGGTCCAGCGAGTGGCAGCGAGCGACGAAAAGGCCATGGTGATCAGAATGATGCAGCCATGCGGGATGGCCATGGGTCCTCGCACGGGATACCCAGTCCAGCCCCAAGCGATCATGGTGCCCGTGTCCGTGAGGAATGTGTGGAGCGCGTAGAGTAATGCTCCCACGCCCAGCGCCGCCATCGTGAAACTGCCGTTTGATTTGGAACGGGCGGGGGCGGTACGACTGCTCTGGCGGCGCTGTAGGCTCGGAAAACGGTCGTACTTGGGGCGAACGGCCATTTCGGCGATGGCAACAAGCGCCAGCGCGAGGAGAAGCGCGTTGTGCCCGCCATTCGTCGAGTCCATGAAGGGCCACGCCGGGTTGTTGCTGTGGTTGGCGTACTTGGCAAGATTGCTTGCAAGCAGGCCGATGAGCCAGATGCCCAGCTTGACGGACAAGCGGTCGGTCTCCCAGGCGGCGCCCCACTCGAGTGCAAGGAGCACGGCAAGCAGCGCATTGGAAAAGGCCACGGCGACCAGCCGCACGAGCGGGTTGGCGACACACCAGCTGGCTTGGCCCGCGAGCGACAAGAGCCAGCCAAGCGCTTTTGCCTGCGACGAAACAGGTCCCACAGTGGAAGCGCCGCTGCTAGATTGCCGCCTGACGCGCGAACGAAGTGCCGGTAAGGCCAGGGTGAGGCCGAGACCTAGGACTTGCGAGATGAGCAGCGCCTCGTGACCACCAATCGCAAGGTTGTAGACGCTGACTGCGGGTCGCAATCGAGGCGAGGGTCGATTCGGGGCGGCGAAGGTGCGAAGATACAAGGCGAATCAGAAATTCCGCAGCACCGCAGTTACCTCGTGGTCTTGACTCACAGTAGAAGATCATTGGATGCAAGGCGGTCAGCGCCGTCCAAAAGCAGAAAGCTGAGGTGGCGGAACAGGAAAGGGTGTCAGTACCAAGCAGATCAAGTTTTCCGACGGAGCGCTCATGCATACGTACCTAGGTAGCTGTCCGACATTAAGGCGATGATGGCGCGGAGGCTGGTCGGAGACGCGAGACATTCGAAATCATCGCCGAGAACGGGATCCACCGCATCGTCTTCATCTGTGGCAGCCTTAGGAGGTGCGCTTTGTTGACTGTGCGGCGCAAGGAAGACCAGGCCAAGTCCGTTTGAATCCAGGCGGTATCGGAAGATGGTCGCAGTGAGATTGATTGAAAGTGATGCAAATGGCGAAAACAAGAGGAGATGACCGTCAGCTTGAGATCGATCGATGGCGGCTGAGCAGGATGCCAGTCCAGGATCACACGCGAGGCAAGAGATCGTACCCGTCTGCGCCGGCGCCAAGCTGTGAGGCGGACCAAGCGCCGGAAGCGATGGCATGATGGCGACCGCCTCGAGCCCATGCGCCATCGATGAGACGTCGACCCTCGGGTCCGTATGCTGTGTCGCGCGCTGCCGAGGTGCTTGACGACGGCTCTAGTTTGGGAGCTTCTACGATATGGATCTCGAAACGCGAAAGGTCGTAGACGCTAGCCGCATCGAAGAGGAGGTCCTGTATGCAGACCCAAGTAAAAGGAGTCAGTGCGAGGTGCAATGCGTAGGCCGGTGCGCATCAACTTGCACCTACAAAGATGATGAGTCCCCATTCAAAGTAGGCATAGTAGGAATAAGCACCCGGAACGCGCAGCGCATTGTGACGGTAGAAGAAGTAGCCCATGAATGGGGTGCATGCAAAGAAGGAGAAGCAGGCGATCCTGCGCATGCGCCGCGCTTTTGCCGCCAGCGCGTCCTTGGATGTCGAGTCAGAAGCACCTGCGCGGGGTGACACGCTTGGTTGGGCCAGACTGCCACTTGTGATGAACATCCACGGTGGCGTGAGAGCGAGGTAGAGGAACATGGCGATGTCGTGAAAGAGGTGATCGTCGGTGCTGGTGACGTACACCCACCCTCCACACGCAAGGGTGCGGAGCACGCCGACGAAGAGCAGGATGGACGCCTTGGGCGAGCGGTTCGGTGTGGAAAGCGAGACGAGCAGGGCGGAGAGGAAGACGAGCGCAAAGCGCGGACCTGCCATGAGCGCGATGCCGACTTGGAAGATGTTGCGTTCTGGATACCAGTCGCCGATGGTGGCTGACACCGAGGGCCACCACTCGTCGGGATACTGAGCCACGTGATTCTTGACGACTTTTTGGTAGTGAAGCGAGAGTGCGGTGATGAGGGCGCCGAAGAAGGCGAGGAAGCCCATGATGGTGTGCACGTGGGAGACGAGGCCTCCCGAGAGGACCACCAGAGGCGGCGGCCGCCCATGCGACGAATGGACGTCTGACGGCATCGTTTTCGAGCACGGTCGAGGTCGAGTGCGAGCGAGCCGCCACGTACGGACCGCGAGCCACTGTCGGTGCGGATTTCTCGAGCTCTTCGGACACCCGCTTCGTCGTCAATTTGAGTGACGGCGATGGTGTTGCTTCAAAGAGGATCGTGGAAGACGAGAAAGGCAGCCGCGAGGAAGTGGAGACCCTTGCGAGACTACTTAGACGCTGTGGGGCTCTGCGCGAGACGCCCGGATCGACTTCGGCTCGAGCCGATGCTCCGACGCACGGGCATGCAACGCCGGATTTCCAGCTCCAGCTCCACATCGCAGGATGCAGAACGCGTCTCTTCAACGCCAGGTCAAGTGAGGATTTTCTTGAGGGCAGGAATTTGGCAGGCGAGAAAAGCTCCGCGTAGGATTCGGAACAAGGCCGAAGCCGGAGCTTTGCTTGGCGGCCTTCTGCATCTCGGAGCCTTTGCGCCGGTGGACAGAGATGAAGGCGGGCGAATCGATGGACCTCGGTGCCTTTGACCCGATGGCATGGTTATGGCAGTCCCGATCTCGATGCGAACCTCGACCGTGACCTTGTCCGCACGGTGAAGCTGTTGAAAGGTCGCCTGCAATCATGTGAGGGACCTCTGTCTCACTCGCTTAGGGGAGTTGCTCCTGCCAAGCCGTGAGAGTGCTTAGGCGACTGTTTGTTGCCCACGGCTCGCGGTGTGCGGCTAGGATCGACCCCTTGCAGACTTGCTCGCGAGTCCACCTCGCGACGCTGCCATCATATCATCCTAGACTCAGCATACGTTGGCTGCCATCTCCATATCTACTGATGTCAGCTCAGGCATGCAGTGCCTATCCTGCCGCATGATGGCCGCCTACGATTCGCACTGGCCCTTTCGCCAAGATAATGGAGAGATGGCCTGCTTGATCCGTGATCAGGGCCATCGTCACAGAAGAGCCACATTGCACACATCCATCATCTCGAGCTTGAGCCTGATGACGGCAGGGGCTGCTCACCGCGGCTCTGCGTCGATGCGTCGAGGAGGATAGCCGAACAAACATCGGGAGGCTCGCTTGGTCCTGCGGGTTCCGCTCAACCTCGCCAGGCCGACTGGAGATGCTGCGACATCATCAGCAGAGACTGGCTTGCGCCGATCAGGGGAACGCGCCCTGCCTCCCATTTGGCTGGCTGGCTGGCTGGGTCTTGGGCTCCTTGCATGCGAAATGTGCGGCGGCGACCCTCAGCCTGCAAGCGAAACCAACACTTTTTTCCAAGCCTGCTGCCCTGAATCGACCGACACGCGCCTCGCCTCGCCTTTGTCGCAGCGCGTCGCTTAGACCCTTTGGATTCCGTCGCGCGTTTCGGATGGCGGCGAGCTGGACGTGTGCGTTGCAGCTGCGATTTGGCACGCAAAAAGCAAAATGGTCGCGTGTCGCGCACCGTCGGCACTCCTCTGATTTACCGCTGGCGAGGTGCCTGCATGCACGTCGAGGCGGGCCTGCAGCGAATTCTTCTCACATGTCCGAGGCCATGCCCACCTCCCGCTTCCGTCGCCGCCATTGTGCCCCACGCCAGCTTTTCCTTCCAGCTCGGCCGACGCCTTCCGCTGATGTCGCCAGATCGACTGACAAGGTCAGCCAAGGTGCTGAGCAATCCAGAACCAGTTCAAAGACAAAGTTGTGATGCTGGAAAAAGGCCGGAGGTAGTCGATATCGAGTGAACGCTGGCAGGTCACAAGGCGAGTGGCCGCTGCGTGCCAAGAGCGCATAGCGGCGTCGCTTGTGTCGCCGACGTGGGTAAATGGGCGCGGAGCAGCCGCCGATCCACTCATTGTGCGTACTGTATGTCGCTCCGTTGCTGCACCGACTGAGACCGCAGGTGTTGCCTGATCTGCATGAGTGCTCAACCAGCCTCGGCAATGGTCTGCTGCCCTCCTGCCCGAGTGTCAAACGGTGCCTCTGCCCTCTTGCGAGCCTCGCTTGCGCCGCCCGGCCTGTCAAGACAGCCTCACGTCGAGCATGGTGTCGAGCATGGCGGGCCGTCCCCACGAACAGGATCGCGACCGTCGAAATGAAACGCCAGCGCGTCCACTTCATCCTCCGCTCGCCCAGACGCGGCCGCCGTCCGGTTGTAAGGCCTCGAAGCGCTTCACGATGGCGGGCGTGTCCGTCCGTCTGCAGTGGGCAGGACCTGCTTCTACCGCTCGCCATTTTTGGCGCTACCTCCATCAATGGCCGGCAGCTCTCCCGCGATTCCATGTCCTTGCCCTGCACCTCGCTGCACCTCTTGTCTCTGCCGCTCCCATCGGCTCAATCCACCCTACCGTTTCCGTCTCCACCAGCTTGCCCTCGTCCACCTTTGTCCGTTGCTTGTCCACCACCACTCTTCTGTTCCTTGTTCCCTCTTCCTACCAATCTCCACCTGCTCCATCGACCCCCCATTCCACCACCTCTGCCCTGTCTCTCATAATCCCGCGGCGCGGCATCCTTCTCTACCTACTATCCTTAACACACCCTTAGCGACACGTACATTCTTTTCTTTGCTACACTATCCAATCTTTTCCAGGCCTTGTACCTGCTGCCATCACTTTCAGCTATCGAGCGGCCATAACTATTCTACTTTGGATCCATATACCACCGGCCCTTCGCACCTCCATCACCGTCAAAGCTTCCCTCGTCTCCCACCGCTCCTGTCGCGTTACGTTCTGCAGCCATGTTGGTCTACATGTCCCAGTACGTCGAAGAGCGCTCGGCTTCTCCTGCTCCGATCCCCACAAGATCTCCTGTTGCCAGGCCACCACCGCCCAAATCCAAAAAGGGCAAGATCAACTTTGTCTCCAAAGCCAGCCTCGCCATCTTTGATCCGCGCCACGCCATGGGCATCGACACCGGCAGAGACTGGTACGAGGCCGACTACCACACCCCCGAGTCGCGCTCGTCCTTTGATCATGCTTCGCGCTGCGCCGGTCGCTACAGCGAAGGTCGCGAACGATCCCACAAGTGGACTGCCAGCCCGACACCTGAGCTCGAAGCCTTCACCACCTCCATGGAAGACTATGCGCAAGGCCCCTCCGATGTCGCCGCCTCGCTCGAGATGACGCGCCAGCCCTCGGCATCCTCGTCCGTCTTTGAGGACGACCGCGACGCGCCAGAGATGCCCGCACGACGTCGCTTCTATTCGCGCAAGAGCGTTGCCGCGTCCGCTTCCAACACTCCCACCTCGGCCACCTTCCCTTCCGACGACCTTCTCTTCTCGCCCCTCGGCACCAAGCCCAAGTCTTCGCGCAGCGCTGGCGCTGGCGCCAACGCTGGCTCGTCATCCTCTTCCCTCGCACGCTTCTTCACCCGCAAGAAGAAGGACAAGGCTCCCCACCTTTCCGGTCTCGCCTCCAGATCCACGCCCGACCTCTTCGACGGCGTGCCGCAGAGCGCTCCACCCACCACGCTCACTTTCGAACAGTCGGGCTTCCACTTTTCGCCTCAGCGCAAAGGCTCGTCCGGCTCGAGCCTGCACGAGTCGCCCTCCTCGCTGCCTACCAGCCCAGAGCGCGCTCCTCTCCGTATGGTCCAGGACTTCAGCCCGTCGCGCACCTCACCCCTCAGCACCAAGAAGAGCATGCCTGCCCTGCGTCAGATCCGCGAGGCTCAGAGTGGCGCTGGCACCGCCAACAGCCGATCCATCACATTTGCCACCCCCGAGGAACGTCCGCGTCCCAGGCAGTCGAACGCCACCGCCAGGTCCGACCTGTTCGACGCTGCCCCCGCACTGCCCCCGCTGCCGAGCTTCGACTCTTCCTCACCCATGATCCCGCTCGAGTTTGCCTGGGATGCCAAGCGACGCACCGCGCGCGAAAGCCAGATGCCCATGCTCGGCGCAAACCGTCCCGTCAGCCGTGTGGTATCGAGCACCGGTCGCGGTGTACCCAGTCCTGGTCTCAACCCCATCCGCCTCAACGACCTGCGCAAGTCGACCATCACGCTGCGCAACGAGCCCGTGCTCCGATCCAGCGACGAGGGCAGGTCGCCAACGGGCAAGTCGGCTGGTCTTGGCAAGCGCAGCGTCAATGCGGCGAGCGCAAAGCGTCTGTCCATGACGCAGAGGGTGGTGGATGGCTTGCTCGACCAGAACCGCGGCCGCGAGGAGCCCGAGATGCGCGCGCGCCGGTCCGACATGGAGGTGCGCTCGGCGCGCCGTCGCAGCCGCAGCGCAGACGGCCGCACCGTGCCCGCGCTCAAGCTGCACGACTACGCCAGCCCGCCCAGCTCCAACAGTCACTCGGATTCGGTCTTCCCGGCCTTCGTTCGCCATGCTCCCGTCGCTGCCGATCGCGCCAACAGCCCACAGCCTCGCTTCTTTGCCGACCAGAGTACAGCCGCGACCACGCCGACGCCACAGCAGCCAGCGGCCTTTGCACCAGCGTCACCCGTATCGCCTGCTAGTCCAGCGCGTCGCACCGCTACACACAGCCAGTCGCCGAGCAGGAGTCCGCAACGACCGCCGGCGGCCGTCGAGACGCACCAGGCAAGGCGCGTCAACTTTGCGGGTCAGCGCGCCAAGGCCGTTGCCGTGGCAAGCCCGCTGCTGCTCTCGAGGAGTCCGCTCATGGCGGGCCGAAGCGGCACCCCGCTGCCGGTCGTCAACATCATGCCGCCCACTCCGGATCTGGCTGCCACTTCAGAGGACCACGAGCGCCAGGAGGAAGCCTTGCAACGATACGAGACCGTCGTGGCTCGGCAGAAGCCCGTCGAGTCGACGCAGGTGCCCACGCCCGCTGTCAAAGCTCCGGCCGCAAGCGAGCAGCGATCGTTGCCGTCTCGAAGCGATGCCGCGACGCCTACGCCCAAGTCGGCTCCGGTTGCTGCGGCACCTGTGCAGCCCACCAAGGTGGCTCAGGCGGCGCCAGCAAGCCCCGAGAGCGTCTATTCGCCCGCATCGGTGTACTCGCCCGAAGAGAACCAGAGCCCCTTCGCACCACTGTTCGCGGGACTGCTTGCCAACGACGAGGCCGTGTCCAAGGAGCACGTCGCGATCACTGCCGACTCGGTGGCGGCCGAGCTGAGCTACGCGGGTGTGCCGCGCACCGAGAGCGTGACGAGCCAGCTCTCGGAGGCGGACAGCCACCGCAGCAGCTCTTCGGGCGCGTTCGCCTTCTCGCGCAGCATGTCCAGCTCGTCGTTTGCGAGCGGCGGCACGTTTAGCTCGGCGTCGAGCAATGCATCCGAAAGCCCCGAGCGCAGGATGAACTACCTGCCGAGCAGCACGACGTTCGAGTTTTCGCCCACCAAGATGACCAGCAGCACCTCGGTGGCGTCCACGGCGGGCACGAGCATCTTTGAGCTCGAGGCTGAGCTGCGTAGTAGCGTGGCGAGCAAGGGCACTGGTATTGACGCTCTCGACTCGTCCGATGTGTTTGGGTCGTCGGAGCTCAAGAAGGCGTTCCAGCTCAAGGGAGCGAGTGCACCGGCCAACGCTCCGGACTCGAGCGACTGCGACACGCCCACGCTCGCCTCGGTTCGCCAGATGGGTGCCAGCGTCACGCCCGCCACGGCGGCAAGGAGCGAGGACAAGTCCGTGGGCAGACAGCTTGGTCTCAGCATGGATCTGAGCGAGCTCGCTCAGGAGCTGGGGCTGGGTCGTCTGAGCCAGATCGGTCTTGCGCATCTCAAAGGCGTCGAATCGCTCGCGGAGAAGCCTGCGACAACCGCAGCCGCTGGCAAGAAGGCTCAGCCGGTGAAGCCGCCCAAGTCGTCGGCGCGCGGCGCAGCCGGCACTCTATCGCGCTTCGGGATGGGGATGAACGACATTGCGTCGTCGGCAGCCATGTCGCCGTTGCCCGTGTCGATCGCAGGTCGATCGCCACAGACGCCGCCGCGCACGCGCATCCCCCTCTCAGACCCCCAATCGGGGCCCAAGGTGTCTGCCTCGGGCGTGCCCAAGGCCGAGGGCGGCTTCGGGCTCGGCCTCAACTTTGTCGAGTCGCCCTCGCCGCAGTCGCAGCCACGCAAGGCCGCCATCGCGCCCGGCAGCTACGGCAAAACGCTTCTGGATCGAGCCCAGGCCGCGCCGGCACAGATCGACACCCAGCTCGGGATGCAAGCGCACCACGGCGTGTACGAACAAGAAGAGCCGGAGTGGGTCGGCGTCGCCATGTAAAGCTGCGCCGAACCCGGACGGCGCAAAGACTCCATTTTCTCGAAATGACTTCGCAACTCTAGCCCATTGCTTAACCCTGTATTGCTCAATAGTCCGTTGGATACTGTATTTCTAGCCCATCGCTTCTCTGATTCCATGATACCTTGTCTTCGATGCGTGCCTTTCCGTTGCCTGGAAGGTGTGGTCAAAGTCTCAGCGGGAAGGAGTGAGGCCAAGGGTGGAGAGGCGAGACGCGTCGCGTAGAGTGAGAAAGTGTTGGTGTCGGCGGGGTGGATCCGACATCCGAGCAAGTGCGGGTCGAGGCATGCATGTTTGCGCTGCACTCGAGCCTCCAATTGCCACACCATCTGTCCTAGCACCACCACCTTGCAGCATCAACCAGCGCCGCCTAAGCGTGTTTGCTCCACTCGTCACGATCTCGACACGGCACCTTTGCAGGGATACGACGACGCAGCATGCCGCTTCCACGATACTCGCTCGACGATGGCGCTGAGGACGAGGATGAGGTGCTGGACGAGTCGTATCGCTCCGTCGGCAGCTCGTCACGACCGTTCGCGGCTGCTGGTGGTGCAAGCTCATCCTCGCAGGCCTCAGCTATTCGAGCAGGATCTCCGTCGTTCTCAGCATCAGGCTCGGCGGCTGAAGCGGGGGCTTCGAGTCTGGACATTGACGACCTGCTACGATCCTCGACACCGACGAACTCGCACTCCGCAGGGCAATCCACCAAGGGCTGGCCATACTCGTCGTCGTGCTCTTTGGCGCGCATGTCGGCATTCGAGCAGTTGACACTGTTCATGGCTACGCAAAAAGCGGCACCCGAGCTGCTGCCCTTCCCCACATCGGCATTCGACACGCTGCTCGGACAGATGGAACAGCAACAGTCGATCGTCGACTCGCTGCTGCAGATCGGCAGTACAGCCGACGCGGACGAGATCGACGAAGACGAGTTTTTGCGCCTCAACATGGTGCAGGTCGATCTGGAACGTGCAAAGTGGCTCGTCAAGCTCGTCACGCGCACGCGGCTCGACCTGGCGCAAAAGTTCGCCGGCTTCATTCAGGCGCGCCCCGCACAGAGGGCCAAGCTCAATCCCACAGAGACCAGATTCGTGCAAGAGTAAGTTGGCGCAACCCCCAACGCGGTCAACATGAAGATGGCTTGGTTACTGACGTTGAATGAAGGGGATAACAGCTATTGGCAGTTGAAAAAGGACCATTTCAATACGGCTGTTCTTGGATTCTTGCCAGAACAGCTTCGAGAGATCGAGGCGCCTGGACAGGACACTTTCAGCCAGCAAGAGTCACACCAGCCCAATACCTCGACCAACATGCGTAAGTGCCCCCACCAAACACCGACATGTCGTGCTTTGCTAGCCTCGGTCACTGATTACAAGGTGGGAGCGTGTTGTAGTACCAGGGCCCGATCTAGATGGACCAGTGTTCGTGCGCTGCCTGGACGAGTGTGGAACGATTCAACTTCCAGAGTAAGTCCCCAACCATCTGTCCGTCGACGCTCTGCCCCTGTCCGTCTCGCTAACGCTGCGCATTGGGTGTGTTTGCAGCGGCGAATCGGCCATCCTGGACAAGGATTCGATCCACCTGCTGCGGTACCGCTCTGTTCGGCACCTTGTCTACCAAGGCTCTGTCGTGCTACTATAAGCACTCCACACACGCAATCCAAGCAAGCCACTGGGGAAAACAGCAACATTCCATTGAACATTGGAGACCTGCGCCGTGGTGGTGGGATGGAGGGACACTATTTACATGAGCTTGTGGGGCTCGTTTACTGGTTCTTCTTGTCGTCTTCCTCTTCGTCGTCTTCTCCGTCTTCCCGCTCGTCTGCGACGGTACCCCTGATGGCGCGGAACATGATCCTCCACATGAGCACGTACCAGAAGAGGTTGAGGAGGAGCAGCAGGAAGAGCGGAGCAAAGATCTGGTATCGCATCCAGCTGACGAGCCACCATCCCTTTTCGGGCTCCCACTCGCGCGCGTAGCGCGGAATCAGCTCAAACTGATACCACACCGAATGCAGCGTGGCGGCGCTGAGGTAGATGCGGAAGTAGGTCCAGATGACCATGAAGATGGCAAAGATGACCACGGTGATGTTGTCGAGGCCCATGTAGTTGAGCGCCTTGGAGAATCCGAGCCATGTGTCGGGGATGTCCATACACACAAAGACGGTGGTGCCGATCATGGTGAGGTTGATCAGGTACGACCAACCGATGAGCCAAAGCGTGACGAGATGGTGGGCAATGAGCTCGTAGTAGTCCTTCCTGGGCTTTTCGAGACGCAGCAGCATGACGAGCGCCTGCTGGAGCCAAAACGAAAACTGGAGCAGGTAGTAGAGCTTGAGTTCGGAGCGCATCTGCCAGTGCGGATACTTGAGCCAGAGATGCTCGAGGTTGTACCACCAGCTGTCCTGGAAGCTCATCACGTACAGGCCGAGCGCGGCGGCGCTGCCCCAGTAGAGCACCGCATAGCCCTGCTCGGTGAATCGCGCCTGCTTCGACTCGCTCTTGATGCCCCACCACTTTGCAAACGGCTTGAAGATGTAGAGCGTCGTCGACTGGCGCAGGAAGGAGAAGACGATCACGTAGAACACGAGGAAGAGCAGATCGTTGTAGCCCTTTTGGTATCGCGCCTCGAGGCTGTCTGCCGAGCGCGGGATGAGGTTCTGCAGCGCGCGCTGCACGCCGTCCTTGGGCGCGATCGAGTCGAGGATGACCTGGCTCTGCGGCACGCGGTGCGAGAGCATGAGGAAGGGCGCGATCGGGTTGTTGTCCGGCGTGCCGATGAAGAAGTTCCAGTTGAAGTAGGCGAGCACAAAGATGAGCGCGAGCTGCAGCGACGACGCCGGCGCAGTCATCCAGCGGAACGTGAGCAGGTCCTTGATGAGACCCTGGGAGCGGTAGATCTCGTCTTCCTCGCGCTGGCTGGGTGTGCGCGAGTGCTGACCCGACTTGGTGGCGGCCGTGGAGCCCGAGGTGGAGGCGGCGACGGGGTCCTTGCTGGCAGCAGCCGCCGCTGCTGCAGCGAGACGGTCGGCGACAGCAGGGTCGGCGGTCTCATCGCGTGCATTGGCGTTCTGGGGCACCTGTGCGACGGCCTCGGAGAAAGAGGGGGCACGTTTCCTTCCGGTTGCGGGCCTCGTGGGCGGCGGTGCCGCGGTCGACGGAGACGACATGATGGATGTGGATGGACGCAGGCAAGCCTGATGTGGATGGAAGGGAAGGTAAGCAAGGAGCGATCAAGAACAACATGCTCGTGCAACTTGGACGGCGACCTCGCACCAACCTCTTCCTTGTTGCCGCAACCACGCTCTGCGAGGTGCGCGTCACAGACGGCGGCGACTGGGCGATGTCGCGCCGTCTTCTTCAGGCAGGCAAACAGGCCTGGAAATTTTGCCAAAGCGCCCCCAAACAAAAGTGCTGCACCGTGCGTACGCATTTGGCGTGTCGTGCATACGCTTGGCTGCGTCGGCGAATCGCACGCGCGCAACACGGAACAAGTTGTTAGACTGTGCCGTCCTACATTTTCGAAGGGAGCGCGCCTGGAGCGACACGGGGCTGGTGAGGCAGGGGCACGACTCTTGGCAAACTGCACCCAAGCAGTGACATCTCAGCAGGAGCGCAGCCGAATGCGCCCAGCCGCAGCTCACCCCTGCCCCGTCGACAACGCCGAGCCGCCAGCCGAGACGGAGAACGGCGTGTACAGTAGATGCGCCCGCCGCTGCCAGCCAAGCGAGACGATGCTCTGGACTCTCTGGTGGCTGCGTATCGCGGTTGCAAATTCCGTTGGGACGATCAGGATGCTTTGGCAGGTGGTCGTGAAACCAGCGTTGGAACTGTGCATGCGTGGTGAAAAATTCGGATTGGGCGGCCGCGTGTGCCCGCCTGTCTGCTGATCCTTTTTGGGGCTCCGAGATTGGCGACCCTCTCACGCCAGCGTTCCCACTCGCCTTGGCTTGTTCGACTCGGTCCTGAAGCTGCTAGCTAGTATTAAGACTCGGAAGGCGGCCGATCGGATAGGCTGCGGTACATTGCCATAATTCACCATGTCGACTCGCTTGCTCAAAGGACGTGGTGAATCCCCGACATCTGCAATCAAGAAGGCCGACGCTCTCTGCCAATCCCGCTGATGCACAGATTGGCGGGATCGGCGTCGATCCGAGCCTGCCAGCACGTCACATTCAAAAATTCGAAGCCACGAGCCGCTCGGCTGCATTTCAAACCGGCATTTTTCAAGCGAAAAACACTCCAACTGGCTGGACCCTCGGAGCAGGCGGCGCGCCGCAGAGCAACACCCAGCATGAATCCAGTCAGTCAGCCTGGCCTCACCGGCGGACTGCCCCGACTCCGATTCAAATGCACAGCCAATAAGGCCGAGCAAAGAGAGACACACACACCGCCAAGCCGACCAACACAAAGGGCCTTTTTTGGCGACATGCTTCCTCCGTTTGACCTTTTGGTGGGAGACAGACTCAATATACTGTCCCTTGGGTCGGAGCTGGGCCGAGGATGAGGAGAGGTCCCGTCCGATCCGCTGATTTCGTCTGGCATTGAGTCAAAGCGGCACACTCGTGGCGAGCAGAGAGCTGAACCAAGCCGAGGGTAAGTCGAGTGGGCCGAAAATTCCAAAGGGCACCGCCCCCCGAAACGAAAGGGGCCGCTCGGACGAGCAGCTTGGCTGGCCTTTCGAACGGCGTGAGCCAATAACTTATGCACATCGCCCGGCCCCTCGCTTGGTCGGCTGCCTCGCTCTGCCGTCTGCCGTCTGCCGTCTGCTGTCTGCTGTCTGCCGCTCGCCCCTCTCCACGCCACACCGCCCTGCAACGGCGCGACAACAGCCTGCAACCTCACTCTCACTCTCTACTACTGCACCGCACCGCCTCTCCCCTCATCTCGCTTCTTCGCTTAGCACATCCCTGATCTCGCTCCCCTCCCTTTCATCATCACCATCATTCCATCTCTCGCGCTCCTACACACCTTCAACCACACCTCACCACCTCCCCACATTCTCTTCTCCTCATCCACACGCCTCGCAGGCATCGACTTTCATTTGCATACCAACGACCTCGCCGCTTCATCTGCCACTAGGCCCCCGCTCACGCCCCTCGACACTTGGCCGTCCTCATCTCCGAGCCCCGTCGCGACCTCAGAGACGCGCACGCAAGCCAACCGCCATCAAACGCGCTCGTCTTCAGCTTTCCTCTCCTCCGTCTTCGGTCTCTGCTCCATCTGGCCGGATCCATTGGCCATTCAAACTCTGGCTCGAGTCGATCGACATCCTCGCGCGCACGTCACGCTCCATCGTTGTAGCTGACCACACGCTGCCTCGTTTGACTGCAACCATGAAGCCAGCTCGCTATCTCGTCTTTGGCGCGCTTATGGCTGCCTCGGCGGTCTCCGCCTCGCAGCACCAGCCACGAGCTCGTTCAGATCACGCCGCACGTCTGGCTGCTCGTTCGCCCCAACCCACACCTCAGCTTCTCGGCCCCAGCATCTTTGGCATGGGTAGTGACGACGACGTCTCCTCTTCTTTCTCGCGCGCATCCGCGTCGGCTTCCTCAGCCGCGTCAGCCTCGCTCAGCTCAGCCTCGGCCGCCGCATCCTCGTCCGCAGCGGAGGCGGCCGCTTCCACATCCTCCGCCGCCGCCGCATCTTCCGCCTCCGCTGCTGCTGCCCAATCCTCTTCCATCGCTGCCGCCGCCGCCTCCTCGGCTGCTGCTTCCATCTCGAGCGCCGACGCTGCCGCTTCGCGCTCGTCCGCTGCCGCCGCCGCCTCGGCAAGCCGCGCATCCGCTTCGTCCGCCGCATCCGCTTCCTTGTCCACCTCGGTCGGCCTCACCACCACACTCACCGCCACCGTACAGGCACAACCCACCGTCGTCACACCAACCGCCTCGTCCGCCAGCCAAGAATCATCGGGCAGCGGCGGCGGCGGCGCCAGCACCGGCCTCATCATCGGCGTCTCGGTCGCAGGCGGCGTGCTCGTCCTCGCCGCCTTCCTCTTCCTCTACTTCAAGTTCGGCACGCGTCGCTTCAGCAACTTTGAAGACGGCGATGCCGACATCAAGTGGCCCGAGCTCAAGCACGACCCGGACTCGAACGTCATGCAGCCGCTCCCCGCGCGTCGAACTGGCGGTGCTGGTTTCGACATGGGCGACGAGTCGGACAACGACGGCGGCGACCACGATGGCGCCGGCAATATGGGCGAAAAGGGCCGCGACAGCTTCACCGGCTCCACCACCGCGCTCGCCGCGGCTCCTCCGGCAGGCTATCCGGTCAATGACTACCCGCCGCAGATGGACCACACCTACTCGATGGACCCCGCCGCAGGATACTACCCCAACCACGCCAACATGTACGCCGGCCACCAGTACGCCATGCAGACCTCGCCCGGCGGCTACTCGGATACAACCAACCCGTACGGCGTGGATCCGTATGCGCATGCCGGCATGTCGCATCCGCAGCAGAACCAATACCCGCACACCCACTACCAATAGACCACGCCCGGCCTCGAGCTGCGTCGGTCGTGCCCTTTTCTGCGCTCTTTCCCCCGTTCTATCGTCGAGATTCATCTCGGCATCTACGCTCCTTTGGCCCCCGAAACTTGCGTCTCATTCGCATCTTTGTCTTTCGCTTCGTGCTCGTCCGAGCCTGCTGTCAATACCAACGAACGTAGCATGATTCGGCGGTGTCGCAGTGTGTGTTGCTTGTTGATTGTCTGTGGGTCTGTTGCGGAGCTGTCAAGAGAGAGAAGGTCGCGTGACGGGATCCGCTTGTTAGGCCGAGGCCGACATTTCCGCGGAGGTGGCAGGCCTCGCTGGTTGGTGGGGCGTTAGCCTCCACTCGTGGCCGCGTTGCTGACGGACTTCGCGGTGGGAACGTGTGGGAAGGGCGAGTATTTTTGGCTGGAGCTTTGGCTCGCCCAAAAAGCTGACGTCGAGGAACCAAAAAAGTCACACACCAACACACGTTTGCCTCAGCCTCAGCCTTGCATCTTGATTCGCGATTCTTTGCGTCGCGACCACCACTTCAAGCGAGGAACAGGTCGTCAGCATGTCGCTTCGTTTCGCATCGACACGGTTGGTGCCGCCAGCTTCGGTGCTGCCACACCTCGAGCGGTCCGCTGCCAACGTGGTTCGCTCCAACACGCTGCGCACCGCTCGTCTCGCCTCCACCGTGCGTCCGATCTCGCTCAGACTTTCGAATAGCACCCCCGCGGCGCAGTTGGGACTGCGATCATTGTCGACCTCTAGACCCGCACTGTTGGAGGCGTCGCTGCGTCGGTCCTCGCAAGGCGGCAAGTCGTCAAACGAGCAGGCTAAGGCTGAGCAGGCTGAGCAGGCCGAGGAGGCCGATTCGGATGCGCCGCCACCCAAGGCATCCCTGCGCGAGCGACTCAAATTCCTCACGCGCCGCTATGGATGGTGGGCGCTAGGCGTGTACCTCGCCGCCTCGTCCGTCGACTTTTCGCTTACCTTCCTGGCGATCCATCTGCTGGGTGCCGACCACATCCGCTCGCTCGAAGCACAGGTGCGCTCCTCCCTCGGCCTCGAACAGCGTCACGACGACCCAGACAACCAGGATGGCAAGAAGCAGACCGGTAGCAGCACGATTTGGACAGAAGCCGTACTGGCCTACACCATCCACAAGACACTCCTGCTGCCCGTTAGGGTCGCATTTACCGCCGCCGTCACACCGAGCTTTGTCAAGTGGCTCGTGAGGATGGGCTGGGCACGCGCGAATCACCAGGTCAAGGCCCAGGTCGGACGCAAGGCTGCAGACAAAGCCATCCAAGACGTCATCAAGCGCAATGCAGCCAAAGAAACAACAAAGCATTCCTAACCACCCCGCCATTCTTTTTTTGGCGACAATGTCATACCACCAATCACAACTCTCTCTCCACGCATGCTGTGTTGGAACTTGCGAAACGAACAAAAGTGTCATTTCGGGACAGAGGAAAGCGAAACAGAAACGGGGGAAAGGACAGTTAGTAGGCCAAACACGCTAAGCGTTGGCGATGGAGACGGAGACAAAGACGGGAAACTGGAGAGCCGGCGCCAGTTTTTTAGGGGAGGATGCTTCGACGGCGGTAAGTGAACCTGCTTGCACCTGCAAGCAAGGGAGCCGGAGTAGCAGAGGCAGTCGAGTTGGAGCTGGCGCGGTTGAGCGCGTCACGGATACCCGCGTCGATGGGGGCGCCGAGTTGGTCGGGTGTGATGCGCTTGTTGTCCACGGTGTAAGTGGCGGTGCGGGCGGCAATGAGACCCGCCAGGCCCGCCTCAAAGATCGCCAGCTGCTCGTGGGTGACCTGCATACGGCCGAGGAGCGATGCAAAGTCGCAAGGGGCGAATTCGAGAACCGCGCGCGACTGGGCAGGGCACGTCTCGTCACCACCCAGAGTCGAGGGAACACCGGGAATGGAAGAGCCCGAGTTGGCGCTGGGACCACCCGAGGTGATCGAACCGGCGCTGGCACCGCCCGAGGTGATCGAAGGGGCACTTGCGCCACCAGAGCTGATCGACTTGGCCGAGGCAGAGTTGTCGCTGTACGACTCGGGCGACGAGCCAGCACTGGGTCCACCCGACGAGATGCCAGCAGGACCAGAGGCTGCGCTGGTACCACCAGACGAGATACCAGCGGGGCCAGAAGCACCGGCAGCGCTAGGGCCGCCCGAAGTCACACCGGGGCCCGAAGTGCCAGCGGACGAGGCGCTAGCACCACCGGAAGTGATCGACTGACCCGACGAGATGCCCTGCGAAGCGCACGCGGGGGGAACAAACACCTTGACGAGCTGCTCGAAGCTAGCGGGAACGCCGCATCCAGGACCTGCGGGGGTCGAAGGCGAGTTGGAGCTGTTGCTCTCAGGACCGTAACCCTCGGGCTGCTCCTCCTCCTCCTCAGGCACGGGCTTGGTGGCAGGCGAGTTGGTCGAGTCCTCGTCCTCGTCACACTCCTCGTCGTCGTTGCCCGAAGCAGAGTTCGAGGAGGCCTGGGTCTTGTTGCCCTTGGGCTTGGAAGCAGGCGAGTTGGACGAGTCCTCATCCTCGTCGCAGTCCTCGTCCTCGTTGCCCGAAGCAGAGTTGGAACAGTCCTTGTCGCTCTTGTTGCTCTTGTTGCCCTTGGGCTTGGGAGCAGGCGAGTTGGCGGGGGTTTCTTCCTCGTCACACTCCTCGTCCTCGGGAGCGGCAGGCGAAGACTTGGGCGAGCCAGAGTTGGAGGCGTCCTCGTCCTCGTCGCAGTCCTCATCGTCCTCGGGAGCAGGAGCAGCATCCGCGTAGTCAGACGCGGGAGCTTCGGGAGCAGAGTCACCCTCGTCCTCAGTCGAGCTGCCAGAGTTGATCGACTTGGGTGCGGGCGAAGACTTGTCCTCCTCGCAGTCCTCCTCGGCGGGAGCAGAGGCGGTGCTGCCAGAGTTGATCGACTTGGGAGCGGGCGAAGCCTTGTCGTCCTCACAGTCCTCCTCGGCGGGAGCAGAGGCGGTGCTACCGGAGTTGATCGACTTGGGAGCGGGCGAGGCAGCAGGCTTGTCCTCCTCGCAGTCCTCCTCATCGGAAGGCGAGGGAGTGGAGGGAGCGTTGCCCGAGTTGATGCCCTGAGGAGCAGGCGAGGGAGCGGGCTGCGACTTGTCCTCGTCGCAGTCCTCGTCGGCAGGAGCCGAAGGGGCGCTGCCCGAGTTGATCGCCTTGGGCACGTCGCTGGTGGTGGTGTCAGCGTTGGAGTTGTCGGCGTTGGCGCTGCTGTTGGTCGACTTGTCCTTGCCCTCCTCGCAGTCCTCGTCAGCACCAGCAGTAGCGGGAGCAGCGGGGGTGGTGCTGGAGTTGTCGGCCTTGGGAGTCGAGTCGGCATCGTCAGCCTTGCCAGCATCGTACGAGTTGGTGTTGCTGTCATCGGCCGAGTTGGACTTGTCGTTCTTGTCGGTCTTGTCCTCTTCGTCGCAGTTTTCGTCGGTCTTGCCAGCGTTCTTGTCGCTGTTGTTGGCGTTGTCCGACTTGGTGGACTTGGAGGAGCCCGAGTTGTTGGGCTGACCGTTGATGGTGGTGGTAGTGGTGGTGGTGCTCGAGTTGCTGCTGTGGCTCGAGTGCGACGACTTGGACGAGTGGCTCGTGGTGGTGGTGGTGCTGCTGCCACCCGAGTTCTGCGGCTTCTCGTCGTCACAGTCCTCGTCGGCTTCACCACCCTTGGACTTGTCAGTCTTGTCCGACTTGTCAGACTTGTTAGACTTGCTCGACTTGCTGTTGTCAGACTTGTCCGACTTGTTCGACTTGTCGCTCGAGTCGGTCTTGTCCTCGTCGCAGTCCTCGTCGGTCTTGCCGGTGCTGCCCGCCTGGGGAGCAACATCCGCAGGAGGCGAAGCAGCGTCCTTGCTCGCATCGCCAGCCTTAGGAGCAGGCGGCGGAGGCGAGGGCTCAGGCTGCTTCTTGTCGTCCTCGCAGTCGTCGTCCTTACCAGCAGCGTCCTTGCCCGAGTTCTGGGCAGGTGCAGGCTGGTCGTTGGCGTACGACTCGGGCTTGTCGGCACCAGAGTTGCTCTTGGGGCTGGGCGAGGTCACGCTGCCTGGGAACGAGCCCGGCGAGCCGTTGTTGGTCAGACCCGAGTTGTAGTCCGGCACGGCTGGCGTAGGGGGTGGCGAGCCGTATCCCTCAGGAGCGAGCCTTTTGCAACACACGAATGAAAAAGATGTCAGCACACCAGTGTCTAGCAAGGATGGCAGGGATGGGTTGACTTACGCCATGGTCTGCATGGGCGCGGCATTGACCTCGAATCGGCCCAGGAAGAGGGCGATGAGGACGAAAGGAACAAGACCCTTCATGATGAAATCAAGCGCTGACGAAAAAAGTAAAAGAATGTGGTCACCCGAACAGGGGGGTTACTGAAAGAAACGGAAGCTTGTGGTTGAAGAGCGGTTTGAGAAAGAAGACGGGATGGGAGGGGGAAAAGAGAGAGAGACACAGGTGGGGGAAGCAAAACGGGAGAGGGGGAGGATCCATGGCGACACGGCATATATAGGCCTCTCGATGCACCAGGCGCTGGAGCTGTGTGTCTTTAGGGGTTGTCGGCTTCATCTGGGGGCATGCAACGCAATCCGTGGTGCCACCTGGATCGGCACTCGACTTCATATCACCTGCACAGTCCAGGGACCCCCGACCACCGTGGGCTGCATTTTGAGATGAAGGTGTACCCAAGCCCCCTCCTCTCACGCGTCGCTTCCACTGCAAGCCACGCCGCAGCCCTCCTGCTCCCACCAACCGCAAAACCCAGCGTCCATTCTTCAACTGCCACTTCACACTCCGCGGCCTCGCACACAATGTCGCCAGCTCATCTCTCTCTTTCCCACAGCCAAGCAACACACCGACGGCCGGCAAACGAAAAGGCGTGGAATCATCTCTTTGAATTTTTTGGGGGTGTGGTTAGGTGGGGATGTGCGAGTGGGTTGAGTTGTGCAGACGGACCGTCATTGCCGCGCTTAGCAGCATGCTCGGTGGGGAAATGCAGAGAATACAAGATGAGACGAGCGCCACCGGCCGACGTCGCCTCCTAGCATCGCAGGCGGCAAAGAGTCAAAGACGACGCTCGTCCATCGCAAAGCGGCTGCCGCCACGGCGAGCACCGGACCCCAAGAGAAGACAAACAGGTCGGCGCCCTCCGCGAGACAGCCTCGGCACCATTCGAGATGCCGACGGTACGGGGGGGAAAGGTGTAAACAGAGAAAGAGAAAGTAGTACAAAAGAGGACCAACGAAGGAAGCAACCAAAAACTGACCAGCGGATCAGGCTGTTTACTTCTTGGCGTTGGCGGMCTCCTCCTCCTTCTTCTGGATGCGGGCCTTGACCTTGCCGGCGTGGCGGTGGGTGCCGCGGGCCTTGCGGAGGGTCTCGTAGGCGTTGAACTCCTTCTCCTCGGCGGTGATGGCACGGGGCTTCTCGGCCTCGACGCCCTTGGGGAGGGGGAGGGCGACCTGGACGGAGCGGACAGCCTCGACGTTGGAGAGGTCGACCTTCTTGTCCTTGTTCTTCTTGGTCAGCTTGGGGATGACCACGAGGCGCGACTGGTAGGCCTTGATGCGCTCGACGTTGAGCTTGAGGCTCTCCTCGGACTTGTTGCGGCGACGGTGGTCGACGGGGATGCCGACGGAGCGGGCGTACTTCTTGCCGAGGCCGGCAGCCTTGACCTCCTCGATGGTGAAGCCACGGCCGGAGCGGACCTTGGTGTTGTAGCGGATGGTGGGGCATCGGACGGCGGGGCGGAGAGGCTGGACGGGGCGCAGGCCGAGCTTGGCGGCCTTGGCCTCACGCGCAGTGCGTCTCCTCTTCTTGGCGCCGGGCTGGTCGAACCAGACCTTGACCCGACGCTGCCAGTCCTTGCGGAAGTGGTTGTTGTGAAGGATGTTGTTGTGCTTCACGGCCATCTTTGGAGGTTGAAGGTGAGGGTGGGATGGAGAGGAAGGAGAAGAAGGTCAGTTTCGAGTTTTTGCGACTTTAAAGCGCGCTGCTTTGAAAATTCGAGGGAGCGAGCGAGCAAACGCAACAGAGAGCGCGACCTGGCGCAACCAATCCGAACGCAGAGACTGGACATAGTAGACTACGGCAGTAGACAGCAGATGGCGAAGAAGATAGTCGAGCTTTTGTCGCCGAATGACGGAATAGCAGGGTGACGATCGGTGAGGTGTAGAGCTGCGAGTGACAGATAGATCCGAGCAGAGTCGATGTGTGCGAAGAACGATTGCGAAGGATATGCAAGGCGCCATGAACTGATTCGAGCAGAGCGCGCGGAGAGAAGGCCTTGGTCCTTCGGCGTCACGCTGCGACCAATGTCGGGAGGAAGGGCGAGGTCTACTGCAGCGACCTTTCGCTCGTGTTTGCGTGGACACGAATGGCACACACTGCAATGACAACGCCTACGCATCACAATGACAGTCGGATCAAAGCTGTGGGGGGCACATGAGCCGCTGCCGCTGCTGCCAACGCTGTTCGACCTTCGTCTGAGGCAGCTGCCACATACGAGACACGCGGATGTTGTGCACTGCTCTGCTGTCGCGTTTCCTCCTGGCTGAACGTTTCTGTTATCCTCGCAATGCTGCAACTGTGTGTATGGCTGGCTGCATGTCGTTGTGCAAAATGTCGAATCGCCGAGCGTCTGCGCCGCGGTCATGCTGTGACGATTGGCAGCAACGTCAATCGATCTCGACCGGTGCGATCAGGCTCTGTGCACGCGGTTGGGGGTGGTGCCTTTGCGTGCGTGTGCGTGTACTGTCGATGCTGCATCTGCTGTGTCTGCTCTGTCGGCTGTCCGTGCTGTCTCTGCGATGTGTTGGAAGGTGGCGTCCGAATGCGTATGCTGCTGTGTGGATGTCGGGTGCACTGACTGTGCGTATGCTCGCTGCTGCCGACGCAGATACGTACTTTGATATGATCTTGAGGGGTGGATGGTCGAAGATGAGGGGGAGAGGAAGGAGTGACGACGAGCACCTCTCTCTCAACTGGGCCTGCTACCGCTAGTAGCCACACCACACAGCGCTGTAGTGGCGGTCTTCGAGTACACACACACACTGCGCTCACCAGGCTCGAATTTCGGGGCCGGCAGCAGACAGGCGACTCTGAGGGCCTGAACTTGGCCACCCGCTTCCGATGTACAGGCTGGGCAGCGCAGTGGAATTCGACTGGCTGGCAGACGGCAGTGTCTCGAGCTTCCCAGTCGCGGTCCTAGCATTGGACTGCAGGGTCGGTTCGAATTTCCCAGTCGAACGAGTGGCGGGTGAGAAAAGTACAGTTTTACATCTAGGTCACGTGCTGCTCTCTGCGATCCGAAAAGCAGCTGTAAAAGTTCGGACCCGTCTGAACGCGTTGCTCATCGCCGATCCGTCGTTCCAACCTCGAAACAGTAGCTTCGATCGGGAAACGCGCACTTTCACTTCTGCCGTCGTTGTCGACTACATCCCTCCTCGGAACCGCCACAGCGCCCCCGCCTCATGCAAGGGCAGCACGATGTTGACGTGAACACCGCTTGCTAGCGACTCCCACCTTGCGGCAGTCTCGCGGGTATCGTCTCCCACATGCGGCAACCTTGCGCTTGGCGCCATCACACCGATTTGGTACGTTCGTGTTAGAGTTTGTTGTGGGCGAGTCGGTGCTTAAATTTGCCGTCGGGAAGAATGGTGCTCAAATTGGGCCGAGGCAAGGCGATTCGGTGCGGCGGCGGCGAGCACGGCGAGCACGCAACCGAAGCCGCTCGGCGTCGTCGGTGAAGCTTTTACGCCGCTCCCACGCCACTCGCACTGTCTGGCACAACTGGCGGCGGGACTCCCACAGGTGTCGCATCCATCCGACTGCGTTCGGGAATGAAATGACGGATTGAATAGCCGGACGGCAGTTGTGCGATACGGTGCGAGGCGGGGGAGACAGACTTTCCGAAACTCGAAGGGCACGTTCGTAGGGCTGCAGACACTGTCAACGTGGGGGCGCGCAGCGCACTTTGAACCCTTAAACAGGCCTCGCTTCCAACTCCACCGCTTGGTTGTCTTCTACCATCCCCTCTCGCGATCCTCTACACGCACGCACGCACAAGATGAAGACGGTTACAGTGGAAGTGGATACGATCCTGTTCGACATGGACGGGACGTTGATCGATTCGACGCCCGCCGTGAATGCCACCTGGGCCTCCTTTGCACGCCAGTACAATCTGGATCTCGACTTTGTCATGCAGACCTGTCACGGCTACCGCACCGTCGAGAACCTGCAGCGCTTCATCCCGTCCATTTCGCAGGATGAAATCCCCGCCGAGGTAGAGCGATTCGAGAGCAACATTCTCGTCGTCGCACGCGAGAACGCCTCGAAAGGTCAGGGCAGCATCGTTGCCATGCCTGGAGCCAAGGAACTCTTGTCGCAGATCAACTCCACCCGTCCCACTGCTGCTGTTGAAGCAGGTAACTACGGATGGGCGATCGTTACTTCGGCCACCAAGGCGTATGCTCAACAAGGCTTCGCCACCGCTGGGGTCAGTGATCCTCCTCAGGTGTTTGTCACCTCGGACCTGTGTACGAGGGGCAAACCCGATCCTCAACCATACCTGCTCGGGGCGGAAAAGTGCGCCAAGGATATTTCGCGCTGTCTCGTGGTGGAAGATGCCCCACCCGGTGTTAGGGCCGGTAAGAGGGCGGGGGCGAAGACGCTGGCGTTGAGAACAACGCATGCGGGCGAAAAGATGATGCTCGAAGAACCCGACTTTATTGTAGAGGATCTGAGGAGCGTCAGCGCACAGTGGAAGCAGGACGGCTCTGCGCTCGTGCTCACCATCACCGCTGAGGAGCCCGAAAAGGGAGAGGCAAAGGGCATCTCGCCCCTCGCACAGCAGATCCAGCACCAAAACGACCCTGCCGCCAAAGCCAACGGCCACGCATAGAATCTTAGACAACTAGAGCAGTCATATCAATAAACCTTTTGTGATTCAAGGCGTGTTGTGCAGGAGAGATATGAGTTGCTTCTGTTTGCGCTGTGGCGGACTTGCATCGCGAGCACATTTATGCCGGTCTCGTCGTCTCACAAAGGGGGTGAAATGTTCACTCGACGCACGCCGATGCTGCGTATTCATCGTCTGGCCTCGCCCTCACGTGCTGTCCACTCTATCGCATAGCCCGATCCATCCACCAGCCGCCTTTCAAGTCGGTGAGAAACCAAAAGCAAGCAACAAGAGGTCTTGCGGATGGCATCGAAACCTAGCGCTCTCGAGTCACGGTCATTCCACGTCTGACCCGCATCACAGGTGCGATTGAGTCCACTCATCTGACCCCGACCCCGAAGAGCGCTCCGTCTTGCTCTTCTATGTCTGGTTGCAGTCTGCAACCACAACGCCACGTCACCCAAGCTTGACAAGAGGATCTTGATGCAGATCATCGTAGAGGTTAACCTCGAGTCCATGCTGCTTTACCGTCTGTGGTCAGGACTCAATGACGAGTCGCCGAGCTACGACTTGCAGAGGTAGAGTCGTGCGTTGGAACCAAGTCTTGTCAGAATCCATCTTTTACCGCACCAGGCAGCAGCGGTCCAGCAGAGGTCAAGGATAAGGAAATACACATCCCAAAGTCGATCGAGCAACCAAGTTAGCACTTGCAGACGCATCCACTTCATACCAAGAGAGAGAGTATCCAACACTCACAACCCGACAAGCAGAGCCACCAACAGTCGCATCGCCACACTCCACACCACCCGCACACACTCTCCTTGCCCACTCACACACACGCAAGCAAAAACCACCAACCTCCGCACGCCCACACCGCATCATCTCGAAAACGATCTATGATTTTGCAACACTCGAAACGGCGGCCACCAACGGCCATATGTACGCATAAAGAAGCATCAAGGGAAAAAGCGGGGGGAATGGGAAACAGACCAAAAGTGTTGAAACGGGTCTGTGTTGTTTTTTTTGTGGTGATGTGGGAGGGAGTGACTATGCCGACGAGGCACGATCGTAGTGCTCGGTGGCCTGGGCAGGTCCCTTCTTAGCAGCAGCCGAGGGCGGCACGACGTCCGAGGGGCACATGTCTTCGTAGAACGCCTTGCCCTCGGTGGTGGGCTTGATGACGCCCGCCCGAATGACGTAGTCGCCAAACGACTCGCCCTCGATGCGGTTCTGCGCATACATGGGCACGAGCTTGTTCATGATGTCGAGGATCTCCTTCTCGTCGACCGACTCGCGGTAGATCTTGGACAGACGCGTGCCGTTGTGCGAGCCTCCGAGCGTCATGACGTACTGCCCAGGCGCCTTGCCCACAAAGCCCGCCTCGGCCATCCACGGACGCGAACAGCCATTGGCACAGCCCGACATGCGGAACACCGTATCGCTCGAGCGCAGCCCGTTCGCCTCAAAGATCGCCTCCACCTTGTCCATGAGCAGCGGCAGGTAGCGCTCCGACTCGGCCATCGCCAGACCGCACGTCGGGAACGCCACACACGCGCTCGCGCTCAGCTTGACACCCGAGTGCTCCCAGTTGTTCATCTTGTACTTGCGCAGATGCGCGTCGATGGTGTCCTTGTCCTCGGGCGCAATGTCCGACACGATAATGTGCTGGTTGGGCGTCAGCCTAAACGCGCCCTTGTGGATCTTGCACAGCTCGCGCAGACCCGTGCGGAACGGCGCACCGGGCTCGTCCTTGACACGTCCGTTCTCGAGCCACAGCGTGCAGTGGTAGTTGCCCTTGTAGTCCTGCGTCCAGCCGTACAGATCCGTGTTGGTCTCAAACTTGTACGAGCGCGCCTCGCCCAGCTTGTAGCCCAGACGACGCTCCACCTCGGCCTTGAAGTTGTCCGCGCCGCCCCAGTGCTTGTCGATCGTGTACTTGAGACGCGCCTGCTTGCGGTTCGCACGGTTGCCCGTGTCGCGCTGGATGAGCATCACGGTGCGGCACGCGTCGAGCGTCTGCTCGGGCGTCACAAAGCCGATCACGCTGCCCAGACGCGGGTAGGTGGCCTTCATCGAGTGCGTCACACCCATACCACCTCCGACAGCCAGGTTGAATCCGGCGAGGCGGTTGGTCTTGGGGTCGGCGATGGCGATGAGGCCAATGTCGTGCGCAAAGCAGTCCGTGTCGTTGCGCGGCGGAACGGCAATGG
The DNA here is from genome assembly GCF_000747765.1 of Moesziomyces antarcticus. Classification (NCBI taxonomy): domain Eukaryota; kingdom Fungi; phylum Basidiomycota; class Ustilaginomycetes; order Ustilaginales; family Ustilaginaceae; genus Moesziomyces; species Moesziomyces antarcticus. The sequence continues at coordinate 358,057 of NW_014639000.1, forward strand.
CGATCTTGAACTTTCGCGGCAGGTAGTAAGGGCCGTAGAGCGGCTCGTAGTCCTGCAGCACACCGCCGACGAGCAGCTGCTTGGAGCTGTCGGTCTCCTTGTCGAGCCAGATCTCGTGGTAGGCGTTCATGCGAGGCAGCAGATGCTCCGAGATCGACTTGGAGAACTCAAAGACGTCCTCGTGCAGCTCGGTGAGGTTCGGGTTGGGCGAGCACATGACGTTTCGGTTCACGTCACCGCACGCGGCGATCGTGTCGAGCATCGACTTGTTGATCCCCTGCATGGCCGCCTTGAGGTTGCTCTTGACGACGCAGTGGTACTGGATGGTCTGGCGCGTGGTGATCTTGACCGTCTGGTTGCCGTACTTTTCGGCAACGTCGTCGAGCTGCACCCACTGCTCGGGCGTCACCACACCACCGGGGATGCGCGCGCGGATCATGAAGCTGTACGCCGGCTCGAGACCGGCGGCCTTGCGCTCCTCGAGCGTGTCGCGGTCGTACTGCATGTAGGTGCCGTGGAACTTGGTGAGCTGGCCGTCGGTCTCGGGGATGGCGCCGGTCGACTTGTCCTCGAGCGCCTCCTTGATGGTGCCGCGGAGGTAGTTGGAGGCAATCTTCATGTGCTCGTTGGTGATGGGTTCGGGCTCGGCCTCCTTGACCTCGACCGTGTCGACGCCGAGCGACTTCCAGAGCAGCGGCTCCCAGATCTTGTAGCCGGTCTGGTAGCCGTCGGCATCCTGGTCGTCGCCGAGACCGATGGGCGCCATGCGCGTGGCGCCGAGCTGCTCGAGGCGGACGTCGATGTCCTTGCCGGGCTTGTTGTAGTAGTGCGCGTCCTCGGGTCGAGGCCAGTAGTGGCTGTCACCCATGGCGAAGACGGTGAAGTTGACCGTGTCGGGAAGCGTAGAGACGGGCATGGCGTGGAGCGCCTTGTAGGTGAAGCGGCCGTTCTGGGGCGCCTCACCCTGGCCGGCGGTGGAGGTGAGGAAGACGACGTTCTTCTCGTCCTTGAGCTCGTCGGCGACGGGGTAGTCGTCCATGGTGAGCAGACGAGCGGCGACGCCACGCGCCTTGGCACGCGCGGTGAGCTTCTTGGCGACCTTTTCGGCGTTGCCACCGTCCGAGGCGACGAGGATGAGCAGGGGCGGGCCGTCGAGGGAGCCGAGCATCTTGTCGTAGGCCTCCTTGGCCTTGCGGCGCTGGAGCTCGCGGAGCGCGTTGCCCTGCGAGGCGGCAATGTCGTAGGAGAGCTCGGGGCGCGAGTTGACGAGCGTGGTGAAGAGGTTCTGGCGGTCGAGGAACTGCTGGAGCTGCTCGCGCAGACGCACGCCGTCGAGGCGGAAGACGTCGGAGCCGCGAGCCTCTGCGCTGGGGTCCCAGCGGAAGAGAGGCCAGTAGCCCGAGTCGACGGCGAGCTTGGTCTCGCGCAGCACGTCGAGCGCGGGCGCATCCTCGGTGCGGTACGGGACGTAGGCGAGCACGATGGACGGGCCGTCGAACTTGTCGGCCTCCATGAGCGCGTGGAGGACCTGCGTGTAGTCGGCGTAGATGGCGGTGCTGGCGACGTAGACGTTGCCGTAGTTCATGGCGTAGAGGGCGATGTCCTTCTTGCGCTTGTGAGCCGCCTGTGCGTCGCGCTTTGTGTAGGGGACGCTGTCAAAGATGAGCATGTTGACGTTGCGGCCGGAAGCGATGACGTGGTGGACACCGCCCATGCCGGCGTCGTAGGCCCAGGCGTCGCTGCCGACGATCCATCGGCTCTTGAGGACGAGGTGGGAGGAGAGCGACTTGATCTTGTCGAGCGCAGCGGCCGAGGCGGACGACTGGAGGAGCGAGGCGACCTTGTTGCTGGCAGCGACGTTCTTCTTGGCGTCGGCCTTGGCGACGAGCCACTGCGAGAGGGCCTCGTGCAGCTCGGTGGAGACGCCGCCGTCGCGGAGGACGTCGTTGACGGCGCGGACGAGCTGGTCGCGCTGCTCGAGCTGAGCGAGGACCTGACCAAAGGCGTACTCGGGGGTGCGAGCGGCGGGGTGGTCGTCGGAGTCTTCGTTGGCCGAGTTGATGACGGAGAGGCGGTCGGTGAAGACCTGCTCGAGCATGAGGTTGTAGGCCTCCTCGTGCTTGGGCACGCTGACGGGGGCGGAGGATGCGGCAGCCGCCGGCGCAGCCTGTGCGCGGGCAGCGAGCTTCTTGAGGTCGCCGACGACGAACGAGTGCTTTGGCTTGGAGGCCTCGAGCGCCTTGATGAGCTCCTTTGCGGTCTTGTCGCCGTCTTGGATGTGGCCGAGCGTGCCGCTGACAAAGACGGAGGGAAGGGCGCGCTCAGAGCCCTGGAAGGCGGTGGCGACGTCGACAAAGAGAGGGCCGAGCTTGGTGGTCCTCTTGATGCTCTGCTCGAGCACGGCGATGCGCTTGACGCCGGCGGGGATGACGTCGAGGAGGCGCTGGGGCAACGAGGGGCGAACGAGACGCACGTCGAGCACGGCGAGGTCGTTGTGGGGGGCGGTGTAGTCCTGGAGGACCTCGGAGCCGGCGCCGAGGACGACGGCGAGGTTGGTGGCGTCCGAGGCGCCGACGAGCTGGAAGGGCTCGACAGCGTGTCCGACGAGCTCGGCGACGTCCTCGTAGGCGGCGTCGATGGCCGACTCGAGGTCGTCGAAGCCGGCCTCGCTGGCGGCGGCGCTGGCGTGGCCGTTGGTGCCGTTGGTGCCATTGGCGTGGCCGTTGACGCCGTTGGCGTGTGCGTTGCCGTTGAGCTTGGGCGACGAGTCGGAGCTGGAGGAAGCGGCGACGGAGCCGATGAAGGAGGCGAGGTCTACGTTGGTGACCTCCTCGACGTTGCCAGAGACGTCCTCGAAGAAGTGGAGGACGGCGCGCTTTGCGGAGGTGGCGATCTTGGTGGCGAGGAGGGCGTGGTCGTGGGCCTGTGCGGCGGTGGAGGAGTGGAGGAGGATGAGGCCGGACTGGCGGAGGGCCATGACATCGCTGTGCTCGCCGGCGCTGGCGACGTGGAATACGAGGGGAGTGTTGACGAGCTTGGGGAGGTGGGGCACGAGGCGGGTGAAGGTCTGCTGGTGGAGGTGGGAGAGGACCGAGATGAGGCCGTTGCCGGTGGGCTTGAGCTGGGTCAAGACGGAGCCGAGCTCGACATGCTGGTTGAGCTGCTCGAGCTCGAGCTGCGCGTTGAGCTCAGCGGCCTTGTCAACGACGGAGGAGAAGGCGGAGGAGGAGGCCTTGCCGGAAGAAGCGACGTTGACGAGGGTAGCCGACGCGAGCGCGGCGATGCGGGCGACGGCGCCAGCAGCGGAGACGGAGCTCATTTTGATGCTTTGATGTTGCGAGAGAGGAGGGAGAGAGGAACGAGTGTCTGGCAGGAGGTGTTCCAGTGATAAGGGGGATCCAACGAGAGTCAGACGACAAAGACGACGTACGCCACCCTCGGCTTTGGACCGGGTACGTTGGGAGTCCTCGATGAGAGTCGGAGCGTGAGACGAACGCTAGGGCTTGATCGTGCTCGGACGGACGGACCGGAAATGGTTGGTGGGGAAAGGGAGGTGGTGGTGGTGAGCGACAACGAAGGCGAGCCTTGGGATGGGGATGGCAAAGGCGGGCGCGAGGCTCAGGGACTCGGTATGACTAGGGCGAGCGGAGGAGGCGAATCTCTCTTGCTTGACAGGCCGGACCTTCCGTTTGAGCGTTTGAGCATGAGAAGAGGCAGGGCATCGCGGCCATGCAATCTACCCTTCAGCAACCCTCTGCGTCGGCGCAAAACAATTGCCAAGGGCCCGCAAGAAGAACTGCGCGCAACTTTCACTTTTTCTCGCCTCCTTCCTTTTTTTGGGCGCACTGCAGGCAGGCAGGCAGTGAGGGAAATTGCCGGTCGAGTCTGTGATGGCGGGTGGCCATCTTAAGTCGACGCGGCGCTGCAACGCGCGCGGATTAGCAAGCAAGCCATGCAGCAGCACACCATCCTCACCTCGCTGCTAGGGTCAGCACAGTTTCGCCGCTCGCTTGTTCGCATCCCCGAGCCTGTCTTTTCCCTCGTCGCTGCATCAGAGCCTGCCAAAAGTGTCACAGTCATCCTACTTGACTTGAGTCGCCTTCACTTTCCTATAATAAAAATCAGCCTGTTGTGGCGAGAGAGTTGATTGATGGCACGGGAATCGGCGCAACGCCGGGTGTGGGCCACGTTCAGGGTCCACGGCAACAGTGGCCCACCTGAATCGCGTCGACTTTAGATCCCGCGCAGTCGGTCCGGTTCTCGCCTTGGTCTTCCAACTCCAGCTCGACCGGCGAGAAAATCGGCACTGAGGGCAAGAAGAAATCGCCTCGTTCGGGCTCCAGAGTCTCTGGGGGCAGCGTGCCGACGAGGCCGTGAAAAATTACAAAGGAGTAGGGGCAGAAGCGGGGTGCGGATGCGGGGAGCACGCCATCGCCCGTCGTCGATGGTGCAATCCGGCCTCCCACTTGCCTGCTTTTTCGAGCGAGGTTTTTCTCTCCGGCTCATCTAATCTGCCCAACCCCCACTCGGGGCTGCCGTCCGCACTGTTCCCCCTTCCCCGCCCGCCGCCGCCTGCGACCGAAAATCGGCCGCTTCCGATTGGGCGCGAGATACCCCCAAGTTTTCTCTTTCAAAGTGTTAGAGCCAACTGAGCTTGGCGAATTCTCCAAACTGTTAGACTTGACGGCATCGAGATCTGTTTATATGGAACGGGAAAAATCGGGAAAATCGGTGCTGGCGCGCTCTTTGACAGTCGAGAGTGCCGAGGCGCTTGGCGGGCATTCGCCGGCATTCGAGCAGCAGCCACCGCCAAGCTGCCCGAGGCGCGAACCGGCCCCTCGCATCGCGCCGTCCAACTCGCACAATGCAGCCTCTGACATTTCGCGAACGACGCCTCACGTCACCTGCAAAAACAACCGCAACACTCGGTCCCTCCCTCTGCTTGGCCCCTCTACGCAACTAGCCTGTGAACCACGAGCCTGGGCCCCTTCTCTCTCTGCCGGGCTTGCAGCGTACCGTAGACTCGATCGACTCTTTTAGACTCTACACACCGCCGCGTGCGCCGCAGCTGCTTCTCAGCCGAAAGAAGCAGCTGAGCTACGTCCCACATCGCGGTACCTCTTCTGCACCACGCTGGAATGATCGTCACATGCGCTCCTAGCTTGTTTCATGCATTGCTGCTCATGACGCTCTGCGTTGTGGCACGCGCCCCGCACGTAAATGTCGCCGAAGCTTCCTTGGTGCGCTGCCGCTTTGGTCCCGTTCGCGGCGCGGTCCGGGCTGATCGGCCTGAAACTAGTCCGTTGCAGTGGCTTCCATGCATCGACGGCCGTCAATACAGCGGCAAGCACCAGATGTACATATAGCCGGCCTTGTTTGCATCGATACTCTTGTGTTCCCACCTATACATCGAGCTGGACTCGCCAACTCTGCCCACCTTACTCGTGACGCAAAATGACTCGCTCCTTGATCGCCTTGGCCGCTGCAGCCGTGCTTGTCTCGTCGGCACGTGCGCAGAACAAACCGGACTTCAACGTGAACAATCTTCCGGACAAGTGGGAAGCCAACCAATCCGGCTCGAACCAGTGCAAGAAATGGGGCGCCTCCTCGGGCTCGTCGCTGTGCCAGAACGTGTTCATCAACAATGCCAACGACTTTTGCCTGTGGGGGCCCATGAACCCCAACTCGCAGATCGGTGCCAACGAAGAGTCGGTCGTCTCGTACTGTCTCAAGTCTGGCTATGGTACACGCTTGATTCCCAACGGAGCGATCAAGGGCGTGCAATTCGTCAAGACGCCCAACTTCCTCCAAGTTACGGGAGTGGGTGACTTTACGGGGCTCAACATCCAAGCGCGTGACGATGGAGGAGAACTCGACCCACACGGTGCCGACGGTACGGGAAACCCTAAAGGAGGCCTCGTGTTTTCGAACAACGTTCCCGGAAGCGAGGGAAAGTACGTTCAGATCAAGGAGTGGAACAACTTTATGAGCGCCTACGAGTTTTCCTTCCGCGCGGCGTACGGTCCCCAAGCAGCCCAATACGCCCCACACATTTACGACGTCATGGGCGCGTACTACAACACCAATGGCGGAAAGTTCCAACAGGGCACCTTTGAGGATTGTCAGGGTGATAGCGGCGAGTTCGTAGGCGTGTATGGTGGAAGCACCTTCTACCAGGGCCAGAAAAATACCCCCGCCGCCCATAAACCCGCTGCTACTTACAACTGCAAAGCCTACCCCACAGTGGCTAACGGTCCTGCTCCCCAGGCTCCCTACCGCCGAAACATCGCTGCTGACAAGTAAAAACCTCCGCACAATGAGCTCGCATCGGTCCATACTCGCATCCGTTCGCTAGAAGCTGTTTTCCTCCCCCGCATGTTTGTCAGATACCTCCTTTAGCATCGTCGCTTGTCTTTGCACATATCTCGCTGTCGCAACCTTGATTCTTGTGCGTGGGGGTGAGGGTGGGTATCTATATCTAGAGCTTGGTCTGCATGGTGGTGGGCTTGGTCGCAGGAGCTTCGGGGTCGGACCAGCCTTGCCCCATTCCGTCCTCGTTGACATTGTCCGGCACCATGCCAAAGTGCCACTCCCTCTCTACGCCTCCTGGCAAGAACGAGGCGTCGCCATTCAAGTGCTGCGTCCAGTTGCCTTCAGAGTTGCTGCGCACGTACTTGCTAAGGGACGCCGTACCTGCCCCGATGAACTCGGTCCTTTTGCCGTCGGCGTCATCATTGAGCAGCACTCTTCCCATTGCGATGATGGTTGCAGCATGGCTGCAGATCAACACACGCTGGACACCGAGTTGCTCGCAGCGCTGGGAGATCAGATCGAGGACTCGGCGTGCACGCGCATGGAGCTGCGATATCGACTCGCCGTCCGCGTCGGGGTACAGCATGGGTGTCCAGGACAGCGAGAGTTGCGGGATGAACTCCTGCATGTACTGCGCGCGAGCTGGCGATGGATGCACCCCCGTGCGTGGTGTCACGGTGGGGAACCACTCGGCAAGTCCAGGTTCCGCCACCAGCTCCAGTTCCAGCGCAGTCGCCGTAGGCACCGACGTCTGCAGACACCGGTAGTACGGCGAGCTCACGATGAGCTGTGGTCGCTCCGACGCGGGAAGCGAGAGGAAGTAGTCGGCAAGATGTCGCGCTTGCGATTGGCCGTGTGCGGTCAGCACGGGATCGCGCGGTCGTCCCGTCGGCAGAAACGTCTCGGCCCCAACCCAGCTCATCCGGAAGCCGTGCCGGCAGATGTAGATCGTGTCGAGCATGGCCAAGACAAAGCGCCTACGCAGTTAGTCTCTGGTATGCGACAGTGCGTGTTGCGGATGGTTGTGGCCGTTCGAGAGCGTGGCAGTGCGGATGGACAGGGTAGGAAGGCAAGCGGCGAGAGGGCGTGGGTGAGAATGTGCGGGAGCAAAGCTCGCTTGTGCGCTTGTCCGCAGCTCAGAACCCTTCCCCGGCCCCACCGCACATCCGAGAGCCGGCATCTGAGACAGCCGCGGCAAAATTTGTGAGTGTGAGATCGTCGTTTAACTCCCAGCGTTAAATCGGATTTTTGCCGCCAATTTCAGCACCTCAATTTTGAGAAATTTTGGCAAAACGATTTAGTTTGGCACGGAAACACTGTAACAGCACCTGCCTGTGAGCGTGCATGTATACCAGATAGGCAGGGGCTGGGCAAGGGGACCCATCCGAGCATACGACACTACTATCACCTCTGCGATGCCGGTCTCTTGAGAACGAAACGCTCGGTTGCTCGAACAACGACGCATGACCGAGAGCGGAGGCAGAGGCCATCGGCTCTTAGCAAAGGCGCGCAGGCCCAAAAAGGCTCGCCAGCCTCCACACAGCCGAGTTGGTCAGCGGTGGACTTGCTTTTCTTTTTCATTTCTTTGTTTCGAGACGGAGCACGAAAGAAACGAGGCAGCTCAGCACGATGACGAGAAGGAATTGTTTCTTCCCCACCAACCAAGGTCGCATTTCTCGCATTTCTCTCTACACCTCGCATCTGTGCCGGCCGCCTCGATCGACAGGCGCTTCGATACATCAGCTTCCCGCCTATCTGTCCTTCTCCGCTTGTCCAGCTTCGACCGCAGAGGCTGATTCATCGGCCTCACCCGCTCGGACCATCACGAAAGCAGCTGCTCCTCCGTCCCTCCCTCTCCACCACAGCCTATATATCGCTTCGCAACCGTTTCGTCGGTCGTGATCTGCCCCGCGCTCCAATAGACTCGAGTTCATGCACCAGCTCTCGGCGCTCCCTACGCACATCATCCGCGCCAAGTCCCTCGTCAACCTTACCGCATCGACTCGTCCGCTCTGTCCATCCTCTAGCTTCTCGCACATCTTCGCCAGATCCTTCATAAAAGGGAACACGTTCAGCTCGCGCTCTACGTCGGCTTCAGCGCACTCACCGCCCGTCCGCACCTTCGTCAACGCAAGCATGCCTTCCGTCGCCCAGCTCCGACAGCCTTCGCCATCCATGCTTCCCCCGGCAAAGCGCGCCAAGATGCACTCCAATACCGAGCCAGACTCGCACGTCGCTGCGACCGATGGTGCAGCCGCGGCCCCGGAGATCGAGGCTGTCGCCGCCGACTCCACCTCGTACAACGACGTGCCCGCCCTGCCCGACAACGCCCATCACCACGTCGACGATCTCGACCCCATCCCCGCGTGCACCTCGACGCTCACCTTCCAAAACGGCATCTTCCTCGCGCCCATGGTGCGCATCGGCACGCTTCCCACGCGCCTCCTCTCGCTCGAGTACGGCGCCGACCTCGTGTGGGGCCCCGAAATCGTCGATCGCGCCATCATCGGCTGCGAGCGCAAGGTCAACCCCACCACCGGCGTCGTCGAATACCTCAAGGAGCACAAGCAGATCTTCTCGTGCCACCCCATCGAAAGGCCTTATCTTGTGTACCAGCTCGGCAGCGCCAACCCGGATCTCGCCTACCAGGCCATCAAGATCATCACGCAGGCAGACGACGTTGCCGCCGTCGACCTCAACTGCGGCTGCCCCAAGCCCTTCTCCACCCACGCAGGCATGGGTGCCAACATGCTCTCCACCCCCGTACTGCTTTGCAACACGCTCAAGGCCATGCGTCGAGCCGCACCTCCGCACGTCGCCGTCACGTGCAAGATCCGGCTGCTGCCCACCCAGGAGGCTACGATCGAGCTCGTAGACAAGATCGTGCGCACCGGTGCCATCGAGTGCCTCACCGTCCACTGCCGCACCAAGGACATGCGCCCACGCGAGCCCGCGCTCCTCCACCGCCTCCGCGAGATCGTCGACCACGTCAACACGCTCGCGGCCGAGATGGGCCGCACCATCCCCGTCGTATGCAACGGCGACGTGTGGGACGCCGTCAATGCGCCGCGCATCAAGGAGCTCACCGGCGTCACCTCCACCATGGTCGCGCGCGGCGCGGAGGCCAATCCATCGTGCTTCCGCCCACAGGGCAGTCTGAGCATCCCCGACGTCATCGCACCCAAGTGGGTGCGCTACTCGCTCGCACTCAACAATCCCATCGGCAACACAAAGTACTGCATGGCACAGCTCGCCTTCAAGCCCGCCGAGTCCGTCGCCAAGGACGCCGGTACAAAGGCCAAGCCGATGAACAAGAAGCAGCTGTCCGCCCTGCGCACGGGTATTGCACAGGCAAAGACGCATGAAGAGCTCGCGACGGTGTTCAAGATCGACGTCGACCAGGTGCGTGCACTCAGCGTGGACGACGAGATCCTCGGTGATCTGCGCACGGCGCTCTCCCAGCGCGTCTCGCACCGCTCCGCCAGCGCTGGCGGCTTCGACGGCGAGAGGCTGGGTGCTGTGCTCAACAATGCCAGCGGCGGCGCTTCGCAGCAGGGTGGACAGGGCGTGGGCGATGGCCATGCTTCCGGCGACGGCCAGAAGCGCGCCACGGACAATTCGCCGCAGCCCGAGTGGAAGCAGCTGCTGGCGACGAGCGTGAGCGACAACATCAAGGACGAAAAGTCGATCCTCTACTACGCCTTTAGCACGGTCGAGCCGCCGAGCTCGGTGCATGATGCCGCCAAGCCGCACGTGCGCTACGTTGTGCACCGCGGCTTTGTCAACGAGCAGCGCGACGGTGATCGTCCGGGCGGTATTGCGCCGCACAATGCGTCGTTTGGATCGAGCCCGTGTCTGCTGACCACCACCGACGTGCGCACGCCCAAGGTGCAGCAGCTCACGTCGCAGAGCAGCCTGCGTGCGCACGGCCCCGACGGCTCGCGCGGCGGCGAGTGCGAGATCGCCTGGTGGATCGAATCTGCCCAGCTCCAGTTCCGCATTTCGGGCACGGTTCATGTGCTCCCCACGCCAGGACACCCGCTCCGATCGCTGTTTCCCTTTGAGCGTCTCTCCCCGCCACGCGCGCCCGGAAGCGAGGCCATCGACGCCTTCGACTGGGACAAGGAACGCAAGCGCATCTTTGATAAGCTCAACCCAGGCCTCCTTGCGTCCTTCTGTCGACCTACTCCTGGCTCGGCGCACCCGAACGCTGACAGGCTGCAACAAGCCAAGCCAAAGGACGACACCAGCTCGCCCTGGCCGCTCGAATTGCCAAGCCCGGGCAAGGAGGAGAACGAGGAGCAGAAGAGGATGCTCGAGCAGAGCGAGAAGAACTTTGCGCTGGTTGTTGTTGAGCCCTACAAGGTCGACCTCGTCAATCTCGCCGACGATACAAGGACCGTCTACGAGCTCCAGCCGGGCGAGTGTGCCGCCACGGGCAGGTGGACCGCACGCCGTGTAGTTCCCTAGCCTAGACTCCTGGTTCTTGGTGTACCTGAGTTCGTTTGTTTCCGAGTCCGTGTAGATTTCCCGCATTTGCAATCGTATTGGTCTGTCCTACATGTCGAAGGTAGTGATGAGCACGAGATGAAGGAGCGGGTGGGATGCAGGGAGGACGCACAGACCCGCGTTGGGCAGCACGCGGCGCATTTCACAACGGATGATCAGCCTCCACTTTTTTGGTCGTCCTGGATCCAGGGTTCACGATCCCCACCATCTCTCCTTTCCTCTACTAGTAATCTGGTGCCAGCTCATGAGCTGAGAGACGCGCAGCATGCATACGGCGTTCGACTGCGCGCCGCTGCTCACGGGCATCAAGCCACGCCCAGAAGCCATCACCACCCACGCAGGCAAACTTTACATCGGCTCCTCCACCGGCTCGCTCGCAGTCTACAAGACCCACCCGGCGTCGCCAACCGCCTCGGGCTCGGAGCCGGTGCAGCATGCGCACAACTTTGCGCGCAGACAGATCGACCAGCTCGGCGTCGTCAAGGAGGCCAACGTGCTCGTGTCGCTCTCGGACGCGTGCGTGGCGCTGCACGATCTGTCGACGCTCGAACTGCGCACGCAGCTCACGCAGACCAAAGGCGCCACGACGTTCGGCATCGACACGTCCATCCAGAAACGCGTCGCTCCTGCCACTCCGGACTATGGACCGGGCCCGCTGGGTGCACGTGCGACCAAGAGGGCAGGCGCTCCGTGGGGCACGACGGCGACGGTGAGCCGCGCATTCAAGCCGGGCGCTGTGGGCGACCAGACCCAGTCGGGTGCAGGCGGCGCAATGGGCATGGGCACCCAGACGCAGCGGAACCGATCGAGCGTCTTCGACGTGCCCTCGAAGGACTGGCAGACAGCGAGCATGCGCGGTATGGACGCCATGGTCAAGTACCGCGAGGAGGAGCGCCGAAAGGCCATGGAGGGCGCGCGGTTCGGCGGCGCCGCAGCCGACGCACAGGGCCAGGAGGGCGTCATGACGCTCGTCACCGTGCTCGCTGTCGGCGTCAAGCGCAAGCTCCTCCTCTTCCGTTGGGTCGACGGCGAGTTCTGGGATACAAGAGAGGTGGCGCTGCAGCATACACCACGAAGCCTCGCGTTCGTCACGCCCACGCGCCTCTTCATGGGCTACAACGCCGCAGAGTACGGCACCATCGCCATCCCGCTCGCGGCCGAGTCGACTGTGGCGTACACGCATCCGTCGTCGGCGTACGGCAGCGCAGAAGCGAGCCTCCGCCGCGGCGCACACGTACAGCCACCCACCAACTCGACCGCCGGCCCGCTCGTCGACCTCTCCGCGCCTAGCCCGTCGTGCTGGCACGTGGACGACTTTGACCTCGCCAACACCAATGCCGCAGCCGACGGCGGCCAGGCCGGCAGCAGCTCAGGCGCCGCGGGTGCGGGCGCCGGCTTCGGCGCTGCGCTCGGCGGGCTTGGTGGATACATGGGCTTAGCGGGCAAAGGCCGCATGGCGGTTCTCCACGTCGACGGCGGCGAGGTGCTGTTCGTGCGCGACGGCACGGGCATCTTTCTGGGCGCCGACGGCCGACCCACACGGCGCGAGGGCGTCGAGTGGAGTGCGACGCCGCAGGAGCTGGCGTTTGCCAAGCCGTACGTATTTGCCGTGCTGCCAAGCGGCTCGGTGCCGTCGCTCAAGAACAGCTCGCTATCCAACGCACACCATCCCGTGCTCCAGATCCGCTCTGTCGGCACGCTGTTCGCGGTGCAGACGCTGTGCTTCCCGCCTGCAGCCGCGTCCGGCGCGCCAAAGCCGGCATCGAGTGCGTCGTCGCCCCCGCAGGTGCGGCTGCTCACGCCGTCGAGCGGCAACAAGCCACCGGTGTACGTCGTCGTCACGCCAACCGACCGCACCACGCTCGAGCGCGAGGGCAGCACCGTGTGGCAGCTCGAGATGCACGGGTGGGGCCAGCAGATCAACGAGCTCGTCGAGCAGGGCGAGTTCGAGGAGGCGCTCGGCCTGCTCGATAGCGTCGACAATGTGATTCTCGAGGACAAGGACGAGCGCAGGGCGCACGTGCAGTCGCTCTTTGCGCTGGCGCTCTTCGCCGACGAGCGCTTCGACGAGGCCATCGAGATGTTTCTGGAGCTCGACACCAACCCGGCCAAGGTCATCGCGCTGTATCCGGCGGCGGTGGCGGGCGAGCTGAGTCGGAGCAGGGACGAGTGGTTCCCCATCTTTGGCGGCAAGATGCCCGCCAGGCTGCGTGGCGACGAGGCATCGGTAGGCAGCCCTGCTAGCGGTTCGGGCTCGTTACCGTCGCAGACGCAGTCGCTGGCCACGTCGGCTACCAACGCGGCGAGGAGCCGACTAGGCGCATTCCTACCGACACGGCGGCCGCAGAGCATTGTCGGCGAGCCGCACGCCTCAAGCAGTCTCAGTTCGAGCCCGTCGCAAGCAGGTGCGAGCAAGCCAAAGCCGACGCGCACGACGACGGGCGCGACCACAGCTTCATCGATAGCAACGGCCAAGGCGGACACAGATCAGCACGCCGAGGTGGCATCGATCCGCTCTGTCCGAACGACGAAAGACGCGCCCGAGATGAAGGCGACGGGCTCGGCAGCGAGCCGAGACAGCAGAGGCACCACAGCCACGACGACCACCACCACGGCTACGGCTGGCACGAGCGATGCGTCGTGGCGCAAGGCGCTGGATGCGCTGGGCAAGTTTCTGGCGGATCGACGCCGAATCTTCAAGCCGATCCTGGAGGCGAGTCCGCAGCACGAGAGCAAGGACCACATGGCCATGTCGCAGATCAAGCGCGACACCAACTGGCTGCTGTCGCTGCCAAACAAGCCGTTTGGCGAGATGGACAAGGACGAGCTGATCGCGGTTGCGCAGACGGTGGACACGGCGCTATTCAAGGTGTTCTTGCAGACCAAGCCGGCGCTGATCGGCCCGCTGTGCCGCATCGAGAACTGGTGCGAGGTGGAGCAGGTGGAGGAGCTGCTCAAGGAGCGCAGCAAGTACTCGGAGCTCATCGCGCTGTACGGCGGCAAGGAGATGCACAGCAAGGCGCTCGGCCTGCTCAGGCAGTTTGCCGAGGACGAGGAGGACGTCGAAGAGAAAGTGCGACCGACCATCCAGTATTTGCAGAATCTGGGGCCCGAGTTCATCGACGTCATCGTCGAGTCGTCGCACTGGCTGCTCGACGTGGATGCGGAGCTGGGCATGGAGGTCTTCACGGCGGACACGGGCAAGGTGGGCTCGTGGCCGCGCCTCGAGATTGTCGACGACCTGAACAAGTTCGACAAGCGGCTGTGCGCGGTGTACCTCGAGTACATCATCGACCATGCGGGCGAGGCGGATCCAGAACTGCACGATAAGCTCATTAAGCTCTACCTCCGCCAAGCCGCGCAACTCCAAGGCAGCGCGGGAGACCATTCGAGCGGCAGCATCGCAGCTGCGAGCTCGACGAGAGAGGACGGAGAGAGTCAAGACGAGGGCGAGCGAGCGGCGGTGATGCAGAAGCTGCTGCGATTCCTGCGCACATCGACGCAGTACCGACCGGAGCAGATCCTGGTGCGGCTGCCCGCTGACGACGACGACCGGGACATGCTCGAGGCACGCGCGCTGCTGCTGGGCAGGATGGGGCAACACGAGGGTGCGCTGAGCATCTATGTGCGCAAGCTCAAGGACCCGACACGTGCCGAGGCATACTGTCGGGACGTTTGGCAGTACCGCGCTGCCATGACATCGACGTCTAGCGAAGCGCAACGCCAGCTGGCGCAGGGGAGCCGATCGAACCACCAGCAGAGCCTGCTGGCGGACGAGGCGCAGAAGCAGCGCGCGGACTCGGAGGTGTTCCTGACGCTGCTGCGCATCTACCTGGACGCGACGGGCGGCAAGGCGATCCAGCTGGACGCTGCGCTGGGGCTGCTTGCGCGTCATGCGGCGCGGATCGATCTGGGCGCGGCGCTGGCCCTGCTGCCTGCGACGGTGCCCGTGTCGCAGATTGCCGGGTTCGTGGATGTGAATCTGCGCGAGCTGACGCGGCGGCAGCACGAGGCGCGTGTGGTGCGCGAGATCCGCACCAACCGACAGTGGCAGGTCGAGGAGACGCTGTGCCGGCTGCAGAGCCGGCGCGTCAAGGTGGGCGAGTCGCGCACCTGCCCGCAGTGCCACAAGCGGCTGGGCAACAGCGTGGTGGCGGTGAACCCGGTGAGCGGCTCGGTGATGCACTACTTTTGCTCCATCCATGCCGACGCAAAGTCGCAGCAGCAGCCGTGATAGCACTGTGACATCGGTTCATCCGAACGCGCTCCCGGCTGATCCGATTCGGCAGTGAAGCGGCGGCGCATCCTCACACCATGCCGCTTTTCGGCAATCACAGTTCGATGCATGCTCGATAACGTTTGAAGCTTGAGGTTGTTTTTCTCACGCTAGCCAAGTCCTTGGCTGCCGGATAGGAGTGCGAGCGTGTGACTCGCCGAGTTTTGTGTTTGAGTGGGGCCATGCAGTGGAGTGTGGGGTGCATGACTCGAACCTATTGTCATAGCCGGGCAGAAGGGAAAGCAGGAGCAGTGAGCAGGAGCGTAGAAGCACCGAACGCGGACGAGATTCGTAGCGTTCCCACAAGGTTGAGTGATCGTAGAAAGTTTACAGAGAGCGGGAGGGCCGCCTTGGTGGGGACTCTGACGCAATGAGGGGTCGAGTGCGACGCGACACCGTCGTCACCCGCAGCGGATGCTCCAGTGGATAGTGGCTCTGGTCTGCATAGCCTGCCCTCGCAACCGCGCGATCAAGATGGAGCTAAGCTTATTCGACAAAGCTTTGTGTGCGCAAGGGGAATAGGCTCAGTCCCTGTCGCCGTGTTGGTCTGCGGGGTAAGCATGGACAGCACCAGCCATGGTCCGCAGTGATCTTGAGAGGTCTGCACTGTATGACGACGAGCGAGATCTAGCCTCTAGCACTGTCCCGACTGAGTGGCTGAGAGTCGCCAGATGCTCTTCCGTCGGCAAGGCACACCAACTCTCGCTAGGGCTTACGGCGAGTCTGCGTCGCGGGAATATCGCCGCAGCCGTGCTCATATTTGCCATCGAGACCACGTCGAGAATAGCAGTAGCGATGCCGCACGCGCCTGCATCCATCCAATGCATGTATCGAGCGTCCAATGGTATAAGAGCATACCCCCGCATCCACGAGTGGCGCCATCCAGAAAAGAGCTGCTTCATCTGCGGGACTGACCGTCTTTCATCTCTCCACTGCACTTTCAGATTCTGCACGTCATTTAAGTCCGCACCTCATTTACGCGACCGGCGGAGGAAACCGGTCTTGCCCGAAGTCTAGAGACTGTCGGCGTAGCTGATCTGCTTCGTAGCCAGACCGTTGCAGTCACTCGACTGCGAGGCGATTCCTCCACATTCTGCATCTTCGGCTGCAGGCCGGCTGAGACCAACACCGACGGACGCGTGTCGAAGCGCCCCCAAAAAATTCGCCGACCGAACGCGACTGAGCCCAGCCCAGCCCAGCAGGCAACCGAGCCAAAGCCAAGCAGCTCCGCAGCTGCAGCCGCTGCATCCGCAGACCAACACTTTGGGCGTGCATCGCCGTGCATACGGCCGTACACCAGCACCAGCACAATCGCACTGTCGACTCAGCGCTCGCTTCTTGCTCCCCGCTCGCCTGGACAGAGCCGCATTAGCGCCGAAAGCTCCGTGCTTCCCATACAGCGCCATTCCCAACTCTACCAATCGAGCTCGGCATCCAGTCCATCCGCGAGGTGGTGCACAGTAGCCGCAGCAGGTGACAATCAGCCTATATCGACGACGAGAGCCCTGGCGCACTGTTGTGCTAGACAGTCCGGCCCTGCGACGCATAGCGATCCAGTGCACCGCCTCTTCACCATCACAATCAAGGTTCGAAGCGCAGCCGCACAGCCGAACCTAAGCGCACGGGCTCAGCCGACAGTGTGATTCAAAGCCTTCCATCCACCCGCCATTGGCCTTTTCCTCTCACCACCACCACCTCTACCATTCCATCCATCCGCCCTTCCTCGAACTCATATAGAGGATACTTCCTAGACACCCACACCTTCATCATCATCCTCTCATCCCACCTTGTGTCTTTGCGCCGGACACAGCGTAAGCACAAAAGACGTTGGACGTGGTCAACCCAACGTCATCCTTTCACCCCCTTCTTCTTTCCGCCTCTCGATCTTTCATACATCAAACACCTTTTCTTTCTCGTCTCCCACACTAAAACAAACAAAAAAAAACTCAAAAAACCTCATATCAATCTCGCATACGGCTGCCTTTGCAGTCTGCTGGGTCTCTTCGTAACGACGCACTACACCGATTCTTCCTTTCCTGCACTCCGTCGGTTCTATGCCCAGCTTTGCCGACATCTACGCGAGCTGCTTGTACGCTGCGGGAGAAGGCCTGCCCCTCTGGAATCCGTCCCCGCTCCGCCTTGGAGACGTCGGCTACGTTCGCGATGGCTCCTTCATCGTCCTCTACAATGCCGTCGATGGTCCCGCCGCCTTGTCCGATGCGGCTGACATGAGCCTCGCCCGTCAGACGGATCGCTCCGCCTCCCGCGAGCGTTCACGCGCTGGCTCCAACGCCTCGGACTGGATGGACCTGGACGAGTCCAGTCATGCTGCTGGTGCAGTAGCAGCATCGTCCAGACGTTCATCGTTGGCGACGTCGAGCGTCGGCTCATCTCTGGCATCCGTCCCCATGTCCAGATCGGCAGCATCCGACTCGCTTCTGTCGGCCGCTATGAAGCAGACATCTCCAACATTCGCCCACCGTAAGCTCCGCTCAGATACGCCGCCCGAGGGCCCATACCCTCCCATGCCGCTGGCTGTCGATCAGGAGGTGCCCAAGCTCTTCGACATGGGTCCACGCATGTCGTCCAACTATCGCTGTCTGGGCATCGACGTGGGTGCCACCGTTCCAGGCACCCCGGCCAGTGTCAAGATCGGCTTCGAGAGCTCGGGCGGAGACGGCGCCATCCTCATCCCGCGCGATCCTACCGAGCGCACGCGGCTCAAGTACCTCGGCGTGCTCAAGGCGTACATCAAGGCGCACCACAAGTGGATCTACGACACGTACGGTCGCATCGAGGCGATCGGCATCGACGACTTGGCGCTCATCTACGGCCAGGACCGTACGTCGGACTGGGCGGTGGCCGTGTCGCGCGACACTGCACGCGGCGCGCGCGTCGAGTTTGAGATCTTTGGGAGCATCTCGTCCGGATTCTGGGGCAACTGGTCCCACACGCTCAGTGCCTGTCAACGCGGACCCCATCGACCAAAGGGGAGGCGCAACATGGCCGCAGCGGCCACAGAGCCTGACGGACACAAGGCGCAGCCCATTCACGCGCCCGTCGTGCGCAAACGCAGCGTCGAAGAGCCCAAGTTTGGGACGGGCGTTGGCATCGGTGAAGGCATCTTTAACGCCTCGTTCTCCTTCTCTCCGTTTGCGAAGAAGAAGGACGAGGCCGACGAGGCTCCCGTGCGTGGTCGCAGTCGTTCGCCACCGCGCCGCGCGCACAGCATCACGTGGTCAGAGGTGCATGCGCCGCCGGACCAGACCATCTCGATCCGTCGAATCACCGCTTGCACCAGCCTCGGTGGCTTCCTCCCTGCGCGGCCTCGAGCGGCAGCCGAGCCGCGCGATCCCGATGTGGATCCTAGGCGCGACGTTGAGGGCGCTCCTCTCTCCAGCACCGATGGATCCGCTCAGGACGACGGCGACGGCGAAACGAGCTCGGATGAGCAGTGGAGCGACGATCCGCTGGAGGCGCTGCATGCGTGGGTCCACGAGCATGGTGGCGCTCGAGTCAAGGTATCGATCGCGTCGGACGACGACTGCCTTCGGCTGCTGACGCTGCTTGGCAAGGAGCACGCGGTTGCGATGGGGCTGCAGAAGGCTGTCTC
Source organism: Moesziomyces antarcticus (assembly GCF_000747765.1). Classification (NCBI taxonomy): domain Eukaryota; kingdom Fungi; phylum Basidiomycota; class Ustilaginomycetes; order Ustilaginales; family Ustilaginaceae; genus Moesziomyces; species Moesziomyces antarcticus. The sequence continues at coordinate 376,767 of NW_014639000.1, forward strand.
CATCGCTGCGGACCGGTATGCGAGCATCGCCGTGGACGAAGACGGATTTGCCACGATCGCGATGAAGCCGTTTGCGATTTCTTCAGCTGCAGCAACGACGATTCGCGTCCGGTCGCGGCAGAGCACGGCCGACGTTGGGGACGAAAAGGAGAACGTCGGCCTGCAACCGGCTCTGCGTGCGTTGCCGCGTGGCGCGGCGTCGAAATTGCGCGTGCTGCAGCCTTCGTCTCGGTTCGATGCGATGCTTCCATGCCGATCGATGCGCGCCTTTGGTGCTGCACCATCCCCGCTCGTCCGTCTGTGATGCGTATCGCCCACGATGCAGCTGGGGCACGGACTTTCCTCTTATTCTTTGCTTTCTCTCACGGCCGCAGGTTCGGCGCTTTGACACTGTGCGTCTCGTTTTGATCTGTACATACTAGCGATCAGGCAGCTCCTCGTCGAGAACGGACGCTTCAATTTTCGATTCAGTGTAAATATTCATGCTAGGGGTGAAAGTGTGGCTGGCCCGGCGCACTGTTGGATAGGTTGGGGCGATTGCGGTGGGGCCTTCTGCGGGCTTTGCGGGTATGACTCGGCTTCGGATGGCAGGGGGCCGATTTTGGATCCGATGCGAGATGAAGGGCGCGCGGCCTTTGGAAGGTGGGGCGGCTGGGGCGCGTATCGCGTTGCGCACGGCCTCTTCGCTGCCGGTGCCCTTTTTTAGGCGCGTCTGCCGCGCAGAGCTCTTTCGCCGAATTTGTCGGCTCAGGCGGGCCAAGAAGAACCGGCGAGCGTTTGTTGGGGATCAGCAGCATGCTCGACTAAGCTCATCTTTGCTTCTTGACCATCGACTACACCTCCATCTCTCTCTCTCTCTCAGCGACCTCCCTCATCGGAAGACTTGGCCGGGATGGCGCATTTGTACCCGCACCTGCGCTTGCACCAGGTGTTTGGCGCAAACACCGATGTGGGCAAGACCATCTTTACGACGGCGCTGTGTCTGGCGTCGTCGGCGCTGCCGCTCGGCTCCACCTCGGCGGGGCCGGAGGATGTGTTTGCGGCATCGGCACAGGGGCTGGGAGAGCGCGTGCACTATCTGAAGCCGGTCTCGACGGGTGCGCTGACGGACGCCGACGATGCACACGTGTCGCGCTACGTGCCGCGTGCCCAGTACAAGACGCTGTACAGGTTCACCGAACCGGTGAGCCCGCACCTTGCGGTCGAGCTCGAGCGTCGCGCCAAGCTGGCGGAGCGGGAGACGGGACAGGAACCTGCACCGCCTAGCGACGAGGAGTTTGTGCGCGACGTCGGCAACTGGATCCACGCTGCTGCGGCAGCACAGCACGAGGGCGCAGTGGCGTACGTCGAGACGGCCGGCGGCGTGCATTCTCCCGGTCCGAGCGGGCTGTCCCAGTCGCATCTTCTGCGTCCGTTGAGGATGCCGACGGTGCTCGTGGGATCGGCTGAGCTCGGGGGGATTAGCACCACAAGGTCCGCATTCGAAAGCCTGCTGGTGGCAGGATACGACGTGGAGGCGGTGCTGCTCTTCCCCTCGCCGCGCTACGGCAACGTCGAGTACCTGCGCAAGTTCTTTGCTGACGAACACAACATCCCCGTGTTTGGTCTGGGTGGTCCGAACGATTCCCACACGTACGGTCCGCCACCCACGCGCAACGTCGACAGTGCTGCCGACCGTGCAGCCATGGCGCGCTTTTACCAGGGGCTCGTCAGGGGTCGCACGCCCGAGTCGGCGGAAGAAAGCGCGGACGGAGTGTACGGTGTGGTGCGACACCTGCGCTCGCGACACGCAGCGCGCATCCGCGAGCTGGGCAGCATGGCGCAGCGCACGCGCGACACGTGCTGGTGGCCCTTCACCCAGCACCAGCTCACGCGCACCAACGCCGAGGTCAACGTGATCGACAGCGCCTACGGCGACTTCTTCAGCATGCTCGACCAACGCCCCGCCAACAGCAGCGGAGGTGGCGGGGGACTTTTGCAGCCCGTGTTTGACGGAAGTGCAAGTTGGTGGACGCAGTGTTTGGGACATGCACCCCAGCGACTCGTGACGGCCGCAGCGCATGCGGCGGGACGATACGGACATGTGCTCTTCCCCAACGGCACGCACGAACCAGCCCTCCAGCTCGCAGAACAGCTCACGGGCAAAACCACCGCCGAGGCTTCGCTCCAGACGAATCCAGGGTATGCATGGGCGGACAGGGTGTTTTTCAGCGACGACGGAAGTACGGGCATGGAGGTGGCGCTCAAGATGGCGCTGCAGGCGTCGATTGCGCGCTATGGCGTGCAGGCCTCGAGCGACAGGGCGGCGGAGAAGGCCAAGCCGGGCCAGCAACCGGGGTATAGGGGTGGCAGACCCAAGCAGGAGTGGGAGGTGCTCGGGCTTAAGGGCAGCTACCATGGCGATACGATTGGCGCCATGGATGCGTGCGAGCCGAGCGTGTACAGCGAGGCCGTGCACTGGTACCGCGGCCGAGGCTTTTGGTTCGACCCTCCCACCGTCGAACAGCGCAGCGCAGGAAGTGTGACCATCTCGCTCCAGGTGGCGGATAGGGACCTTGCCGACCGCATGCGCACGCTCCACCTGCCCAACGAGCTTAAGGGTGCCGAAGGGGCCGTGTTCGAACGCACCTACTCGTCAATGCAAGAGGTGTACGACGTCGAGGCCCGACTCAAGGCAAACGATCCGCTGGTGCAGTTCTACACCGACTCGATCCGCGATACGCTGCGCAGGCTCACCAAGGAGCAGGGACGCAAGTTTGGCGCGCTCGTGCTCGAGCCGCTCGTCATGGGTGCTGGCGGCATGGTGTTTGTCGACCCGCTCTTCCAGCGTGTGCTCATCGACACGTGCCGTGCCAGCCAGGACCTCTTCTCGCTCACCGACCCCCCACTCTCGTCATCCACCGCCGTCGCTGCGGAAGGGTGGCAGGGGATCCCCGTGATCTTTGACGAGGTGTTCGCGGGGCTCTATCGTCTGGGTGCATGCACGACCGCATCGGTGCTGGGAACTACGCCCGACATCTCGGTGCTCGCCAAGATCCTCACGGGAGGCATGGTGCCCATGTCGGTCACGCTTGCGTCTTCGGCCATCTTTGACGTGTTCAACCGCTCCGACTCCAAGGTCGATGCGCTGCTGCACGGACACAGCTACACGGCGCATCCGATCGGCTGTGCGGTGGCGATCGAGACGCTCAGTGCGATCGAGACGCTCAAGCAGTCGTCTGACTGGAAGCAGGCTCGGGCACAGTGGCAGGCGGGGGAGAAGGGCGTCTGGTCGTTCTGGTCCAAGGATGCGGTGGAGGAGCTGACGGCGCTGGAGGGAGTCGATCATGCTGTCGCCATGGGCTGCGTCCTCAAGGTGGCGATTAAAGACAACCAGGGCGGATACACTTCGACTGCGGCCGTGGATGTGCTCAAGAAGCTGCGGTACGCAAAGTCGGCCAGCCAGGGCCATCCCAGTGTGCCCACGCAGCAGCCGGAGGATGAGGAGACTCTGCCGTACAACGTGCATGCGCGCCCGCTGGGCAACGTCATCTACCTCATGTCGTCGCTCAACACCCCGCCTAGCGTGCTGCGCACCTCGGAACGCGTGCTGCACAATGCACTGCGCTCCGCCACCTCGTAGCCTTCCCTCAGTTCCATCGCTTAATTTCCACAACCGTGAGACTCTGGGCAGTTGCACTTGTGTGTTGCACGTGTTGCTATGATGGCTCTTGATCGTCGAGCATATCAACCAGGACCGCCAGCACCTTGCGCTGCGTTTCGACCTTGCGTCTGTCTGTTGTCGGCACAAAGGTGGGCACGCCCACGCGCGCGAGCTCGTGCTGCTGCGCCTGCAGACACTTGTCCCACTGCGCAAGTGCGTCGGCGCGCCGGCGGTGGTCCTCCTCCTTGCGCTGCTTGACGTGCGGGTACTGGCGCTCCTTGGTCGCTGCGAACTGTTGGTACTCCTTGGCGAGCCGGCGCTCGAGCTCGCGCTGCTGTGTGCGCAGCACCCTCAGCCGGCGCATAAGCCCCGCATCCGCAGCGAGACCTGACAGGATCGGCAGCGACTCGGCAAAGCTCAGCGACGCCAGGTCGCGTGGCGCGTCCTTCTTCGGCGGAACGGTCGGAGGCGCGTCGAGGACGGGGTTGGCAGCGCTGAACGGGTTGAACGCGTACGGATCGAAGGGCGCCTCTGCGGGTGTGTACGCTGAGGACGACGAGGCGTAGGCGCGACGACGCTGTGCAGCCGCGTCCGACGAGGCGTGTGCGTCTGCCTCGGGCTGCGATGCTGAAGCAAACGGGTTGGAGGGTGGAGCGGCTGATGACGAGGAGGCATCCTGCTGGCGCCGCAGAATATCGAGCAGCCTCTGCACGCCGTGCGGATCGTCGCGCTGTTGATTCAAGTCCATGGCCGAAGTCCACCCCGCTTCCCTCGGCGGTGATGGTGGTGGTGGGTCGAGTGAGGGCAATGTGTCAAAGCCCTCATCCTCCTCCACTCACACCCGCCAGATGTGAGAGCAAAGAAGAGTAACTTTTTGGGGCTTCGGTGGGACCGCCCGTATTCCGACTTCCGACTTCCCTCGTCCTCTGCCGGAAATTCTCACTTTTCTCGGACGGCCCTTCTGGCATTCTTCCTGCTACCCACAACCACCAAAAGCAAAAGCACACATCGGCCATGCCTTCCAAACGCAAACGCTCTGGCCCCGGGTTCAACCGTGATGCTCCGGCGGACGCAGGCGGGTACAAGCGCTCCAAGCCTGCGTACAACCAGGTCTACCGCGTCCCGTCGCGCAACATCTCGGGGCCCGGCATCTTTGTGACGTGTGTGCAGGGCAAGGAACGCAAAGCGGCGCTCCAGTTCATCGACATGCTCAACGAGCTCGCCGACCGACTCTACCCCGGCATTGCACCGCAGCCCATCCCTGAGCCAAGTGCTGCTCCAGTAGGCGATGCTGACGATGAAGAGGACATGGACGCGCTTCGCAATGGCGCCGCCGCATCATCCAGCACCGAAACCAAGGCCGTCGAAACCAAGGCCCCTGAGACCGAGACTATCGCGAAGGAAGACAAGGCAGACAAGGCAGGGGATGGCGACATCGAGGCGCAGATCGCGGCAGAGCTGCGCGATATCAAGTCGTCCGAGCGTCGGCGTGGCCTCGGAGGCAAGGCGGTGCGATTCCGCAGTGTCGAGACGGACACCGAGTGTCTGGTCTTCATCTCGGTCGCTCCGCCCTTCGACCCGTATCTGCTCACCTACACGCTGCTGGAAGAGGTCGAGTCGACGGGCGTCGCGCGCTCGCGCTTCGTGCAGCGCCTCACGCCCGTTTCGACCACGTGTCCCGCCAACGCCACTGCGCTCGCCGACCTCGCGCGCACCGTGCTGCCCGGCTTCTTCGGCACAAACGAGAGCGAGGGGAGAACGTTCAAGATCGACCCGCGCATCCGCTCTCATTCGCAGCTCAAGCGCAACGACGTCATACAGACCATCGCCGCCAACATCCCCACCGCCGACCCCGAGAGCGAGGGAGGCGAGAGGAGGAGGATCCATAATGCCAACCTTACCGAGCCGGATCTGTGGATCGTCGTCGAGGTCGTCAAGAACGCAGCGGCCATCAGCGTCGTCCGCGACTACAACAGGTTCAAGAAGCTGAACCTCCAATCTCTGGCGCAGACAAACGAAGGCGACGCACACGGTAGGGTCGCCGATAACCTCGTACAAGGCAAAGCCGAAACAGAAGCGGCGGAAACAAAAGCAGACGGTAAGGAGCCGCAAGCAGCCGCTCAACCTGCGGTGCAAGCCGAGACCGAGACCGGTGCGCCTGTGCAGGAAGAAAAGCAGGCTGCATCAGACCCACAAGACATGTCGGCGTTCCGACTGTTCTGACCAGCGGGTCTCGATCATGTTGTAGCATTTCCCTTCTCTATGAATGCAAAACTAGGCGCCGAACGACTTGAGTGCGATGGAAGCCTGTTGGTCCTTCTTGCCGCCCGCCGGTGCACTGGCACTCGGCTGTGTGCCTGCGCTCAGCTGGGCCCTCACTGCGGTCTCGAGGGCGGTCCTGCGCTCGGGCGCCAGGGCGGCGGTGGCTTCTTTGAACGCCGCAGCATGCTGCGCGGCGAGAGTGATGAGCTGGCGTGTGGTGAAGACGTGCATGTCCGCACCGGGCGTGCCCGCAGCCGCCGAGGGCGAGAGCAGCACCAGCAACGTCGGCATGATGATCCCCAGCGCGCGTGCACGGAAGTCACCCTCGGCGGGAAGCGTGGCTACGAGGCCTGAGAACGTCTTGATCACGTCCTCGACCGCTCCGCGCAGCGCGGCTAGTGGCGTACGTGCTCCGGCGGCCGAGGATGCCACCAACGGCCCTGCACGGCAGATGAACTCGATCAGTCCCGGCAGCAGCTGTCCGACGCAGTACAGCAGCGCTGCATTGCCGCGCGACGAAGCCAGCACCACCGTGCGCGCACAATTGACCGCGGTCAGTCCGATCTCCTCGACGCCTTCGGGCAGTGCATCCTCGCTGCGCGTCTGCTGCCACTGCTCCACCTCCTCCTCGAAGCGCAGCAGCTTCTGTACAATCAGGTAGCACGCATGCTCTGCCACCGCCTGCGACACTTTCACGTTGACCGGGATCGAGGTGAGCACCACCACCACCGCCAGCAGGCTGTTCTTGGTCTTGTTGAGCGCCACACGGCCCGAGCGTGTGCGCAGGTCGTCCACATGCTGCAGCGCCTGCGACAAAAATCCATGCACCGCTCGCTGCAGCACATCGCTTCCCGGCTTGACCGACTTGGCCGACCGCTCACACAGGTCCTTGAGCGGGCTCAACGCCGCACCCACAATGTCGTGCTCGGACGTCTCGTCGCGCAGCATCTCGGCATACGTGTAGAAGCCCACCGCAAACAGATCCTCCTGCACCGCCTTGGGGTACAGACCGACGATGCCGATGTACGCCGAGTAGGCCACGCGCAGCAGCGCCGCCTTGTCGTCCACCGTGCCGCGCGCGGTGCGCACGTGCTGCAGCACACACACCACCACGCGCAGACACTGGCTCAGCTTCGCCTCGCCCGGCAACTTGCCCGCCTCGGCCGCCGCCTCGTCGTCTGATGACAGCAGCAGCTTGCCGTACGATGCCGCCATGCCTCCGATCGTCTCGAGCACCGAGATCTGCACCGCAGGCGGCTCGGTCATCACCAGCCGATACCACAGATTGCACAGCTCCGAAAAGAGGGCCTCCTGCAGAAGCGCCGTGCCCGCCACCGGCGGCTTGCTCAGCGCCGTCATGGCGCGCAGCGAGATGCGCAGCACCTGCCCCTCGTGCGCCGTCTCGATGCTCGTCGACGACCGCGTGGCGAGCGCCTCGAACGCCAGTCCGTACAGCACAAAGAAGAACAGACAAGGCTCGCTGCGTGCCTTGGGTGGCGCACCCGCCGGCGCCGGACTCGTGCCGCCATCCATGGCCGCTAGCACGACGGCGTCGTTGTCGGAAAGAAGCCCCGTGACGGCCTGGAGGATCTTGTGCCACGAGCGCTCGTGGTACGGCAGCACCACCTCGCGCGCCAGACCGGCGTACTGCGAGTCGAGGCTGGCGTTGATCGAGGGTCCCGGTCCACCGGGTGCGCCGCCCGCATCCATCTCGGGGTCGGAGCGGATCTTGGCGTACTCGCGCAGACACGCGATCCAGTACGGCGCGACGCGCGCCACGTGCGGCTTGACCACGTCCACCAGATAGCTCTGCGTCGCGCTCGCCGTCTGCAGCTCGGCCCACGCCGTGAAGACGGCGATCTTGAGCATGGCATTGGCGTTCTGCGAGAGATCCTTGACATCGCCCAGCTGCGCCATGCTCGGCTGCATGCAGCTGTCGAGCGCCGACACGAGCTGCTTGAGGATCCGCCCCATGCGGCTCACCTCCTTGATCACGCCGGACGACACGAACACCGCGCACACCTCGACGGCGGCGGCGAGGACTTCGGGTGTCGAGTCGGCCAGGAACGCCGGCGTCAGCGCGGCGGTGATGGGCGCCTGGTGTTGCTCGAGCAGCAGCGCCTCTTCAAAGTCCGGATCGCGCGCCAGCTTGAACGCCTCAATCACGTCGCGCAGCACCACCAGGCCCTCGAGCCGGATCTCGATGTTGGCCGATGTGCTGGCGGTGAATGCCATGCGGATGAGGTCGACGACGCGACTGCTCATCAGCAGCCGACGCTGGGGCGAAGCCGCGTCGTTTCTTGCGCCCGACGGCGTGCTGAAGTGCTCGTGCTTGCCCGCATTGCGCACCGTCACAAACACCTGGTGCAGGCACTGGAGCGCGAACAGCTGCGTGCGCCAACGGCTGCCACCGGTCGCGTTGAGCTTGACTGCATTCGTGTCGGCGCCCAGGTCGATGGTCGCCGCCTCCTCATCCTGCAGCATGGTGGCGAGACTCGGCTGTGCATCCTTGCGCTTGCTGGCGTCCGAAGGCGTCTGGCGAGCCGGCGCGGAAGACATGATGCGCTGGCACAGGTCGATCCAGCCGCTGGGTGCCAGATCGGCCGTCTTGTGCAGCCAGCTGATGATCACCTCGCGCGCGCCGTCCAGCTTGGGATCCTCGTCGAGCTGCGCAAAGAACTCTTCGACGAGCTGGTCGCCGCCGATGCGACTCATGGCAAGCGCCTCGCGCTGCACCAGCTGGTAGAAGGCCGTGGTGGCGGCGAGCTTGAGCGTGCGCTGTTTGCCGTTGAGCTGCGTGCGCAGCTGCGCGATCCACTTGGCGATGTCGACAAACTGCGCCGCAAACAGGTTGAAGTGCTGCAGCGCCTTGGTCGACTCCACCACGACGCCGGCATCGCTCTCGTGCGCGAACTCGGAGAGCAGGCAGTGGATGAGGCCGCGCACGCGCGCCGATTCCTGCAGGTCGGGACCCAGCACGCCAATGAGCGCATTCACCACGCGACACACCGCCTGGTGCGCCGGCAGATCCGCGCGCAGGTTCACCGAGCCCGCACTGCCTCCCTCGGGCTCGTGCGTGTCGAGCATGTACAGCTTGACGAGCATCCCCAGCGTGCTCGCCACGTACGGACTGTAGCTCAGACCGGCCGAGTCGACTACGACGTGAAGCGCCTCGAGCGCATTGTAGTGCACCGTCGGATGAGGATCGTTCGAGAGCGACATGAGCACATTGACAATGGTCTTGGTGAGCGGGCCGGCGGCGAGACCACCGACCTCTTTGTACACCGAGCCAAAGGCAAGTGCGCATCCGGCTCGCGCATCCGGGTCGCGGTTGCCCACGATCTGGTCTACGAGGAACTGCACCTGGCTAGACAAGGCTTGCGAGCCCGCCACAGCCGCCAACTTGCCATACGCTTCGCTCGCCGCCGCGCGCAGAGCTGGGTCTGCCTGCAGAAGCGCTTCCTGAAGCAGGTCCTTGATGGATGCGCTGAGACGGTCATTGTTGAATCCACCGGGTCGCTTGCCACTGGCGCCCGTTCCTCCTTGAACAGCCACACGGAGCGCACCGAGGATGGCGACGACGACGTTGACCTGGATCGCCTGCTTGCGGCCCGGATTTCTGTCGAGTTTCGTGCTCTTGGTGTGGGCGAGCATGGCCTCGATGGCCGCCACCTGGACGTCGCGTTCCTGGTAGGGGAGCAGCACAGTAAAGAGCTGGATGGCGGCATCGACGACGCCCGTGGCCGCCGAAGGCGACAAACGCGCTGACTCGCGCAGCTCCAAGTGACTACCAAGACGGCTCAGGTCGGTGGAAGTCTGGCTGGTCGAAGACGGACGGACCGCCGAGTAGAGGAAGAGCTCGTCGTGCTCGGCCGCACCGAGCACGGGGCGTCGTTGCAGCGCGTCGAGCTGCACTTCGATCAGATCGCGATTGAGCAGATCGATGCGGGCGGTGGCGCTGCATGCGTTGAGCGTATCGACGGGATCCGAGACAAACGTCTCGGCGTCGCGTTGCAAGCTGGTGACGCCAAACGCGTAGCCGTCGGCCATCTCCCAGACGCTGGTGAAGTTGCCGGCGCTCGCGGCGATGGCCGCCTGTGCGGAGCTGCCAACGTAGCGATCCGGGTCGGCAAACACCTGGATGGTGGACTTGATCAGACCGGCCTGCATGGGCTCCATGGCCGGGTTCTGAGCAAGCACGCCAAGGCACTGGAAGAGACGGCGTCGAAGCAGGAACTCGCGATCGAGCAACGAGAGCGCAGAGCGACCTGCGCCCGGCGTGTGTTCCTGCAGAAGGTGCGGGTTCTGGGCCACGAAACCATCGGCAAAGGCGAGCGCGTTGCTGAGCAGGGCGACGATGCGTCGTGCCGTGTCGAGCGTGACTAGTGTCGAGCCGTTGTGCAGAAGGAAAGCGAGAATCGAGCTGAGCGTCCTCTCTCGGACGTGCAGGAGGAAGGCCGACTCTGCGTCCGAACGCGTGGAAGGCGCTGGCGCGGTGTCTTTGGAGGTTGGCTTGGGCAGCGAGTTGCGCCAGAGGATGAGCAGCTGCGGAAGGTGAAGGCGGACAAAGTTGGGCCCGAGCGACATGAGGGAAGCGATGAGGGTCCAGGCGACCGAGATCTCGACGGAGGAAACGGCGAGGTCGTGGTTGCCGCTGTTCTTGAGCAGCTGGATGGCGAGGGAGAGCACCTTGGAGCTGATGGCAAAGGAGGTGTAGAGTGGACGTTGAGGCACGATGCTGATGAGGGCGGCGAGACCCTTGGCGTGTCCGTTTGCGCGCTTGGAGAGCTGTGCGGCGCCAACCGAGGCCGAGCCATTTGTGAGGGTGGTGAGGTCGCGGTTGAGTAACTCCAAGACGGCGGTGAGGGTGGAGGAGAGGTGGATGGGTGCGACCTGGCAGAGGGTCTTGAGGCACCAGGCGGCGTGGGTCTGGACCGAGTGGCTGGGGTGGGCGAGGCAGCGGATGAGGGGGTCGTATGCGACGTCGAGGACCTGCGGGGGAACGCTTCCGAGCTGAACGAGCAAGCCGGCCACCTCTGCGAGAGCGAGGGTGAGGGTGGTCTTGGACGGAGGCTGCTGATCCGGCATGACGGCGGGCCACCTCTTGAGATAGTTGATCGAGATCTCCTGGATGGCGAGAACCTGAGCCTGCTCGCCGAGCATCCTCTCGCCGACGAGCTTGCGCAGGATGACGGTGACGCCGGTGCGGACGTTGAGCACGTCTGCGCGGCTGAGCGAAGAACCGCGCGAGTGGTTGGGAAGGTCGTCGATGAGATGCTTGAGGATGACGGTGTAGTTTGCTACGACCCAGGAGGCACCCAGAGACTCGAAGAGGGTGGCGTAGACGTCGAGGAGCGCAGCGCGGGTCTTGCGGCTGGATGAGCTTCGAAGGAAGGGAAGCGAGAGCTGGTCGAGCATGCCGACGGGCGTCATCATGGCGCGAGGCGCGCTGGCGGCGGCGGCTGCAGCTGACACGACGGCATCGTCGTCGTCGGAATCGTCGTCACCAGCCTGTGCGCCGTCCTTGTTCTTTTTGGCGGTCTTCTTTGTGGTTGGCGGAGCGGGAGGCGCCTGCTCGATCTGGGTGGCGGCGAGAAGGCCGGCGATGGTGCGGCTGAGCGCGCGCTTGGTGACAAAGTCGGCGGACTCGATGCTCTTGAGCGCTGGAGCGAGGAGCGTCTCGACCTCGTTGCGCGTTGTGATGAGCTGCGCATTCTGGACGACGGCGAGGAGGCATTCTGCGCTTCCACGCACGACGGCGCCGGCGCGATCTGCGAGCGCCTGACGGAGCGCCTTGATGAGATCCTTGCCGGACTGATCTCCGAGACTCTTTCCTGCGACCTGGAGAGTCTTTTGGAGCGTGAGGAGGGCGTGGTAGCGGAGGATGACGGGATGGCTTGCTTGCTTGAACACTCTCTGTGTGACGATGACGACCTCGTTGAATAGCGACATGATCTGCTGGCCAAGCGCGCCGAAGACCTCACCGAGGATGTAAAGAGCAGCGACGCGGACCTCGCGCTCGGCAGTCTTGCCCTTTGTTTCTTCGCCAGCGACACGAAGGAGGTTCTGAAGCATGTCGAAGAGCGAGCGCGAGTCGATGCGACGGAAGAGGAGGAGGACACAGCGTGCGAGGAGGCGGCGGGTGGGCCGTCCTGGGCGCGGAATCGCGATGTTGGCTGCGACTACGATGGCAGATTCGTCACCCTTGCCAAAAGTGACGCTTGGACACGCGAGCTTGAGCACGGCGGCTTCGAAGGCGGACTGGACGGACTTGATGGTGTCGACATCGGCGTTGGCAAGCGCGTGCTCGGCCTTGGCGAGCCATTCGATGACGAACACCTCGCCCTGATCGGACGAGGTAGCCGCCTGGAGCCTCGCCTCATCGAGCTGAAGAGCGTCGGCGTACTGTGCCTGTGTGTGTGGCTCAGCCTGGCTGCCCATCGCGCGAGTCGAGGCCATGGCCTAGGGGCGATGTCGAACCGTTTCGCAGTCGCCGTGTGAGTGGAAGCGTCCACAGGGGATCCTGAGAATGATCGCACGGGTGCAAATGAAACGGTGGTGGGGAGCAAGCAAGGTTGCTGGAGCAACAGCAAGCGTGTGGGTAAGGTGGAAGGACCAAGTGCGAGCTGGATCGTGCGTTGTGCGTTCCTCACCTCTTCTCGCGGTGGGGCGAAGCGTGTGATCAAGAAGCCGAGCCCATCTCGGAATCGGCACCCCGATCGATCCCCAAAAAACGCGCACTGGCCTCCACCTGCTTCTGCTGCTGCTGGCCAGCCAGCCAAAGCTTAGTTGGCTCGGTTGCGTGGCTTCGAGTCGAAAAGCGCAGCAAAACGAAGCGGTGCTTCCCAACTTGCTTCTTCTTCTCCTTCCACATCATCCTTGCGTCGCCGACATCGAGCAAGCACAGGAATACAGCGCGGTCTTTCCAACCCACAACATCGACCGCGGCTGCCGTGCCGTGCACACCACCACGATGGGAGGCGATCAGCACGGCGACTTTGAGCCCATCAGCATCGTCGACAATGTTACCGCAAATGCTGCTGCAGAAGACAGCGCTCCCGTCGACATCACCATCAACGAGGAGGACCACAAGAAGGTCTTTGGCCAAGACTCTAGCGTGCCCTTCGGCACCAAATTGGAGCCTCTCCCACCCACAATAACGGGCTGGGACGTCCCCGTCTCGCCGCCTCCAGAGTACGCATACAACGAGGCTGGCCCCGACTCGGCAGCAGCATTACCAGACAGGTCGAAATCGACGCCCGTCGGCACCTTCCACCTTCTCCTGCCCACCGCCTTGCACGAGTCCGGCTTGCTCTTCAACCCGCAGCTCAGCCTCAGCAAGATCACAGCCCACCGCGAAAGCGAGCCCTCGCAGCCCTCGCCGCCCACACAGCCCGCCGAAGCAGTTGCAGCGTCTAGCACCGACAGCGTCCCCGCCCCTTCCCTCACCGAGATCCAGGCATGCCTGCCACATCCCAGCGCCCTCTTCGTGGCAGAGACGCTCGAGTGGCGCGTCATCCTCGACCAGTCCGACGTTTATCGAACCCCACTCCCCGACTTTGCCGTCTATGACGCTTCCCACCTGTTCGACGTCTGCAACTTGCCACCAAACTCCGTATCCGTCTTCGAGACGGCGCCCACGTCAATACCGCCCCAAGAGCAGCTCCACCCCATTCGTCTGCTCGACAAATGGGACGCCCAGCATCCCGAGGCGACATTGCCTGTCATCGAAGAGTTCAACATGCACAAGTGCTGGATCACCGGCAGGCGGCTCCTCTCCACCCCGCCAGACACCATCGTCTCCGTCATCGACCGCCACGTGCTCTCCCGCTTCAAAGAGTCGCGCGTAAACGATCCTGCCGTCGGGCTCACCGGTCTCGAGACCTTTGTCCGTGCCCTGCGCGTCCTCTTGCGCATCATCGGCAACTTTGTCCATGGAGAGCGACGACCCGCACCCACCTCCAGCATCATGGTCACCCAGAAGCTCGGCTGGGACCAGCACTCTCGTCAGATCTTCCTCGACCTCGGCTGGAAAGAGGATCGCCTGCCCGATGGCCGCAACGCCATCCGACCGCCGTTGGTTGCTCCAAAGTCGGCTCCAGTGGACGCTCCTTCGACAACATCCAGCGATGACGTTGTACTACACCGACACATTCGCGCCTGGTTCGAGCTCCATGTGTGGCTCGCCTTCCACCTCCAGGCTTTGCAAAAGACGAAACCCGCTTCCTCGCTCTTGCAGAACACGGAGCCCACCCTGGCGACCCAACTCAAGGTCGAGTCTGCATCCGAGTCGGTCATCGAGATGATCCGCGAGCAGCGCGATCACCTCGATATGAGCCTCAATCGCGACCTCTCCAACGACACGCTTGCCGCCCTCTTTGCGCTCGGCGTCTCCAGCACCACGCGAGACGAGCTCGTCAAATTTGGCTACCTCGTCAATCTTGAGGCCAATCCCAAGCACGCAGCTGATCTCTTTGCCAGCCTCGACGAGGTCTACGAAGCGCAGCGACGCACCTCCCGCGTCATTCAGGAACTCGTCGCGTACGAACGCAGCCAGGGCAAATATTCGCCTCGCGACCTCGACAAGGCCTATGAGCGTCTCAATCTCACCTCGAACCATCTCGGACCGGACGTAGAACGAGACAGCATTCCGCACGACTTTATCGCAGGCCAGTACAAGGCGCGCGCCCGCGAGGTGCTCGTCAATGCTGATGTCGCCGAGCACGCCGCCGTCAAGGACGCGCTCAAGATCATCATCGCCCATCTGGGCATGCCGCCCACCCTTGTCCAGGTGCTCGAAGAGGATGTCGACATGGACGTGGATCAGGCTTACACCACGCTCGATGCCAATCGTGATCTCGATGACGCCACCCTCCTCGCCATCTACGATCTCTACATTGCCGACGCACCGGCGCGGCGCGACTTGCTCCGCCATGCGCTCCGTGCCATCGCCGAGGATCGCAACAGCAACTACCTGCGCCACTTTCTCAAGACTGGCGAGAAGGATGCCGCGGCCAACGAGGGCTGGCAGCAGATGCCGTCCGCAGACGTGCCCGCGGGCATCGACAACATCGGCAATACCTGCTACCTCAACTCGGTCCTGCAGTACTTTTTCTCGATCACCGAGATCCGATCGCGCGTGCTCCGGGTCGCGCCAGTCGTTCAAGCAGAGCAGGACAGCCTTTCTGCAGTGGTGTCGGAACGGAGAGTGGGCGGCCAGCGCATCACACCGCGCGAGCTCGAGCGCAGCAGGCGCTTCGTTGCTCAGCTGGCCCAGCTCTTCCATCATCTCATCTACGCCAATGCGCTGTCGGTGCGGCCCGAGCGTGAGCTCGCGTATCTTGCCCTCGTGTCTTCGCGCGCCGAGGAGCTCGAGGCTGAGAGCAATCCGTTCACGGAGGCACAGACCGAGGAACCGCCTTCCGTCACGGCGGAGACGACCGAAGCGGCGCCCGCCGACGTTGCTGAGCCAGAAGCGATATCCGCGCCGACGGTCGATGCTGGCGAATCGATGGACATCACTGGTGACGGGCCAGAGACTTCAGCTGCAGCGGCACCTGATCCGCTGGAGCCAGCAGCGTCGCGCGCGCCTCCGCTGCCGCCTCGTCCAGCACGCAAGCCCACCGCGCCAGCCGTTCCGCCACCGGCTCGCCGCAACTCGCTGATGCAGCTGGGCGCGCAGCAGGATGTGTCCGAGTGCCTGGACAACTGCATGTTCCAGCTCGAAGTTGCGCTAGCCGTCGGTCAAGATGGCGCTTCCAATGCGAGCAACGGCATGGACGTGGACGATGGGCCACGGGTTTCCGGCTCGACTGGTGCTGCGTCGTCGGGCGACAGCACGGGTGAGGACCTTCTCACGAGGCTGTTTCTGGGCCAGACGTGCCAGCGGATCGAGGCGGACGGTGTTGCAGCTGATGGCTCTGCAGACCGAGGCGGACGACCGCAGCAGGTGAAGCAGCCAAGCATGCACATCAAGCACGAAGTGTTCAAGATCGTGCCCATCGACGTGCTCGAGGAAGGGCGCGACATCTATGACGGCTTTGACGGCTTCTTTGACTCGGACACGTTTGTGGCGACGTCGGGGGCGGTGCAGAGGAGGTCGGTGACGTTGTTGTCGGCGCCGCCGTTGCTGCAGATCCAGCTGCAGCGCGTGCAGTACGACCGCGCCACGATGCGCGCGTTCAAGTCGCAGGCGCACCTCGACATGCCCGAGGTGCTCTACATGGACCGGTATATGGATCTGGACGCCAAAGATCCCGAGAACGCGCCGCGGCTGGCGATGCGCGAAAAGTACCAGGCCAAGCGAAGGAGGATCGAGGAGCTGCGTGCGCATCTGGCAGCGTGCAGGGACGGAGCGTCGACGCTGACGCAGACGCTCAGCCAGGCTGCCAATACGGTGGAGGAGCTGGCGAGGCTGCCGTCGCTCGCCGATGTCGAAGCGCAGCTGGCAGACATTCAGGCTGAAGCGGCTCGGCGTGGAGATGCGGATGTGCCGCCGGCGGTTTCGCCTCGATCGCGCGCCAAGCAAATTGCCGACGCCGGCGTGGACACGATATCCATCACCCCCGACACTCCCGATGTCAAGACGGAGGTGCAGACTGGGGTGTCTGGACTGGTAGATGCGGGACTGGCGACGTTGTTGCGCGACGAGGCGCAGGTGCTGCGCGAGCAGATGGAGCAAGCCAAATCCGAGATCGCGGCGCTCAAGAGCGAGATGGCCGCAATCTGGGCAGGCGAGGAGCGATACACGTACCGGTTGGTGGCGGTCTTCATGCATCGGGGCGAAGCGAGTCACGGCCACTATTTTTTGAATCTGCGTGGGGGCAAGGAGGACAAGTGGTTCAAGTACAACGACTCGGCAGTCACGTCGACTTCGCTCGGCAGCGTGCTGCGCGACAGTTCGGGCGCCACGCCGTACTTGGTCACGTATGTCCGCGAGGATTATGTGCAGCTCGTAGATCCTATTTGCAGAGTCATCGAACAGAATCCGGAGCAAGTGGAGGGGGCAAACGGGTGGGATGGCGAGGTCAGGATGCCAGAGGTCGTGACGGACGCGGCGAGGGATGCGGGCGTCGAGAGTCCGGTCAAACGTGCGCGCACGGATGACGTGTGAGCAATGCAAGTGTCCCCCAGAAGCAAAGAGTGTGCATTGCGGTGCGGTGCGGTGTGTGTATTGTGATAAGTCAACTGAACGAGTGTCACGACGTGGCTCTTGGCGGTGGTGATGAGAGAGAATGAGGATGCGCTGGTGTGGCGAGCGACGTAGACAGTCTAGATACGAGGTGTGGGAATGTGAGCGCTACTCGGCAGCTACGTAGACGATATAACCTTTATCCGCCAGCACTCCCCTATCCCTGATGAGGGTGGTATACTTGAGAGCCCACTTTGGCCTCAACGCCTTCGGTGCTTTCTTTGGCATCTTGTGTTCGAACTCGTCCATAAGCGCAGGAAGAGTCCTTTGTGGCAGAACATCGCGCCTATCACTGTGTGCTACGAGTTGGATGCCCATACCTGCGCAGTACTGGCTGAACTGCCGATCGAACGCACACGGGTCCTGCTTGACATTGATCGACACGAGTCGTGGTCTGCGTGCGCTGCTGACGAGCGAATACTCCATGTTCCAAAACGTACCTTCCGTCGATACGTCCTCGGAAGCCACATCGCCCGATGCCTGCTCCGGTTCAGCTGTGCTGGACGACGCAGCATCCGTCGTACTCGACAGCGGAATGGCAGGCGAGAACAGCGGCATCGATGGCGGCTGAACCGGTGGATCGAGCGAACCTAGTAATGCATCCAAGCTCGACGGTGAAATGTCGGCCAGACCCAGCGAAAACAGCTGCGGGTTTTGCGAAACATGCCCCCACACCTCTGCAACTTTGCCAATGGCGTCAGTCGATGTGGAAGTTTTCGAGTCGAGATCAAGCGTGGGGAACGAGAGCACGAGCGTGTCGATGGTGATGATGCCCGTTGTGCGCGTCAGCCTCGTAAGCGCCTCGTCCACCAACCCCGCATCCACCTCGTCGAGGAAAAACAACTTGGCCGTGATCTCGTACGAGCTGCGATGGTCGGACGAGCACGGATCCGCGACGGGATTCGTGATCGTCGCCGGGTTCGGCAGTGCCAATGTCCCGCTGTGCGCGTCCCAGTAGTACGAGATGTACGGCCTTTCCGCATCCCCCGTAGCCGCAAAGCCCTTGTTGACGGCCAGCGCCGACGACGAGCCGTTGGGCGCAGACGAGGTGGGCATCGTGGCTAGAGGATCACACCCGGATCCTGCGCCAGAGTTCGCGGCGGCGGGAGTGTAGTCGTCCGGATGACCGTCGAGTGCAAAGTGCAGCGTCTGGTGGATGGCGTGTGCGAGCTCACCGTCGGCCGACGGCTTGAGTGAGCGAGACACATCGTGCGTGTGGATGTAGAGCGCTCGGAACGGCTCGTGCTGTGGTAGAGCGGCTTGTGTTGAGGACGACATGGTCGATACGCAGACAAGGTGACCAGCGAGGATGGTGGTGCGGAGGATAGCGAGGGCAGTTGCCCAAAGTCCGGGTCGAAACGGCAATGCAGCCCAAATCCAACCAACAACGCGCGAAATCGCGCTTTCCTACCGCCAAAAAAGCGGAATCCAAAGCTCGGCTCCGTGCGCGCGGATTCTAAGTGTGAGATCGTTGCTGGTAACAGTGTTGAGGTCCGCGCGAATCGCAATCGCCGCTCCACAAAAAGTCGATGGCCGATGCGATCCGATTCACCTCCACGCCCAACCGCCCAACCGCCCAACCGCGCACTGACGCCCTTTCTCCATCTTCTAGCCGAGACACCCATCCTGACTTGCAACCACATCCCATCGCATCGACATTCCCGTCCGCAATGGCTCCTTTGGCATCCACATAGCTTATACGCAACAGTGCACCGATCATGCAGCGCAACGGCTCGGCCGAGTCCAATCCGTGGGATGCAGAGCCGTCGTATGCACAGCGCATATCCACCTACCATGCGGATCAGCATCGCTCCTACGACCAGCAGATGCAAGACGTCCTCGACTCGCCGCCCACACAGCCACCAAATGGCCTGCATCACGATGCCCTCCCTTCCACCAGCAAAGATGCAGCACATGACGATCTCGACGACGACGATGATGATGACTTTGTCTACGCCGGCATCGACACCGCCGCAAACATCCACACAGCAACGCCGGACGACAGCAACGCATCCATCGACTTGGGCTCCGACTCGTACAGCGCCCGTATGAAGGACATCCTTGGCAGCGATGATGAGCAGCAGCTCGACGTGGCTGACGCCGACGACCAACACGCCGGCTCCAGTGATCATGCAGCTGCGTCTTCTCCAAGAACGCAGAGGGCATTGCCGCTGCCTGCCGACGGTGACCAATCGGCGGATGCGCCTCCGAGCGACAGCGGATCTTCATTTCGGTATCCGCACCCGCTTCCCAACGACGTCAGCTTCGACACGCGCTCCGCCTCTTCGCTTCAGAACCGCCATCCGCTCTCGTCCCTGCCGTCGTCCTCGCGCATCTTTACGCCCAGATCCACCTCCGCAAATGGCCTTTCGCTCCTTCGCCAGTCGCACACAATGACATCGGCATCCACTCCCCAGCGCCCAAATGCCTATCCATCGCTGTCTCGCCTCCGCGCCACCGTCGGCAGGTCCACCACGGCGGCTCTTGCAGTTCCGGCATTCGCGCAGCTGCAGTCCAGCACCTCGCCGCTCCGCACTCCGGGCTCGCCTTCGTCGTCGTCTCCCAGACGCAAACCGCGCTCGCCCCTGCCTCCAGACTTCTTCGCCCCGGCGCCAATATCGTCCAGAGATGACGACGCCAGCAGGTCAGCAATGGCGCACTCGTCCACGCCACAACGCTCGCGCCAGAGCTCCTTCTCCACCAGCGTCAGCGGCTCCGTCCTGGGCACCACCAAGTGCCGTCGCGCACGAGCTTCCTTCCCGTACGGCGGCACACTCACAAGTGCCACCTTGCCACCGGCGCAAAGCGAGGTCTCGCTTCTCAGCGACCGCTCCTTCCCCTCTTCAGCACAGCGCGGTGCGAAGACAGTCCATGAGCAACAGCATGCACCCTCTGAGGACGCAGAAAAGAGGCCAGAGCTCAAGGAGACCATGCTCAACGAGCGCGACGAGCTGGCTCGCGACTTTGTCCAGTGGTCCGTCCTGCGCCGCGTCCTCGCTGCTGCCAAGTCGGCCCCAGACGCCCCGGACCCGATTCCCACCGTGCTGGCGGTGGCGGGAGGACTCATCGCTGTCGGAACGCAGGGTGGCAAGACCGTCGTATGCGACCTGGCTCAGGATCCCATCGCCTCGTGCGGTCACGACGGCCGCGGCCACGGTGATGCCGTCACCGCGCTTGCCCTCTCGTCCGACCACTCGTTCCTGGGCGTAGGCCATGCCTCGGGCAACATCTTTCTCTACGATCTCTCCCATCCAGCTCGTGCCGCGCGTCATGTGCCGCCCGTGCCACTCTCCTCCGTCAAGGCGGGCAAGAGGGAGGGCCACCTGTCCGGCTCGGCCATCGTACACATGGGCTTCGTCGGCCTCCGCCACACCGCCATCGTGTCGGCCGACAACAAGGGCCTTGCCTTCTACCATGCGCTCGGCAAGGTCCTCGGCGTCAGCTCCAACGACACCCTCCGACTGCTCGGCAAGTATCCGCAGTACGAGCATGAGGACGAGCTGGGTCTCGCAGATGCCAGGAGCAGAAGCGTCATCTTTCAGCTCACACCGCTGCCGCTCGGGCCCAGACCGCATGCGGCCGACGAGACCACTTTCATCGCCATGATCACCCCCGCCAAGATGGTCTTAGTCGGGCTCAAGCCTACGCCAAGAACCTGGTACCGCAAGGTCCACACCACCAAACACGCCGAGAAGGGCGGCGAGGGCGTCGTGGCTGATGAGGCTGCGCAGTCCCAGCAGCCAGGGTGTCTGGCATGGTATCCGGCTTCGACCGAAACAGACGGCAAGAGGAAGAGGCAGACCAATCCGGTGCTCGCGTTTTCGTTCGGTCGAAACTTGCATCTCGTCAGGCTCGTCGTGCGCAGGATCGAACGGCGTCCAGATGTTCGGACGGCGCGCAACGGGGCCCTGCCGCCGGCGGAGGTGGTTGACGAAATCGAACCCGTCGAACTCACCGGCGAACAGGGCATCGAGGAGCCAGACGGAATCGTCGCACTTCAGTGGTTCAGCCCGGATCTGCTCATGCTCACCACGCGCACCGGGCTCGCGCTGTTCGATTGCCGGGCCGGTAAAGTCACGGAGCGCATGCGCAACGGAAGCGCAGCCGTTGTTCTGGCGAGGACCGTCGAGCAAAAGTCGCTCGATGCGGTGCTTCTCGGCAAGCCATACGATCCGCACTCCGAGACCCCCGAAGCAGAGGACCAGGGTCAGGCAGAAGAGCGACAGCGCTCGTGGGCGGTGAATCACAGCATCCGCGTCTCCAAGGGTCGCTCGTTCTTCCTCACCACCACCGATCTTGTGGTGGGCACGTTGCTGTCGTGGGCCGACCGGCTGCTGCTCTACGTCTCGCGCGGCGACTTTCTCTCGGCCATCGAGCTCGCCACGCTCTTCCACCAGGGCCGCTTCCTCGGCTCGGCGGTCGGGCTCCCGTCGGACCCGGGCGAACGCACGCGCATCGTGGCGGACAAGCTGCACGAACTCATGGCCGCCTCGGCCCAATACGCCTTCTCGCCCGATAGGCTCACGGACGACACCCATGTCACCCCGGACGGCAGAGGCGTCGACCGCACCGAGCTGTTTCAGGGCCTGGCGAGCGTGTGCGCGCGCGCGTGCCTGTCGCTCGGCAAGCTCGACTTTCTCTTCGAAACGCTCTACGACAAGTACGAGGACAACGGGATCGAGGCGATCTTTGTCGGGCAGATGGAGGACTTTATCGTCTCGGGCGAGCTGAGCAGCTTGCCGATTCCGGTGGTGCAGAGGCTCGTGGCGTTCAGACGGGATCGCGAGGAGTATGATCAGGCAGAACGCATCATCTGGCACGTGGATCCCAAGTCGCTCGATCTCGACCAGGCGCTCTCGCTGTGTCTCGACAGGAGGCTGTACGACGCCTTGATCTACGTGTTCAATGCGGCGCTCGACGACTATGTCTCGCCGATCATCGAGCTGCTGCACCCCGTGCGCCGCGCGCTGGGGCGGAGGTGGAAGGAGCAGCATCTCGTCAGCGAGGATGAGGCAAGTGCAGACACTGATCCGTATGCGCATATCCGAATCCAGGACCATGATGCCGATGCGGCGGTTGCTAGCCCAGCCGTGGCGGATTGGGAGGCGGCGGAGCGCGATCTCGAGGACGGCTATCGCGTCTTCTCGTACCTCTCGGTGGTGCTTACGGGCAACCGGTATCCGAGCCAGGAGCCGTTCGAGCACGCCGAGCAGGCGGACAAGGCCAAGGGCTCGATCTACAACTTTGTCTTTTCCGGCAGCTGTATGCTGTGGCCGCCCGGCCCGGGCGGACGGCTGGTGCTGTACGGCCTGCAAGACCGTCCGGACGAGCCGGAGCACGTGGGCGACACTGCGGAGCACGAGCCGATCTACCCGTACCTGCGGCTGCTGCTCGAGTTTGACGCCGAGGCGCTGCTGGATGCGCTCGACCTCGCGTTCGAAGACGGCTTTCTCGACGACGAGGATGTGGTGGGCAAGCGGATCAGCCGGCAGCTGGCGGTCGATGTGCTGCTCGAGCTTGCCGGCTCGCAGGGCGCGTCGGATAGGCGAGCGCCGGCGCTGCCGCTGACGGCGCGCGTGTTTGTGCACATCTTTGTGGCGCGCAACGCACCCAAGTATCCGCAGTTCATCCACCTGCCGCAGCATCACGTCGACCAGCTGCTGCGGTCGCTCGCCATCCCGCTGCACGACGGCGACGGCGACGTGGACGAGGTGGAGACGGTCGAATCGACGCGCGCCGACCGCGAGCTCGCAGCAGAGTGCCTGCTCTCGCACTACAAGCCGCGCTTCGACGATGCGTGGCTCGACACGTTTGAGCGTGCCGGCTTCGGCCGCATCCTCAGGTCGGCGTTCCGGCAGGAGGACAAGTGGGACCGGCTGCTGGGCATGTATCTGCGCGACCACCTGCATGGCGGCGCACTGGCGAGCCAGTTGGATCCCGACGCGCCTGACGACCAAGGGCCGGGAGATGCATTCGCGCACTTTGAGGAGACGCTGTTCAACGCCTCGCGACGCAACACGCGCGGGAGAAACGAGCTCGTGACGCGGCTGCACGAGCAGCTGGTGGACCACATCGCGGAGCTGCTGGATCTGGATGCACTCAAGACCGCCGCGATGCTCGACCGGTTCCATCCGGACCGGCACGCGCAGGTGCTGCAGCGACTCGCGCAGCTCGATGACAAGCGCCACCTGCTGTATCTGCAGTGCTTCTTTGAGCCGATGCATGTGCGCAAGGCCGTTTCTCAGCCTCGGTCGGAGGAGCTCAGCAGCGATGGATTGGATTGGGTGGATCACAAGCCAGTGGATGGCGCCGACGCAGGGGCGTACAGTGCCGATGGGGGTCGGGCGGATGCGGACCACCTCGACGCGTGCGAGCGTCAAGTGTACCTGGACCTGCTGCGGCGGTACGAGCCGGCGGCCGTGGTGCGCAATCTGGACGCACGGGCGCCGGGGTACTTTGACTTGGAGCAGCTGGTGCGCGCGTGCCGCGACGCCGACGGGAAGGACTCGCGCGTGGCCGCCAACAGCGATGCACTGCTGTGGGCGCTCGACCGGCTCGGGCGGCCAGACGAGGCGTTCGAAGAGCTCGATGCGGCGTGTGTGCGCACTGCGCAGTCGCTCGTGCTCGTCGCCGACGCGGCCGCAGCCGAGGTGCTGCTGGCCGACGTGCGGCGGTGCATCGAGGTAGCTGTACGGCTGTGCATCGAGCGCGCGAATGCATTCGGCGGACACGAGAGCGACGACGACGCCCCAGCGCCGGCTGCGCTCGATACGGACGAGGTGTGGTTCAGGCTGCTGCGCAGCATGGTTCGTCTCGTACACGATGTAGCGCACGGCTCTTCGCGTCGCGACGACCCGGGCTCGAAGGGTGAGGAGAAGGATCTGCTGAACGGCGTGCGCGATATTGTGCAGGACACGCTGTCGGATCTGATCTCATCGACGGCTGCCGAGGCGGTCTCGTTCCCGGCGCTGTTCCGGCGGCTGACGACTCCCGCGGAGGAAGGGAAGCAGGGAGGTGCCGAGTACTATGCCGAGATCCGGGGGGTGCTGGATGGCATGCTATCGGCCTACCACCTGCGTGCCGAGCTGCTGGGGATCACCAACAAGCTGTTTGAGCGCGACACGTTCCGGCAGTTCCGCAAGCTGCATGCGCAGCGTCGGCACGGCTGGCGGCCGTCGATCGGCGTCGGTGCACGCTGCGCCTCGTGTGGAGTGGTGGTGCTTGGACCCAAGCGTGGCTCGACTGGTGCTGCCGAGGTGGATGTGGGTCGCGAGGAGGTGGGCGGTGCCATGCTGACGCCGCAGGTGGTGCAGCATCGGCGGGCCAAGTCGCCGTACGACGGCAAGGCGGCACCGCTGGCATCGCCGCGCATGGACAAGGGCAAGGGCGTGGTGCGCTCGGCGTCGAGCGAGATCCGCGCAGGCGCGGATGATGTGGATGGCTACTTTGCGCCGAGCCGCGAGATGAGCCGGAGCTCTTCGTGGGCCAACGGCGGCGCGAGCGCACTCATGACGCGCACCAATTCCACCGCCAGCATTGCGATCCGGATCAATGACGAGCCGCCCAAGACACAGGAACCCGAACAACACGAGGAGACGGAGGAAGAGGAAGAGGGGGATGCAACGCTGACGGCGGCGCAATTCATGCCCGCCTGGCAGGAGGAGGAAGGGGAGGAGAGGAGGCAGCGCATCGTGGTGCAAAAGTGCGGCCGAGTGTTTCACGAGAGCTGCTGGCACAATCGCCGCGCGATGTAATATCCCAACTGCAGTGCAAATTCCAGCAATGTATGGTGAACAGATTCTAGTGTGTGATTAGGACGAGGTCTTGGAGCCAAAGCCGCCGGTGGAACCGAAGCCGCCCGCGCCGCGAATGGTGTCGTCGAGGCTCTCGACTTCCTCCACCTCGGGGGTGGCGATTTTTTCGATGATGAGCTGTGCGATGCGGTCGCCCTCGTTGACTGCCCGAACCAAAGTCAGTACCTTGTCCATTTCTGTGTGCATAGTTAGGGATTTGCTTACCTGTAAAGTCTGCGTCGCCGAGGTTGAAGAGCAGCACGCCGAGGAGGCCTCTGTAGTCGGCGTCGATGACGCCCGCGCCTGTATCGATGCCATGCTTACTTGCCAGACCCGAGCGCGGGGCGACACGACCGTAGTGGCCCTCTGGGATGGCGAGGCAGATGCCGGTCTGAACGACCTTGCGGCCGCCGCGCGGGATGACGACCGCCTCGGACGCATACAGGTCGTAGCCCGCCGCACTCGCCGAGCCGCGCGTGGGCAGCTTGGCGAGCGGATGCGCGGGATGACGCTGCACCAGCAGACGCAGCGCAGACGAAGATGCAGAGACTGTCATTGTGGGTGTGTGCGCGAGTTTGACGGTCTTGTGCGGTCGCTCGGTGTCGGTGGATGAGGAGGTGGTCATCAGGATGAAGCTGGTGGTGGTGAGCGGTGTTGGTCTCGTGTGCAACTCAGCAGAAAAGGCGTGGCCCCAAAAAGTGCGGTCGCGCAGCGCGTAAAGTGACGCGTCCAAGTCGAATGGGCGCGCAGCCAATTTTTGACTTTGTTGGTACTGCAGATCTGACAATCGAAAAGTGGGCGCCCCGCAGCGTGTTGTTTGCCCACGAAAAGTGGAGGATCGGTGGCTCAGCCAGCAAAATCGATGGATATCGACTTCATCGCCACCTCCATCAACACCACCACTACCAATGCGCAACACATCGTAAGCTGGGGGCGTCTCACATCCGAACGAACAACAAACGACACGCCGCTCTCCATGGACTAGTGCGGCGACCGCCCATCGGTCTTTGTAGCCACGTCAAGGCCACACCCAAGCAACACCCTCTGTCGTTCCTCATCAAACCACTCTGCCGCCAACTCGCTCCGCCACATACAATCATGTCGACCTACTCGGCCGCCACTCGAGCTGCTGCGCAGCGCGCAGGACACTCACGCGCAGCTTCGCTCTCGTCTCCCATCCATGCACACGCAGGCCACCTCCGCCAGCCCCTAATGCGCTTCGCTGCCCACCGCCCTGGTGCGCCCGATGCGCATTTTGCAGCCCACTTCACCGCCTCGTCGAGCGGCAGCCGCCTCATGCATGTGCGCGCCATCTCGTTCAACTCGGTCCCCAAAGCCGCCTTCCGCGCCGTCCGCCTGCCTGCCTACGGCCTGGCGGCGGGCGGCGGCGCACTCGCCTACGCCAACTACAAGGTCGACGAGTTCAAGGACATGCTCGGCCGCTCCTATGGTCGCCTCTCCGACCGCGCCAAGAAGGCCTACTCGGGCATCTCGGAGCTGGGTGCCGATGCACTCGAGAATGCACGCGACTCGTGGGAGGCTCTCAGCGAGCGTCTCGACGCTATCGAGCTCCCCGACACGCCTGGATTCCTGCGCAATCTGTTTTCGGGATTCAGCGGCTCTCAAAGCAGCGAAGATGTCACAACGAAATGGTCGGCCGGCGGCGGCGGAAGCGGAGGTCCCGATCCCAACGGCACCTCGGCCATGGCCGGCGCAGCTGCCGTCGTCGCATCGTCGCTCTTTGGCGACGATGAGGCTTCCACCGACGGCACCGCAGACGCGACATCAAAGACCAGCACCGAGGAGCTCATGTTGCTGACGCGCAAGCTCATCGAGGTGCGCAACATCCTCAAGGACATCGACCACGAGTCGGACCAGCTCACGCTGCCCTCGATCGTCGTCATCGGTTCGCAGAGCAGCGGAAAGAGCTCCGTGCTCGAGGCCATCGTCGGTCACGAGTTCCTGCCCAAGGGCAACAACATGGTCACGCGGCGTCCCATCGAGCTCACGCTCATCCACACACCCGCGCAGCCCGGCCGCGCCGCCATCAAGGACACGCTCGTCGAGTACGCCGAATTCCCCGGCCTCGGCCTCGGCCGCATCACCGACTTTTCGCACGTCCAAAAGACGCTCTACGACCTCAACATGGCGGTGCCCGCAGCCGAGTGCGTGAGCGACGAGCCCATCGAGCTGCGCATCCACAGCCCGCACGTGCCGGACCTCACGCTCATCGATCTGCCCGGCTACGTGCAGATCGCCAGCATGGACCAGCCCGACGAGCTGCGCGAGAGGATCCAGACGCTGTGCCAAAAGTACATCCAGGAACCCAACATCATCCTCGCCGTGTGTGCCGCCGACGTCGACCTCGCCAACTCGCCCGCGCTGCGCGCCAGCAGGCAGGTCGATCCGTTGGGACTGCGCACCATCGGCGTCGTCACAAAGATGGACCTCGTCCCGCCCGAGGTGGGCGCGGCGATCCTGTCCAACAACAAGTATCCGCTCTCGCTCGGCTACGTGGGCGTCGTGTGCAAGAGCAGCCTCGGCATGTTCCAGAGCGCACAGGGCCACGACCGCGCCGGACAGGGTCGCATGGCGAGCATGGTGACCAAGCAGGAGTCGGACTACTTCAACGCCAACCGCGAGCACTTCAAGGCGCCGGCGCGCGGTCGCAATGCGGGCGTCGAGCCCATGACGGGCACGGACACGCTGCGCAGGCGGCTCATGACGGTGCTCGAGGAGAGCATGGGTTCGTCGCTGCACGGCATCGCCAACGCGGTGCAGGTGGAGCTCGAGGAGGCGTCGTACCAGTTCAAGGTGCAGTACAACGACCGCACCATCACGGCCGAGTCGTACGCCGCCGAGACCATGGATGCGCTCAAGCTGCGCTTCAACCAGTTTGCGGCGCACTTTGGCAAGCCCGAGGTGCGTGCGCTGCTCAAGCACGCGCTCGACGAAAAGGTCATGGACATTCTCGCGCAGATGTACTGGAGCGATGCACGCACGCCGGAGCTGGCGCAGCTTGCCGATGCGCGTAAGCTGGCGCCGGACCAGCTCGACAAGTACTGGCAGTACAAGCTGGATGCGTCGTCGTCGGCGCTCACCAAGGCGGGGATCGGGAGGATGTCGACGCAGCTCGTGGTGGATGCCATCCGCACGCAGATCGAGCATCTGGCTAGGAGCGAGCCGTTTAACCACCATCCGGAGGCGGCCGAGCGCATCGTGGCGTTTAGCAGTGCCATCCTGCGCGAGCGCTTCGGACTCACCGCCGACCAGGTGGAGAACTGCGTCAAGCCGTTCAAGTACGAGGTGGAGGTGGAGCCGGCCGAGTGGGAGGCTGGACGGCAGCGGTCGGTGAGCCTCGTGGAGCGCGAGCTGGATATGTGCGATGCGGCATTCAACGGGATCAAGAAGCTGCTTGGGGGTAGGCGGCTCAAGGGGGCCATGGAGTATGTGACGCATATGGAGGAGCGCGAGCGGCGGCGCGTGCAAGCTCGTCTGCGCGCGCGCGAAGAATCTGCCGACGCATCGACCGACGATGCCGACGACGACAGCAACGATCCTACACGGCCGGACTACAATTCGGCGCTACTGATCAAGGCACGCGAGGCACTTTTCCTTAGCGAACGCTCGCGGATGCTTCGGACGCGTTTGGGCAGTCTGCGATCCCGACGCTGCAAAAGCGGTCCTGAAACCAAGGCGTTTTGCCCCGAGACGTTCCTCAACATTGTTGCCGAGAAGCTGACGTACACCGCCGTGATGTTTATCAACATCGAGCTGCTCGCCGAGTTCTTCTACCAGTTCCCGCGCGAGATCGACGCCAAACTCATGCACCACCTCGATGCGGATCAGCTCAAGGCGTTTGCACGCGAGAATCCAGCCGTCAAGAAGCATTTGGATCTGCAGACGAGGAAGCAGAAGCTGGAACATGTCGCGGGTGTGATTGGCGACTTGGTCAAGGTGTATAAGCAGAAGAATACCGCCTCCCGATGGGCGTTTTTCTAGAATATGGCAAATGATGGAATTCGTATACCCCCCCTCCTCTCTACCCCACTTGCACGGTTGCAAGGACGGCATGTGATCAGAGAATGTGTTGTGACTGAAGGTGGTGGTGGGGATGGGCGTGCTGTAGTACAAGCGCGGAAATGGCAAGTGGCTGTGGCTGAGAAGTTGCCAAAGATGATTTGGCTTGCCTTGGTGCGAGCAGCTTGTCGTGCCGAGATTCGAGGCCGGAGCTAACTTAGCTGTGGAGAGTGGCGCCTGCCAGCTGCGCCTCACATTGGCAACTCGATCGAATCGTCTCACCGCTTTGAGGAGGAGCTCCACCTCGGGCTCATGCGGCGTCTCATACCGCAACGCTATTGCGCTGCCCACTCCGCACACAATCTCGGCTCGAAACTAACCCCCATCCGCTTTCTCCTTGCACACACGCTCGCACCGACAAGCACTGGCAACTTGGAGACAGGCATCTAACGGATCATTACCTCGCACCGACGCTGGATCTATACAGGCGCGCCACAACTAAGTCGAGCAAAAAGAAAAGAGTGATGGAGGGCTGCCGTCTTAGGCCGTGGGGGTGTTGGAACCAGACGCGGCACGACTAGCCCCATTGGTGGGGGGACAACAGCTCTCAGTCTGGCACGAGTTATCCTTACCGCACGCGATCAAACACGCGGTATCTACCTTCTGCACCTCGTTCTCCACCAACGTACCCTGCACCGTCCTAAGCCTACCCTCATCATCGCTCTCTGCCACCTGAACCCCACTGAGAATCGCCGCCTCGCGCAGTCCGCCGGGTACAAATTCGGGCTGGATAGTGCTCGAGTGAATCCCCCACGCATGCAAGTTATCCCGAATATGCGCAGCAATGCTCATGTACTTGTCCGTCTGCCCAGCACTGCAGTCGACAAGCACATGCACCGACGCCACAATCTTGCTCTCCGAAAGCTGCCACACATGCAGCTCGTGCAGGTTGATCACCCCCTCCACCGCCTGGATCGACTTGCGCACCGCCTCGAGCGACACCGACGCCGGCACACCCTGCAGCAGGATGTACGACGCCGACTTGACCAGCGGTAACGCCGAGTGGAAGATGATGATGGTGATCAGGAACGAAATCGCGGGGTCCGAGTAGAATCGCCACCATGCAGACGAGTACATGATGAAGAGACCAGCGGCAATCACTCCGACGTTGCCGAGCGCATCACCGAGCACGTGCAGAAAGACGCCGCGCATGTTCATGCTGCCCTCGCCGTGCGAGTGTCCACCTCCGTGCGAGTGGCCGTGACCGGGCGCATCGTGGTCGGCGGCGTGCGAGTCGTGGTCGGCGGAGCGGCCGTTCTTGGGTGCGTTGGACGTGCCGGCCTCGAGATCGGCGGCAGCGCCATCGGTGGCGCCGTAGTCGTGCGAGCCGTTGGCAAGGAGGCGCGAGCGCTCGTTGTGTGCGCCACCGTTGAGCGAGGTGATGGAGTTGGAGTGCTGGTGCCTGGTGCCGGCATCGTAGCCGAGGTCGTGGGCGGTCTGCACGACGAATGCACGCGTCTGGGCGGGGTGCCCGAGGATGGAGCCGACGCTGTCACCACGGCCGCGTCCACGCTTGGCAGCCGAGCTGCTGGTGGCTGCAGCGTCGTCGTTCGAGGTGGTTCCTTTGGCGTTGGCAGCCGAGTCTCTGATGGCGGGCGGGTCCTGCTGCGGAGCGTTGTGAGAGTGGCTGTGGCTGTGCTCGGCGTCGGTGCCGGGGAGTGCGTGGGAGTGAGCGTGGTCGTGGGGGCCGTGAGAGTGGCCGCCGTGACCATGAGAGTGACCGTGACCTCCGTGGGCGTGACCGTGGTCGTGGAAGAGGAGGAGGCCGACGAGGTTGCTTGCGAGACCGAGCGAGCCGACGACGACGACGAGCTTGGGGTTGGACACTTCGGTGACGTTGACGAAGCGCTCGATGGCTTCCATAAAGATGCTGAAGCAGAGTGCGAGGAGGAAGACGCCGTTGACGAGCGCGCCGAGGATCTCTGCGCGCTGCCAGCCGTAGCTGAAGCGATGGTCGGACGACTTTGTAGAGAGCTTCACGGCCCACAGCGCGACGACGAGCGACATGACGTCGTTGAGCATGTGGAACGAGTCGGCGACGAGGGCGAGCGATCCAACAGCATATCCGGTGATGATCTCGACGAAGAAGAACACGACGTCGATGACGAGGAGCGTGATGATGCGCGTTTCCTTGCTGAGCATGATGGCGGCTGGATGTTGGGAGGGGACGAGGAAAAGGAAGGGCGGATTTCCAGACTGTGCTGGAATCAAGCACAGTGCACGTCAGACTCGATGGAAGCCAGACGGTAGCAGATGTGGATGGTGGTGGTGGTGATGATGGAGCAGTTTCTGAGGAATGCGGCTCAGTTTGGCTTGGCTTTGCGACGGCGTGTTTGCGTTGGATTCTGAGTTTGGCGCAGGGCTGTTGTGCTGCTGTGCTGCTGTGCTGCTGTGCTCTGCCTTCGTACCTGCGCACTTTGGAAATATGGAGCGCGCATATGAACCGCAAACAGCTCTTTTTCGATTTTGAGAGAGTGCTCCCTCCCCGAACTCGCCGCTCCTTTTTTTGAAAATCCAAGATTCACGGACTTCCGCATCCATGGCTTCGCTCCACATCGGGCGCGCGTTCCAGCCGAGTGGGGCCGAAGATGGCGACATTGCAAAAATTCAAGATGGAGCTGCAGAATCAGTGGCCTAACATTGTCAAAATTCGAGCCCCCAAAAAGTGGAGTTTCGAGGTGATCGGCTTGAGCTGCTGCGCTGAGGAGGCGCTTTTGCAGCGCGCCGGGGCCACGAGAGAGAGAGAACGCGCAACGGCCGCCATTCTTCCCACTCCACACGCCTCTCGAAACCGAACGCGCGCCCGCAGCAGCAAACGTCGCAAGCGCTTGTCACCAAACCAACTCAACTCTCGACGTGTTGCTCTCGACCAACCACCACCGCAGTCGCATCTCTCATCCCATCGGCGCGCCCATTTCCCCACCACCATCCTCTGCGCACGTCGGTCTTATTTGCTCCAGCCAACAGCCTGCCACCGCCGGCCCCAGCCCCTCATAATCCGCAACCATGGCGCGAGGTGACGGCCAGGAGCTCGACATCACCGTCCCCGTCGACGACCCAAAGAAGTCCGACCAGGAAAAGGCAAAGGAAGAGCAGCGCGAGGAAGCAGCACGTAAAGGCCTGCCCCCCTTCTCCGAAAAGCGTGCCAATGCCAAGGACAAGCCCGATGACGAGCTCAGCGAAGACGACCTCCAGCTCAAAAACGAGCTCGAGATGCTCGTAGAGCGTCTCAAGGAGGACGACGCCTCCCTCTACCGTCCCGCTCTCGAGTCCCTCCGCACCCTCATCCGCACAAGCACCTCCTCCATGACCTCGGTCCCCAAACCCCTCAAGTTCCTCCGTCCACACTACCCAGAGCTCAAGACGCTCTACAACGCTTGGAATCACGCCTCCGACGACAAGAGCCTCTTTGCAGAGATCCTCTCCGTCCTCGCAATGACCTACTCGGACAACGGACAGCGCGAAACCCTCCACTTCCGCCTCGAGGCGAATCACGTCGCCGCCTCGGGCAAGTCCGAAGACCCAGGTCTGTGGGGTCACGAATACATGCGCCATCTCGCCGCTGAGCTCGGCGAAGAGTACACCGCCCGCTCCCACGAGGACAAGAACACCGACGAGCTGCTCGACCTCGCCCTCCAGGTCGTCCCCTTCAGCCTCTCCCACAACGCAGAGGCAGACGCCGTCGACCTCTTGCTCGAGCTCGAGGCCATCGACAAGCTGCCCCAGTTCGTCGACAAGGACACCTATGCACGCGTATGCCTCTACATGGTCAGCTGCGTCAACCTCCTCGTGCCCCCCGACGACGCCATGTTCCTCCGCACCGCCCACGAGATCTACCGCAAGCACGACCGCTTCACCGAGGCCATGACCCTCGCACTCCGCCTCGGCGACAAGCACCTCATCCGCTCCGACTTTGAGGCGCCCAAGAATCCCACCATGCGCAAGCAGCTCGCCTTTATGCTCGCACGCCAGCACATCCCCATCGAGTGGCTCCAGGACGAAGACGCGCCCATCACCGACAACGAACTGCTCGACATCATGTACAACTCGCACCTCTCGCGCCACTTTGTCAACTTTGGCAAGGAGCTCAACGTCGTCGAGCCAAAGAGCCTCGAAGACATCTACAAGACCCACCTCGAAAACTCGCGCACCGGCCTCGGCTCCTCGGTCGACTCGGCGCGCGGCAACCTCGCCAGCACCTTTGTCAACGCCTTTGTCAACGCCGGCTTCGGCAACGACAAGCTCATGGTCGACGCGCCCGAGGGCAACTCGTGGATCTACAAGAACAAGGACCACGGCATGCTCTCCGCCGCCGCCTCGCTCGGCATGAGCTTGCTGTGGAACACAGAGACCGGCCTCGACCAGATCGACAAGTACTCCTACTCGTCCGAAGAGGCCATCAAGGCCGGCGCACTCCTCGCCTACGGCATCGTCCACTCCGGTCTTCGCTCGGAGCTCGACGAGGCCCTTGCGCTGCTCTCGGAGCACATCGAGTCCAAGAGCATCCCGCTCAAGATCTCGGCCATCGTCGGTCTCGGCCTCGCCTACGCCGGCCTCTGCCGCGAGGACATCGCCGCACTGCTGCTGCCCAACATCCAGGACGAGACGACGCCCATGGAGGTCGCCGCCATGTCGGCGCTCTCGCTCGGCTTCGTCTTTGCCGGCAGCTGCCACGGCGAAATCACGCCCACCATCCTCCAGAGCATGTTCGAACGCGACCCGGCGCAGCTCGACGACAAGTGGTCGCGCTTCATGATCCTCGGCCTCGCGCTCCTCTTCCTCGGCAAGCAGGACGAGAGCGACGCCACGATCGAGACGCTCAAGGCCATCGACCATCCCATCAGCAAGCAGGCGCAGGTGCTCGTCGACATGTGCTCCTACGCCGGCACCGGCAATGTGCTCAAGGTCCAGACCATGCTCCACTACTGCACCGAGCGCTCCACACCAGACGCCAACGGCAGCGACGATGCCGAGGGCGGCGACAACAACGACAATAGCGCCAGCGGTGGCGGCGATGCTGACGCCGATTCGGGCGATGCCAGTCAGGACAAGGAGGCCAACGAGCTCTTCCAGGCGTTTGCCGTGATCGGTATTGCGCTCGTCACGATGGGCGAGGAGGTGGGTGCCGAGATGGCGTTGCGTCACCTCTCGCACCTCATGCACTATGGCGAGCCTACGATCCGTCGGGCGGTGCCGCTTGCCTTGGCACTGTTGCATCCGTCGGATCCGTCGATGCCCGTCATCGATACGCTCTCCAAGTACTCGCACGACTCGGATCTGGATGTGGCGATCAACGCCATTCTTGCCATGGGTCTCGTGGGTGCTGGATCGAACAATGCGAGGTTGGGTCAGATGCTGAGGCAGCTGGCGGGATACTACTACAAGGAACCCGACTGTCTGTTTATGGTGCGCGTATCGCAGGGGCTCGTGCATATGGGCAAGGGTACGATCGGCATCAATCCGTACCATACCGATCGTCAGCTCATGTCAAGGACCGCCGTCGCGGGCATCTTGACCTTGCTTACGTCCATGACCGATGCGCGCGGGTTCGTGCTGGATCAGGCTCATTGGATGCTGTATATGCTCACGCCCGCCATGTACCCGCGCTTCCTCATCACGCTCGACGAAAAGCTAGAGGCCCTCCCAACCTCGGTCCGCGTCGGAAAGGCCGTCGATGTCGTAGGCCAGGCCGGTAAGCCCCGCACGATCAGTGGATTCCAAACACATACGACCCCCGTCCGCGTCGGAACGTACGAGCGCGCCGAACTCGGATCAGAGGAGTACCTCAGCTACGCCCACGTGCTCGAAGGCTTCTCCATCCTCCTCAAGAACCCCGGCTACGTCAAGGAGGAAGACCTCTGATCTCACATCGTGTAACGCTAAGCTCGAAGAAGAAGAAAAAACAGTTTTTGCATTGGTAGATGGTCGTCTTGTGTTGTCATTGTGCGGTGGAGGGATGTCTGAGAGCAGAAAGGTCGAAAAGGGGTTTGACGGGGATATGGGGCTTGGTTGCCAGGCAGACGCAAGTGGCAGATGCGAGTGGCGGACGGCGATGTGATTGTCGATTGTAGGCGAGCGCATTCTCGCTTGAAAGTCGAGGATGGATCATTGTGGATTCTACGGTCTGATCGGACCTGGCAGGATCGTTGAGAGAGCCCTGCTGAGTACAGACCAGATGTCGGCCTGGTATCGCTCGGGGGTCGGCGTGTAGAAAAAGGCGAACTCGGCCAACAGGTCTACTGGTGCCCGAAAGTCCTGAGACATGCCGAAGGGATGCTGAAACATGCTTTCCATCTCGGGTTCGAATGGAGTACATTCCTCCCGGATGCGAGAGAGGCGTCGTCGACACCACGCCGCCGCGGAAGCTGGCAAGAGCCCGAGGAACAGTTCGACGTTGATTTCGACCCCTTGAGAGAGATATAGCTTATCCAGGGTCAAGGTCAACCAGAGAAAGCTGGTAACGACCAAGAGCCGTTCTGCGCGTCGGCTGAGATCGACTTGCGCCCAACTTTCTCTGAGGAGGACACTCTCGGGTCTAGACAGCATCGCCTCGAGGTGTGCCCTCGAGTATGCGGTCAAAGGCACCTCGGACGACATCGCAAGAGTTGCTTGTGCAAGGATTGGAGGCGAAAGGTGAGTGGAGGGGTCGTCGAACTTGCCGGCTAGATGGTGGGAACAACAGAACCAGAAAGCGGGAAAGTTCGGACAATATATAAGGTGCAGAACGTTCTCTCGCCGTGGAATCTCTTGCCCTGAAATAGATTGGCTCCGGCCTCAACGTGGCTCTCAAAAGCGCCTCTGTGCTGCGCAATGTGACGTTCGGAAGATAGCCGGCGTGATTCTCTGCGATGCGCAGGATAAGGTTGAGAGCTTAAACTTTGTTCTGTGAGGTGTGGGAGCGCGTGATTGGACTTGTGATGGATCTTGCGCTCCGTCACGGCGTGATTCGGCCAGGTGCGGGATCACCTCAATGAGCTCCAGAACGGATTGCGCAAGGATGCGCAGCTGCTTCCTGCCGCGCCGATTCGCTCCGACTGTGACCGAAGAGGCGCAAGCAGAGATGAGCGTCAACATCTCCTGATGATGGTGCGGAATACATAAGCTGAAATTCCTACGATCCTAGTCCCGCGATCCCTACCCTACCCAACACCCCCTTTCTACAATCTCTAAAAGCTTGCCAATATACAGTAGACATGGCTATGGATCGCCGCTCGGTGCTGGTGTTTCTCAACATTTCTCCGTCGTACTTCAACGAGGAGCTGGCGTTTTTCACCGAGCATGCCAAGGCTGAAGGTCGAACGCTCGTTCCCTACACGCATCCTGACTACCCCGGCGAGTACGGCTATGTTTGCACGGGCGCCGACGACTCGTTGGTAGATTCGGCCAAGTTTTTGGTACGTCGCCACGACTACATCCGCCTGTGGGTTTTCAGCGAGAGCGACTTTGTCCTGCCGCGCGAGATCAACAACCCCAACAGCCTCGACAATCTAGTCTCGACCCACCGTGCCTTGTCGGGATAACCAAGCGACCCAAACGCTAGATCTCCAGACGAAACCCCACAGCCCGACAAGTCGTCTTGATGCCTGTAACCATTCGCAACCAGGTGTAGAACACCCCATCGTGAAACCTGACTCGCTCCACTCTTAATTCGCGCCCGCATCGACAAGCATCGTTGCAAAGCGTCCCGGGGAAGGAGCTAGGATCCATCCGGATCACCACGGCCTTGAACTCATGTCTAACTCTTGCAATCTCACCTACAACACCACTCGCCCGTAAACCGCATTGCCTGAACAGCCGCAATTGCACGTGGGTGGCATGCCAATGGCCACCGTGTATTAAGACAAAGCGAGCCGGGTCAAGACGATCAAAGAAAGTCGATCCCGATACCGAGCTGGAGACCCTTTGCCATGCCGTCTCCCCTGCGCGCTGTGAGCGGGACGCCGGCATTGAGTTCGACCCTTAGCTGGCCCTGAGTATACACGAGCCCGACACCGGCCGCCGTCGAGGGCTGTGCAAGCTCTTTCCACGCTCCCACCCTGCTCGACACTGCGTCGGTGGGCAGCTGTGCAAGCTGGCCCGCATTGGCGAACGCATGCAGCATGAGTGGCCAGTGCGGCTTGTTGGGGATGGGCGAGAACATCGACAGCCCGAGCGACCAGAACGCATCGCCTCCCAGCGAGTCCTGACCATTCTTGGGCCCCAGCGACGAGTGTCGGAACATGCGCACCGATGTAGGACCTCCGAGCTGGAATCGATCCGATAGATGTGATGCCGAGCTGCCGAGGGCGTGCACCACACCCGTGCGCAGCGTGAGTGTCGTAAAGATCGAATGCAGCCCCTGTGCCACCTCGCCTACTACCTCTCCCTCCTCCTTGCCCACTGCCGCTGACCCCATGAGCGATGTTGGCACCTCTGCCGACGACGCCATTGACGGGAAGAGCCATGCAAGGGGAGAGAAATGTCGACCGGTCGACGCTTCGAATTCCGCCTTGACGTGTTTGGCATCGCCACCGAGGCCGGCGTACTCGAGCAGCGTACGCATCCTACTACCACGTGATGGCAACACCACACTGTCGCGGCTGTCACGCAGCCACGTCCAGCTGAGTGCCGACTTGACGCTGGGCGCCGCGGCCATCTTTCGGACAGCGACGCTGGCGTACGGTCGGACCCTGGCGAGCTCGCGCAGCGACGCCTCGTACGCAAATTCGTGCTGCGTCGTCGCCACACCTTCGTCCTCCTCGGCGCCGGTAGAGTTGATCACGCCTTGGGGCTCCGAGGTGGAGCTGGAGTTGATGCTGGCGCGCACGCCGCGAATGGTCTCCGAGACCGAGGCGAACGCCGAAAGGTCGCGGTCGTGCGAAAATGCCGCGAGCCGGTACGACATGTCGGGGTTGCCTGCGAGGGGCGCGCCGAACTCGACGTTGAACGCCTGGCGCGTGCGTGTGCCAAACGTCGCCGAGCCCTGCAGCGTCTCGGCGCCACCAAAGACGTTGCGGATGCGGCCCTGCACCGAGGCGGAGCCCTCGCCGTTGCCGACGTCGGTGGACGACTTGAGGAACACGCGGCCCTTAGGGCGGCCGCACGCGAGGATCACATCGACGTCCTCCTCGCTTGCGCCGGGAAATACCGAAGGTGCAAGCGACGCCTCGATGTTGCGGAAGACGTCGAGCTTGTCCAGATCGCCCGCGAGCGACGAGGTGAGCGCCAGGATGGACGCCAGCGTCGTCGGCTGTCCTGGAAGCACGTGCGAGGTGCGCGAGCCGTAGTGGAGCGTGTTGAGCAGCGAAACGTCTGCGTTCTGCGTCGAAAGCGTCGGGTCGAGGTAGGGCCGGCACAGCGAAGCAAGGAAGCTAGGGCGGAGCGCACGTCCGGCTCCAGAGATGCGAATCGCATTCAGACGCAGGATCGGTGCAGGCGCAAACGGCGAAGCCGAGCCAGGCGCTCCTTGTAGGATCTCTGTCGCCGTGAGCAGATTGTGTGGCCGCATGGGCGGTTCTTCCGTTTCGACGGCCTGATCATCAGCGCTCGCCGGAGTGCCCTCAACGCCCTCGGGGCGATCAGGCTGTGGGAGCGAGCCATCTTCGAGAGGCTGCGAGTGGACTGGTTCGGACTGAGCCGACTGAGCCACGTTTGGATCTGTCATAGCCTTTCCAAACGGCGACTCGGCGACCGGGTGGGCGTCGCGGCTGCGGCTGCCACTCGCGCCGCTGGTGCTCTGCGTCGTTCGCGATGAAGACGACCTGGGCTGACGCGGCGAGTCGTCGGCATCTACCGAAGCCGCAGCTGCTGCTGCGCGTGCTTCGGCAGCATCGTGCGCCTGGTGCCTCTGCTCCTTGAGGCTGCTGAACTCCATTGTGGTGCAGCGGGTTGACGAGGAGAGGATGGAAAAATGTCGAGTGGGTCGGAGGCCTTCCGAAGCTCAAAGACTCAGCGCTGTTCCACTTTTGCGGACCGAGCGGCGAAAAGTGGAGCAGCCGTTCCGAGAGACTTAACACTGCAAAACTCGGCGAAATTTTTGAGAAGCTTGGAGGCGAGGATGCGGATGTCGGGAGAAGAATCAAGTGGAGCGAAGATTTCATGGTTGAGGACACCAAACGAAGCCTTCGACCATACCAACCTCTGCCAAAGCGATCACTATCACTGCGCGCACGAGGCGTATTTCGCGCAGCTTCCAGCCTACGCTGCGCCATTTGCATCCGAGGCTCCCCCAACAGCCGTGATGTCGGCGTAAAAGCAACACCGTCGATTCTTCGCCCATCACCTCTTCTCGAAACCGCGGGCGGCGCACGCGCGCGGTGTGTTTCGGTCGACCATGTTCGTGCTGGCGGACATCGAGGACACGATCAGCGTGCATCCTTCCGCATTCGGGCAGCCTTCTCTCACGAGCATCTCGGACCAGATCAACATCAAGTACGCCAACAAGATCCTTCCCGACGTCGGCCTCTGCGTATCGTTATTCGACATCCTCAGCTGTTCGGAGGGCAAGGTTCGATTTGGCGATGGCTGTCTGTACCACCACGTAACCTTCCGACTGGTTGTCTTCCGTCCTTTCACGCAGGAGGTTTTGACGGGAAAGATCAAGTCTTCGGACGAAGCAGGGATCCGCATTACAATGGGCTTCTTTGACGACATTTACGTCCCGGCTCATTTGATCCCCAAGCCTTGTGCTTTTGACCACCAGGAACGCGCTTGGTTCTGGCTCTACGAAGCACGCACAGACGAAATCGCCGCAGACCCTCTGCTCAGCCATCCAGACGAACGAATGTACCTCGACACTGCGGAACAGGTGCGCTTCACCATAGAGTCCGACGAGTTCTGGGACGCCGAACCAGGCCCCATTGCAAATCCCACCACAGACTCGGCACAGTCGTCAGCTTTACACCACAACCAACATACCGCTAAGGAAACCAAGCCACATTACAGCATCACTGCTAGCATCGCAGGCAGCGGCCTAGGTTTGGTCTCGTGGTGGACCGGCGCAGAAGCAGCAGCCCCGCTCGAAGGCGAAGAGATGGACGCATCCGCAGAACCACTTCAGTAGACACTCTGTCACCGCAGCACAAGCCTACCGTACACACACGCCACGACCAAGATCGCAAAGTATGCATGGCTGGAGCGCAATTCCATCAGAATAAAATAAACAAGAGCCGAATGACAAAAGCCGTTACAATGAATGAAGGCGCAAACGAGCATGAGGTGGGGGAGCGATTCCGTGTGCACATGGCACATCCAAAGAAGAATCCACAGTGAGGTAGATGTGCAGCCCGAACAGGTATATGCAGAGAATCGAACTGGCACGGCAGCAAGAAGAAGGAAGAAGGAATAAAGAAGAAAAGTCATTGTTCGTTGGTCGCATCACCATGTTGAGATGGCGTGCACCGCGACAAGAGGCATGCGCATCGCGCCTCATCCGCTCTGCTTGGGTGCAGACGCAGGCGCAGACGCAGATGCGTCGGACGCCATGATCTTGGACGGCGGCGGGGTCGGAAGGCCCGACGTGTCGTGGCCCGCCGAGGCAGGAGCAGCCACCTTGACCGATGGCTCGGGCGAGCTCGATGCATCCGCGGCCGACAACGCCTTGCGCATCGGCGCCGAGGCTGGCGGCGCAAGACCTGTCTCGGTCGACGATCGCGCGGCAGCACTTGCAGCGCTCGACTGCGCATGGCCCGCACTCGAGGCTGCCTTCTGCATCGCCTGGGAGCGCGGCTCGGGTGGCTGCGGGATGAGTGCTGCAACGATTCTGCGATGCTCCTCCTCGGCCGCGCGCTTGTCGCCCGCAGACGCTCGCGGACGACGTCCCTTGCGCGCCGGCGATACTCCCTCGGCAGGCTTGCGCGAAGGCGCCGTGCGGCTGCGGCGAAGGCCCGTGGCAGGTTTCGCTGGCGCAGCAAGGTTGGCCAGAGACGTCGGGTCCTCGTTGTTCG
Source organism: Moesziomyces antarcticus (assembly GCF_000747765.1). Lineage (NCBI taxonomy): Eukaryota > Fungi > Basidiomycota > Ustilaginomycetes > Ustilaginales > Ustilaginaceae > Moesziomyces > Moesziomyces antarcticus. Next base: position 417,660 of record NW_014639000.1, read on the forward strand.
GACTCTTGCCCGAAGCACCCGAGTCCTGCGGGGGCAGCTCCTCGCCATCGCTCGTGACGTCGTTGGCGTGGGTGCGGCGCGAGAAGCCGAGGCCGTATCGTTTGGACTTGGGCTTGGTGGTCTTGCTGCGCATCAGGCGTGCGCCCCCACCTTCGTGGACGTGCAACTCACCCTGCTCCTCGTCGCTGTCCGAGGGAACCAGCACGTCTGTGTCTGTGACGGGCTTGGACACAGCCGTGAGCTCGCCGGCAGGCAGTTGCGAAGCAGGCTGGGGCTGCATGCCCAGCACGAAGTGGTCTTGGTGGTCGATGAGGAACTCGAGCACCTGGACGGCTAGCTTGTGTTCGCCCGGCGAGAGTTCATGCGATGGATGCGAGAACATGCCCGGCTGGAAGATGACGGCAAGGTTGCTGGATGGCATGAGGTTCTTTTCCGACTTGCGCGCAAACACGGCCAACAGGTCGAGCACGTAGAGCAGCAAGTACTGGCTGGCAGGCGGCATGCTAGAGATGAGCAACCGGTAGGTGCGAATGGCGCCGTCCTCGTCAAAGTTCTCCTTGGCGCGGATATTGCGGAACTCGGTGTAGAGGTCGTGCGGGACGATGGGCTCGGGCATGTGGTTGAAGTATCTGCGCAGCACGCTGGCGGCATCATGCACGCTGTACTTGGTCCAGTCGACCGACTTTCCGTAGCGCGGCGGCGAGTCAAAGGTCTCCTGTAGCTCCTTCATGCGTTTTTGGGAACCAGCGATGCGGAAGACGCCCTCGACCTCGGTGGCGTTCTCTTTGAGGTAAAGGCCCACTTTGGCAACGACGACAGGCACGTATCCCCACACATACTGCTGGCCGTCTTCGCCGGCGATCGAGATGGCGACGCTGGCGTATTTGAGAGACTGGCGGAGCGGAACACCAAAGACGCGGTTGTCCAGCGGTTTCTTCTCCTTGTTGGCGCGGCCCTTTGTGAAGGAGGCCCACCAAGCCTTGAGACCGGCCTTGGTGGAAGCCTGTTCATCCTGAGGCGAAGCGCTGGAACGAGGCCAGGAAGGCACGGGCTGGAGCTGGGAGGTGGATGCAGTGGTGGGAAGCGACACCTTTTCGGAAGTGCCGGCCGGGTGGCTCTGGATGGAGGCGTTGCCACGCGATGTGGCCTTGGCGAGGGGTGCGGGCATGGCTGGTGCAGGATTCCAGCAGTCGAGCAGAGCAGAGCTGGGAGGGTGGTGTGGGAAAGTACGCCGGAGGTACCGATGGCGATGTAGATGCGCTTCAGCGACGTGATCGGACGTAGCGGACTGCTGGCCAGGCTCGTGGGCAAAGGCGGACGCTCTCGGCTCGGCGGTGACTGCCTATCGAGCTAGTAATGAGTCGAGCGGGGCCGGACACGCGCAGGCTGGATCGAAGCTGCGCTGGACCACGAGAGCACGATGGATGGAAGGAGAGTTGTCGAGTAGAGGCTTAGGGCTCGCGCATGTCGAAGCGGTGAGTGAGTCCAAGTTGGAAGAAGGCACGGCTGAGATGTCTGCGTGGAGAGGAGCGAGAGCTTGCAGCGATGGGGATGCGATGCGAGAATGCTGTTCCGTGGGTGCAACGGGGAGGTGATTGGCGCGTGGATATCGAAAAAAGGCGATCAAGGCTAGGCAGATGTGTGATGGTGGAAGATCCAGATCCGTGAGTGTGGCTCGTGACGGCGGAGTTGACGGCGGTGAGGGACGAAAAGGAGGGTGATGCACGCGAAGACGCTGGACGGCGAAAGGCAGGGGAGCTGTGATATCAGACGGCAGCGGGTGAAAGTGGCAGCAGATGCAAAGTGCCGCGACGAGATGAGGGATAGCGGTGACTACGATGGGCTCCTCATTTTTTGGCGTTGCGAGATGGATGCGCCCGTCGAGCAGGCGAGCAGGTGAGCAGTCAAGCGAGTTGGCCTCGGTGCACCGAGCGAGAGAGTCTCTGTGTGCTGCTGCTGCACGGTGCTGTTGGCGTGCGTCTGTATGCTGCGTGTCGGCAGGTGCTGCATGTTGGATTTATTTTTTTCTTTGTTCTGGAATGGGAGCGCGCTGCCCTGCGATTCACTGGGATGACGAAGGCCACAGCAGGCATGCCAGTACAGAAAAAACAAAAAAGAAATCAATTCACTGTAGCTGAGCGCTGCTGCCGGACGCCAATCGCACAACCACTCCGCTGCAGACTCACTTGGTGCAGCGATCTGGAAATCCGCTATCTTTTTTTGGCTCGCTCATCCATTTATTGTTCGGAATTCATTGTTCAGGCACACTGTGGATGGGCCTGGTTGAGCGAGCGAGCGAGCGAGCGAGTGCCGCTTCGCAACTGCCGCCTGGCTCGAGGTCTGCACGTTGCTGCACGGCGTGACGGACGAGTGCCGATCCTGCTCATGCATGTTGCGCTTCCACTCGCTACCAGCCCAGACGGACGTCGCCGTGCATTTCCGTCCGCAAAACTTTGGGGTTGCATCCCACCCGCCATATCGCATGTGCGTCGGGTAGTTTCTGAGGTTCAAATGAAATCACCACCGCCGATTAAGAGCGAGGGCGACCTTCGCATCGTGCTCAAGATGCCGTCCTTTTTTTCCCGAGACAGAACTGCAGTCCCCATTTTCGGGTGTGTTCCAGATGGGCTGCTGTGAGGTCGGTAAGTCAACTTGGCTCTGAAATGCATTGTCGATCGGCAACATGCTCTAGCTACTGCCGCCTCCATCCATCCGACCTCGTCTATTGCAGAGTTGCCCGGCCGGGCTCTAGCTCTAAGCTTCGTCAGCACGTTGGCCGCAGCATGTTGCAGAATTTAGATCCATCCGCCCTGCCGAGCTGTAGGACGCTCCTCAAAATATCCCCTTTTCCCCCTCCAACAACGTCTGCAGATATCGCTGCAACTTCGGCGAGATTGGCAATCGAGATCGTGCTTGGCTTGCACTCGTATTTGGCCCGATCCGATCCCTCCTTTTCCCCCGCAAGGGTCTTTCTTGCTCTTCTTCGGTCGGTGTGCCTCGGGTCTGGCGTTTGGTCGAGTCTTCTGCTCGAGTGTTCGCTTGCTTTGCAGTCCAGCTCGTTGCGCTCTGGGCATGTTCTCGCGCTTCAGTTTAGAGCAGGACGCGGCTGCCAGGCTCAGGCTGGACACGGAAGAGGCTCTACGGAGAAAGCCGTCGTCTGTTGCGGCCACGCGAGCGCGCTCCGCAACTCCACATGAGAGAGGTCGGTGGAAATAGATGTTGACACCCGTCTCGCCACGGCCGCTTGTGTCATCCATGTGTCCACTTGGCTTTTGGTTCCACTTGGCACGGGGGAACCGTAGAGAGGCGAGTTCTCTGGCGCATCGGCATCCGGTGTGGCTGCCAGACCAGGGTGCCGGAAGCGAGACAACTCCGCTGTCCATCCATGTTCTCACCCCCCGGGCTAGTGTGGCGTATGGCTGTAGGATGTACGGCCGGCTCTCGATCGTGGATGCCACTCGATGCAGCCTCGCCCGCCTTCCCTCCACAAGTCTCCTGCATGTGCATGCATAATCGAGCTGTCCATCTTGCATTGAACCCCTCTCCCTGCCATCAACCACCATCATCTCTGTCTCCATCGCTTGAGGACTGATCGCTCTCGTCGTCTTTACCCCGGTTCGCCTGATTGATAGTCCCCCAGTTGTGGCTTAGTCGACATGCCTTCTTCCAAAGGAAAGCCTACCGATCCCAAGAAGCGCGAGGAGGCGCGCAAAGGTACACTTCGATTTCCCTACTCCAGATTGCCTCGGTCGCATCCAGATACTAACTCGACCTCTACGGCTGCTTGACTGTCCACAGAGGTGCTAAACATGGAGAAGGGCGGAGGCAAAGGCAACTGGTCCGCATACAAGGTAAGACCTACCCAAAAGCGGGTCTCTCTCTCTTAATCGCAGCATTCTGACTTATATGAATCTTTCATGGTGCAGGCCGCAGAGATGGCCAAGAAATACGAAGCCAAAGGTGGCAGATACGAGGACACGGGTGACAATGCCAACGAGGCCAAGACCGGCACTCCCAAGCCCAAGAAGGAGGCCGTCGAAAAGGGCGAGCGCAAAGACCCCTCCGCTCCCGTTGGCACTCCCAAGACCAAGAAGGCCAGCACGGACAGCAAGGAAAGCAAGGACAGCAAGGACGACTCCAAGACTTCGGGTGCAAAGAGAAAGGCCGACGAGGACAAGCCCAAGGAAGCCGCACAGCCAAAGAAAAAGACCCCAAAGACCCAAGCCAAGCCCCCGGCAAAGGGAACTAGGACACAACCAAAGCGAGGCGCCAAGAAGGAGTAGACTCTCACCCCTGCCGCTCTCACAGTCCCCATCCCCTGTCAACGGAATCAGTCTTTGCCTGTACTTATCGATCCACCCAAGAGCAATACCAATACCAGTTCCATGTGCGCACGATTGAAGGGGTATAAATTTCACAAGCGATCGCCCGGCGAGCATGGACAGAAACAGGTGACCAAAAACATTAGCCCAAGTAATTTAGAATACTGCGGGATGGCGGGACGGATCAGCTTGCGTCGGACCTCGGGATGCTTTTTGCAATCTTCTCGAGGTAGTAAAGATGCGGACGTGGCCGGTCGATCTCGTCCATGGTCATGGCGCGGTCCGAGGTGTGCGAGCGCGTGCGCATGCGCGAGCGATGCGGCGCGGGGTGGGGGAGCCACGCACCCACTTCGAGCGCGTGTCGCTTGTCGGCCTGCACGCACGCATCCCAGATGTCGCGCTCGATGCCCACGCTCGCCGCGAATGCACCGCGCGACAGCGCCCTGCGAATCGCCTGGTCGTGCTTGCGGTTGAGGCTGCGTTCGTACGCTTCGTCGTCCGACGCAGTCGCTGCTGGCTCCCTCGCACTCAGACGCGTCCAAGGGTTCGAAGACTGGCTGAAAGCTTCGATCGACCGTGTCCTGCGCGCCCGCAGTGTGTTGTCGCCTTCCGCATCGACACCGAGGCCCGCCGCGTCGTGGGACGCATCGCCTTCGTCCAGCGCTTCGTCAAATTGAGCAAAGACGTCATCCTCCTCGTCGCCCGACTTGTGCACCCATCGCATCTGGACGGGATCGAACAGCATGTCCCCCACTACACGCGCGCCCGAGGCGATCGAGTTCATCAACGTGCTGCTCTCGGGCGAGATGGGCGACGTGTAGCCCGCGGCGTGCGTGAGGCGCGAGCTGGTGGAGCTGCCTGTGATCTGCGAGATGAGCGCAGGCCGAGTGCTGCTCTGGATTACCTGGTCAAAGTCCCGGAGCACCGCTTCGTTGCCCTCCCATCGGAGCGCCTGTGCATTCCAACGCATGCCTTTGACAGTCTTCTGCGTTGGGGATCCACCCACACCGAGCGAGCGGATCAAGCCTGGCTTGCTCTTGGGATGCCTCCTGCCGCCGCGCCTGGACTTGCCGCCACGCTGAAACTGCGATGCGCCGTCGTCAGTCTTGGTGGCGCCCCGGCCCGCATTGGCCGATGTAGAGGGGGGAGGCAGAGGGATGGGCTTGACGGAGGGACTGATGGAAGTGGTAAGGTCGTCGATGCCGTCCAGCTCGGCGCCGCTTGCGTAGGGCGCCGAACGCTTCAAGAGCCGAGCGGCGGGCTGGCTTTCGCCCGACAAGCCCTGGCGCTCCGCCCTGGTCTTGGATCTTGTGCTCACCGAGATGCGAGGTGGCGGATTGTGCGACGATCTTGTCGGAATGGAGACGGGAGTGCTGGGACGGGCTGGTGCTTTGGCATCTCTGTGCAGTCTGGCGAGCTGGTCGGCTGCGGTTTCGGCTGCGCGTGCGCGCGATGCGGCGGTCGAGTCGGTGAGTCTGGAAGAGCCGTGGGACCGGTTGCGGGACACGGACGACGAAGTGCTGGCACCGCTATTGTGGCGTTGGCGCACGGCGATGGTGTGTGCGCCCAGCTGGACCGCAGCAGCGTTGACGCTGCCTGGTGCTGGCGGGGACGTTCGCATGGACGGGAGAGACCTCTTGCGCGTCAGCTGGGACCCGCGATTTTGCGAGCGGTTGGATGCGGACGGGCCAGGATTGGCGGAAGACGCAGACATGTGTGTCTGCAGATCGCTCGTGGATCGCTTGAAGCGCAGGGAGCGACGGGGACCACGCGGTTCCGTGCGGAAGCCCTTGGATTGCTGTGAGGCCGCCTCGCCTGTGGGCGCTCGGTGGTGCTGGTGTTGCTGGTGATGCGACAGTACGGTGTGCGAGCTGTGTTGACGCTCGCCGGAACCGTCTGAGATCATGGTCTGCGCGCTGAGCCTGGAGTTTGCGATCTGCGCATAGGAAGGATTTGGGCGGATGTTGGAGAGGCCGCGCGACGTGATGCGACTGGGCGACAAGTCGACGTCGTCAGTGATGACGAGGCCTGCAGCGATGCCCGAATCGGAGTCTGTGACGTGGGCAGGATTTTGGTATTGATCGGGGTGACGACCGGAGCGCTTGAGATCGAGCATGGCCTCGAGCTTTGCTTTGAGCAAGGGGGCTGGCTGAACAGCGGGATTGGATTGAGGTTCAAAGATGCTGCCTTGGAGATCGAGGCCGTCGAGAAGGTCTTCGTGTTCGTCATCTGCATCGCTCTCGCCCGATATGCTTTTGGAAGAGGTGGCGGGCTGGTCGGTGGTGCCAGAAGCGCCAAGCGTCGGCTCCTCGTCCCACAGATCTCGGCTGACGTGGCTGAAAGAGGTGTTGGAGCGAGCGCGGGAGAGGGAGGAGCAGAGGCTGAGATTGTTCATGTTGGGAGCGAGCTCAAAGTCGAGCTCGTCAATGGCATCGTCGGGCTCTGAGGAGTGGAAGCCAAGGTCGGAGCGGGCGCGGTCCGAGCTGGAGCACGAGGTGATGGTGGTGTTGCGGGTGCCGTGCTTGCTGTGTGGGCTGTCTGGATCAGTGAGATCGGTGGAGAGACCCATCATGCTGCGATAGCTGGTGCTCGCCGATGTGCTGAGGCTTGCAGTGGAGCAGGTGTTGAGGTCGTCGTGGCTGTTGGCGAAGCGCATGATATCGAGCCGATCTACATCTGCATCATGATGCAAAAGTTGTTGGTCGAGGGCATGCAGATCTGCGCTGGGCAAGGAGGAGGCGGAAGCCTTGCTGGCCTCGAGCATTTGCTTTAGCGCGGAACCAGCGATGTTGGACAGCTTGATGGTGTCCGTCTGCTCGTCCGATGCGTCTTGATCTTCGTCATGATCCCAGTCGGGAAAGTCGTCGTCGACGTGCGCGGTGGTGGGATTGTCATCGTGGTCATCGTGTAGGGAGAGGTGCTCCGTACGCAGAGCGGTGTGATCCAGATCGAAATCGCCCTCGGACCAGTCTTCGACCAGCGAAGACGACATGGCGCCAAAGATGTTGGCAGGCGTGTGCGGAAGACGAGAAGAGCAGTGCCAAGTCGGATCAAGACGAGAAGGAGGAGACTGTGTGCAGTCTCACCAGCCCATGGTTGCGGGAGTGCAGCGTTGTCAGGTGGGCGATGTTGTTGATGGTGACGTTGGACGGCACAGGAGGCGGGATGCAGCCGAAGAAGGTCGAGGGCGAACAAAAGGAGGCTCAAAGTCTGGCGGCGGGGGTGTTGCACTCGCCTCGTCCCCACCGCCTTCTGCAGCGCCCACCGCACGCAGCCTAATGCCTTGGATGCGAGACGTGTGGGACCGCGTTGGAGGCGCTTAGCTGCCGCTCTGCCTCGGCAGGCTCAGGCTGCACACCACAGCTGCATCAGTCAGAAATGCACCCTGACGCGCGTGCTTTGCCTCTTTTTCCAACTTTGTTGCGTGTTGGTTGCGGCCCTCCTTTCGGCAAGGCGGCGGCGCGTCGAGGCGTGTTCCCTCAGCAGCAGCAGCAGCAGCAGCAGCAGCAGCAGCAGCAGAGCGTGCGTTTCGAGCTGCCGAACCCTTCTTGAAAGGCTCCGAGCGAAAGCACACTCAACTCCGTGCGTTCGGAAGTTGCAACCCACACAAAGCCTTCTTGGCGCACCTGCCAGCCGTGGGAAGATTGCACTGCGCCCACCCTGACGCTGCTGCTTGGCTTGGATCTTTGTCGGCTCGATTCCGCCATCGTCGCTCCTTGCTTCTCTGCTGTGATCACATCCCCACCAAGATGGCTTCCAACGGCGCTGCCATCGGAACGAGCCGACCGCCGCTCCAGTCCAAGTTCAGCGAGTCCTACACGGCTCTGCTCCAGGGAAGACAGCCGTGGGCCTTGGACGATGCCTCGGTGGATGACCATCCCTCCTCTTCATCCTCCCAGTCGCGCCCGGCTGTGGCGCGCTCCAAGTCGGCGGGCAAGTCCAACTCGGGGCCTCGCTCGCGCTACTTTGCCGACCTGCTCTGCCTGCCCGTCGAAACGCGCTTGGTCGCCGATCTGCTCGCTGCCATCCCGCCCGAAAAACTCCTCGACGACAGCCCGCACAGCCAAGGCGCCCGCATCGCCGACAACGTTGGCGCCCTCTGGAGGGAGGCCATCCGCGTATGGCGCGAGAGCGACGAGGATGAGGTGCGCAGGAGGAACGCCGTCGACACGCTCGTCGCCCTCTCCTACCCCATCCTCAGCAAGCGCTTCTCCAACTACTCGTTCGATCTCATCACCATCTTCGCAGGCGGAATGGACGAGGCCGACGACGTCTTCACCCTCCTCGTAGACTCGATCCACGACACCCTTCGCGGCGGCGATCTCGCTCGCGTCCGCATCCCTTCCTCCACCCGTGACGACGCTGACGACTCGGATGCACATGCTGCCGAAGCAAGGGCCTGGATCGATGCAGAGGTGCAGCATCGCGCACTCCAGCTCGGCCTCCTTTGGCTCTCGTGCGTCGCCCAAACCTCTCTCGCCGCCTACTTTCTCCGCCGCGACCTCTTTGTCACCGCCTCCGCCTTCACCTCGTCCCCCGGCGGCGCCCGCTACGCCTACGAAGGTGCCGTCTTCCTCGGCCTCTTGGCCACCATCGGTCAAGGCTCAGCAGGAGGCATCTCGCTCAACGTCAGCACCTCCAATCCGTACGCTCGACGCTTCCGCGACTGGGTCGACGAGCAATGCATGGCCAAGATCCTCGTCGCAGCCGCGTCTGCCATGGACCGTGACGTGCAATCCTATCGACAAGTCGTCGACGATTCGCCTCCCTCGTTGGCAGGCAGCATCGCTGGACTCGCCACCATGCGCTGGGTCTCGGGATTCTCCGAACTCCTCGGCCCTGCCGCTCTACCACTGGCCTCCGACCCAAAACGAAAGGCAGCATCAGCAGCCTCGGCAGTCGGCGCAGACTTCTCCCATCTACCTTCGCCCACCTGCGTCATCCTCCTGCCCCTCTTCCTGCTGTCCAGATCAAATCAGGCCTTCACTTCGCTCATTCTGGATACAGCAGATACAGACGTGAGCACCGGCGACACACGCGCAAGAGCCAGTGAGGACTCCTTCTGCCATTTGGCCTCGCTCGCCTCTTACCTCGTCACGCACGCCTCGGTCTCGGCGCGCTCTGCCTCGTACGGTCGTATTGGCTTGCTCTGCCTCCTCGTCTTCCTCTACGATCCGCGCGGATGCCGCAACATGCTCTTCGACTCGCAGCACGCCACTCGCACGCTCGAGCGCATCCGCCTCTGCCGACAGCGCGAGCCCGCCCTGGCGCTGCCCCGAACGAAACGCACCCGCCTCATCACCGCCGTGCTCGACGTGGCCACCTGCTCGCTGCGCTACAATCTCAGCAAACGCATCGATACGGCTTCGTACCTCATCAGCCTCAGACTCGTTCAGCGCGCCGTCGTGCTGTGTTCCGACGAGCGCGTTCAGCTCGAGTACGACTGGCACGATTGCTGGAGTGCCACGCTCGCACTCGCCGCCTTCCTCGCCGCTCGCTACACCGAGCTTCGCTCGAGCCGCGACCTGCCCGAGCTCATCAGGGCGCTCATCGCCACGCTCAATTCGATCCTGCTGCGTTCCGACCATTTCCTGCCATCGACGCACGAGATCAACCACTTTGTCTACGAGCTCGTCCGGTGCTCCCCGACGCTGCGCAAGACCGTCATGCTTCTCGACCCGTCTTCGTCCAAGGATGCCGCAGGCACGCCAGGTCGAGATGCGGATCGACAGGCGGCAGTGGGGCCTACGCCGCCAAAGCTGTACGCGCAGGTGCCCGGGTGGAAGAACATCGAGCGCGTCATCCAGGCGGTCGAGGCGAGCATTGCAGACTGGGTCGAGCAGAAACCGCGAAGTCGGCGAAACCAGACACCGGACATCAACACCATCACAAAACTCATCGCCGCCATCGACCGCGAACAGCTGCTGGCCGGTGCCAACGAGGACGGCTATGCGGCCTCGGGTCCCTTTGAAGGCGCCAATAAGGCGGCTGTGCAGGCAGCTATGCATCACGAGCTCGAATGGCTCGATCGCATCCAGGAACAGTGTTTGCCCGAGTTCGTCCGCCATGCCTGCGCCGATGTCCTGCGCATCCTGCCCATCTACTGACCAACGCCCGCATGGCAGCGTTCAGCGTCAATGCCAATCCTTGGGTCTCCCTCTACACGTATGACAGATCTGCATGCAGCCGAGAAAAGGTGGGAAGTGCCATTCAACGCCCACCTGGGTGGGGACATCTACTGGAACTTTTGAATGACGACGGCATTGAGCAGGCCCGCAGCCTCGAGTGTCTGCGACTCGTCCGTCAGCGTTTTGGGCGGGAACGACGAGCTGAGCACGTAGTTGCGCGTCGACATGCCCGGGTTCGCTCTGCACAACATTCGCCAAAGGATGAAAATGCTATTAGTCAGTCAAACTGCACTCTTGTCAAACGAGTCAAGGCGAGGGAGAAAACTTACGCATTGATGTAGCCTCGAACGTCGGCGACGGTGTGGTGGGTGTTGAAGCGCGCCGTCATTCTCTGTCCGTCGCCGAGCCGGATCTGCAGCTGCGTCGTCGGCTTGTCTGCGTCCACCTTAAAGTCGCCAGCGCTTGCCGAGGTTGATGTCGACGAAGATGCGACGGGCTGCGTTCGCGACTGGCTCGCACCAAACGACGCCGGAGCGGGCGACCCAAGCCGGTTGCCCGAGCCCGCGAAAGGCTTCATGGGTGGCGGCTTGTACTTTTCATCTGTGCGTCGCTGCACGTGCACGTTGACCCGCTGGCCGAAGCGAACGTTGAGCAGGCTCAGCGGTGCGTGACCCGCGTTGATCGCAGCCAGCGTCTCTGCGTGCGCAGGATCGTCGTACCGCATCAGCTCGCCATCCTCGATCGAGAAGCCATCTTCCCAGAACGTCAGGTGGCGGATCACCACTTCACCCTCGTCCTCGTCGTTGTCTTGGGTCTGGTTCGAGAGACCACCAGGCATGGAAGGAGTGGCCGACGACGACGATCCGGCGGCCTCGCCCGAGTCGTTGATGGTTCTGCCGCGTCCGGCGAAGGCGAGCGAGCCGGAGGCAGCGGATTGGCCGGAGCCTCCGGCGGCGAGCTCGTCGGGGTTGCGTCTGGACTCCTCTGCCGCACGGCGCAGGATCTCTTGCACCAGGTCTCCGCCTGGCTGGCCTCTGCGACGACGCGCTTCGGGATTCTCGACGCTGAGCGCACTCTTCTCGCCACCGGCAAAGTAGTTCATCTCGTCGTCGTCGTCGTCATCGCTCTCGTCCTCGCTGTCGTCGTTACCCCTTCGACTGGAAGGAGCATCGTTGGACGATTGAAGGTCACGTAAGGTGGAGATACCACCGCGACCAGCGCCACGACTGCTGCTGCTCGCTGCAGGTTGCGACGGCCGGCTCGTTGCTGCAGTGGACCCAAAGGCGGACGGAGCTGGCTGGTCAGAAAGCGTGCGTGGCCCTGTGTACGTGTCCGCAGCCGAGGAAGGCGCCTGGTCCCCGTCGTCAGCGCCGCCCTGTTCGGATTCGTAGAAGCTGGACATGGCGGTCTGCAGATCCCCTCCTGCCGCCTCGAGGAAGAAGCGAGCGCGGTCGGCCGATGCGCCTGTGATGGCGGCGAATTGCTGAATGCTCTCGTCCATGCTGTGTTGCTTTGAAGCCTCAATTAGTAGATGATGGAATGATTGTGGTGGAAAGGAAGGTGAGAGGCGGCCTTGCCAACCAAGGCGTTGAGCTGCGCACCACGTCACTTTCCGCTGCATCAAGTGGAGGGCAGCGGCCGCGTGTAAAGGAGAGGCAGCGCATGGGCCCCCGCCTCATCCTTCCTGCCCAGCAGACTGCTCCCGCTAACTAACGTGGAAAAGGCAGAGAGCCAGCTGCAGCCGCAAAAAAAGGAGTCGATCACGACGCGTGCGCCTGGCCAACCTGGGCCAAGCGCCGATTTTTCGACTCGGACGAGAAGAGTGGAAATCGCAAACGGAAGATTGGATTTCGACTCGTGCCGGGAGCGACGGCGGATCGACTGCCAGAAACAGCGCTTCGAAGCGTGATGGTGCTCGCATGTCGTCGAATGTGACTTTGGTCGACCACCATCTCGAACCCTGTCTATCACCTTGGTTGCAACTGCGGATCGCATCTCCTTCTTCCGCACCGACGTCGGATAGCACTTCAGCACGCGCTACGACCTCTCGCACCGCTCTCGACACATTCACACGCACACAGCCCACGCTCGCATCGCGCTTCTGTGCCCAGCATGGCCAACAAGACCAACGAGCAGGTCGTCACCGAGACCTACTCGGAACGTTCCGCAATCGCTGATGGAATGACCTCCGGTGCTGCGAGCGCCGGCGCTGGTCTCCTGGTCAGTGCCATCCAGAACAGTGTGCAAACCCACAACAAGGGTGCGCTCGGTGTCTTCACCCGCACAGGTAGCACCATCGCCCTCTTCAGTAAGTTTACTCCCGCATGAAGCCCACAAGCTGCAATGGTGGCTTCCAGCGTTGGCGATGCTGACCAATTGTCTTGTCTGCGTCTTGCTCCGTATCGCGACTCTACTCCTACGCGCAGCTGCGATGGGAGGTATCTTCTCGTACACCGATGCGACCGTCGCCAACTTCCGCCAGAAGGACGATGCCATCAACGGAGCCATTGGTGGTTGCGCCGCCGGTGTGGTTCTCGGCGCTGCCGCTCGCTCGGTCCCCATGATGTTCGGAGGTTGCGCCAGTCTCGCCGCATTGATCGGCACCTTTGACGCGGCGGGCAAGTCGCTTTCCGGTGTCTACGCACGCCCCTCGCCAAATGACTTCACACACTCCGACCACGACGCATCGCATGGCACGCACGAGCTCAGCTGGAAGGAGGCACGCGAGGCCCGCCGTCAAAGCTTCTTCAAGGTATGTACCCTAAAGCTCTCCGACATTTTGATGCCTGAGAGCAACAGTAGCTTTCGTCAGGGCATTTGTTCATTCGATTGGACGCTGACCTTTGCCCTTTGACCGCCTTTGCGTAATTGCACAAACTTCAACAGCAAAAGAAGGAAGACGTCGAGTCGGACGCATAGATCCGTTCCTACTCTCCAGCCTGTACAGATTCTCTCTCGCCATGACATCTGTCGAATGTCCATTGCTCTATACTTTCCCAAAGAATCCGGTCGGCTGATCGCACACGCCTGGCTCACTGATCCGTGCTCGGTCGCGCACAGTCGAACAACACACAGGCAGGGCCGTGTTGGGAGCACGTCGGGCTGCAATTTTGGAAGCTGTGGTCTACGCGGCAGCTGCTTAGGAGAGCGAGGCGCCCACAAAGTTCTCCGAGTAGAGAACGCCCTTTTCGGTTCGCAGCAGACGCGGCTTCTTGTCCGCCTCGGGATCCGCAGCATCCGGGAGCGCACCCACCCAGGCGCACTCCTTGTTCTCGGTGGTCGTGTATCCAGGCTGGATCGTCTCAAAGATCTAGACACGCGTACGAGCAGAAGCGATGCGAGTGAGTCAGTATCGCGCAAAACGAACAAGACACCACCTGGAATCTTGGACAGACGCACCTTCTTCTTGGGGTTGAGCACAGCCTCGGGCTCACGGCCCTCGAAGCCCTCGACCCAGACCTTGTCGCCTGGCTGGCTGCCAGCGGGCGGGTACACGGGCTCCACACCGCCGTCCTTGCCGTCCTTGTGGGTGGCGCAGAGGAGCATGCCGTACGACTTGATGCCACGCATTGCAACGGGCTTGAGGTTGCACACACCAATCACCATGCGGTTCTGCATCTTCTCGATGGGCACAAAGTGGACCAGTCCACTGAGGATGGTTCGCGGGCCATCGGCCTCTCCAAAGTCGACCTTCTCGAGGTAGAGTGCATCGGCGTCCGGGTGCTTCTCGATCGACACAATCTTGCCCACACGCAGGTCGACCTGCGAAGGGATGGGACCCGTGGTGTCAGCAGCACCCGCCGCGGCGCCGCCCTTCTTGCCTCCGCCGCCGCCGGCCTTGGCCTCCTTGGGTGCCTTCTCCTTCTTTTCCTTCTTCTCCTTCTTCGGCTGCTGGTCCTGCTGCTGCGGCTTGGAAGGCTCCTTCTTCTCGCCGTCGGTCGCTGCCACCGACGAAGCCGCCGCCGCCTCCTTGTTGGCCTTCTTGGCCTTCTTCAGGTCCTCGGGCTTGGCACGCTCGATCTTGGGCATGCCCTCGTAGACAGGCTCGAAGGAGGAGAATCCAAGCTGGGCGGCGTTCGCAGCCTTGGCGACCTGGCTCAGGTTGGACAGGTGCGAGACGTAGCGTGCGACCGAAGGGGCGGCGTGCTGCTCGGCGGGCTGCAGCTTGGACACGGCGGGGTAGATGGAAGCAAAGAGGGCAAGATCCGCCACGGTAGGCTCGTTGGATGCGAGGAAGGTGACGTTGCTGAGCTGGGCGTCGAGCGCCTTGAGGCCCTCGGCAGAGACAAACTGCTGCTCGTCCGCCTTGTCGAGCTTCTGCAACCACTCGTTGGTGGCGGCCTTGGCCTTGTCGTCGGCACCGAAGATGTGCGTCGACTTGCCGGTCAGGCCAGCGAGCTTGTCGGCAAGGTCGGTGAGAGGCAGCGCGCTGTCGCCCTGAAGCTGCTGGATTGCGCTCTGCGATGTCGAGGATGATGTCGAGAATGTTTCAGCAATTAAGGATCGGGCAGGCGTCGGTGCAAAGTGTGCGAGGCGAGCAGCGCCAGGTCGGCATAGTGAACGGGAGGCGAGAGCGAGGTGTGTCTGTGAGATCAGTCATTTGAGCAAGCTGGGCGCAAGAAGAGGTGCGAAGCTACAGGCTCGCTTGGAGTCGGCTGCTTGGGGCGAGCTACACTTACAGCATCGTTGGCGTACTGCGCATAGGCAGCCGTGATGAGCTGTCGTGCTCGCTGTCCAGACATGATGACTTGTGATGTAGTTTGCAAGAACGAGATCTTGTTGGAGGGAAGCCAAGCTGCGTGGAATGCGGCGCCTGCGCTCTCGGCGAAAAAGAAGAACCGCACCTTCTCCACGAAGCCGTCAGCGCAGTGCGTGAGCTTTTGACCCGATGGTCAGACCCGATCTCACATCTTCGATCTGAGGCGTTGTTCAGCTCAGAAAGGGGTCAAAGTCAAAAATGGGAGACCCTGGATTGGGCCTTCAGTGGAGAAGTGCGGAAATCAGGTCATGAGCTTGCACACGCTCGTCCTGCGGTTTCACACAGAGCGCGGGTGTGATCATGCGTGCGTGAGTGTCGGGGGCAAGAGACTTCTCCACATCTGGATGGTGCCAAAGGATCGATCCTCTCCGCCTTCATTTCGTCAAGCTCTGCCTTAGCACCCTCGCCCCCGAACGTCTCTCCCGCTGTTGCCAGTCTAGTCGAGCTCGTCGACTGCACGCAAGTCAACATGTCGGCGGCCGACTCTTCAGCCTCTCGTCCCAAGGAGCTCCGTCCGGTCATCCTCATCACTGGTGCGAATGCCGGCGTGGGTTTCGGCATTTGCCAGAGGCTCATCGTACAGCTCTCGTCGCCCAGCCCGAGCGATACGCTGCCTTCACATCCGCAGTGCCGCCCGGACCCGTCCGTGGAGCCGAGCCCCTCGCCCTTTGCGGCGCCAGACGGATGCACCATCGTCCTCGCCTGCCGCAATCCCATCAAGGCTCACAAGGCGCGTCAGCAGCTCAAGCAGCTGCTCGACTGGATCGAGAATCTTCCCGAGCACGAGGATACGCCCACGGGCCCTCCAGAGAGCTGGGCCTTCGCCTTTGACACCACCACCAAGGATGACAAGCTCACAGATCCCGAGACCGAGGACGACATTCGTGACACGCCGCATGAGGACGCCGATCCCGCGCTCATAGCACATGCCCAGGAGAACAACGTAAGACGCAGGAGAAAGCTGCGCAAGGCATTCGCCAACGACGACGAAGCTGATCTCGACGATGACGAGGATCCGGATGGCGCCGACGCTCGTACCGATGATGCCACATCGACAGGCGCTGCAGCCAAAGATGGCTCGCCCAGCTCTCCGGACCTCAACGCCAGCCTCGAGCAGCGCAACAAGCGTGCCAATGCACGCTACCGCCGTCGCTTTTGCCAGGGCACCCGCATCGAGTTTGTCCCGCTCGACCTGGGTAGCATGGGCAGTGCGCTCGAGTGTGCTCGCATGGTGCGCGAGAGGTACACGCACGTCACCCACGTCGTTCTCAATGCCGGCTCGTCCGCATGGACCGGCATGAATTGGTTCTACGCCGTCTGGATGATCATGACGCAGTTCCGCTACGCCGTCACCTGGCCTGCCTACAAGATGCAGCGTGCGGGCGACAAGAGCGACGACGGCTTCGGTTGGGTGTGGCAGTGCAACGTGGGCGCCCACTGGATCCTGGTGCGCGCCTTGCTGCCCTCGCTGCGTGCCACTCCGTACTCGGTGCCTTCGCGCATCATCTGGACCAGCTCCGTCGAGGCCTTCTCCAAGTACTACGACGCCTCGGACTATCAGTGCATCGATGCAGCCAAGTCGCCTCTCCCCTACGAATCGACCAAATACCAGTGCGAGCTCGCCGCACTTGGGCTCGACGATGCGCTGGAGACGCGTCGCATGCGTACGCAGCCAGGCACTCCTATGGAAGAGCGACCCTCGGCGCTCGGCATGTCGCCCTTTGACAGCGCCGCCTCGCCCGCGGACTCGCGCATGCGACGAACTGCGTCGTCGGCGAGTGGCACCGCACCGCATGGCTTCCTCGGCCTGCCGCCACCGTCCCGGGCGCTCCCCGGCCAGCCCGAGCCACGCAGCTTCCTTGCCCATCCGGGCGTGGTGGCTTCGACCATGATGTCGCAGTTCGTCGCTTCGTGGGTGACGGTATTCGTCGTAGCGAGCTTCTACATTGCACGCTGGGTAGGCTCGCCGCATCACCCGATCGATCCGTTCAAAGGAGCCGTCTCGGTCAGCCACGCGTGTCTGGCACCGGACCTGGATCCGAAGAAGCGCTACGGAAGCCGCTCGGATTTCTGGGGCCGCGAGTACGTCGGCGTCGAGACCATCGAGTACTATCGCTCGCAGCTCGGCGGTGCCGGTCCCGGAGTGGGAGCGCGGCTGGCGCTCGCTGGCGTCGATCCCCGCACCGTGCAGGGCGACCCGTCGGATTCGGGACGTGTGCTGCGCATGGCGCGCGAGTATGTCGGCCTCTGCGAGAAGACGGCGCGCCAGGTCTGGCGCAGCGCCCGCAAAGGAGATCTGCCTCCTTGGAGCTCGCTCGCTGGAGACGAGTTTGTTGTTCGCGAACATGCAGCGCAGGCTTCCACCGATGACGAACAAGACTCGCAGCCGATTCTCGATACGCAAGACGCACGACCTCCCGCACAGTCCAAGGACGACGACCCTGTCATCACACTCAAAAAAACCACTGTGCCCAGCAGCGGCTCGTCGGGCGACGAGTGGGAGAAGGTGCAGTAAGCCAGAAAGCTTGCCCACAGCGCTCTGGTATGGTGCATTCGTTCTGCCGTAGCCGATGCGGGAAGAGCGGGCGTTCCCCTCAACGTTAACTGTGCTTGGCCGGAAATTGCTGTTTCGTAGACATGCACTGATCCAATTGTCAGTCTCACTAGGCACGCTGCCATTGTTCCCCACCTCCTCCTGCAAGTTGTCCGTCTTCCGACGTTTTTCGTCGCGAGCCAAGAACTTGTGTCGTGTCTGGGAATAAAGTTTTGAAAGAAACCCAGCAAAGAAGTGAAAAATGAAGCACAAAAAAATCGATGCGAGAAAACAACGCCAAAAATCCTCCAACCCCGAGCCAAAACGAAGAGACTCGGGAAGCCACTTAATTCGCACGGAGTCAAAGTTGATGCAGGACGGAGCATTCCAGGCCTGTCTCTCGGTGTCTGATGTGCTAAAACAAACGAGAGGAAGAACTTTACCCGGGCATGGCCAGGGTGAACGAACTAAATTTACAGTAATAAGCTAGCACCAAACTGCCGGTGGAGCTTGGACCCTGGCGGGAAGATTCGCGTGCAAGATCACCCGGGATTCATTCATGCGGCCCTTGGCGTGCGAATGCGAAATCCGCGTTTGAGTCCAGTTCTCGGCTGGATTTCCGAGCGGCCCCCAGTACATCAGCAAGCGGCTCATTCGTAGACATGCAAGGGCAGCGTCGAGTCGATTACAATGCCGGAGAGATGAAAATAACAGGGACATTGGGAATCTGCGCCCAACGATGAAGGCGATCTGCCAGATCACACTGGTCTCCGCCGAAAAGATTCAAGAATCCGACGCCGACAAGGTCTAGCATGCACGCCAGCAGCAGACACACAGTGCCGTAAACACAGAAGACGACGTTCTTCTGCGGTCTCTCGCTTCGGTCGAGCTGCTTTGGGAGCACTTCGTCGGGGAGCGTCACAAAGAATTTCACATTGAAGTCTCTCTCGGTTGTGCAAGCCAAGATGCGATAGATGAGGCCAACTGCGACCTGCGCCCTGGTGGACGGCACGTCCCTGAACGCAGCGTGGGCCCGTGCCTTTAGATCGAGCGGGCGGTCTTCCGAGTCGGCCAGCGATGTTGCTACAAGTCCCAGATGAATCACCTCGTACTGTCGCATGTGGTCGGACTTGATGAGGAGCTCCGCAGCTTGCTCCAGCTCCTCTCCAGAGCGCACTGCTGAAAGATGAAAGTCGCGTCGGCTCCTGGCAGAGGCGCCGGGCGAGCATCGCCTTCCTCGAGCTGTAGGTTCTGGTTGATTCCGATCATTCCGAAATCATCGAGAGCAACGAGAACCCACGACTGGAAGAAGGGGAAACTCGGCCGGAGGATCACGCCAAGTCTTGAGGAGCGGGTACGCCTAAAAGATCGCCTTGACGTCGGCAACCCAGCCAGGGCGCAAAAATTTGAAGTCCCGAGGAATGGTCTTGCGTCCAGTCAGTCGGATCTGGCGCACAAGCAGGGCGTGGAAGGCGACGTTGAAGACCCTGAGCACCTGCTCCACGTCGTCCTTCTCGAAGCCAAGCCGAGCGATGGTCTCGGCGGCAGTGCAGTTGCTCGACGAACTTCCGTCCTTGAGCGTGAGGCCGCGATAGAAAATATCGTCGACCACCCGCTCGACGTAGCCGTACGGCCATTTTTGGCGCAGGAAAGCCCAGTTGGGCTGACCTGGCTCGGCAGTATCCTTGAACGTATCGATCTGCTGCAGACCACTGCAAAAGAGAACCAAAAAGCAAGAGGAATGTCAGCGTCGGCTCGGAACACACCACACATCCAAACATGTCTTCGAGTGTCTATGGACGCCGAGGCGCCTTGTGCGCGAAAAGACTGACCACTGCACTTACATCGTGATGAGCTGCTTGGCCTTCTTGACGTCCTGAGCACTTCCGCTGGACAAGCGCGCGCTGTCGGATCCGCGTTGGCCTCATGCGCCAGCAATGTTGATGCTGATGCCGGGACGCGGGCTTGCACTCGACACCATTTCGTGAAAGGTCCTTGCTGTGGTCGGTGTAGGAGCAATAGGCCGAACGTGAGCCTTCGATCGTGCAGGTGAGGCCAGCGTGGCAGATGCCGCTCCGCCGTCACGACGGGATCGGCGCGTGTCGCTGGCCGTCGAAGCTGTAGCACCCTGCCTGGCCGAGCCGAAAGGCTGCGCCTTGTGCTTGTGCTTGTTTTTGCCCCGCTTCTTAGGGCTCGCCTGGCTGCCGGTGCCTTGCTCTTGCGGGGGCATGGCGGTCCGAGGCCTTTTCTTGGGTGTGACGAGCTGCGCCTCAGAGGCGGCGCTGGGCCGGTCGGCAGCAGCGACTGGAGCGTCGGTCATCACGACGTCGGCAATCGCCACTTCGGGTGTCGAGTCGCGGCCAGGAGCTTTGGCATCGTTGGTTTCGGGTGGCTGCATCACAACGTCGGCCAAGTCGGCAGCTGAAGTACCCGAGGGTCCTTCGCGGTGCGCAGACTCTTTAGCCCTGCAAGACGATGCTCACTCGGACTTGGACTTGCCCTTGTCCTTGACCTTGACCTTGACCTTGTCCGACGACTTCGATTTGGGCTTGTCTGGCGGCTTGTCCTTGAAGTGCTCGTGCGGCTCTCGTTTTCCTCGGGTGCGAGGCATGGTGAGCGTAGAGTCGCAAAGAGAGGAGGTGGAGGTAAAGGATGCGAAGAGAAGAGAGATTGAGCGGTATGTACAGCGGAAAGGAAGGGAAAATTGTGAATTGAGGAAGTAAAAGAAGCGATGAAGGGGTTGAAGAGCGGATGATATGGAAGTGAAGAGACGGAGGGGAGGGCTGAGCAGCGAAGACGGCTGGCTTTAATAGACGAGGCAGGCGTCCCTGGCCCCGAGCTGCTCAGCACAGAGATGGACGGCAGGGAAAGCAATGGCAACATCGCAGCACGAGTGAACAGCCGGTCCCACCATTCCACCCAGCAGGCGAGAAGACGGCGAACGAGCACGAGGCTTGCGGTGCTTCCATCTATCCGCGGTCCCAAAAGATCCAAGTCATCTGCAGATAGCACGGCGCCTGGCGCTCCTCAGCGATTCTCTTGCCGGTCGAGAAGGCGTGGCAAGTCTGCTGAGCGCAGAGTGTACTCACGGTCGAAGAGATCGCAATCGCCACAGCCTCGTCTCCGTTGATAGCCAATGAGAAGCTTGATGCCGAAGAGGTGCAGCGCGCATAGATACTTTGAGCTTGTTACCCGTGTGAACGGCTCCGCTTCGGCATGGATGGGCTCGGATTTGGCACATGATGGACGTGACGACCGTTCTTCGGCTTGAAAAGGGGCACCTGTCACACCAGATGCAAATGAGGTACGGCGATGAGCTTCGTATCGGCGCGGAGGCGTCTTGGAATGGAGGAAGCCGATGAGAAGAGGTTCTCGAGGCCGTGGACGCCCATTTCGTTGGGCCAACTTTTCAAGTCACATTGCGGTCCTACCAACCCAAGATTGGTGACGCGCGCTGAGCACCTCGGGGCGAGACTGGATCATCCGCTGTCGAGTGATCAAGCTGGAGTGATCAAGCTAGAGCACCGCTGCACATATGGCGACGATAAACCCGACAGGTCCAAGCTTGTGAGTTCGTTCCTTTGCATACGAACAAAGATATGCCCGCGAGTCGCAAGCTGCAATGGTGTTGACACGCGTCGCGCAACTCTACCAAACCAATATCAAAAAAGACGAGACCCGCCAGCAGATTGATCCGTGTGCTCACTCGCCAGCGTTTTCTGGCCGCTTTGCATTGGGAGAGACGAGCTCTCGTACCGACTCACATTCATTCGCAGCCTATTGCCAACGATCCGACTGAGCCTTTTGAGCCGAAGTTAGGCGGCAATCCAAACTTGGCATCCGTGCATTCTCGAAAGAGCTGGGAGCAAGGTTCAAGACTTTGCCACGGATTTCGCTGATTCTCGCAGAGCGATTCGAAGTTCATTAGCTCGATGCGAAATCGACGCTAGTTATCGTTAGAACTCTTCAGGATTGACAGCCAATGAGCGCCAATACCCGCCCAACGCAGCGGAAGCCACCCGCCAAGCAAATCCTGTTAGCGTGTTCCTGTTCTGTAAGTTAGCCTGACCTAGAGCACACGCCCTGGCGCTTCGCGAGCTCGTGTCAAGATCAAGCGCAGCCACAAGGCCAAGTCGCCTACGCAAACCCAATTCGACATTTCCTTAGGAAATCAAGGGGTGCAAACAAAAAAACAGACGAGAAAAGACACAAAAAAATAGAAAAAGGGTTTACGCCCGAAATTACCGTTCGACGGACGCTCGCTTGGCTGCTGCAGCGCCCACTTGCAGTGCAGCGTAACTGCGCACTGTCGCAGGAAGCAGCCGATTCGATGTCCCTCTGCTTTTGTGCCGCGGCTTGCGTGCTGCGCAGTCGTCCGGCACCCGGCTCGAGCAAATAGCCATATGGCACCGCAACTCATGCGGCCCTCTGACACTCCGCTCCAGTCTAGACCCGCCGCTCACGACCAACCAGACTTGGAGCGTGCTAGACTCGCGGATCAGCGGTTGAAGTCGAAGCTCCATCCGCCCGGCGGCGAGCAGGGGAGCGGGAGAGCAGCATTGCATTTCGGGCTGCGGCTGTAGCCAGCCTTGCTGCTGCGAGTGACCTGGCCCACCAAAAAAAGCACAGCTGGTCGAGAGCCGTAACTTAGCCCAATCGCGTTCGGCGCTCTGGGATGATGAGCTTCGACGGCTCGGCTCGGCTCTTGGTCCCTCCAGTGGCTCGGATGCTTTTGGCCCTGGCTCGCGCTTCGCCTCTCCCGCGCGCTCCTGCCTGCCGCGCCCAAGCACAGTTTCGACGCTCACCCGCTCGCTGGCTCGGCTCATGGCAGCTGCATCCTCAGTCCCCGCCTGGCTCGAGTGCAGAATGCAACCCGCCCCACGCCGCCTCACCTTGCATTGGGCTATCTGATCCCAGACCTCTTCGGGCTTTAGTAGCAGCTCCAGCCTGTGCCGCCGCCAGGACATCGCCAATCACCAGCGACCGTGTGCAAACAGAGGAAAGCCCTTTTGCTTGGTGTGGCATCCATCCGACTTTGGACAAGATCTCAGCAGCCCCACCACGCGCCGCCTCGACTTCTATGCACCAAACCTTTGGATGCACCCTAACCCCGGTTTCCGTGCTCACTGGCATCCCGCCTTGTCTCCAATATTCGACTCTGCTGGTCAGCTTTGACTTGGAACGGCCTCCGTTCCGCTCACTCCAAGCCCGCCCACTTCCGCTCGACCGCCTGCCGCTGCCATTGTCCTGCTCCCTTCCACCCATACAGCCGCCCCTCTCAGCATCCTCACCTACCCAGACTTTTCTGCCGCCTTGCCCCGAATCCCTAGTCCCTCGAGCCTTTACAGCTTCCGTCTCCCCCACGTCCGTTCTTCGCATCTCGTTTCATTCGCCTAGCTCGCCCGGATCCACTACGCCACCTGCACCCGCTTCTTGACACTGCTCCCGCTATTGTCACTGGCGTGTTCTTGGCCACACTTGATTTCAGCACCTCTGCGCATCCAGAACGCCACCTCTCAGAACGGTGCATCCGCATCCTCACCTCAGTTCTTTCCATCTCGACTCTGTCGTGGTTCATCTGCGGCTCTCAACATTGACACACATCGCACACAGCGCGGCCCGGATCAGCTTGGCTCCACTCATCCCGGCTTGCAAAACCAGCAGACTCAGAGCACACTTCGCCTCCACAACCTTTGAGAGCGCTGCTGGTGCTCCGTCGATTCTTTCTGCAGCATGATGCAGCAGCCTGCCACCAACATGGCGGCTCCACTCTCTTTGGATCGCCGGCCAGCTTCGGCGTTCCCGCAAGATTTTGTTGGAGGCGCCGGCAGCGATCCTCGCTACCTGGCTGCTGGCCAACCTTTCGCCTCGGAATCTCATCTACACAATCCTCACCAGCAACAAATGTATTCGCATCCGGCTCCAGACTTTGCCGGCGGCTACAACCATACCGCGACCAGGGCGCCATACGACCAGCAGCTTTCTTTCGATGCCACAGCCCCCTCGCACGTACCGGCGTGGTTCTATCAGTCGAATCAGGATCGCTCATCGCACAACGTTCCTGCTGCCGCCCTCCCCTTCTCGCTCGACTCGTATCCGCCACAGACCAACGGTGCATCGGCAGCCACCAACAGCCTCTCGGCACCTCCGGTCTCGTCCCTATCTGCGAGCGCACCACCCGAACGAGGTGCTTCTGCAGCCCCAGCAACTGCCGGTCTTCATCCCGTTGGTCCCTCCGAAGCCGCACCGTTCGCCGTCAGCACGGCTGGCAATGTTTCGTCGATCTCGCTCCCATCGGCTCTTCCGCCACCAGCCGTGAGCGAGAGGCGCTCTAGCGATGACTCAGTGCACAACATGGTCAACACTGGCTTGCCTATGATCGACGCCCACCCTCCAGCTGGTGCCGTGCCGATGTCCATCGCCGCCCGGGCGGGTTCCGAGGCTGCCGGCTTCAACGGGTCTCTCTCGCCCACTTCGTCCGCTCGCATGTCGGGCAGTCCTGAGGCCCTCGCTTCATCCAGCGGATATCCTCACTACGTCTCAGCTTCAACAGGTCCGCCCACAGGCATGGTGATTGGCGCGCCCATGTCCAGCTCCGTCCTCGAATCGATCGACTCCTGGCTGGCTCCCGCACCCCCTGCTTCGATGAACAGCAACACCACTGCTGGTGGCGACGCTTCGGCTGCGGCCAACTCCACGTCTTCCCACGGCACAACACGAAACATTTCGCCAGCAGGTGGCTCAGCTGCAAGCAGCGTGCCGTCTTCCACACGAGTGTCTACTGGTGCTGTCTTCCATCCTGGCTCGGCCTCCAACGACGCCTCGGCATCCTCCTCGGCCGCTTTCAAGACGAGTGTCGAGAGGCGCGAGCGCAACAAGGCGTCGCAACGCGAGTCACGAAAGCGAAAGCAGGATCGCATGGAGACGCTGGAGAGCGAGAATGCGGCGCTGCGCAAGGCGCTCGCCGACATGAAAAAGTTCAGCCACGCCCTTTCGAACGGCGCGGGCATTCGTGGCGCCGACGGCGCCGAGGTGGCTCCCATCCAGCTCACCAAGTTCACGGGCGCATTCCATCTCGATCTCATCGAGTCGCATCTGGAAGACGAAAGCGCCGAGGCCGAGTGGAAGGGTATGATCGGCCATCGCTTCCCTGCTCAGACCTCGTCGGCGCAAGACTGGGATGGCCCCACCTTCGGTGCCGCATCTTCAGCGTCGGACTCGGACGAGGAGCACAGCCGAGAAGACGCAGGAGGTCCAGCCAACGCGGCAACACAAGCTGACTCGACTCAGGCCTCTGGGTCGACCAAATTCGAGGGACCATCCTCGGTGGCGACCGAAAAGGCCAAGAGCTCGCTCGCACCGTCGCAGCCAGACTCGCAAGCGGGCAAGAAGGCGACCTGGGAGATCTCGCTCAATCAGAAACGCCAGAAAGCCGCGCAGAGCTTCCCCTCGATGGTCGCAGTGCCCGAGTTGGTGCTATACAAGGTGTGTCGTCTCTACTTTAGCACGCTTCTGCCTTTTACCACGAAGCTCAAGTCGGGCATCATCAACCTGCGCGCAGCGCGCGAGGCTCCCGGCTTCATTGGCGGAATGGACGACCTGCCACGTTTCCCCGGAGATCCATCGTTTGTCGGCGAAGAGTTCTACCTGCCACGAAACCTGATGCCGACCGAGATGCAGATGCGCATCGGCTTCCACCCGGTCGAGATCGCAGTGCTGCCGTATCCGGCGATGCGCGACCGCGTCCTGACGATCCTCAGCGCGTTCCATGCGATCGAGGAGCTGGCTCAAGCAGAGGAGGACGCCGCTCGATTCACGGACGAGTCGAGCAGCGACAAGTCGCTGGGCAATAGCGGCGGTGCCCGAGCTCCAAGCGCCGAGGAGACCGAGCTCAACGACGAGGACATTCGCAAGCGCACCGCCTTGGTTGCAGACATGTCGGCGTGGAAGCCCAAGGAGGCGTCCGGCGCCGTGGTGATCCCGGACAAGGGCCGAATCTACTCGTACGGATTCCTGGAGAAGCCCAAGGGCTCGCACCGTCTGCGCAAGCCAGCGCAGCGCTGGCTGGACGAGTTTTTCTACGCGATCGTGCAAACGCTGCGCGTCTGGTCGCCCGCCGGCGATGTGTTTGACGGCGAGTGCTTCGAGTTCAAGGAGAGCTTCTTCCGCAAGTACCCTTACATGGTCGACGGCGAGATCTTGCGTGCCACAAACCGCTGGAGGAGGGCACGAGGCGAGGATCCCATCCGCCTATGATCGCCCTGCCCCTGCGCATTCTCGCTCCTGCTCGCTGCTCACAGTCGGTCTCGCCTGCCCATCCGCTCGTCCGCAATTGCCCGCACTCGTCTTTGTCCTACAGTTACTGCTCGCATCGCTTCATTTGCCTCTTTCCCTTTTCCGCATTTTTTTTTTGTCTCTCGCATGTTGTTCCGCTTCTTCAGCTTGGTCGACACATGGACGCCACCGTCCTCTCGATCCCCGCCATCAGACTTTGTATCACTCGTATCTGTCGTTTTCCTTCTTTCCGATCCTCCTCTGTAGACCAAACAGTCACGCTCCGGTTGCTTAGCCCTGTCCTTCGCCCTCTGTTCTGTCGCGATAATCCGAGCACCTTGACACGAAGCCCAGTATGTTTGTCGAGCGATTCTCAGGTCGACGATCGACTCAATGCGGCCCAAGGAGAGCTTCAACGTGGGTTGTGCCAGCCCAATGCAGCCACATGTCGGAGGAGCTCCAGCTGTGTAGGAGTAGCGACAGCTCGAGGTCGGCCTGCGCCGACGCCTAGCGGTGCGATTTTGGGCGAATTCGCCCGCAAAGCCAACTAACTGGCTGCAGGATCAAGCCAACAGGCGACGCGCCGGAGACCAACACTTTGAGCTTTGAAGCGAACGTGGATTTTTGAAGCGAATTTCCGAGGCCGAATCTCAGGGGCGCAGTGCCGCATCCAGCAGCAGGCAGCGCTGTCGATCAACACCTCCTCGACAGGTGCAAGAAATCCGCCTCCTGAAATTCGGAGCCTGCGTGCTGGGCTGCACAGCGACGTCGTTCCAGCACCTGAGCGGTCAAGCGCGCGCGTGTGTGCTGCTGCCACTCGTCACATTCTTCCGACGAGAGGCACATGTGCTGGCTCGACTTGCAGCGGCCAAAGCGTCTTGGGTGTCAACTCCACCTGTCGAACTGCTGGCATCGATCTTGCGTCGCTAACCAAACCGTGCGCCTTGACACTTCCTCTTCTTCCGCGCCACAACATCTGCGTTCATCGCTTCGACCACACACGAGAGGTCATAGACACCATGTCGATCTCATCAGTAGACGTTTCATCCCTCAAGCAGAGATACGAGAAGGCGGGTCAGTCCCACCTCTTCGCCTTCTGGGACAAACTCAACGCCGACGAGCAGGCACAGCTCGCGCAGCAGCTCGACGAGCTCGACGTCGAACGTGTCAACCAGGTCTTCCAAACCGCCATCAAGGCTGACGAGGAGGCTCGCGCTGGCAAGTCGCACGATGTGCAGCCCCCACCGCCGTCGTCGGTGGTCAACACAATCCAGGGCGAGGCTGATCCCGCCACGGTCGAGCACTTCCGCACCGTCGGCCTCGATGCCATCGCTCGCGGCCAGGTCGGCGTGCTCTTGATGGCCGGAGGCCAGGGTACCCGTCTCGGCTCCACGGCTCCCAAGGGCTGCTACGACATCGGCCTTCCTT
The DNA here is from genome assembly GCF_000747765.1 of Moesziomyces antarcticus. NCBI lineage: Eukaryota > Fungi > Basidiomycota > Ustilaginomycetes > Ustilaginales > Ustilaginaceae > Moesziomyces > Moesziomyces antarcticus. Next base: position 445,104 of record NW_014639000.1, read on the forward strand.
CCCACAAGAGCCTTTTCCAGATCCAGGCCGAGCGCATCCTCAGGCTGCAGCACCTTGCCGCTCAGCATGCCCGCGGCTCTCCTTCCGGCTCTTCAGACGGCTCCAGCGCTTCGGTCGTGATTCCATGGTATATCATGACCTCGGGCCCCACCCGCCGCGACACCGAGGCCTTCTTCGCAGAGCACAACTACTTTGGTCTGCAGAAGGAGGACATCATCTTCTTCGAGCAGGGCACGCTGCCCTGCCTCTCGCTCGAGGGCAAGATCCTGCTCGACAGCACCAGCAGAGTGGCTACAGCCCCAGACGGCAACGGCGGCCTCTACCGCGCGCTCCGTACGCCGTACAACAAGGGCCAGCCTCATACCGTCATCTCGGACCTCGGAAAGCGCGGCATCAAGTACCTCCACGCCTACGGTGTCGACAACTGCCTCGTCAAGGTCGGCGACCCCATCTTCCTCGGCGTCTGCCTCGAGCAGGGCGTCCAGGCCGGCGTAAAGGTGGTCAAGAAGGAGAACCCCAAGGAGTCGGTCGGCGTCGTGGCGCTGCGCGACGGCAAGTTTGGCGTCGTCGAATACTCGGAGATCCCCGAAAGCTTGAGCGAGGCACGCGATGCCAACGGCGAGCTCTCGTTCCGTGCGGCCAACATCGTCAACCACTTTTACACCACCAAGTTCCTCGCCGACGACGTGCCGGCGTTCGAGCCCGAGATGGCCTTCCACATCGCACGCAAGAAGATCCCCACCGTCGATCTCGCCACGGGCAGCCCCGTCAAGCCCTCGACGCCCAACGGCATGAAGCTCGAGCTGTTTGTCTTTGACGTCTTCCCCTTCTGCGGCGACAAGCTCGCCGTGCACGAGGTGGCCAGGCCGGAGGAGTTCAGCCCGCTCAAGAACGCAAAGGGCACCGGTGTGGATGATCAGGACACCTCGCGGCGCGATCTGCTCGCTCAGCAGAGCAGGTGGCTCGCCGCTGCTGGCGCCACGGTCTCCGATGGCACCGAGGTCGAGCTCAGCCCGCTCCTCACATATACCGGCGAGGGCCTCGAGAGCTTTGCCGGCAAGACCCTCTCACAGTCGGGCAACATCGAGCCCTAGCTTTGCTTCCAATGAGCGCAAACCGACGAATCGTATTTCATTCGCATGTGCATGCAGTGGCTGAGGATTCGACAGGAGTGTGCGGCACGAGCGGTCTGCTGAGACACGAGCCACTCTACTGAGCCTGAATACACAACGTCTTGACTCGTTCCTGGCTCAGATGCCTGCGACTTCAGCCCGGACTCAATGGCACTGCAGACTCAGTCGCGACACACGCCGATCGCACGCAGAGAAGAATGGAAAGGGTCCCAAAACGTGCCGATAAGCCCGGCCTTTTTTGTGTTGCGATTTTTTGGGGGGGATGATGTGGGGGTGTGGTGCGAATTGTATACAAAGGCCGACCGAGGCAAGACGGTCGACCAAATGAAAGGGATGATGATCGAGTCGTGACGAACAGGTGAGCTTAGGGCGATGAGAATGGAGCCGATCTTGTCCTTCTCTTGTGGGGCGAGATACAACAAAGGACCGGGGTGTGAGAAGAATGTCATGATGCGACATGAAAAGATGCGTGAATGCAACAAGATTTCAAGAAGGACAGGAGACGCAGCTCCATCCTAGTCCACCACCCGCAAAACCTGCACGCATCGATCCGACAAAGGGGGATGCGAGAAGAAAGAGAACGAAGCGAGCCATGCCAATGCGGCGAAGACGCCACTCGAGCTATCGAAAAGCTGAATGTGCACCATCCGCTTAGTTGGCGTGGAGGAGCTCGAGGAACTCCTTGGCAACGGGCTGCTTGGCCTCCTTCTTAAGGCCCGACTTCTTCTGGGCCTGGGCGCGGATCTCGGAGCGGATGGCGGCCTGGGCGTAAGGGTTGAGGCGGAAGAGAACAGCGCGGTTCTTGAGGGGGTTCTTGCGCTGGGTGAAGGGGCGGGTGGTCTTGGCGGGGCCCTTGGCGCGGACGACCGACTGGATCTCGTCCGAGTTGATGATGCGGGTCACGTCAGTGTTGGCGATCTTGGCCTTGGGCATGGTGAAGCCAGACTTGGCAGCGAAGACCTCGTCAAGGCGGCCGAAGGCGGACTGGGTGAAGATGACGAAGCGGCCAAGGTGTCCACCGGGGGCGAGCTGGAGGAGGTTGAGGCGCTCGACCGAGCACAGCTCAACACCGGGAACGTTGCGGAAAGCCTTGACGATACCGGCGTCCTTGTTGTAGATGACAAGGGGACCGCGGCGCTGGGTGTGGCGGCGGTTGCGGAGCTTGCCAACACCGGCGCGGATCTTGCGCGAGTTGGAGACCTTGACGACGTCGTTGTAGGCGTTGACGGCCTTGAGGAGAGCGACAGCCTCCTTGGTCTTGGTCAGGCCCTCGGCGGCGTCGGCGACAACGAGGGGAATCTCCTCGAGCTCCTCAACGCGGTGACCGCGGGCGAGGACGAGCGAAGGGACGGCGGTGGCAGCCAGAGCCGAAGCGGTAGCGTAACGCTTCTGGTTCTGGTTGGTCTTGATGAACCAACGGCGCCACAGCTTGGTGGGGGCGAACATGTGACCGCCGCGGACCATGTTACCGAAGGCGGCCTGGCCGGAGCGGTGGGTACCGCCACCGCCGACACGGGGAATACGGGCGACAGCACGACCGGTACCCCACGACTCGGCAGAGGTCTGGTGACCAGCCTTGGTCGAGACGGCGTAAGGCTGACGCTTGTTCTTGGCCACGTTGGTGTGGACGAGCTGAACAACGTCAGGTCGGATGGGGGCAGTGAAGACTGCGGGGAGGGGGAGCGAGCCCGAGGCCGCGCCATCGAGGCCCCTCACGTTGACGGCTGTGGTGAGAATAAGTGAACACGAATGCGGACAAGGTCAATGACTGGTCCTGTAAAACTTTGGCTTGCGGGGCCCATCACAGCGATAGCACCAGATCGAACTGTTGTGGCGGAAAACCTGAACGGCGATAGTCTGGCGCTCTTGGCTAATCGAAGTCGAAGTGTATGGACGTATGCTTTGTTTGCCAATGCTGCCGCCTTTTGGCGGTTCGATCGCCCTGGCTACTTGTTCGTCTGTGACGCAACGGCATTCTGCAGCCGCCGTGTCCGGCGTGTGACGGGTCTGAGCCTGCATGCTCCCATCGCTGACGCAGATCCGCCTCATATGAGCGCAACTAGAATGATGAAGCGATTCGACCGTGCTGAGAATGGTCGGAAACGTGCGAGATCGACTCTATGTATGCAGACGTTGATACGACGTATCGGTTGGCCGTCCAGTGTCGCCGACGGATGTTGTGCTGAGAGCGAGGCTGCAAGAAATGCCGAAGGTGCTTTGTTACGGGATGCTGTGGCTGACGATGAGAGCCGATGATGCTGGATGCTGTGGTCGGATTGCGATGCTGATGCTATGCTGATGCTGCTGATGGGCTGTACGAGATACCTACTGGGTCTAGCAGCCATTTTCGATATCTTGAAGGAGATGGTTGGTGGATGATTCCAAGGAGGATGGTGACGGCGGGCTCTGAGTAGCCAACGCGCTTTGCTTGTTTCGCACTCTGGGCGCTGGGCTGCGTTGTGGCTGTTGGCTTCTCGGCGCTCGTCAGTTGGGCTGCGTGCTGCTGCCCTCTGCTGCCGCTTTCTGAATTGAAGCCCCACGGCTGCTCGCCTGCGAATGCCATCCTTCTCGCCTTCTGGGCGCAAGCAGGCTGAGCGGCCTGTACTGTCAGAGCTGAGGTCTGCAGAGACTTGTGCGATGCCGACTTTTTGGGATTCTCCATTGGGCCCACAGACAAGTGCACGTGATGTAACCACAACCTCGGCCGAGCATTTTCGAATTTGATGCCTTACGCGTAGGCGTGTCGGAACCGCCTGCCAACTCGAATCCGCGCCTGCCTGCAGCCAGCAGTGCGCTGAAGAGCGTCGCGAAGCAGCGATGGCCTAATTCGCCCAGTCGAGGCGCCCCTCTGGAATTCGAGAAGGTGCCGACCTGGCGCACTGGACGGCGTCCCATCAGTCAGAGGACTCAGCCCTGGCCGAAGTGTCGACTTGGGCTTGGAGATTCGAGGCTGAAGGCTGGCAGCGCGCGTCCGCTGCATCCTCGGCGCGCTCGTCATCGCTTCCCTTTGCTCCCTCCATCTCTCGTATCTTCAAGACATCACTTCTATACCACCGACAAAATGACCTTCGCTACTCTGTGGTACAGCCACCCCCGAAAGTTCGGCAAGGGCTCGCGCCAGTGGTAAGTGCATCCCCGACCAACAAAGGCACCGACACATACGCGGCCGACGGGCACAGCTACGAGCACATCGACAGCACCAAACGCATGAATCACCACCGTATATCGACCCGCAGTATCGACGAAGCATCGACGCAGCTTCCTCCGCCGCCGCCGCCACTACGTCCACGACCAAGCATGATATCGGTGCAGCGCCAGAGATCCCAGAACACCTCGACCAAGCAGCAGTTCATCTCTTCTGCTTATGCAGATGGCATATCTGTCGGAGAAAATGGAAACGGAGATAGTCGGCAGGAGGACATTGGAAGGTCCTGCACAGCTGTTCAAAGATGGAAGATGGGAGAACAGAGCATTGGGTGAACCAGATCTCGCGTCGATGCTACGTCATCCTCAAGGGATCGCAGTGCACGTATCGGATGGATCAGCGTGGATGGCAGTGTTGACAGGGACAATCGAGGACCACAGCGACTATGGTCCACAAGTTTGGGTTTCTTGACGCAGACTTGCTCGACGCGCTATCCCGGCAGTAAGACGATAGACTGCGGACAGCGACATCTCTGCAGCAAAGATCATGTTATTCCAGCAGCCGTTCGTTCACCGACAACGTTCGTTCCTCGACAAAGTCGTGGCGCATCTGCCATCGGGCTCGTCTTACAACGTTGTTCCGGGTTGGGCGACCTCGTGTCCCTCCGCATTCTTATTGGTCACACGCCATCCTTCGCTTCCAATGTGCAACGCCTCGACACTGCTCTCGATGCTGCTCCATGCTCAACCCGTCGGCGCCTTGTTCTGTCGATATGTTCGATCGCTTAAACGTCTCGTACTGACCACATCGGATCTCGCTCGATTCTCCACAATAGCCGTGTCTGCGCCAACCAGGGTGGTATCATCCGAAAGTACGGCCTCGACATCTGCCGTCAGTGCTTCCGCGAGCGCGCCGACCAGATCGGTTTCCACAAGTACCGTTAAAGCACTTTCCGGTCTCTCGTCCAGCAACCCATCGTCATCCGCCCTATCCCCCGTCTTTCTCGCATCCAAAAGCCTCGGCCAGGGACGTTCGTCTAGACTTCACCTTCACCATGTCCGACTCGCTCCACATGGGTCTTGCAGCCCGATCATAGCCTCACGCTCGGTCGCGGCTGCCTGGTCGATACCGTACGCGGCAGGAGGCAATGCTACCGACGCTTGTCACTAGCTCCTGTCAAATACGTTTTCATCCGCTATGACAGCAAACAAAACTATTCTTTGGTCCCAGACTCGGCAGCTGTGTTTGTGTGATCATGCTGAGACGCTGCATGCTTCCTTGATTGACGATCAATCGAGTTCGACGCTTCGTGTTGAAGCTGGCCAGTTTGATCGTTCCTTGGCCGTCTTCACTTGACTGTCCACATAGATGCATGGCTGGACATGTGGCACTCCCACAGGCCTGGTCGACAAGGATCCTGCTAGCATGCGAGCATTCATCGGCTCAAGCCCGAGACTATGTTCGTGCGGCGTCAGGAGGATCGCAATCGTCCAAGGTCCAAGTTGGGCCAGACCCGATTTGTATCGGGCATTCCCGCGCGAGAAGGCGTAGCGGTCATTTGCGGAATTGAGCAGGGTCCGCCTGCAATGTGCAAGAAGACGCGCAAAGCCGATGTTTGAATTGGCCGCCTCGTGATTGGGCCGGCTCCACCACCCTCGAGCCCTGGAAAGCTTTGATACCACACTCCGCTTGCTGCCCTCGACAGGTTGTGATGCCAGTTTCATATAGATACGAGCTCCACGTGATGGATCAATACGCCATGCTTGTGCGCTATCGTGATGGAAGAACGGTGTTGCTCACCATCACGGACAGTTGGGGTTGCTTGCGAAGGACGGAGACAGCCGCAATAGCGACGGACGGAAGGAGCTCAGATTGATGAGCGCGCCCGATCTCGGTGTGCCTTTCACGGAATCCACGCCCTCGTCCAGCTCGGCTGTTTCGTGTTCCACTTTTCTTGTCTTTGGGCGATGTCATGCCAGCCCTTGTATTCTGTGCTTCATGCTTGGCAGCTTGACATTGGCAGCCAAATAGTTGTGACCATCTCGATGCTTTCGAGATGATGGCATCGACGTCTGCTGTACAGGGGTAGGACGAATAGGTGGCCGGCGTCGGTCCAACCGGCCCAGAGACCAAGGGTCGAGGCTGGGTAGTTGCAGGCTGCAGTGCGGCCAGCCGAATCGAATTTACAAGGAATTACAGCCTCAGCCCTGGCTCGAGACGCGGCACTTGCAGGCTTTTGAATTCGGTGCCGCTGGGTGAAGCTCTCGCCAAAACGCGCGTGTTGATTGGACCGTGCTCTCACGCCGCGACTTGGCGATGGCGCTCGGCCTGCAAGTGCCGTTGGTGGCCGGTGACCCGTCCCAGCAGCTGCGCAGCCTGTTCGAGGCTCGTGAATCACGCTTCAGCCGAAACTGCTGGTGCATCTCTTCGGTTGAAAATCAGAAAGCGTGGCTGGCTGGCGTCCCCCGCCCTGCCCGATCCCCAGTTCCCTGCCGTGTCCTGCCTGGATGTTTTTGCATTTTTCACCTTTTGCACGCATGTCGTTGTGTGGCCCTGCCAGAGCGCGGAGTGCGCGCGCGCCAGGTGCTGCTGCTGAGCGAGGATCAGACCGGACGGAAAGACCCCCCCGCCCGGCCCACGTCTCTGTCGGCTCTTTTCGCGTGTGATCCAGAGTGCAGTGGGTGAGCGGTTCCCCCGTCCGCCTGTCCGCCCTCTGGTAGCTCGCGCCGTCTCGTCTCGTCGGCTGCCCCGTATCTCCCCTTTTCTTCCGCGCCGGCCGCTTCTGCATCTCGAACCACCATCATCTCCTTCCATCCCCATCCCTTTCTGCATTCAGAGTTGAGAGCAGGGTAGTTGGTATCCTCACCACACATCATGCTTCCCCTCCGAGCTCTCCGATCCTCGTCCCTCCGGGCGGCCGCCAAGGCCCCCCTGGCCCGCGGCTACGCTACTACCGTTGCCGAGGAGGCCGCCGAAATCTCGCCTTCCCTCTTTGACAAGAAGGTCGAGATGTCGGTCGTTGAGAAGGGCAAGGGCTACTACGTCAACTACAAGCGCATCGAGGACAACCTCAAGGTCGTCCGATCTCGGTAAGTTTCATGTTATCGCTCCTCTCCTTTCGTTCGCATGCGTTTGCGCGTCTTGCACCCCAGGCGTCCATGGCATGGAATGCAGAGGCGAAGCGGAACCATCGTGCGAGCTCCAGCTCGTTTCCTTGTTATGCTGCTGTTGAAACTAGGAGCTCCGCCAATGCGGTCCTTCTTGATTCCGCAGCCAGAGCCGGCAAGATTCATGAAAGCCTCTGCCTGGGAGGCCTTTGAGCTGTGTTTGCAACCTCAGCGCCCGATCAGCTGGCTCGGCAAACCCGCGCGCGCAATGCGAGCAGGAGTGCCGAATTGTCCAGCTTGATTCGGCGGCGAGACTCGCTTTCGTGCTACCAGCGCTTCGAGATGCGTTGATCGCGCGCAAGAAAAAAGAACCAGCATGCTGACCTTTGTCCGCCCTCCCTCTCTTGGTTCTCCGCTCCAAAGTCTTAACCGTCCTCTCTCGCTCGCCGAGAAGATCGTTTACGGTCACTTGGACAACCCCCACGAGCAGGAGATCAGCCGTGGCCAGTCGTACCTCAAGCTCCGCCCCGACCGTGTCGCCTGCCAGGATGCCACCGCCCAGATGGCCCTCCTCCAGTTCATGTCGGCCGGTCTCCCCACCGTCGCCGTCCCCACCACCGTCCACTGCGACCACCTTATCGAGGCCCAGGTCGGTGGTGCCAAGGACTTGGCCCGCGCCATTGAGATCAACAAGGAGGTCTACGACTTCCTCGCCACTGCCACCGCCAAGTACGGCATCGGCTTCTGGAAGCCCGGCTCCGGTATCATTCACCAGATCATCCTCGAGAACTACGCCTTCCCCGGTGGTCTCATGATCGGTACCGACTCGCACACCCCCAACGCCGGTGGTCTCGGCATGATCGCCTGCGGTGTCGGTGGTGCCGACGCCGTCGACGTCATGGCCGACATCCCCTGGGAGCTCAAGGCACCCAAGGTCATCGGTGTCGAGCTCAAGGGCAAGCTGTCCGGCTGGACCACCCCCAAGGACGTCATCCTCAAGGTCGCCGGTGAGCTCACCGTCAAGGGTGGTACCGGTGCCATCATCGAGTACAAGGGTGCCGGTGTCGAGTCGCTCTCGTGCACGGGCATGGCCACCATCTGCAACATGGGTGCCGAGATCGGCGCCACCACCTCGGTGTTCCCCTACAACGAGCGCATGGGCGACTACCTGCGCGCCACCAACCGATCCGAGATCGCCGACCTCGCCAAGGGCTTCCAGCGCAACCTCCTCCCCGACTCGGGCGCCGAGTACGACTCGCACATCGAGATCAACCTCGACACGCTCGAGCCCCACATCAACGGCCCCTTCACCCCCGATCTTGCCACCCCCCTCTCCAAGTTCGCCGAGGAGGTCAAGAAGAACGACTGGCCCGAGGAGCTCAAGGTCTCGCTCATCGGCTCGTGCACCAACTCGTCCTACGAGGACATGAGCCGCTCCGCCTCGATCGCCGAGGAGGCTGCCGCCCACGGCCTCAAGGTCAAGTCGCAGTTCACCATCACCCCCGGTTCGGAGCAGATCCGTGCCACCATCGAGCGCGACGGCCAGATGGAGGCCCTCGAGAAGGCTGGCGGTATGGTGCTTGCCAACGCCTGCGGCCCTTGCATCGGTCAGTGGGACCGCAAGGACATCAAGAAGGGTGACAAGAACTCGATCATCACCTCGTACAACCGTAACTTCACCGGCCGTAACGACGCCAACCCCGCCACCCACGCCTTTGTCGCCTCGCCCGACCTCGTCACCGCCATGGCCTTCGCCGGCCGCCTCACCTTCAACCCCATGACCGACAGCCTCAAGGGTGCCGACGGCAAGGAGTTCAAGTTCACCGCCCCCAGCGGCAAGGAGCTGCCTCCCCGCGGCTACGACCCCGGCAACAACACCTACCAAGACCCCCCCAAGGACCGCTCGTCGGTTCAGGTCGCCATCGACCCCAAGTCGGACCGTCTGCAGAAGCTCGAGCCCTTCAAGCCCTGGAACGGCAAGAACCCCACCGACTGCCCCGTCCTCATCAAGGCGCAGGGCAAGTGCACCACCGACCACATCTCGGCCGGTGGCCCGTGGCTCAAGTACCGCGGTCACCTCGAGAACATCTCGAACAACTGCCTGATCGGCGCCATCAACGCCGCCAACGGCAAGGCCAACGAGGTGCAGAACGTCTTCTCGGGCGAGTGGGGACCGGTGCCCGCCACCGCCATCCAGTACCGCGAGTCGGGCAAGCCCTGGGTCGTGATCGGTGACGAGAACTACGGTGAGGGCTCGTCGCGAGAGCACGCCGCTCTCGAGCCCCGTTTCCTCGGTGGCTGTGCCGTCATTGCGCGCTCGTTTGCTCGTATCCACCAGACCAACCTGCGCAAGCAGGGCATGCTCGCCTTTGAGTTCGCCAACCCCGCCGACTACGACAAGGTCCGCTCGGACGACCTCGTCGACATCATCGGCGTTACCGAGCTCGCCGAGGGCTCCAAGGTCTCGCTCGTCTGCAAGCACAAGGACGGCTCCAAGGACGAGCTGCCGCTCACCCACACCATGAACGACAACCAGATCTCGTGGTTCAAGCACGGCTCGGCCCTCAACAAGATGGCTGCCGCCGCCAAGTCGGCCTAAGCGGGCTTGCGGCAGGCTATGCCGTTGCCATGGCAGATGTGATACGGCTCGTTCCTGTACCCGTCTTGCTCTGCTCCTTGTCCAATCTGTACTTGTTCAAAAACCGTCGCTTGTCTGTGCTCGACGATGAAAGAAAGCATGTTTGTCTCTGATTTCCTATTGCGAGCGTGGAAGTTGATGAGCGGGTAAAAGCAACACGATGAGTTTAAACGAGCTATGGTGGATTTCGGAGCGGCTCGATGAATGGTGTTCGGAAAGAGCCGACCCCGCTGCCTCGTGGGTGGGATCTTGATCGATAGCAACATCGGGCGGAGCGGAACAGGCGGCAGAGCGGAATCGAAAGGCAGGCAGAGCGGCATGCAAAGCGACATCGTGCTTCGCTGCATACTTGCAGATGGCGGTACTTGACCGACGCGGTTCTCACGCTGACGGTCGAAGCCTCCCGATCATCGTAGGATCTCGATCTGCGATACATCTTTCCCGATCACTCTGAAAGTGACATGCTCGAGTGTGTCCGTAGAATAGAGCCATGTTGTCGGCGGTGTCTGGAAGAAAACGGCAGTACCGGCAACACCGGGCTCTCCGAGCGTCTCGCGCGCGCGGTTCGAGGTTTTTCCTTCCGGTGTGTGCAGTTTGAAAATGCGCTCCAGCTTGGCAGTCGGCACTCGCGCATCATCGTGCGAGACCGGAGTCTGAATTCCCAACTCCCCTCGATTGTGATCCCGCCCGAAGCCGTGTACTGTACTTTTCATCTTCTTCCGCCCGGGTCGCCGTGTCGTGTTTCATCCCCCTTGGCAGTTCCACCCGGGCAAAGCTTGGCAGCCGGAGTTCATCGCGCAATTTACTCAGAAAGGCCAGCGGCGATCGTAGCGTTGTTTACCCCCAACCTCTCATGGCGCTTGCGAATGAGAATGATCTCGAGATGGGGCTTTGCAGCGCCGACGAGGCAGCAGGAGATGCACGCTCTCGGAGCTCTGTGGACCGGATCCGAGAAAAGGATGGTACTCGAGCGGCGCGGAAAAGATATCTTGCTGCTGTGAGTTCATCGTCTCTGTGAAGTTCATTTTGTCCTGGATGCGGGCGTTGGTTTGCTGCACTTCGGTTGCAGGCTGCAGTGGAAACCCACTGCATACAACTCTGCGTTGTGGCTGGCACCCCCAAACCCTTCGACTGGGATGAGGGCGTTTGAAAAGAAGAAAAAAAGGCCCTTTTTTCCAGCAATCCGCCAAAATTGCTTTTCAGGCGGCTCGGGCGCGTAAGTTAGCGGTTGAGGGTGTCGTCGACCTCGGTGGAATCGGCTTGCGAATTGACAGGATTAGGCGCTCGCCTTGGTCCCGTGGTCCGCATCGCTGATTTTTTATAATGGAAATTCTCCGTTTCACACTGGTCAGACGCCGTCGGTCATCGTCAGCAGCGCATTCTCGCCCGGGCGGGGATGTCTCTCGATCCACAGCGGTGTCGGCTGTGCCAGGAGGGTCGTGACCCGCTCTGTCTCACGTCGTTCTTCTGCTCGAAGGCTGTACCTTTGCTTCCTTGCTTTGGCTGCATCGCGTGCCTGCGTGTGGCTGCGACAAGGTGCCCTGCTGACCCGCATGTGGATGCACATCGCGCGCGCACAACCCCGTCACCTCGCCTGCACCTCGCGCCTGCATCTGCGCCCGCGCTCGCTGCCCTTCACGGCGTAAACGCGCAGCGTGTTTGGCACGCGGCTTTGGCGGAATCGGCCAACGCCGCCAGCCTGTTCAGATGTGCAGAGGAAATCGAGCTATTCGCCATCAGCCGTCCGCCACTCACTCCGTCTTGCACTTTCCCAGCTGGGACCCTCCCGTGAGCGGCCCTCGCTTACAGCATCGCAACGGTGTTCGCCAGCCTCTACCCGACCGCTTCGCTTGTGCCTTGTGTGCCCTGAGTCTTTGAGCCCACCCCCATTTCCTCGTGCAGATGATCTCCTCCTCTGCGCTCCTGCCCGCCAATCCGTCCACCGGCACTTCATTTCCAAGCCTTCTCTTTTTTTTCCCCACTCTGCCTCGAGCCCTGATGGTTCGGTTTCCACGCCACCCTGAGCTACTTGGCATTTTGACTCGTCGGAGCAGCAAAGGGTTCAGTCTTGAGCCACACTCACAAGGCCCCGCCGCCATTCCCTGCCGATCGCCTCAAATACCGCACTGCATCCTTGAGCCCGTCACCTTTCTCCCCCTCATCCCCCATCCAAGCCGGTCTCTTCGCGAAGCAACCAGCTCCTACTTTGACCCCATCGCGTGGATCCACAGAGCGTAGCCCCTTTGCCCTCTGCCCACTCCGACAATCCCCTCTCCCTGTCCTCCGCTCGACACTGGTCCAAGATGAGCCACTCTCCCGTCGAACCGGTCAAGGTCGGCGACGAGACCATCGCGAAGGGCAACGAAGCTAACCAGCACGTCAAGCCCGCCAATGGTGACCAGCTCGAGAAGCAGGTCTCGCCTCTCGAGTCCGAGGTGTTTTCGCGCCCGGACGGCGCCTCGGTGGATGACATTTACGAGCGCAAGGTCTACATCCTCAACAAGGTCATGAACGACCACATCGGCATGGGCAAGGTCCAGTGGCAGCTCTTCCTCCTCTCTGGTTGGGGCTGGATGGCCGACAACCTCTGGCTCCAAGGCGTCGCCATCATTCTTCCGCAGGTCGAGCGTGAATTCAACATCTCCAGCGACGTCCGCTGGATGACCTTCTCGCTCTACTGCGGTCTCATCCTCGGCGCCGCCACCTGGGGTATCCTCGCCGACGTCATCGGCCGCCGTCCTTCTTTCAACATCACCCTCTGCATCGCTGGTATCTTTGGTATCGCTGGTGGTGCTGCCCCGAGCTTCGTCGGTCTCGGCGGTCTCCTTGCCGCGCTTGGTTTCGGTCTCGGCGGCAACCTGCCCGTCGACGGCATGATGTTCCTCGAGTTCGTCCCCGCCAAGTCCCAGTACCTCCTCACGCTCCTCTCGGTCTTTTGGTCGCTCGGCCAGCTCCTCGCCTCGCTCGTTGCCTGGGCGTTCATCGCCAACTACTCGTGCGACGACAACCAGTCCAACACGGTCACCGGCCCCAACACCGTCGCTTGCGACGTCAGCCAGAACAAGGGCTGGCGCTACAGCTTCTACACCTTTGGCGCGCTCACCTTTGCCATGTTTGTCGCGCGCTACTTTGTTTTCAACCTGCCCGAGTCGCCCAAGTACTACCTCTCCAGGGGTCGCGACGCCGATGCCGTCGCCGTGCTCAAGGACATTGCCGCGAGGAACGGCAAGCCGCTCGGCGACGACGTCATCTCGGTCGAGATCTTCCGCTCCGCTGCCGGCCAGGAGGCCAGCATGGACGCACAGGAGATCGAGCACAAGCCCAAGGGCATGAAGCGCATCACCTCGGCCCCCAAGGAATTCATCCACAACTTTAAGGGCGTCTCGTTCACCCCGGATCTCTCGCACGTCCGCCCGCTCTTCGTCGGCTGGCGCATGGCCGTTACCACCACCCTGCTCTGGGTGCTCTGGTCGCTCATCGGCCTCGCCTACCCGCTCTACAATGCCTTCCTGCCCATCTACCTCTCCGAGGCTCAGGGTCTCGACGGTGCTTCGGACGTCTACACCACCTACCGCAACTACGCTATCATTTCGGTCTGCGGTGTTCCAGGCTCCATCATTGCCGCCTGGGCCGTGGAGCTGCCCCGCTCTGGCCGACGTGGTGCGCTCGGCGTCGGTACGCTTCTGACCGGCGTTTTCCTCTTCCTCTTCACCACCGCCTCGACCGAAGGCGCTGTGCTTGGATACAACGCCGTAACGGCGTTGACTCAGAACATTATGTATGGAACGTTGTACTGCCTTACTCCGGAGCTTTTCCCCGCTCCGCATCGAGGAACAGGTGACGGAATCGCTGCTGCGCTCAACCGTATCTTCGGAGCGATGGCTCCCATCATCGGAATTTACGCTGGAGGCACTGCGCCGCTTTACGTGGCTGCTTCGCTCTTCCTTCTGTCGGGAGTGCTCTCCTTCCTCATCCCCCTCGATTCGCGCGGCAAGAGTGCGCTTTAATCGGTGCAACTTGCCTCCCGCGGGCACCTTGTTCCACCAGAATACCATCGCATGCTTCGCGCGTTGTACAGAAATGGAAATACCGTCGATCGCGTCTCGGCTCGGCTTGACAGGTGCGGGATTTGCAGCGCAAAAATAAGGCTTCTGTTTGTGGAGAAATCCAGCACTGCTGACTGAGCTTTCCTCGGATTTCCCTGCTCGTGCTGCCGACTCTGCTCTCCTCCCTCTGTGGTTGCCGACCTTTCCGAGAGCGGAACCGTACATCGCTCGGCCGCTCTGTACGGTCCGCGCTGGAAGGGCCGCCGCCCACAGAAGGAGGAGACCAGGGTCAGCGGCACAAGCCGGAAATCTCTCGGTTGTTGCTCCTTGTCTCGCAATTGAGTGCAGGCACACCGGGTGCGGATGGAGTGCGGGCACGCAACACAGTCTCCGTTAGCCAACAGCTCCGCTCCTGTGCGGCCCGTGTGTCGAAACTCTGATCAATGGTCAGCATTTAATTTGAAGTTAACGATCTATGTGCACCCGCAACACGCTCTGATTCCTCGGACTTTCCCACACGAAACAGACGAGGAGAGGATCCAGCTCTGTGTTGACTTGCTCACGCAAGCTGGTCAGTGGCTCGAGGGATTTGAGCGAGTCTCGCTGTTCCGGCTCACGGCAAACGCACAGATGATTCGAAAGGGTGTGCCAACTTAGTCAATTACACCACGCTTATGCTGCGAGCGAGGGGATGGACTATGGCTGCAATCCCTGCTGGACGGAGTTCTTGAAAGGAGTGCTGATCTCTCCGACATCGGCAAAGTAGGCGAGCGCGAGCTCCCTGGCAACCGTGAAGGCGGGGTCGACCGCGTTTGCGGACGACTGCTGAATCTCGTCCTTGTTCGGCGTCACCTGACCAAACGCCTGACCGTCGTACTCAAAGTTGAGCGACGCGGGAACCGGCTTGGAGTTGACGGCGGTGGGGAGAATGACAAGGTCGAGAGGCGAGCCCTTGGGGACCGAGCCGCGCGGGAACGAGTCCTTAATCTGCTGAATAGCGAGCTGAAATGCAGACTCGAGCGGGGAGTCGGTTTGCACGCGCGCATCCTTGATGGCCTTCTTGAGGCGGTTCTGAAGCGCACGAATGAATCCGTCGCGGAGGTGGTTGAAGTCGGTGTTGCGAACGGGGACGATGCGGATGACAGCGGCGGTGCCGTCGTCGAGCAGTTCCTTGACATTCTGCTCGAGCGTCTTGTCGTTAGAAGCGCGTGTCAAGCGCTCCTGCAGCTTGTTCTCGTCGATGTACAGAGCAGCGACGTAGACGCGGACGCGGAGGAAGGAGACCGTGCGAACACCCAAGCCAACGAGGCGGAGCTTGGACTGGTCCTGTGCCGAAGAGGACTTGAATGACACGGGCGTGGGAAGATACAGGGGAAATCCGAGACTGGTGTCGGGATCGACAACGAGCTGCTTGGAAGCGTCCGTAGCGATGCTCGTCAATGACTTGTCTTGGGCTGCTGGTGCTGCATCCAGCTTGAGAGTATCGGTGTTAGACAGAGAAATCACTGAAGCGGAGAAGCCGAAGAGAAGTGCAAGAGCGAGCGATGCACCTCTCGTGCTGCGCTGCGCGTTATTCGATGATGCTGCCGAGGCGGAAGCGGCGATCGGATGAAATGAGCTGTGGAAGAAGGCCGGCCTTGCTGCGCCCGCTGCTGCCAAAGAAGGCAAAGGCGGATAGGACGGCGTAAACGTCGAGAGCTTCCTTGACGCGACGGATCGAGGAACGATGAGCCGGGCCGCTCGAGAGAGGAGCTGTGTGTTGGATGCGAGCATAGTCTTTGACGGTCCGTGAGCGGTCGGATGGACCTGAGTTGAGTGTGATGAGAAGAGAGTGAATCGAGCTCAGTGGTGACGGAAGAGCCGAGCCGGACCTTCCGAGAAGCCAGCTGCGGCTGGGCTCGTGCATGAGCGGACGTGGGAAAAAGTGGTTCATTGTTAGAGTCGACACAGCCGAAGCGCTTCCGTTGAGTTTTGTAACGGCCAGTCTCTTCAGGGTCTCTGCTTGCAAGTGCAAATTCGTCCGAGGCGACAGAGTGACAGCGCGCGCGTGCATGCCCGTGGCCAGATAGCGAAATGTGAGGAACGTGAAGCGGTGTTTGTTCGCCTCATGCAGCTGTGGTGAACGAGCGATGCCTCCTGAAGCCAGGAGAGTGGAGGCGCGCCCCTGTGAAACAGCCAACCAACACCTCTCTGCCGCACCGCCAGCACAATTAGCATCTCGTTGGCTACACGTCCCGTCCCTTCCTCCCTTCACCATCATCGCCCCACGATCCACGCTCAGCCCGGCTTCGATTGCTTCGCCGCTCGCACACGATGCCGACGACGACATCTATGTTGACACCCGAATCCGAACTCCAGCTGTCGTTCGATTCCAGCTTAATACCGCAGGCCAGCAAGGATCTGCTTCCTTCCGATATCATCGTGCGCCCGCTCGCCAGCGACGACTATAACCGCGGCCACCTGCGCGTCCTTTCCGACCTCACACAAGCACCCGACGTCGGTCTGGCTGCATGGTCGAAGCAGTTCGCGCTCCAGCTCGCCGCTCCCAACACCTACTATCCTATCGTCTTCATCAACACTTCGACTGACCAGATCGTTGCCTGTGGCACGGTCTTCGTCGAGTACAAGTTCCTCCGAAGTGCTGGCCTATGTGGTCATATCGAAGACATCGTCGTACACAACGACGGCCAGGGAAAGGGCCTGGGCAAGCGCATCATCGAAATCTTGACACACATCGCAAAGGAGCGTGGCTGCTACAAGGTCATCCTCGACTGCAGCGAAAAGAACGTCCCCTTCTACGAAAAGTGCGGCTACCACAAGGCAGGAGAGCAGATGGCCATTTACTACGTCTAACGTAATTGTGCACCTCATACCTGTCGCTTCACGTCTCTTGCAGCATTCTAATGGACAATCGCTTTGCTCTGTGCTGAGATTGGCATGCCTGTGCTTTCGGCACTCCATTGCGGATCGATCACGAGATTGGCTGTGCTGATCTACTCTTTCCAACGGCCCACCTCGACCTCGCACAACTCCTCCAGGCCGACCAAACTCTGTGAGCCTCTCGTTTCGAGGTGCGGAAGGCTGATCCAGGCCTCGTACGCTTGTCGGCGAGCCTTGCTTGTCGACTGTTGCGCTTCGTTCGTGTCTCGCGCTTTCGTTGACGCCGGTCGTTCGCCTGACTGGATCAGCGTCGGCACAAGAAGATCCAGGTGTTGTGTCGACACCCGATACTGTGATGTCAGATCAAACACCCGCTCGACTGCGACAAAGAGAGATTTTGAACAGAACAGATTGTCAGTGCGATGTCCGCAATGCCGTGGCCAACAATCGACTTACCGAAGCGCTCCAGTGGCCAAGAGGCCCAAAGTGGATCTTGGAATGCAAACTCGAGGCCTTTGCGCTGTGCGGCTTCTTCGAGCAGGCTGCGTAGCGAGTCGCTTGCTGTGGTCAACTTGGCCAGCGCCTTGTTCTGTCAAGTCCAGATTAACTCGCCGTGTCAGTTGCCTACTCGCATCCGAAACTGTCGTGCAGCCACTTGGAGCTTGAGCTTACCAATCGATCCAGAACAACCGCGAGCCCGTCGTGCGCTGCCTCGATGCGAGCAGTTGCATCAGCCATACGTGATTCTTTCAGTCCGCCTGGCCCGTCCACCGGATCATGGGCTTGCTTGGGATCCAGAGCCATCGCCCTCTTCGTGTCTTGTGTGCTTGAGCTCAGCTTCGCCGGACCTTTGGCCTTTCGAACGGGCGCCATATCGTCTTTGTTGAGCCTTGTTGCAGCGTGAAACTCCTCCCATCCATCCACAGCTTCTTTCGCCCATTTGAGTCCATCAAACGTGGCGATCTCTTCCCACATCCTGGCCGCTGCCACAAATGCAGTCAGCAACGTCCGGCATTGCCGATGGTAGGTTGTTTCGAAGTCCCTACTGAGGAGTCCTGTTGAGTCGTACATTGAGGGAGCCGCTCCCCCGAGCAAGGTGTTGGCTCCACTGCCTCCTGGAGTCGACGGTGAGCCGAAGCGATTCGAGGGCTGGGGAGACGCACGTGAAGAGGAAGATAGCGAGATGCTCCTGTTTCCTCCGCCTCCACCTCCATTCCCTCCCGCAACTCCAAGCGACTTGTTTGCTTTCGGAGTTGATGGCGCTGGTTTGCCGCTCGGTGTCGAAGATGCGGAAGGTCGTGGTGGGGTTCCCGCCTTGCCGGCCTTGGCGAGCAGGGCTGCGTTTTGGCTGTTCCTTCCGAACGGAGACATGGCAGCCGCTGACGGCCTATTTGGGGCGGGAGAAGGCATCTTGCGCCTGTGATTGGAGACTCGTGCCCAAGGTCTGCGGTCAAAGTGATTGTAGAGAGGTGGTCAATTTGTGCCAAACACGAGGAGGGAGTGGAGCACGAGCAAACCAAATTTCCGGACGGAAGTCGGAACACGGCAAAAATCACGAAGGTGTTACGTCAAGGCTCAGTCGGCCTCCCCGCGTCTGGCGCGGGTTGAAAGCCGAAACCGGCACTTCCGGTGTCCATCGTCTCCGCAACGAGCTCCACCAGCTTTTCACCATATCCTCGCTCGTAATCCAGCCAGCTACCCGCATTTTCGGCACATCGCTCTTCAAATAGAGAAGAATTGCCTGGAGCAGCATTCTTGTCGGCTAGCACAATGTCTGGCCTCTTGCGATCGAGTCCCCGGTCGTCCAGGTCCAGGACATCCGCATCCAAGGAGGACGCCGAACCGCTCTTCGTCGACCCATCCGACGATGCAACATTTCTGTCTCTCAAGAAGCTGCTTTCTGCCCCGGCCACAAGCACACAGCACCTGAGCCTCCTCTCAGAGAGCACTCTATACGGCAGCATCACCTACTATCTCAGCAAGCTCGAGCTCGACCACGTCGCTGAGTTCGCGGGCGTCATCAGCTCCAGCGGATGCCTCTGGACCCCACCGCCCCCTGCTGGTCAGCCTCCCACTGCAGCTTCTGGGAAGGCTCCCACTCCTTCCTCGAACAGCGCACCCAAAGTCACATGGACCACGGAACCTGGCTCGCCATCAAATTCTAGCACCGGCGTGGCGAACGAGCGCAACTCGGCCATCACCCCTAAGCCAGCGTCGCAAAGCTCGCTGAGCGCGTTTTTGATTTCACGCTCCACCAGCATATCGCAAGCCGTCGCAGCAGCTCTGACTAAGCGCGTCGATCTCATCGTCCGTTCCAAGAAGAACTCGACCGGTTGGGCATCCAGCACGGCCCTGTCGCAATACCTGAGTGCCATCGTCAAAGGGATGGACGACACCGAGCTAAATGGAACTCCCGAATCGTATCGAGCAGCCAAGGGTCTCCCCATCCCTCGTTTCGCCGTAGTCGGTGGCCTGCTCAACGCTCTTCACGTACTCAAGGACCAGCGTCGACGCACGCGCGACATGTCCATCCTCGAGGAGGTGGCCGCTGTACGGGCCAATCCTTCGCTCGGTCTCAGCGTGCGTCGCCATCTGAACATCATCGAGGATGAGTGGATCGTTGCTCTCGCCGAAATCCTCGATCATATTCACGGGCCCACTACCTCGGCAGCTCTCAGCGTCGGCGAGACCGCACCCAGCGAAGCAAAGGCGGATGCCGCCAGCGACGAGGATCAGGGCGTAGACGACTGGGAGGTCGAATTTCGAAAGCGCACCGCAGAGGTTGCAGGACCTGCCGGCATCACCGCACTTGCCTCGAAGCGGGCCCTGCGCGCCGGTTTGCGCGACGTCCGCGACGTTCCACTGTACATGGCCGCGCAGCTTGCACCTTTCGTGCCCGACCGGAAGATCCATGCGCTCGACCCAGTGCAACTCGCCTCGGCGACGAGCGACGCCATCTTGTCCCTCTTTGAAGGCGCGGATGGTTCGACCTTCCTGTCTGATCTTGCTCAGGATGTCAGCAATGCGAAAGACGGCGACCAGGGAGCTAGTCAAATCCATTTGAATCCCGACGGCAGCACCGCGAGGTCCCTCCAGCATGTCATCGACTCGACGCTGTTCTCCGTGCTGGGACCTCTATCCAAGCTCATGTCGCGAGCGCTTGCCAAAGCTGTCACCTCCCTTACGCCCGCGCAGCTCTCGTCGATGCTCCTCGGAACGTCGGATGCGGCATTGGAGCCGCAGACTGGCGAGGTCGAATTCTTCCCGGTGCTTGTGCGCATGTCGCGCCTCTCATCGCAATTGGAAGCAGCCTGGCTCTCGAGCCCGCTCGCGGGCGCAGACGAGGCTCAGATCGCCGAGACGAGCCGACAGCTCACCAAACAGATGTGGACCGTGTTCAAAACGCTCCTCTTCAGCTACACCATGGTCTTTGATTCCATGATGGACGCGCTCGTCGACATGTGCCCCAGCCCGACTCTCACCATGCCGCCCGCGCTTGACCCTGAGCCCGAGGAAGGCGTGGGCAGCGCGTTGCAGGGCAAGCAACGAAAATGGCCTCGCGCATCGACGTCGAATCTGCCCGCACCTTATCTGCTGCTCGTCCAGCTCATGCTGGCAACGTTTTCGCATCTCTACTGGATCACCAGCACGTTCGGCGCGGACGGCTTTGACGTGTACCGCAAGGTCTTCTATTCCGCACTCGACGTTCTCGGTCGAGACGGCGAGGCTTGCATCCAGCTGCTGGAGCTCATCGCGCCCGTATCACCCAATCCGACCGCTCCTTCCACCTCGACGGACGGTTTGGAGATGAACGCGTCCAAACGAAGTTCCACCACCTACTTCCTCAACGTTGCGGAGCAGCTGATCGCCGTTCTTCCGGACGAAGTGGTCGAACAGCTCATCCTGCCCATCTGCCGACCGTACCTGGAGAACACTCGCTTCAGCGACACGTTCGAGTCGGCCCACTCGGTGGTGCTGGCGCTCTACTCGAACCACAAGCGATGCATCCTCAACCTGACGCCTTTCTACGTGGAGCTGCTCATCGCAAGCTATCCGAAGCGCCTCACGTCGGTGCAGCTGGAATACGCCATGTCCACCGTCGTCTCCGCCATCAGCGACCGCAGCGATTCGGTCGCATGGTGGGTCATCACAAAGCTCGCCGATGAGATCGACAGGGAGCGCATGGGAGCTGCATCGTCTTCGGCCGATGGCGACTCTCGCAAGGAACAGATTCAAGCTGGCGGATATGCGGAGTCCAACGGAGCGACGAAGCAGGATGTAGCAGATGCTACCGCGGGCAGCGCCTCGTCCCACCCTTCCTCGACCAATCCCACCGCCCTCTCCGGTGAAGGGGACTCTGAAGCCAGTGCTGACACTTACGACCGCTTGACGCATTTGCAGATGTGCCTGATCAGCTGCATCCCGAGCGTCAACCTCGTGCTGCTCCGATCCGCTCTCAAAAAGGTTGAGACGTACATTGCGCAGCAAAAGCAGCAAGAAGAGGGACGCGGCTCGGAGGTAGCCCTTTCGGCGTCCGCAGAGAGATCGGCCGGAGGCAGCCGATTGGCCTTGTGCCAAAAGACGTTTGACGCAATCCAGGCGCTCAACGCAGCCACGAGGGAGGAGGGACTCCGATGGTGGCTCGACAACAGGGTCCAATTTGGCGTGTAGCATGATCCCATCGCGTCCTCAGCACCTCGATCAATGAACCACAGCAGATGCATGCCAGTGATAGACTTCAAGCGTGTGATCTTGAAGGCAGGTCGCAAAGGCGCGAAAGTGGTGTTCACCGCAGACTTGACTGATTCCGCGCTCGCTGGTTCCGCACCCACTGTGTCCGCACTGGATCGTCTTACACCGAAAACAATCATCGAGCGATCTCCGGCTTGTGCACCAGCCTCTTTGCCCCTTTATGGCGGGCGCGGCGACCTTCCAAGCGCGAACCCGTGCATTCTTCGGCTTTTTGCAACGGTCTGCACACGGAAGAACCGCCGAGCATAGAGAAAAGGAGATCAGAGGCAGGTGCACAAGCCCGAAAGATGCAACTCTCGCTCACGTTGCTTCACAATCCGCCCCTTTCATCAAACACAGAGCAATGAGAAGGAGAAATGGCACTGCTTTTCGAACAAGGATTGCGCTCCGAGGCTAGCAGATGCCTGGAGCTTGGAGAGAAGTAGAGCGTCAAAGCCATTTGCTCGAGAGTTCAGATGCTTCGTCCAGGTCCTGAAAGAAATACTTGAGCTCGCGAACAAAGTGCCTTGCAACAGCCTTCTTCACGTTGAGCAGTGAAGGGCAGGAGCAAAGCTTGATCGGGCGGTGAGGGAGACGGAATGCGATGGCTGTGAGCGTCCTGCAGTCGTGCCGAACCGAGAACCATCCGCAACCGAGCTCCAACGAGACAATTGTCAGCCAGGTCGCCTGTCGAACTCACAACCATCGGGCTCGGCGATGTACCGCTGTCCGACATGCTAAAGGAGCCCCCTAACGGCACAGCTCCCCTTTGTGGCCGTCATCCAGCTCAGAGCTTGTTGCTGGAACACGCGCAAGTATCCCAGCAACAGGCGCGTAGCTTGGAGGACGGGCCGCCGAAGGGGAGCTCTACCGACATGGAACTCCTCCAACCTCTCGTTCACCGGCACAGCGCGAAAGCCGAAGGTCGTGAGGTCGCGATGCATTTGATCCTATGCGCTCATCATGAACGTAATGCGAGCGAGGACGAGTTAGACGAGTTGCACAATGTGGTAAAGTTAGGAAGCGATAAGGCCAGTGCACTCACACAAGAAGATGGTAAGCCGTTGACAGCCACGTCAGGATGGGCAAGGCATGAGAGAGAAAAGATCGAGCGAGGAGATCGGGGCTTGGTGGGATGAGCGAAGTGTGGTCGAGAGATCATCGCCTTAAGTTATGTGCTTTTTCAACAGCACAGACGAGAGCGGGCAACCGAAGCACAGGCAGGCCACGTGCGCAGACCAGATTTGACTCGGCCAGGCAAGAGCGGAGCTTCTGCCACGCCTGTAGCAATCAGAACTAGCAGAGGGAAGCGAGCGTGGCGGTGGACAGCTGCGACGGCAGCAGCAGCTGGAGCTCTAGTGACCGCGCAGCGATAGCAAGAGCCACAGCAGTGGTGTCGCCGTGAAGGCTGATTCCCAGACAATCTTCTTGGCTCGACGCCGACTAATGAGGTCTGCAAACACATCGTCGCGGATTCGCTAGAGCATGACGGACAAGGCTGATCAGGGATGCCTGCCACGCGTGGCGACTGACTCTTGACTGCACACGCGCACAAATCTGCGGACTGGCTCGCCCTCGCTTCGTTGCGCAGAAAAGCTCGAATGCAAAAGGAGAAAGTTTAGCTCAAGGTGGGCAATCCTCCATTGACTCGGCCTGCATGTTGCTCAACCTTTCTCACGATGGCGCCCGAGCAGCAGCGGAAGACACTCAAGGACGAGACCGTGCGCAACATCATAAGCCCCCGATAGAGGTAGAGTCCCTTTATTCAGGTGGTCAGTGGTCTGGTCTGTCCTCGCCCATTACAATCTGTGAGTTCGAGGCAGAGATGAGATCCGCGTACGGTCCCCGCTCGGTCGTGGAGATGCCGACTCGAAACCCAAATGCTTCTCACGCGCAGCGCATCCGAGAAGAGTGCCAACGGCATGCACACCTGACGATCGAGTGAGTAGCCGTGCTGGATCCATTGCCGAGCTGTAAATCTCCGGCATGAACGCTTCGGTCGCCGCGGACAAGGGAGACAGCCTCCACTTGCACGGGATGTGGAGGATTTCGGCGAGTTTTTTGGTGCATGACGAAGTTTGTTCGCGTGTCGTTTGACATCATCCCTCGGCATGGCCCTCCACCTTTGGAGCTGCTCGGACGGCAAGCCTCCGATCTCGAAGGGAGGCTCCACGTCTGTTGTCCAAGACCTTTGCTCATGCATGCGGAGCTGGGCTGGTACAGACCAAGCAAATGCCGCAGAAAGAGGTGCGAAGCGAGGACTCAGAATTGCCCTGCCGAACATCGCACATCTCTGTCCGCTCCGAGATCTTGAGACGGCGGTTGAGACGCTTCAGGGCAGGAGGCCGATGACGCTCCACCTGCTATTCAATGTCGAGTCCTCCTCGCTGATTGTACCGTATATAGAGCTCCAAGTGTCGACGTCCTTAACCTCCTTTTTCCCACACAAACATTCGCCTCCTTCCTTCTTCGCTCACACCTCAGGAAAGCAGCAGCAACCATGTCCAACACTGACGCACACTTCGAAGGCTGGGTCGGCCACGACAAGTCGTGCATCGGCAACATGAAGTGGGAGAAGTTTGAGCCCAAGCAGTGGCGCGAGACCGACATCGAGATCAAGATCGAGTGCTGCGGTGTCTGCGCCTCGGACCTGCACACCGCTCGTTCCGGTTGGGGTCCCACCCGCTACCCCTGCGTCGTCGGGTAAGTTTCGCATGCAGACCGACATACTCGCACGAACCAACTTCTGACGGATTTATGTTGCTTGTTGACAGCCATGAGATCGTGGGTACCGTTTCGCGCGTCGGAAAGGAGACTAAGGGCTTCAAGATCGGCGACCGTGTCGGCGTGGGTGCGCAGTCGGACTCGTGCAAGAAGTGCTCCGCCTGCAAGGACGGCTTGGAGCCGTGGTGTGAAAACGGCATCGTTGGCACATACAACGGCGACTACTCTGCCACCGACGGCTCGGGCTACTCGATGGGTGGCTATGCGACCTACTCGCGTGTTCCCGCCCACTTTGCCGTGCACATCCCCGAGTCGCTCCCCTCGGCCGTCGCTGCCCCCCTGATGTGCGGTGGTGTCACGGTGTACAACCCGCTCAAATCCAACGGCTGCGGTACCGAGGGTGTCAAGAACGTCGGTGTGGTGGGTATCGGTGGTCTTGGTCACTTTGCCCTCATCTTTGCCAAGGCGCTGGGTGCCGAAAAGATCACGGCCATCTCGCACACGCATTCCAAGGAGGAGCTGGCGCGCAAGCTGGGTGCGACCGACTTCATCGCTTCGGGCGACAAGGACCCGTACTCGGCGCACAAGCGTTCGCTCGACCTGCTCATCCTCACCAACATGCCCATCTCGGACTACCTCACCCTCGTGCGTCCGCGCGGCAAGATCGTCGCCGTCGGCGTACCCGAGGAGCCCTGCCAGCCTACTCCGCTCCCCGGCCTCGCCTTCAGCGGCGTCTTCCTCGGCGGCTCGCTCATCGGTGGCCCCGGCATCATCGCCGAGATGCTCGAGCTCGCAGCAAAGCAGAACCTCAAGCCCATGATCGAAGAACGCGACATGAAGGACGCCAACCAGGTCGTCTCCGACATGGACGCCGGCAAGCCCAGATTCCGATACGTCATGGTTAACAAGGACTACACCCCCGTCCAGGCCTGATCTTGCCCCCTTCGCTCTAGTATTTGAAAACACCCTGCGCTTCTCTAATCAAGGATGGATTGCAATTGTCCGAATCGTCGGATCGGCTCCATAGACGAAGCGAGTGAGGAGCGAGAGCGTCACTTGATGTTGCCCAGACGCTGTGTGCCGGCAAAGATCTTGGTGTCGAGCGTGGTGGCCTTGTCGCCGATCCTCTGCAGCCTCGAGTTCTGCGAGTCGACTTCGGCGCCCATCGCCTTGCCGAGCTGGTTGAGCCGAGAGCTCAGCATGCCAATCTCGTCGAGGTTCTGGTCGAGCTCGTCCTCGAGCTCGTCGTCCGACTCGGTGGCTTCGAATTGGTATCGGCCGCGCTGGGCGATCTTGTTGCGCTGCACCTCTTCGGCCTTTTTGCCCGTGCCGAATCTGTCCTGGCCAAATCGGCCGATGTTGGCCTTGCCTGTGCCGGGACCGTTCATGCTCGCGTCGAGCCTCGACTGCGCCGCAGTGACGTCGCGTCGCACGGCTTCGCGCTCCTCGCGCTCATCAATGTGGCGCGCAATGATGCGTGCCTCCTCGGCATCGCGCTTTGCCTTCTTGTTGAACTGAATGTTGGGCCGGAAGATGGAGCGGTTGAGAGCCACGATCTCCTTGGCATTGTCTTCGGCACGCGAGGCGTGCGCCTTTGCGAGGTCGAGCGAGCGTTCGGTGTTGCCGATCTTCTCCGACTGGTCCGAGAGCTTGAACATGGTGTTGGTCGCCGTCTCCTCGGCTTCACGCGCGATGCGAAGGGCATTTCGCGTCGACGAGAGCGACTCTTGCTTGGTAAAGCGCATCTGCTGCTTGATCGCCTCGACCTCGTCGTCTTCCTCATCGCGCTGCTCCTCTTGCTGTTCCAGGCCGTCGTAGCCTGCATTAGAAGCTGCGTTCGCACCCGAGCCTCGGCCGTATTCGGCTTCTAGGTCGTCATCACCACCCGCGCCACTCCGGACATTGCGAGAGAGGTTGGAGGATTTGTTTGCACTGCCGCCCGCGTATTGGTCGTATCCCGAGCCGAAGCCGGCGCTAGGTGCCCGCGCATTGGCGAATCGGTCCTGGTACGGAGCTGGTCCGCCGGGAGCACCACCAGCACCACCACCGTAGCCTTGATTGCCGTAGCCATAGCCGGCGCCTCCGCCCTGTCCCGAGGGGCCTGCACCGCCATAGCCTGGGCCACCTGCACTGTATCTGCCAGGTGGGCCGGACTGAGGCGGAGGCGCCGATTCGAC
Organism: Moesziomyces antarcticus; assembly: GCF_000747765.1. Lineage (NCBI taxonomy): Eukaryota > Fungi > Basidiomycota > Ustilaginomycetes > Ustilaginales > Ustilaginaceae > Moesziomyces > Moesziomyces antarcticus. Next base: position 471,685 of record NW_014639000.1, read on the forward strand.
GGGCGGAATTTTGCTGCTCTTCTTGCCGAATAGACCCATGTTGTAGGTTGATGGAGGTTGTGTGTGAAGTGGGTCTGGCAGGGGTGTGAGTGTCGGGTGAAGTTACCGCGCGTATGCCCAGCTCCAAGACGTTTCGCTGTCCAAAAGTGGCCACGGTGGCTGAGGAGGTGCGTGCATGCACCGCCCCCGCAGCCGACAAGGGACAACACCAATCTAACAATGTTTTAAGTCTCTGTAAGCCGGTCTAACACTTTGGAATTAGCGCGCCCAGAGCAACACCTGCAGGCGAGCGAAGATGCGTTGCTCCGACGACTTTTACTTGCGACCTGCATCTGCTCAAGATCACACCGACCCGCCTTGCATCCATCACAGCACCGCTGCTCTCCCGATTGACAGCGTCTTGCAACCATACTCGACTGATAAACCCATCGCTGGTCACAACACGATCTCTTCAGCGCATCAGCACCGCACACCACCAGCAAAGACTCGCCATGTCGTCGCGCATTCCGGACGAGACGCTCTCGAAAGTGCTCGAGAAGATCCAGCTGCAAGTATACCAGACGAACCAGCAGCTGAGTGCGCTTCGGGCGCAGATTGCCGCACGCGAGCGCGAGGCCAAGCTCAACACGCTCACGCTCACCGAGCTGCAGGCGATTCAGGATCCCAACGCACCGTTCTACCGCTCAGTTGGAAAGATGTACGTCCATCACTCCCGCCTTCCCATTCAAATGCCACCCGAACTCACATTGACTTCTGCTCTTTTGGTGCTCTTAGGTTCCTGCAAGAATCACAACCCGTCGTGCTGTCCGAACTTGAGCAGAAACAGACCGCCATCACATCAGATCTTGAAGCCCTCCAGAAGAAGCAAAAGGTACGTCCCCCCTCCCCTCTTCGACCTCACTCCGATCAAGTCTGGCTCACACAACGTCCTCGCACATACAGTACCTCCAAAAACAACGCGAAGACGCACAGGCCCACCTCAAAGACATCTTTTCCAGCGTCAACCGTCAGCAGCAACAAGAAGCCTGACCCTACCAGCCCCCAGCCCACCATGTATCCATACCGACATCCAGAACAAGTCGCCTCCCACAGACCCATCGGATGACATCGTGAGATCGGCATCAATATTGAGTACAAATACAGTCGGTTGCGATACAAGAATAAGAAACTACCATGCCGCCGACAGCAGCCAGAAACAGCGCGCAAGGGCGGAGCACTTACGACCTCTTGGTCATCGAGAAGCTCGATGCAGGCAAGAGTGGCGAGCCTCCCATGCTGAGCGACTCCCTGCTCGCCATGCCCAGCACGCTGTTCGCCCGTGACGGCGAAGCCGTTCCCGAGCCACCTGTCCTGCTCAGCGCCGGTGCGGGTGCGGCCGAGTCGCACAGCAACGCCACCTTCTGGATCAGCGCGATCGCTCGCTGCACGCGCGCATGCGACAGTGACTCCGGCGGCGTGTTGCGCAACAGATCGCGCAGCATCAACCCGTACCTCGGGATGCGCTGCGTCGGCATGATCGTAATGTCCATCGGGGTCAGGCACTTGGCCGTCGCCCCGTTTGTGAGTCCGAGCTGACTCTGCCCAGCCATGCCTGGGCCTGCTCCAGCCGAAGGCGTCATGGTCAGCCCCGGCCACATGTCCGAAACGCCACCCGACGTCGGAGTAGGCAGCGGCGTCACCAGTGTCGACTGGCTGCGGGAATGGCCGAACCGGCGCGAAGGCGTCACACTCGTACGCGAGCCTTCCGCGCCCGGTGACAGTCCCGCACTGCTTTGCTCAAGCGCGCTAGTCGAGTCCGCGCTATCCTGCACCTGCGTCAGACCCAAGCCTTGCGTGGAGGGTGAGGCCACGACAACACGAGGAGGCACGAAGCTGGTGCTTGTGATTGTGCTCCGCCTCTTTGTTGATCGTTTCGCGGGCATCGTTGAGCCGTCCAGTTCGCGCTCCTGCTCTTTGGGAGCGCCGACTGGGGAGGGTGGCCGTGTCAGCGAAGTCATCCGCAGCGTCTGGCGGTGCAGACCGAGCCCGGGCGATGAATTTCCGCTCGCACTCGAAGCGTCGCTGGTGGTCGCACCCACCTCGCTCGAGTCGCGAGGCGTCAGCGGGACCAAGCCGATCTTGTACGGTGATTTGCCCTTGGCCAGCTCAGTCGAGCGCAGCTCCTTCAACGCTTGCGATGCCACTCCCGACCAGCCAACAAAGGTGGCTTCCAACTGCACCGCCAGCGCATCGAATGCTGCGCCCACACCCGCACTCGTCGGATTCGACTCGACCCGATGCACCAGCGCATTGCTGAGCGCGATCAGCTGCGGTAGATGCAGCCGCAGCAGAGCAATGTGGCCCGGCGGCGAGCCGCTCGCAGAAGTTTTGGCCGCATAGGCAGACGAGTAGGCGGCAAACAGATTGCTCGCCGACTTGCGCTTGGCGCCAAGAGAACTGCTGCTGCCTCCCGGAGCGTTTTGGATGTTGCGCACCACGCTCAGCAGACTGCTTAGATGCCTTGCGTACGACCTCTCCGTCTGCACAAGCTCCCGGATCAGGAAGAGCGCCTTGACCTCCTTCTTCCAGTCATCGTCGTTGACAAAGGCACCGTCGTGCAGATTGCCGCTCGCCTTGCCCACGCCCCACTCCAAGCCGGTCGTCGGTCCACCAACGGGCGATACCTTGTCGGCGTACGACTTGACAATGTCCTTCTGACGCTGGTCAATGTCTTGGTCAGACTTGCGAGAGACTGAAGATGCAGACCGCGGGCGACCGAGCTTGGCACCCGCACTAGCCGAACGCTTGTGGCGTAGCCGCGTGCTCGTTACAGCCTTGGTCGAGGCACCAACCTTGTCCGAGCGCCCACGGTCGGCGTGACCGTTGACTGAACTGCTCTTCTCGCCCAAGAGGGTACTCGTTCGATCCTCCGGCTCGTCATCGTCGATCATCGATCCCGAGATCTTGGTCTTGAGATAATTGCCAGACATCATGCCGAGTCGCGCGAGGCGTGTCTTGTTCTCGAGATCCTGCGCATGTGCTTGGATGCGCTCGCGGTGGATCTGTCGCACGGACTCGAGCGCTTCGAGGAACTCGCGATCATCGACCATGTCGAGCGTCGGCTGGCTCTTCTTGCGCTCATTCATACCTCCGCGGAATCCCAGCGCAGTGGACGGCCGAGCAAGCGGGCGATCCTCCACCATCGAAGTGCGGATGGGAGAGAGAACCGGCCTGCTGAGCGTGCGTCGCCGGTTCATATCCATCCGGCCGGCATTCGAGTCCACCAAAGCGGTATTCGACTCCATAGGCGATAACGGTTCGGGAGACAGTCTTTGAGCATTCTCGCCTGTCGGCTTGCCCGAATCCGAGACCACGATTCGAGACAGGCCGTGCTTGGCTGCCTCGGCCGACCTCGGCTTGCTTACTGCCGGCACCGATCTGTTCACACTGGGCTTACTCGGGGAACCAGTGGCAATCGGAGAGGCCCGAGAGCCAGCCGAAGGTCCTGCGCGGAAAGACGACGGAGGGTTCGCGGGCCGCTGTGGAGAGCGCGAAGGACGCTGCGATTCGGGCGTTGTCAGCGTCGAGGCGGAGGCGGACCGCACAGTGCTTCGACCGTTGGACTGGGTCAGTGGCTGCACGCTCCTGGCCAGCGAGCTCTTGGTTGGAGCCAGGACACTGCTGCTGAAAGTGCGCGGAGTCTTTCCGCGACCGAGGCTGGACGTCGAAAAGCCGAGCGAGGTCCCGGGTCGTTCGGAAGCAGGCCTGCTGGGCGTGATCCGTTCGGTCTTGAAGCCGGATGACATCTTGCGTAGAGCGGCTGCAGGTGACATTGTTCTTGGCGCCGATGTCGCTTTGACCTTTTCAAGGGCATCAAGGGCGCCTGCGGTTGGCTCTGGCTTGGTATTCTTTAGCGAGACCTTGCGATCTCTGCGCAGCGGGTTTCGCAGATGGAAGCCCAGACTTGTTTCCGGCCGGGCTGCGAGAGCATGCGAAGGCGAGGCAGGACGAGAGCCTTGCGGCGGCGAAATGGTCGCATCCGGCTGCGCAGCACGAGTGCGCGGAGTATCAAAGACGCCTGAAAGACGTCTGCCCAGCGATGATCTTCTGGGATCGGTCGTGGAGTTCGTCATAGCCGCGATGTTGGCCATGCTCATTGATCTGCTGCCAGGCGACGTGCTGGAATCAGCCGCTTTGGTTCGTGGGAAGAACTCGCTTGCAGTTGCAAACGATGGCAAAGCAGAGTTGTCGAGAGAAGGGCTCGAGCCAGCGGTCGGTGGCTGCTCTCTCAGCGGGGAGGTCAAGGCGTCGAAGAAGCGACTCTCTTCGTCAACGGGCGTGAATGCGGGCAGAACGCTCGATAGGCTGTGCGTGCTGGCTTGGCCATGCGTCAAAGCAAGACCGGAAGGCACGACCGGTGCACCGCTAGCGCGCTTGTCGAGGTCCGACGCTGCTTTTTGCGCAGACTTGGAGATCAACGTCACGGAGCCAAGCGACATCTGCTTCTTGTGCCCAGGCTTCTGCATGCTTGATCGGCCTTTGGGCGGCACGATACTGTCGAGTGACTGTGAGGGGGGCACAGGCCGCACTTCGGGAAAGACGAGCGTCTTGTACACAGCCTCGGGCGAGTCTGCAAGTCGATCGAACATCGCAACTTTGAGTGCTTTGCCCTCTGGTCCTTCGTGTTCCGGCTCGGTTCGCTGAGGTCGGGGTAGAACCACGCTGGCATCGTTGAGAACGACCGCCTGGCCTTTTGCAGCAACTTTCTCAATTGTTTTCGCAGTCAACGACAGGGCTGCGTCCTCGGCCTTCGATACCGAGGGGGTCGCAGCCTCTGCCCCTGCTGCATCGCTCGGCAGCTCCACAACTGTTGTCCCAGGCGTGAACGGCTGATCGACAGTGTAGATGTGACTGTTGAGGAACGCAAACGTCTCTGCGAACGATGGCGAGAGTTGTGGATCACCGCTGATGGGCGTGGTGGAGAGAAGTTGACTCGCAGGCAGATCCATGGGCACCGGCACTGCTGAAATGTGTGCGGCTGCTTTGGCCTTGACTGCATCAGTGGCCACCTTCTCATCTCGGAAAGTGGGATTGTTTTGCGTTTTGCTTTGCGCAGAGTCTGCCACTGTCTTGTTCTTGGACGTCTCCAGGGGCTTCCTGTTCTTCAGATGCGGGATTTTGAGCGAGAGCGAGGAGCCTTGAAGCAAGAGGCGAGATGAGAGCCGGGATTTGGGACGCTCCTCGATCTTGCTGTAATCTGTTGGACGTTTCGCGTCCGACACGGGGTTGGCTGGACGAGAAGAGGCCTTGGCCGTAACCGCGTTCTGCAGCCGGGGAATGCTCGACTGCTTGGCCAGCGAGGGTGCGACCGGGGATCCATGCGACGTAGAAGAGCTGACGGAACCGCGTTTTGGCGCCTCGCTTGAACGGACATCGGTAGCCCTCGATGCCACGGTGGATCGACGGTCTAACCGCGAGGAGGGCCGGCTTGGATGCGATCCGGTGTGGGTGGAGCTAGAGGCAGCATCGATCACGCCCGAGTATATCCCTTGCGAGCCCGGCACCAGCGAATCGCCCGGCGTGCGGGTGGACTGGCCGAGAGCCATGCGCTCCGAACCGACAGGCTGTGGCTGATCTGCCGAGGGTGGACTCCACAAGAAAGAGTTGCGCAGACTCTTGGCCTGTCTGGACAAGGTCATGCGGAATGAGCTGCTCGAGGAGGTCGAGGAGCGCTTGGAAGCCGTAGCAAGCGCGGTCTTGTCGCCGCCGTGCGCGGACGACGTCGACAGGCTGGAGGTGGACTTGTTGGCGGTCGACCTGTGACCCACTGCTGAGCTGGAGGAAGAGCTGGTGGATGCAGTCGGCTGCTGGTAGGGCGATAGACGCGGTCTGGCTGCGACTTTGGCGGCGTCGTTCGATGTAGACATGCTCTGAGCCGGTGGAGAGGAGACGGGATGCAGAGCCTCGCCTTCGAGCTTTCGGAGATTGGCGGCAACGAGCTTGCTTCCCGGACTGCCGAGTCGATCGACGCCATCCGCGTCGGTGAAGTCATGGCGAGCAGGTAGATGAAGTTCGTCCGAGGCCTGATCCAACGGAACTGCGAGCGGGTCGAGCGATTGGGAGCGTGAAGGTGGGATGGGTGCATTGGCGCGCATCAAAGGCGGAAGCGATGATTCGGCTCCGTTTGGCGAAGGTCGAGCGTAGGAGTAATCGGACTTCCAGAAGTCGTCGAGACCGTCGGCGGGCGCTGCTTCTGTGCTGTGGGCTCGAACAGCCTTGGGTTGAAGCGGCGTCAGCTCTTCCGACTCCAGCTGCTGCTCGTACGGGGAGCCTTCAGCTTCTTCTGGGCTGGTTGGAGTGGTGCTCGCCGAGCTTTTGCTGCGGTAAAGTGTCGAGGTGGCCGGCAGTGCAGCCGAAGCGGGCGAGGAGCTAGGGACCGCGATGTTGAGCCCTTGCGTCAGGGCATTTGTCTCGTGCTGCTTTGCCGGTCGCGACGTGTCGAGGGAAGGAGTTATAGTCGGGGGAATCGGGAGTTCTTTGAAGCGGCGGTTGAGTACATGGGGATGCTGGGGCAGAAAGAAGCTGTCGGTTGTGGCGGTGGATCGCGAGGATCCGGTGGATCTGCCCGAGTCGCTGCGGTGGTGATCCTGAGACGCGTCCAACGTTGGGTTGGCCAGTGCGAGGCGGGACGAGGAGGGGCAGACGGGAGGGTGCGACGGTTTGCGGCTGGAATAGAGCGGCTGCTGGCTCGCGGCGGCGTGGTGAGGCGACGAGGCGGACGGCTTTCTGACGAGGCGAGAGGAAGACGGGGATGCGGCTTCCGCGCTGGACTGCGTGCGAGACGGTGTAGCTGCGCCTCGCTGCTTCGATGGAAGCGGCGGTGGAGAGCTCGAGCTGGAAGGCAGCGCGCGGCCCGGAGGTATATTAGGAGGAGCCATGGTGCCGACAGTGGGTGCGCGGAGCGCGTAAGGTTGGAGGTTGCGACGGGTGTCAGGCAGCCATTTGCAGAGTCATTTCGGTGCGATGTAGAGCCAGGAGTCGAAGTCGATGTCGATGTTGAGCGGATGAACGTGAGAAAACGGAGCGGAAGACGAAGAACAGGGCGTGCGATCGGTGCTTGAGGCCCAGGACGAGATGCTCGTTCTGGCTGAGAGGGCGTCAGGTTATGTTCCGAACGTGAATTGCTGGGGTCGGTTGCGATGCAGTCATAGGATATCCAGACGAAGCAGGAAGAGCGAGGTGGAGATGGAGCAACCAAGACCAGCTGGCATCGACGGATGAGGCTGTGGCAGGTGGACGTTGACGGCGGAGCACGAGCACGAGCAAGAGCACGAAATGTGGAGCGCGAGCCCGTGCAGCGAGCGTTTGGCCAGCTTAGCCGACGAGATCGGGACTAGACGATGCACGCGTTGGAGCGACGCAGCATGACCAAGCGGCAGTTAGAGGCGGATCGGGGCGACAGCGACGAGGACGAGGTGCAGGAGAGAGGGAGAGGGTGAAAGGGCCCACCAGTGCCCTCCTCCTCGACATGTGTGAGTGTGTGCCGCAGGGCTGGCGGAGGGCAAAGCGAGCGGTGGTGGGTGTCATGCTGCTCGCCTCGGCAAAAGGGTGGTTCAGGGCTCAAGTCGGTGCTGCTGCACCTGCACTTTTTCGATGCACTTTCGATCCTCTCGTGCTGCAAGCCAACAAAGCAGCCTCGCTCCTCCTTGCCGCTGGCTGCCTGCCCGCTTGCCTTACCTCTTTGTGGAGAGCAAAAATATTTAAAAATAAAGAGTAAATCTTAAAAATTAAACGAAAAAACTCCTCGAGAATCACAATCGGCAGGATCAAAGGCTGCAGCTGCAGTTGGTTGGCTCTGTAGAAGGCGCCCACAAGCGAGCCAAGTCAAAGGCCTTCGCGATGCATGTGCCTCGTGCAGCCATGGCAACCATCGTCTGCTCGCTTCGGCTGTCCCGCCGCACAATTTGGAAGGCGAAGGTGGAGCGGATCGGATGCAGAATCGTAGCCAAAAGCCCCAAAAAAAAAGGTTGCCGCTGTGACTTGGCTCGCTCGATCTTTGCGGGTCACATCCGAGCCTAAGCGGAGAGGTGGCGGATCGACGCTGGGATTGGCATGCGATCCATCAACTCCTACTTGGCACTCAGCCTTTCCCGTGCAGCCTCCTCCGCGCCAAGTGGAGGTTCTGAAAAAACAAGGCACAGCAGCAGGTGGTGCTTCCGCTGCGATGAGCGTCGCGCCCGCTGCACGTCGACCTGCCTCAAGCTGTACTCCGACAAGAGCCTGCAGTATGAGCGTGAGCGTGAGCGCGAGCGCGACGACTGCGGGCACCACCGCGCTTTCTGTGACGATCGTGGGCGCTCACGTCGGTTTCACTTGCAGTATTGTATGGTAGTGCGCTTCTCCGCATCTGACCCTGGTGTCTCGGATTTTCTCGACCCTGGCCGCCTTCGCCTCGCCCTCCGCAAATTTCGCGCACATCCGCCTCAAAGCTTTTTCACAGTTCTCCATCGGCTCTCCCGACGGGCACCGATCCCATGCAGGACCAGGTCCTCACTTGGGCAGTTCCGATCGGAATCGGTCGGTTGTCTCCCGATAGCGCTCGTCACGTCAAATCAAATATGGCTAGAGGAGGGGCTGTCCCTTGAGCGACCTGGTCACTTCGACGCTGACGACGTAAGCTGCGGCTCGTGACGATGAACTCGGGCACAGCAACAACGCCCGCAACGAGCTCGGACTGACCGTGGCCAGTCGTGACACCATCTTTCAAGCTTTGCCCAGCTGTTGCTGATTAGCTCGAATATATCGTCAAGAAGTCTGTTTCGAGGCAAGTCGAGCGTGAATTCAGACGATTCGTCGGTGGACAGGTGGTCAATCACAATCACAGCCTTCACACGATCCTGACGCCTATCGAACGCGATGCATGGCAACGTCAAGTCGTCGACATTCATGTTGCCTAGTGTTACAGCCTTTTTTGAGAAATGGCACGATCAGGCCTGTCCAAACTGCGCCTTGAGCTGCATGATGCTCGCCTTCTGATCGGCAGGAAGCGCGTTGATCTGGTCCGGCGTAAGCTGCAGTACCTGCATGAGCAGCGCCTTCTGCTCCTCGGGAAGATTCTGGCCGGCGAGCGCTGCGATCGGATCGTTGGCAGCGGGCGCTTGCGGCGCAGGTGGCTGGGCGCCGTAGCCAAGCTGACCGTATGGCCCGGGAGGTGGGCGGGCAGAAGGCGGGTAGGCTCCGGGCGGAGGTGCTCCGCCGTAGTGTTGAGGCGGTGTCGCGGATCCTCCGCCATTGTTGGAGGCAGCCTGCTGCATGTGAGGCGGAACGGCTCCAGGCGCTCCAGCAGGAGCAGCGGCCGGTGCACCAGGCAGCGTACCCGATGCGGCGAGGATGCGCTGCAGAATGTCCGGGTCCACGACGTTCATCATAAGCATGGCCTGGAAGAGCGCATAGGCAAGCTGCGGGTGGCCAGTGAGAAGAGCCCGCGCCTGGTCCGGAGATGTTGTGACGAGCGACTTCATCTGGCTCATGATGTCGAGCAGTTGGTTGGGCGGTAGCGTTGCCAGCGTTTGTGTGATGGCATCCGTCGCGCCCACGCCTGGTGGCAGCGGCACACCAGCTGGCAGATTCGGCGGCAATGTCATCGGTCCACCACCCGCGCCCATGGGCCCTGCTCCTGGCGCGCCATACGCACCAGGAGGTCCGCCAGGTCCACCATATGGAGCGCCGCCAGGACCGCCGAAAGGTCGCTGGCCGAAGCCATTATCGCGCTGTTGCCAGCCCGAGCCCACTGCTCCTCCTCCACGGGTCGGGCCTGCATGGCCGAATGTCCCTGGCCTGCCAGCGCGTCCAGCCGCTGCTGCCCTTCTGCGCAGATCATCCTGGTCAAACTGGCCGTGCTGTGTCGAGCGTCCTTCCATGAGCGGGTCGATGTCCGCGAACGAGATGCGCAGGGGGCGGCCGCCCACTTCGACTTCGTTGAGATTTCGCACCGCAGAGGCTGCGGTCTCTGGATCTTCAAACTCGCAGAATCCGTATCCCTTGAACTTGCCCGTGTCGCGATCGTTGACCAGGCGGAATCCGACCACCTTGCCCACCTCTCGGAAGACGTCAGTCAACTGCTCCTCTGACATGTCATATGGGATGTTGCCGACTGCGTTCGTGAAGCGATTTGGAGCGGTGGAGGTCAGTTTCGTCCTGGCAGCTCTTCAATTGCGAAGAAGCACCGTCCGACTGCGAGGAGACTTACCGAAGACGACGCGCGACCCCCTTCCAGGACCGGGCCCAACCATCGTGATGGGTCGATGTTTTGCGAAGACGCGGGTTTGGTGTTCGGACGAGATTGCTTGACTTTAGATGCAGGATCGCAACGTTGAAATGCAACAGGGTTTGCTCTGATTGCAGACCGCTTTAAAAGAGGCTGGCGCAGGACTTCTGACTGCTGCGCAGGGTCGATGATGATGCAGCCGGGCTTGATATGCGTTATTGCTGCGCACGGAGCTTGGCGCACTGCAAGAGATGGTGCAAGAGTTGCGCACAGGTAGGACCAGAACAGACACACAATGGTACGCGCGCTTTTCAGGGATCGACAGCCTTGGTCTGGCGCAGTCACGCTGTTCTAGATGTCACCGTGTTCTGGGTGGTGGTGGATGAAAAAGAGGTCGAGCTGCAGGTCGAGGTGGAGTTTGGGTCTTTCTTCCAACAGCTTCGCGCTCAACACACCTTCCTGTTGAGCACAGATCGGATCCGACCACGAAATTTTGTGTGTGTCAGACCTCGATGCGAAACATTCACGAATGCGAAAAATTTGCTATCGAACCACACATGCCTTCCCCGCATTTTGCGGGAATGTGCGCAGCAACGTCGGGAGTGGAATTCCAGAGTGACAAAAAGACAAGCGACGCTGGTAGTGCCCGAGCAGCGCGTCGCCCCTTCTTCGGTGGCCGCAAACGCACGCTTGCGGTAATCTTGCTGGCCATCGAAGCCATTTGGCCAGCTGCTGGAGGGCGAACGGCCACTTGTCAACCGTCGGGTGGTACAATTGCAGTCAACTCCAGTGGCTTGGCATTGAAGATGAGGGCAGGAATGCGCGTAGAAGAACACAGCCTCGAGTTTTCGCATGAGTGGAAGGAATGGATGAGGGACAACAATGCAGCTATTTTGAGCACTCGCTTGCTAGTGCGACGCTGGTTGTCGGGAATCGCGCACTTGGACATGGCCATCCAGAGGTTGAGCTGCGGCTTGTTTGCATGGCGACAGCGATGTAGGGTCAGCTGGCGGTCGGCGACACTTTGCCGCTGTCTCTTGGCAGCTCGGGAGGGACATGTCGCGAGCTCCCGCATGCTGACCGGCGGGAAGGGGAGAGCCAAACGACGCGCGCGCAGCCAACTGGCGGCAGAGGGGCGGGGCGCAGTCGCGTGTGTGTGGCGAGGCCAGGCATGGGCGGGCTGCGAAAAGCGCGGGGAACGCAGGGCCGAGAAGCAGAACGCGGCCAAGCGAGTCCCGGCGTCTTGAGGCAGTTTGCAATTTTTCCCGACGACCCTTTCGCCTCTATGCCCAACTTGCTTGCCTCTTCCCACATTCGTCAACACCGACTCTTCCACGCCATCTCTCCTTTCTCTTTCCATCACTCACTGTTCCTTTTCGCTGTAACACCATGGCTATCGGCGCGATGACTCCCTTCGTGGGTCCTGCAGCTCGAGCTGCTCGCCCTTCAATTCTGCGACCCATGGCGTCAACCAGTTTTGCAGCTCAGGAGAGCCGACGCTCGCTAGCTTCTTCCTCGACCGCGGGCGCATCGTCCTCTTCCTCGAGCGCATCCGCGTCGCCTTCAGCCAGGTCTTCCCGCCGGTCTGCACGCTTCACATCCCGACCTGGTGCGGACATGGTCGGCCCACCCGACCCGCTCAGCAACCTTCGACCCGTTCGATACGGCTCTGCGTTTGAAGAGGCGGCTGCGTCCTCATCGGCCTCTTCCGACGCTGCTTCCTCACAGCTGGGATCCTCGGCATCGCTCAGCATGTCGCATCCTTACTCGCTGCACGAATTCACCACTTCGGGCGATTCCAACCTGGGTTGGTCGGCAAACCACGCTCGTCGCAGGGGCGCACGCTCGCCGTCGGTCTACTTTGAGCGTCTGCTTGCCAAGCTCGAAGAAGCCGAGTTGGCTCACAAGCTACGCATGGCTCGCGCCGATAACTTCAACCAGCGCTTTTGGCAGGACAACAACGCACGTTTCATCCAGGCTCTTTCGGCATTCCGATCGCGCACGGGCTCGAGTAAGGCTGTTGCGACTCTTCCCAGTGCTTCATCAGACACTCAGCAGGCTGGTGCGGTTGCAAACAGCACCGAATCCGAACTCGACCTGGACTCGGACTCGCTCGCCACATTCTACTCGGCTTGGCTCAAAGCCAATGCCGCACGACACCGTGCATACAACCGCCAGCTGTGGCGACAGACTTTCGGCGACCTTGCCCCCGCAGCCAGGTACCAGGGCTTGCGCGCGTGGGCAAAGGTCGTCGGCGCCGTGGAACGCAAGATGGGCCGAATCGACTGAGCCGCTCACAGGGCCCTCTCTTCGCCGATCCAAAATGTACTTGTGTTCTGCCTTCTTTGTATCGTATCCCTATTCTCACGGTCTGCAACATCATTCGTTGTTCTCAGCTCCGGACGAGGGTGGCAGTGCGGCATTCAAAGGCAAGTTCTGCTCGGTGCGGGAGCTGCCGCGTCGTGTTGTCCAGTCGTGAAGGGTTTGAAATTGCGAGAATTAGTCGCAGGCAAGGCACTCGCGCAACACACGGCTCGAATGGGCCAACGTCTGCGTCGCCTCGAGATACTTGAAGCCGCGGTGGACGAGCGACTGCAAGGTCGGCAGTTGCGTTGCACCGCTATCCTGCGTCTCGGACTTGGTCCGTCGAGAGTCCGCCTGGCTGTCGACGTGCGAGTCCATGGCGGAGAGGCATTGCTCCATCTCGTCGGCATCGCGCTCGAACGCCTTGACGAGTCGCGACAGGAACGATCGCACGTCACGCGGCTGCGTTGCCGCAGCTTCCTCTCGAGATCCGCTGCCGCTGTCCTCCGCCTTGACGGCACTGGAGGATGCACGGGAGCTCGTCTGCGCACTGGCCAATGATCGAGCAAGCAGGAACTTGATCTGGTTGAGGCGGTCCCGATCTTGCATCTGCAGGATGCGCAAAAAGGCAAATGCGACGACTCCCCGTTTCTTCATGTCGTTGGTCAAAGCGTCGTTCGTGCCGCCGCTGGTGTCCTTGACGGCCGCAGTGGTGGCCCGGCCCTTGACGCGAGAAATTGTCACTACTCGTGCCGTTTTGGAGGGAAGCTTCCGCACCATCTCATTTCCGCTTCCCGCCGCCTTCTCTGGGAACGAGAGTGGGCTGCTGCTGTTTGCCGAAGCGTCCAGTTCGAGCCGATTGAGCGAGAGGAACGCCTGCACGGCTTTGGCATCGCCACTCTGGTCTCGCGTCAAGCATTTCCGCAGGCGCGACGCCGCAGCCTCTTCCTCGGGCAGCACCTGTGCAAGAGCCAAGTCCAAGTCCAAGGTCACATTGTCGGCGAATCGGATCGGGACCACAGAAGATGCCGTGCGCTTCTTCGACCCTGTCGGATCCCTTGCAAACTCCTCTAGGTAATTCACAAGCGCGCTGGCCACGGCTGAGGGCTGTTGACGGAGCAGAGGCAGTATGATGTACTGGACCTCGACGGCATCGAGAGCCTCGAGCCGGTCCGAGACTCCTTCCGTAAAGACACCGGACTGGATGTATCCCTGCTTGACCAGTCCGTACATCAATGCAAGCAATCGGGCCGCAGTCTCGGCCCGCGCGGCCATCCACTGCTGCTGCCGTTGCTCGCCAATCGTCTGACGCTGCTTGAGCTCTGCTTGCGGCACTGAAGAGAGGGGGCGTGCATGGCTGTGGATTCGGTTCGCTGTGGCCTTATCGAAGAGATTATAATCGTTGCCGCTCTCTGCCGAGGGTGGTGTGAATGCGGGCAAGATGCGTGGGAAGGAGAATGCGAGGTCCAAAGCGCGGTCAATATCGTCGGTAGCGTCATTGGGGATGGATCCGCGCGCTCCCCTCCGGGCGAGATGGCTGCGAGGGAATTGCCATAGAAGCGGTGGTTTGCTGTTCATGGGTGTGGAGCCTTGCTGATTGTCGGTCGACAAGGTTGATGGAGTGGTTCGCTCCCAGAGTGCGATGAGCGCGGCAAGTGTCCGCCAAGCGCCTTCGGTCATCTGAAGCTGACCGTTCCCTGTCTCGTCATCATCTCGCTGCGATGTAGACGGTTTGTCTGTGCGCGGGCGCTTTTTGGGAGGAGGCACGGCAGCGCTGACTCCTCGGTTTTTCTCGGGTGAGGCTACGCCCTTTTTGCCGCGACCCGGGATTGAAAGTGAGGGCAGGTCGTCGTCGGAGTCTTCGTCGCTACCTGAAGACAACGAGTCCATCTTTTCGCCGGTCTTCTTCTGGCGTTGAAGCTCTCGTAGCTTGTCCTCGAGGCGGTGGGTTTTAGGGTCGGCACTCTGCAGTTGCTTGAGGAATCGTTTGCGCTGTGATGTGTTCATCCAGAATTCGTACACATGTGTCAATGAAGCGCCTTTGGAAGCCGTTGCAGCTGAGAATTGCCGACCAGAGAGGAGGTCCCAGATGTCCTCGGCTTGGTACAGATGCTCGGAGATCCAGCGCTCGACGGAGCTTTGTTCGAAGGGTTCATCCCTGCCGCTACCGTCAGACGGCAGAGAGCCTCGGCGTGTTTGTCGCGAGGGCCTAGGAGAGCCGCTGCGAGAAGACGACAGCGGCTTCCTGCGAGAAGACGACAGCGGCTTCCTGCGAGACGGCAGCGACTCGAGAATCTGGTGCGCGGTCAGTGATGCTGTACGATCCTCTCTGAGTTGACTGGTGCTGCTTTGATCGGATGGAGGTCGCGCTGCGGCTGCGCTAGCATATTGGTGAAGCAGCGATGTCGCCTTGACCACAGCCTCGGAAGGGGGTCCCTCGGAGTGAGAGGAAGCGGCAGCCTTAATATCGTTCTTTTCGCCGCCACTGCGTTTCGTGTGGGCAAACAGCCCCGTGGCCACGTCATGGAGGTGGTCATCCAGGGTCCATCTGGAGGTGGATGCAAGCTGACCGGGAGGGAGCGAGCAGAGACTGAGAGCCATCATCCTCTGAATGATCTTGGCAGACGGCCTCAAGCCTTGCGTCAGGACCTGCTCGAGGAGTGCCACGGCCTGCTCGTGCTGGTCCTCGTCGAAGCGGTCTTCAACGAGTTGAGCGAGCGTGGGCGGTAGCACCACATAGGGCCGACCCGAGTTTGCTGCTGGACTATCGAGCTTCTCGGTCATCGCGATTGCGAGCCGGCTCGACGGCGGAGGGCAAGGGAGCAAAGCGGAGGTGGCGTAAGGCTATGTGGTGGTAGTATCAGTAAGGCATGCGGAAGTGGGCATCGCCGGGGACCGGGACTCTGATCCACCTCGGACGGTGGGATGCGTGGCTCGAGGGTGCGTGCCTGGAAGAAGAATTGCCGCACCTGCTCTTCCGCACTCACGCTTCCGCACTTTGGATTGTCTGGCTTAGTGAGATCCGGTCCGAGCCACGGCCCTCGGCTAAGAAGCGCCACGCCGCGGCTTCGGCTTATTTTGCAGTTGCGACGCGTCGAGCGACGCAGGGTGCGTGTTTTTGGGACGCTTCCCAAATTTCGCCTTGCAGCACCTGAGCGCGACTCGGTTTGGTGGAGCGGAGAGCAGTCAAGTGGAGTCGGTGTTGATCTCGCAGCCGTCGGCTGATCCGACTGATCGTGCTTTGCGACCACCAACTCTCACCTCACCAACTTGTGACGGGCACACACGCTTTCGCCAATCACATCACTCGGACAATTCACCCGCGCCTCTCAACGGAGTGTTTGGTCACCCTAGCGTCTCTCGTCGGTCGGCTCATCCGAACAAATCTGGGCGCCGCGCCGCAACTCGACCGACCAATTGCCAAAGCGAGCGCATCCAAGCAATGTCGAGCCACTTCCCACGCCTCAATCTGGACCGCCCAGCGGATCTGGATCATGTGCTCCGGGTCATCCACCAGCATGCTACCAAGGTGGCGCAAATGGAGTTTGGCAGCGAACTTGGGCGCGACAAGGCGTTGAAGGCCGTCGTGGACAAGATGACCAAAAGGGTAAGCGCCAGTGTACAAATGTAGCTGCGTCTCCGCCATGGCCCTTAGCCGGTACTGATCTCCATCCTCTTCTCGTTGCAGCTAACGGGAGCAACCAGAGCCAAGATCGAACGCAACTTGTTATACAACGGCATGTCGCCACACGAGTACGCTCGACACAGCAAAGGTAGGTCCGCCTTTCCAAGCGATGTAAAGCCACTTTCCTGATTTGAGCACAAGACTGACACCTTTTCTGCCGTTGCACTTCGCTCTCGGCCATGCTAAGGAGTCGAGCCATTCGACGAGGAGCTTTCGAGACGCCTCCAGATGCTCAATGACCAGGCTAACAACCTCACGACCGAAGTGATTGCATTCCGCAAGAGTCTGCCGGCACGCAGGGCACAAGCGATGGAGAAGCGTGCGGCGGTCATCCGTGCGCTCGAGGCCAAGAAGGAGCAGCAGCGCCGCGCAGTGGAGAAGGAGCACGCTAACAAACTCCGCGAAGAAAGCCGACCCATCGCTCTCGATCTCAAGCGCAAGGCGGAAGCGGCTGACACGCTCAAGCAATCCGTCCTCGATATCACCAGCCTCCAAGTCGTAAGTCCACCCGTCGCAGACGGTCAACCTGGAGTCGAAGCGACTGTCATCGCACTTTCCGGTCTCGGCATCTTGGTTCATGTTGCTGACTTTCTTCTTCCTCGGTGCCTCTTGCTTCGCCACAGTCGATTCTCGAGCAAGCGACAGCCGCGAGCGAACAGGCGAAACTCGTCAAGCGCTTGCGGACAATGCCTCTGTAGTCGAGGCCGCCGCGTTCATCTCGTTTGCTGACGAGTCATACCTCCCCTTCTCCGGTAGCGTCGGCCATGTCCAGCACATGTACCTATATACCCTCATTCGTCGCAATCACTGGTGTCTCCATGCCTGAGCAGCCCGCCCTTTACCCCTCTGCGAGCTGAAACTGGAGCGTACGGAATTGGTCGGTCCAACCGGGGAATGAACCTTTGACGTGAATATAATGCTTTGTCTTCCATCACCTGACATCTGCGGCCATAGAACCTTGAAAGCACCGCATCCCGTCCGATCTGCGAAGTTAAGCAAGGTATCGCCTAGTCAGTACTGCGGTGGGGGACCACGCGGGAATCCTAGGTGCTGCAGTTCTTTTTTCTTTTTCCCCATTTTTTGTTTTCCTTTTTCCTTCTCAGTTTTCTCGCGCAGCTGGGCTTCCTCATACTGGCTTTCCAAATTCGACCACTCACCGCCTCCACGGAAAGACGACATCTGCTCTAGCTTTCAATGCCATCTTCAAGACTGCTTGACACCGAATCTCCGATTGCAGGGACGCGCTAACCAGATCCCGGGACGATCGACACGTAGCTAGATTACAGAAGCTGCTCTGGTGCATGTGCCACCAGTCGTCGCATTCTGGTAGAGCCAGCTGCGCAGCTGCGCACGATACCTTCACGATGGCGCAAGTCGACACAAGGGCGGCAGGGTTGCGGTTGCGACAGAGGAGCTGTCGATGGTCGGCGGGCCACAGGCATTTCTGGCGGATGTTCTGGACTCCGAAAAATGCCAAGACGCCCACGCGGTCTTGGCGCAGACGGTTCCCCTGTCGCGTGGTCCCTCGCCTGCGCTTTTGGACCCTTTTCGACGGGAGCGGGGCAAGCAATCGAACTGCCAAGAAGCGAACGTGGACATCCCACATCCACTTGTGCGCATCCATTTGCGCATAGCTTCGATGCGGAGACTTCACGTTCCATGGCTCTCTGCCCATACCTTTCCATCCAGTTCCCACCGGGCGCCGCTGTCACAATCGAGCACAACATTGTCCTTCCTCCGCCTCAGGCCGCGTGGTGACCCAGCTTAGAAACGCAGCTGGGAGATGGCAGAGCACCATCCCTTCGTACCCTCGTCCAACAAGCGCCAAGACTTTCGCGCCTCGCTCAGCTTTCCCAAGTTCGCAGTCCGCCAATTTGGGCCTCAGCCAGCCCAAGTCGTCCGACGTGCCGCGTTGGAGGACAGTTGCTTTCACTGACCCACGTTGGCCGCCGCCCTTCGCGGCCCGTCCACAGCAACATCGCATACATCCAGCCCGCAGACTCCGCAGTACCAATTACAGACGCACAGGCACACAGGCACGTACTGAGCGAAGCACAAAGCTGACAGCATCGACGTGCATCCATCTACTTTCCCATACGAGCGATCCAAGGTTGAGCACGTTCACGTCCTCGACTGTGCCAAGCCTCCCATCTCGACCACGCGCACCGGCAGTCAGTCCTCCGAGCGCGATCGTGCAAGACGGAATGCTGCTCATAGGCACACACGGTCCTGGGCCTGCCTGACAGGAGTCGGGTAGATCGATCTGTCTCTGCACCTCAGAGGAAGCTGGCTGAAAGTGCTTCTGTACCATAGCGAAAAGCGTTCGAAAATGGCGCATCCCCTGCATAATGTCGCAGGGGCAATTTGTCACTGGCCGCATTCGCCGTGGCACGGAATCCTGTGGCACAGGTCATTGCTCGCCACTTCAGCGTGGCAATAGGGTGTATGTGGGCTAGCGGACTAAGCGAGCTGCAGTGCAGACGCCAGTGTATGCAGCCGGTCTGTCAGGGCACGAAGAGCTGGAGAGCAACGACACACTCGCCGACGACGTGCCTGTGGCCATCGTAGAGGCGGACGGACGTAGCCTCGCAGTCAAACGGGACGGATCCAAGACAGGAGACACTGCGTAGACTCGGCTGGTTCGGTTTTCCTGGCCCGTTGCCTCGCGTCTCCACCATCTCGTGGCTCCCAGGTCCTGCCCACGTTCTCGTGAAAGCTAGGTCCATCCGAAGCCCGACGGCTTTTCGTTACTCCAGTCTTTGCCGTAAGCTTCCGCCGTCGATGTGTGTCTCATTGTCTTCACCAGCCGCCGATACCGACCAAGCCGGCGCTAAGAACGTGCGCCCGCGCCCTTGTCTGTCGACTTCCGTACCCCGCCGCCACAGCCTTATGCGTAGCTTCCAGCCTTCCTCGAGCCAGCTCGATGCAATTTGCAATTCATGCACGTACTCTCCAGATCTATTCCTGTTTCCTGCTCTCCGATGTGCTCGAGTGCTACTCCTGGCCCGCTTCTCCTCATTTCTGGGCCGCGCGACGCATACAGACGGAGAAGACTCTAGTTCAGCGGAGCTGGATCCAGGCTTCACTGTTTCGTGATTTGTGAGATTCGTCGCGGTCCAGAATCCCCCGAACCCAGACGACAGGAACGTGTGCACACGATCCCCGTCAGCCTCCGCACAGTCGGGCTACACTTGACCGATCGCACTTCGTCTTGTTCTTGCCCCGAACTCGGCTGTCCCTCGTTGCCCTGGTTTAGCCTCCGCATCAGGCAGGAACGCGGACAGAACGCGTCGCCGTAGCTAAATCGCAAGCCGGAGTCAATGTGGTGGCAACCACGTAGCCTCGCCTCATCCCGCTGTATAAGATCACAGGCATCAATTCATCCATCCATCCCCCTTCACCAACTTCCATCCACACCACTCGACCACATCCACCCTCCCCCGCATTGCAAACTTGTAGCACTCGCGGTGTTGGACGTGCGCCAAATTAAAAAAAAAAACAATTAATTTACGGCCGCACTAAATTTATTTCTCCTCAACCATCATGGTCAAGTTCTGGAGCGCCTTCACGGCGGACCAACGTCGAAACATCGCCATCTACACTCTCGGCATCATGATGTACAAGTTCGCCTTAGAGTACTTCAATGGCTCGTTTATTACGCAGGCAAACGAGCGATTTGGAGCTCGACGCTTCGAGAAGATCGCCGTCCTTACCGGAACCAACTATGCCGCTCAGTGCATTGGCTCGATCATCGTCGCTCCCCTCATCAAGCGCTTCCCAACTCGATCCGTCCTTGCTACTGCAGTCCTCACCTTCGGTCTCATCTCTTGCATCCCTCTTATTGCCGACGCTGCTACTGGTGGCGTGCTCAAGTACAAGACGGCCAACAACAAGACAAAGTACGGTACTTGGAGCCCCAACGGTCTTTTCCCCATCTACGTCATCTCTGGTATCTCGTACGGCACTGTCGAGCTTATCCGTCGTGTCATCCCCCGTGATATTGTCGGAGGTGATGTCGAGAGGCTGAGGAAGATGGACGCCTTCGTCCACGTCATGTACGAGGTTGCCGGTACCACCGGTGCCTTCACCTCGACATCGCTCATCGGCTACTTCGGCTACAACTACTCGGCCTTCCTCTCGCCCGTTCTCTTCACCCTTGCTGCCTGTACCTGGATCTGGATCTCGTCGCTCGGCGAGAGCCAGCGCAGCGAGGACGAGTCGAAGCTCGCTCGCGTCGAGGTGGAGCAGCGCGGTCTGCTCATGTCCATGGTGGACGGTGTGCGTGCCTTTGGCAAGGCTTTCTGGTACGGTGGCTACCTCATCTTTACCGACCGTCGCTTCATCTGGCTCGTGCCCGGCTACGCCTTTGCGCTGTACGGACACCGATACCTCGAAAACGGTCTTGCTCCCATCTACGCCAAGTCGATCATCGGCGTCTCGTCCTACTCGCAGATCATCGTGGGTGGATCCAACTTTGGTGAGCTGCTCGGTGCTCTTTCGGTCATGCTCTTCACCCAGGCCATCCCTACGCCGATGCCTTGGCTGCGTCTCGACGCCCTCCTCCTCAACCTCGTCTGGGTCATGCCTTTCTTCCCCTACACGCGCGGCGCGGTCTCGTCGGCCTGGAAGCTCGCCGCTGTCTTCACGCCCATCTCGTACGGTTGGGCTGCTGGTGATGTTTCGCTGGCTGCTTACATCCAGTCGACGCTCGCCAAGATGGAGGCCAAGGACAAGGACGTCTCTGCTCTTGGTGCGGTGATGGCTTTCCTGTACGTGACGTACATTGTGATGTACTCGCTCATCTCGACCTTCCTGGGTCGATGGGTTGACAAGCAGCTGCGCGGCAAGTCGGGTGTTGCTGCTATCAACCAGGCTCGCGACTGCCTCAAGTACGTGGGTGGTGTGCACTTCACCATCCTCTCGGTCATCATCATCGCCGCTACCTTTATCCCGCGCGGCTCGTTCTCGTTCAACCCCAAAGCGATCGACGAGAGCCTGCTCAAGTCGGACGAGGAGTCCGACGTGCACTCGGACGACGACATCAAGGAGATCAAGTACCAGCAGCGCGACTCTTTCGCTCCCCAGGACATCACCGGCGACGCTGTCGGCGCCCTGGCCCAGAACACCGCTGCTCGCGTCCCTTCTCGCGTCTAAGCTTGCGTCTTCCAGCTTCTTCTTCCCCTAGGTAAAATTGCGGCAGCGTTCATATCGCTCCGCCATCTTGTCACCGTCCCGGTCGTGGTCTGCTCCATTCTTTGCTCATATATATCCCGGGTACCCGGCTTCCATGCTTCTGTTTCATGTATCAATGACTTTCAATGCATTTGGCTCTGGGCCCTCTGTCTTACATTGTGCGTGCGGATCTACAGTTAGCCTGATGCCGACCTTGAGCTGTATTCGTTCTCGCTCGGAGTCCATTTAGGAACATCGTCTGGGCACACGCGCTGAGGATGACCCTCTTGGCCGCACACGCTACACGTTCGATGTTCGCAGTCTTCCGTATCGTGTCGATGTCTGCGAGCGGAGAGACAGAAGGTGCAGGCGTTGCCACGACCGCGGAAATGCAGCTCGAAGTCTCTACCCTCGAAGTTGAAATACCCGGGGATCCAGTAGTCTCCGAAGCAGTCGAGCTTATAGATGGCCAAGAAGGCGACTTGACCAAGGAACCAACCCTCGCCGGATGCATCAAAATCGTAGTTGGCCCACATACTTTGGATGTCTAAATCATGCCGAAACCACCGGTAAAAGTGGTGCAGGAACCGTGTCATGTTCGTGTTAGGCGGCAGGCCATCGATGAGACCGATGAAGACGCCTTCGGGTAGTGCGACACCGGAGGAATGCCACTCCAGTTTCTGGCCTTCCCAGCTGAGAGAGACGCTCTGTGCTGCTTCCAGGTTTTCCTTTGAGAAAGACTTGACGTCTAAATAGGAGCGGGGCCCGGCTGGGAAGCGAATATCGGGCTCAGATCGCAAGAGCTTGATGCCAGCCTCAGTGAGCTGCTGCCTGATCGCGCTGATGGCCTTTGCTTTCCGAGATGGCTCGGAAGGTATGGGCGCAGTGAAGTTGAAGCGTATAGTAGTGTGGTCGACATCTTGGGGACGGCAGGGGTCAGGAAGAGAGGCGTAGGGGTAGACAGGAGCTTCACCCCCTGGCCATACGTACCGGAAACCGATGCCGGGACCTTGACCCAAGTGGACCGCAGGAGGAGTTGGCTTCGCTGCCGAAGTTTCTTTTGCCTCAGACTCAGACGGCATCGTCTAGACGGTTGCAAGTCGACTACGAAAGCTGATATGGAAGAACAGAGCAAAGGAGCAGCGGCCGTTGTTGGTAGAGGGAGCCAAGACATCTGTCAAGCTCTCATCGGGAACAAAGGGCAGACGAACAAAGGGTAGGTGGATCCCACGCCGCAGCAGCTCAGACGCTGAGAAACGATAGAGGAGCTTGCATGCGCCATTGCGAGGCATTTGTTACACTTGAGCTTTAATGGAGGACCTGCAACTGATGAGCAGAAAAGTGCCATTGCGTACGGTGGCTTTGACCCCTTCGTGAGCTGAAGGCGCATCGTGGTCGGCATGCACAAGCTGGCAGGTGGCGCGGCTGTCTGTCTGTCTTGCTCGGCGCTGCTTTGGTTCTGCCCGGACGGAATAAATTGAAAGTGTTAGAACGAAGGCTTCCGGCGCGATCCGAATCACGTAAGCAACTCTAACGCTCTCGGGACAAGCTCACCTCGCCACCAAACCTCCACAAGTGCGGGCTTGACCCTGGTTCACACCTTCACTCCATCTATCATCCGACTGATCCCACCACTCGAACATGACATTACTCAAGGCGACAACAAGCATGCTTCCGCGTACGGCTATGGCTACTCACTTGGTGGCTCGCAGGACGCTTGTCACCAGCGCGGTGCGAGCTTCGGGAGGATTCAACCGTCCCGGCCCACCGCCTCTTCCGGCGCAGGAGCAGAAGGAGTTTGAGAACCTGGTAAAGCAGAAGCAGAGTAAGTTTGCAGCGATCATCCAACTCAGCCAAGCTCCGTAGACTGACCGAACATCCTTCATTCTGTGTATCATTGCAGATGCATCGCCGTTCCTGGCATCGGATCCTGAGAAGGGCGACATGCACCCCGACGCGCGCAGGAAACCCCGCCCCGAGTTTGAGGGCGAAACCAACCCGAGCACGGGCGAAATCGGCGGCCCCAAGAATGATCCACTCAAGTACGACAAGGAATGGACCTACGGCGGCCGTGCCACCGACTTCTAGAACCTCTGCGCAATTCATTACCTTTGGCAAACCCACGCTCGGTCACAAACGTTGAGGGATAAACGCTTGATGATTACACGGAAGCGATAGCATGGTGGGACGATGATTGTGTAAAAGTACAAAAGTGTGTGGGGTTGAGCGGGATAAATCAAGATGCTTTTGGGTTGGTGTTGAGGCGGCCCTAACACGCGGAAGTTTGCTAGGATGCATCGCCGGATGAAGGCTGAGCCGCATCGGTGGAGGCTACAGCGCCGAGTGACGAGGCCATTTCGAGAAAGGCGGCGACATCAAAGGCATCCTGAGATGCGCCGTCGGTACTGTCTGCTGGCTGGTCCGAGTGTGCCGCTGGAATGCCAAGAAGCGAGCCGTGTTGGGCGCTGCCTTGGTCGTGCGCAGCAGGCTGGAAGCTGGGGATGTCGAGCGTCTGGCTGAAGCCGGCGAGCTCGGTGGTGGAGATGCCGAGGACTTTGGCGAGCTCCTCGTCGCTGAATCCGATCGCGCGATCCTGTGCTGAGGGCGTGTCGTTGGAAACGGACGGAGTGGCGGTGGCCGACATCGAGGTAGCCTCTGAAGGGCTTGCGGTAATGATGGCCGGGTCGAGAGCACGCAGCTGCTCGAGCGTGTCCCAGTGGGTCTGACCTGCTGTGGCGCTGTCCGGAGCAGCATCCGTACGAGCCTCGCCATCGCCATCGCCATCGTCGTCTTCGTCTGCGCTGGATTCGGCCTGTTCGAGTCGCCGACGCTCTTCCTCTTCTGCGGCGATCTCGCGCTCGAGCTGCATGAAGGTCTGAGCGAGCCGGCGTTCCTCCCTCTCCGAGTCGCGCAGGCCCTTTTGCTTTGCCTTGCGATGCTTCTTGGCCTGGCGGCTCGCCTCGCGCGCCTGGCGAGTGGCTTCGCGCTCGCGCTGCAGCGTAGCGGTATGCTTGGCGATGCGGTCGCGTAGAATGATGATGCGCTCGTCCACCGTCTTTTGCGCGTTCTCGAAAAAGCTTGCGTCGACGCGCATCTGGAGCATCTCGGCCTGGATCGCTTCGCGCCCCTTGGTGACGTCGGCCATCTTTTTCTTGATCTCGTCGCGTAGACCGTCGCTCGGCGCAGAGATGCTGGTTCGTGGAGCGGCGGCGCCGGACGGCAATGTCGTCGAGGAAGACGCAGAGCCAGTTTGCGCACTTGCGTGTGATTCGGTGGACGTACCACTGGCAGGAAGTGGGACGGTGGGAGCAGGGTGGCTGGCCTCAATGCTGGGCTCATCTCGACCGGAACCATCGGTGATGGCTTGCTTCTGCAGCGCCACAAAGAGGTCGGCAAAGAGGCGCAGGTTGTTCTTGATAAAGTCCTGCGCGTTGTCCGAGGAGGAGCCTTGCGGGATGAGTCGGCCGAGGTCGGGGACGGAGAGCAGAGAGCCGGTGTTGGAGGCAGCGGACCGAGCGGAAGCGGCAGCAGCGGCAGCGGTAGCCTTGCTTTGGAGAGAGGCTGAGTCGGCATCCGCACTTCGCTTGCGCTTGGGTTTGGGGGGCGGAGGATTGTTGGGATCGGGCAGCGGATGCTTGCGTGGCCTTCCTCGTTTGCGAGCAAACGTCTGCGGAGCGGCGGCTGGTGTCGAGGCAGGGGTGGATGCTGCAGAGGATGGTGCAGTCGCAATAGACTGGGCTGCAACGGGAGCAGCAGCAGCGCTTTGGGCTTGGTCGGGCGCTGGTGCCGACGGAATCGCTGCCAGTGCTGTCGCTGCCGGAGGTTCCGAGCCGGCAGCCGCAGCCGAAGCCTGACTGGGAGCCACGGCCGTCGGAATCGTAGCGGAGGGAAGACCAGCTTGTGGAGCTATGGTTTGGGCGGGCGAGTCGATGTAGTGGATCTTGCGCACCTCGTCCTCGGCGCGGTGGGGTGGATCGCTGCGCGTCTTGGCGGTGGGCCAAGACTCGCTCGGACAGGAGGTTGCGGCGGGCGTCATGGCGGAGGGTGTCGGATGGGCCGAGTCATCGTCGGATTCGCCGGCCATCGACTGCGATCGGATCAGTTCCGGCGTGAGTGAGAATGGGTCGCTGCACGCGCCCGGACTCGCGATCAAGGCCGTGCCGAGTGAAGCGTCCATCCGCCCGTCTGGAGCCGTGTGCTCTGCCGTCTCCTCTCGGGCTCCTCTGCGTCGTCCTAGAGCCTGGTCGCCAGATCCGTGTCGCTCGCTATGCGTCTTCTCAGAGGCTCATTGGCGCGAGATTGAAGCGGCCAAGTTGGGTTGGTGGTGGTGGTCGAGTCGCCTGGATGGGAGAGAGTTCCATTGCGCCTCGTTGGAAAAATCTCAAAAGGGTCCTCCGTCCGCCACTTTTTTCCACTCGAGCATCACGTGAGCCTGGCCGCTGCCTCCACACGGCGAGCTAACAAGGCCTCACTCAAAAGATCCACCCTCTGGGGTGGCTGAGCTGCGAATTTCTGCGCCGACCCCTCTGCGCTCATCCTGCGGCCCAAGCTGCAGGCTCACGAAATTTGGGCGACGCGGAACGCGTCCCGAGTGATGCGCCCTCGGTGCGAGAACCCGCAATTAACACTTTTACCGCGAAGCCGAACATCACAGGGAAGTGTTAGCGTGACTTTAAGGCTGCGAAGCGGAGCAACCGCAGCACACGCATGCATGGGCCGCAGCTTCATTCTCGTCTTCCATTCAGCATCGCCATCGCCCACATCAGCATCCGCAGCAACAGCATCGCTGCCATCCATCCTCTGCCGCACAGCACTTTCCTGTTCCAAACCGCACTTTTAACGCCAGCGGGACGCGTCTGATGAGCCCGCGCTCGTCCCGATCCGCACCCCAGTCGGTCGACGCTCCCGCTCTTGTCCCAACACCATCAATCAACTACGATCCACTCTCGCACCCTCATTGCCGGCTGAACGCATCAGAAAGGAGCAGCCAAGCTCTCTGGACACTCTCGTCCTAGCCGTGACTTCAACCTCACGGCAGCGGAGTCGGCCTTGGAACACCGCATCGCGTAACTCTGGCTGCGGCCTCGACTCAGCCGCGAAGCACATCCCGCTCATCGATCGCGATTGGTTCATCTTCGCATCTCATCGTCATCATCAAGCCCCCCTGTCGGCATCTACAACAGCTCTGGACGTGCCCGGTCCACTTGGACGCACGCCGACTCCTGAAGAAGAGGCACGCCACCCGCGTGATCCGCACAAGTCGAGGTGAGTAGGAGTGGCAGAACAGATCACTTCTTCCCTTTCCGCTCTCGAGGCTGATCGACTTGGCCGCCCGTACAGCAGCATGCCAGCATCTACATCCATGCACGATCTGCCATATCGCCGTCAAACGGCCGCAGACGGCACGTCCGAAACCATCTTCATCGACGACGAGGACGATGATCCCGCATTCGCGGATCGCTCCAACCATCGGGACACCACGGTGACGACACAGCGTCCCTCACCAAAAAGGCACCTCGCTGACGTCACCTCGTCCGACGCTGCGCACAAGAGGATGCGGCCCAGCGGTGCCGATCCGTCCCGCACCAGCGCGATCAACAGCCCGCGTTCCGCAGCACGCGATCCGCAGCCTGCATCTAGCGGCTCTCTATCCCGCGCCTCAAGTCTCGCGCGCTCTAGCGCCCCCGACAACGAGCTGGACTACATGACCAAGGTCGAGCTCAAGGCATACTTCGACTTCAACACGATCTCCTTGTTCGATCGCCTTATGCGCCTGGCTCAGCGACGTTACGCCTTCGAAGACGCCGATGCTTGGCGTGAATGGAACGACGAGTTCGACATAATGCTGCGCTATCGCGAAACCGCCGAACGCGCACGTCTTTTGGGTGAGGCCCGCAGCGACAGCGCTCGAAGGCGCCCTGTGCAGCCCGATCAGCCGGCCTCAAGACCTCCTCCGCCGCGCCAGCCCGAGTCGGCCATTCGCATCGCTTCGGACTCGTTCCAGGTCCTTGGAGAACGACGAGCCTTGACTCCCGCGCCGGCGAACACCGCCAACGACCCGACTCCCTCGTCAGTCTTCCGAACTGACGCAGGCCCTCCGTCGTCATCGGAGCGGAGCAGATGGCGACCACAAGCGCCCATCGCGTCGATCTCCTCAACGGCGCCTGTCCAGCCTCAGGACGCGCCATTCCCGGACACGACGGGAAACGACCTCCCTTCGAGCGAAGACGACGGATGGTCGTCCGACTTCGCCCGGCAGCTGTCTCAACAGCCCCCTGCAGCAGCCGTCCGTGCCTCATCCCCACGGCCACAAACACCTCCGCCACCAACCTCACGACTTCTTCAAGGGCTCAATCAGCTCTCGGCTGGTCGTAGCGACGATCGCCTTCCGGATGCATTCGGTGGCTACCAGGAGGACGAGAACGACGACGATAGCGACGTGTTTGACCACGCAGGCGACGAGGACGACGAGGAGGAGGAGGACGACGAGGAGGAGGAGGACGACGACGACGACCTGCCCGAGGAGGTCAAGTTCGCGCAACGCGGTCCGTCGATGCAGAACACGCTCTCCTTGGATGTCGTCAGCACCATGCCAGACCACAAGTGGACGCGAGACGTCGTGTATACGATGCGCCACTTCTTCAAGCTCAAGCGCTTCCGTGCCAACCAGCTCGAGGCGATCAACGGTACGCTCATGGGTCGCGACGTCTTCGTGCTCATGCCTACCGGTGGTGGCAAGTCCTTATGCTATCAGCTCCCGGCGTGTGTCGATTCAGGCTCGACGAAAGGGATCACCATCGTCGTTTCGCCCCTCCTCTCCCTCATCCAGGATCAAGTCCGCCATCTCCTCTCTCTCGGGATCATCGCCGCCAAGCTCACAGGTGACATGAAGCATGCCGACAAGCAGACCGTTTGCGCCGAGGCCCTTTCCAGCCAGAGCGCGGTCCGACTCATCTACGTCACGCCGGAGTTCATCCGACAGTCCAATCAGGCCAAGACGCTGCTCAACGATCTTCATCGGCGCAAGCGCATCGCTCGCTTCGTCGTCGACGAGGCGCATTGCGTGAGCCAGTGGGGCCACGACTTCCGTCCGCACTACACCGAGCTCGGAGCTCTGCGCGACGACTACCCAAACGTCCCGATCATGGCCCTCACCGCCACCGCCAACGAGCGCGTCATCAAGGACGTCAAGGAGCACCTTCACATGAAGGACGTCATCCAGCTCTCGCAGAGCTTCAACCGGCCGAATCTCGAGTACCAGGTGCGGCCCAAGCCTGGCAACAAGGTGCTCGAGGAGATCTCGAGCCTCATCCTGACGTCGCACAAGGACCAGTGCGGCATCATCTACTGCTTCAGCCGCGAGTCCTGCGAGACGGTGGCTCACGATCTCAGCACCAAGTACGGCATCTCGGCGCACCACTACCACGCAAAGCTCAGCGCCGACGACCGCGCCATGGTGCAGCAAAAGTGGCAGCATAACAAGTTCAGGGTCATCGTCGCCACCATCGCGTTCGGTATGGGCATCGACAAACCCGATGTCCGCTTCGTCATCCATCACTCGGCGCCCAAGTCGCTCGAGGGCTACTATCAGGAGACGGGTCGAGCTGGTCGCGACGGCAAGAGCTCTGTGTGCATCCTCTACTACAACTATGCCGACATCAACAAGATGAAGAGCATGATCGAGAAGGAGGAGGACAAGAGCCCCGAGGCCAAGGAGCGCGCCATCCAGTCGCTCGACGACATCGCACGGTTCTGCAACAACAAGATCGAGTGTCGTCGCGTCCAGGTCTTGCGCTACTTCGGCGAGACCTTCTCTGCGGCCATGTGTCACAACACATGCGACAACTGCTGCCGCAAGGGCGACACGATCCGGACGGAGGACGTCACCGAGATGGCCAAGAAGGCGGTGCGGCTCGTGCAGAAGCTCACCGACAATCGGTCGCAGCTGACGCTGTCGTACTGCGTCGACGTCTTTCGCGGCAGCCGTAGGAAGGAGATCACCCGGGCCGGTCACCACCAGATCGAGATGCACGGAGCAGGATCACAGTTCAAGGTCGACGAAGCCAAGCGACTGTTCGAGCTGCTCTGCGCCGAAAAGGTCTTCCGGCAGCGCATGCTGAAGAACAAGATGGGCTTCAACAATGCGTATCTGCACGTAGGTCCGCAGGCCAAGACGGTGCTTGACGGGCGCAAGAAGATCACCATGCAGTTCGAGCAGGATGGTCCGCCCACAGCAGCCAAGGCGAGCTCCAGCCGTCCGAACCCGCAACAACAGCAGCGCAGAATACGGGACTCCGACTTTGCCGAATTCGATGACGACGCTCACGACATCTCGCACGTCAGCCTCAGCCCGCGCGGGGCACACGGCAATCGCGGCGCGAACGCGGGCCCTTCCGCCGGCGACGAAGACTTTGACATCCCCGAAGAGGTGCTGCACGAAGACTTTGACCCGGACCGAGATTCGGACGACGACGGGCTGTTAGCGGCGACGGGCGGCGATGCGACGCGCGATGCTTACAGCGACAGCGATGACGACGACTTTGTCATCGACCATCAGCGCAGCAGTAACATGCAGGACCAGTGTTTCCGCGAGCTCAAGCAGCTCAACGCCAAGCTCGCGGAGAAGGAAGGCGTGCAGGTATCGCAGTTCGTGCCGGACGAGCTGCTGTACGAGCTCAGCGCTTTCCTGCCGACCAACACGGACCTGGCGCTGGCGAAGCTCGAGAACCCGAACCGCTGGTTCCGCAAGTACGCGACTCGCTTCGTCCGAATTTGCAGGCGGCACGTCGAGGCGACTCGAGTGCAACACAAAGGCAGCGAGCGCGAACACCAGCGCATGTGGGATCAGGCGTCGAGCAACGTCCCACCGCGCCCGGTGGCCAGCTCGAGCACCTCCACGCCAGCAAGAACGGCGACGGCGGCATCCACGCCGCAGGGCCGCGCGGCTCCGCGCAAGAGCGCCTTACTGGCCGCGGCAAATCTCGAACAGTACACGTACAACGAGGCGGCGCCCGCTGCAGCGGCGGCGCGTACGGGCAGGTCGTCGCTCGGAAGTTCACGGCCCGCAGCGCCAGCGGCCGCATCGAAGACGGCTCGCAGCTCACTCGGAGGGTCGAGGGACTCGGCGGCAGGCGGGTCGGCGAAGCGGTTGACACTTCCGCGGACGTTCATGCCATCAGCGGCGGGCGCGCGGGGGGCGGTCAACATCGCGCCGATGCCGCTCAAGAACTCGCGCAATCACAATCGGCCGCGGCCGAGCTAGGCTTGCGCGCAATGCGAGACGTAGCAGAACGAGGTCAGGCGTGTGTGCTGCATTGTCACGGATATGAGATAGGATTGCGATCTTGAAGGGGCTATGAAAGGAGTAACCGAGAGTCTGGGACGGTGCGTGGAGCCATGGGGTGCGGAAGGAGTTGAGGCTGCGGTTAATGGCCGACCTTTGCCCAGGCGTCGGCCATCCAGTTCTGGGGCCAGAAGATGCGGTTGAAAGGGGGAGTTTGGGGGCAGTCGCCTTTGTGGACTCCGCATTCGCAACCGTATTCGGTAGCAGATAAAGTTCCGACAGCCTTGCAAGTTCTATATCGATCGAGCCGGATCGTCAGAATGATGATCGTGATTCGAGGGGGGGTTTGGGGAGGACTTACCCGTAGAAGTTGTTTCTGTTATCGTTACCGGAACCGCAAGAGTCGGGGCTGTGGTCTTGGGGAACAGCGCAGGTGATGCGACCTTTGGCCCAGTCGGGTCCTACACCATCCGCATACTGCTGGCAGTTCTTGGACCAGTTGCACTCGTCGCCAACCCTCTGCGTACTGGCCACAACCATCATGCAAAACGCTCCCAGCATCAAAATCGTAGACAGTACCTTCATCGTGTGTGTCGTTGTAGATCGTGGTCTGACGGCAAGTTGCTGTCCATCTGGAAAGGTGACGGCTTGTTATCCTAATCGCAGCACGAACCCACCACACACCAACCGTGGGTCCAAATGAACTTTAATCCTTCACCACCCCCCAAAACCCCCTGCGACTTCATTCCAATCCCACCTTCCCCACCTGCACAACCCGCTCCTCATCAATCACCAGCGCAACTTGCGAAAAACCATGTGGGATTGAAGAAAGAACACCAAACGCCAACAAAACCAACAGCACGAACGAACATAATTGAGGGCATGGAGAGGAAAAAGGAAAGAGGGGAGAGGGAGCGGGCATCAGGGTTGGTTGCGGATGGAAAGCGGTGTGGTCGCACATGCGCGCAAGCTGTGGGCGTCGACGGTCACGTCTTATGAAGCAATCTAGGAGACGGTCGTCCCACCTCGGGCGGGTGGTCCAAACCGCGCTCACACTTGCATATGCGGCTTGTGGATCCAGAGACAACGGTTCCAGCGCGTCCTCCCATCAGCCTGCTTGAGCCTGCTTGAGCCTACTGCCGCGCGACAGCATCTATGCATCACCTGATGGCTTGGGCAAGTCCGCACTGTGGTCGCAAGAACGAGAAGAGACAGCCAACAATGGTCAGTGGAAAGCGCTACGACATCGCATTCGTACCGCGCACGCGCGCACTTACCCATCCAGGCTCTTGTGACCGGCGAGCTCGGCCAGGACCGTGGGGTCCATGGGTATCACGCTCTTGCGTCGGACGTGTGGCGACTCCTGCTTGCCGACCTGTTGGCGCGCCGTCTCTGGGAAGTCCTT
The DNA here is from genome assembly GCF_000747765.1 of Moesziomyces antarcticus. Classification (NCBI taxonomy): domain Eukaryota; kingdom Fungi; phylum Basidiomycota; class Ustilaginomycetes; order Ustilaginales; family Ustilaginaceae; genus Moesziomyces; species Moesziomyces antarcticus. Next base: position 503,780 of record NW_014639000.1, read on the forward strand.
CTGTCGACGTTCGACCCAGGGCAGCACCGAGAATGACGTGCATCAAGAAAATGAAAGCGGTGGGCGAGTTAGGCACGCCGCAAACCAAACTGACGCTGCATTGCCAGCTCTCGCAGGCTGACGGTTGCCAGGCGCACTGCGAGCCCAGGAGAGCTCCGCGTCTTGAAGTGCGTCTTGGGCGAGGCTGCCAGGCTTCTGCGCGCTGCTGCAAGCAGGAATCAACGTACCATATCGTCGACGCTGTCTTCGCCCGCGACTTGAGGTTCTTGCGCCGCGCCCTCTTGCGCAAGGCGGTTGGATTCGACATCGTCAAAGTCCGCCGTGGAGACCTCGCCATTGATGCCTTGGCCCATGGCCTCGAACAAGCTTTCGGCGCCGGCGGTGAGATCGGCCGCCGAGTCAAAGGCATCGAGGTCGTAGGGGTTGACGCTGCCGGCGGGGGCTGCCTGCTCGTCCTTGAGCGTGGCGGGCGGCTCGACGCCGATGGCCTTGCTGTTCTTGATGGCGGTGTCGCGGAGGCGCTTCCATGCCTCTTCGCGTTCGTGGAGCTTCTGCTTCTCCATCTGGCGTTGCTGCTTGTACTCGTTGGTGCACATCTCGAAGAGCGCCGGGTTGATGTCCATGAAGAGCTTGAGGGCGTTGTATACAAGTCCATGGATGGTGCGGTTCCAATGCGCTTTGGAGTTCTGGTACAGCGCCGAGAAGACGATGGGGAGGATGACCTGGACGTTGTCGCCGATGAGGTTGACAATGTACTCGTTGTTCCAAAAGTAGAGCGCTCGCTCTGCGACCTGGAAGTGCTGGCTGTTGATGCAGCGCTGGAGCTGCTGGAAGAGGGGCACTTCGATCTTGACAAACTCGGACGGCTCGATGACGTCGAGGATCTCTTCGACCTCGTTGAGGAACATGACTTCCTTGGGCGAGTTGACCTTGGGCCAGTAGCGGAGGAGGCCGAGGAGGACCTCTTCGGTCAGGGCGCTGTCCTTCTCGAGGAACTGGACGACGCAGTAGGCGAGCTGCGGGTGGTAGAGGGCGAGGCTCTTGACCTTGTGGAGTGGGATGAGGACGCGGGTGAGGAAGGTCTTGTGCTCCTCCTTGAGCGGCAGCGCAAAGCCGTTGATGATGGAGCCGAGGATCTCGAGGAGCTCTGCGATGCCATTGTGACGCTCGGTCTCGTAGATGAACTGGAAGAAGACGTTGTTGATGGACCTGCGGATGAAGGCGCGGAGGTTGAGGAACTTGCCGTAGATGCGATGGAGGGTGGTTTTGAGAAAGTCGCGCTCTCGCGGGTCCTCGCTGTCGAAGAGCTCGAGGAGCTGGAGGACAAAGTGGTGGTCGATGAACTTTTTGGCAATGTTGGTGTTGAAGTCTGGGCTCTCGACGAAGCGGAGGAAGAACTCGTAGACGATCTGGAGGTGGGGCCAGGCGAGCTCGAGCACGGGCTCGTCCTCCTCGGGGTCGAAGGCCTCGCCGACGGGGTTGACCTGTGGCGGGATGGAGCGGAAGAGGTTGGCGGAGAACATGGCGACGACCTCGGGGTAGACCTCGTCGGTGATGACCTTGCGGTTGGTGGTAATGTAGTCTAGCATCTCGTGCAAGGTGGCCGCCTTGATCTGCTTGCCTTCGAGCTCCTGGCTGGCATCGTTGAAGTCGAATACGACCGAGCACTGGCGCAACTTTCTTACAAAGAGGTCGGGGCGGTCGGACGGCATGACCTCTGTTTGGCGAAAAAAAGGGGGGGGGGGGAGGAGAGGATGAGATGTGGTGTCAGTTGGTATGAAAAGGGAGAGTGAAGTTGGGAGCGACGGAACGTACCGTTGAAGTGCGGGAGCTTTTCGAGCTCGACCTTTTCTGTGACGTGGAAGCGGGAGCTCCTCTGCTTGCGCGGGGGCGTCTTTGCGGTGATTGGGATGGTGTCCTTGGGCCCAGGGTTGGAGGGGCCTTGGCGGAGACGGTTGAGGGTTCCAGCCTTGGGAGGGGTGGCGAGCTCGGAAGCGGCGATGCCTGTGCTGCTCAAGGAGGCCATTGCGGCGCCGGGGGGTGGAGGGGAACCGGGAGATCCTGTGTGATGGAAAGGGGTGATGGAAGAAGAGGGCTGAGAGGTGGTGGCGACCGAGTGTGGGATGGGATCTGCGGGCATCTCTGGAGAGACGACGACGACGGGGGGAGCAGGTGGCGTCTTGTCAGCCAAGATGTGATTCACGCCGGCGGGGTTCAATTTTCGATCGGGCGTACCTTGACCAGCGGGATAGTTGTTGTTATTGTTGCTGTTGGAGTAGATGGGGTTGGCGGCGACGTTGTTGGCTCTGGAAGCGGCGAGGGAGCTGGAGGAGCTGGAGGCGGAGCTGGATGCGGCGTCTTTGCTGCTGGCGGCGGACTTGAGAGAGCCCTGATACGCTGGATTGGAAGGGACAGAACCGCCCTTGGGAGGCGGGGCTGGGACGCTACCTCCGCCTGCCGATGCGCCTCGGTTGCCGTTCGAGTCGTTGGATTTGGAACGCGACAAATTCTGTGCGGTGGGCAAAGGTGAGCATTGAAGGGGACGAGCATGGAGAAGTGGCGATGAAGGAGGGGCGATACGGATCAGTCGGCAGTTAGCGAGGAAGGGTGGTCGGGGCGGGCGGGCCAGTACGTACCATCGCTTTCTTAAGGCCCTTCATTGTGACGTATGGACCTGATCAACAGGGACGATGTGGACTGCGTCAGGGTGGTTGGTGAATGGTAGAGTGGTGTACGTCGAAAGGTCGGAAAGCGACCGCTGCGATGATGACTGTGCGTGGTCAAGAATGCTGCGATACGGAGTGGTTGAGGTTAGACAGGCAAGCAGCGCTGCGGGAAGCACGGTGAGCAGCCAATGCGCTCGGACGAGAAGTGCGTTGGTGAGATGTGCAGAGGTGTTGGAAGCCGGCTGGACGACGGAGAATGTGATGTGCAAGGATGACGGAACGAGCCGAAGGTGGACAGCTCAAGCTGACGAAATGAGCGTCTGGCTGGAGTTTGGCGGAGGGCGAGCGGAACGACGCGCGAGCGTTGGAGTGCACCGCTGGAGGACGAAGCCGAGAGGTGCCGGAGATGTCTGCAAGCACGAAGGTCGGAAGAGGCGACGGGTAGTGTGTGAAGAGTGACGATGAGCAGTGGAGAGAAGGAGTGAGGAGGTGTTGGCGGCGGGCGACGGCGTGGGTGAGAGGGTGCAGTCCCGATAGCGCGATTGTGCGGTCGATGCGCTTCAGAGACCGTCGGTCTGCCCGCGCCCGCCAGCCAGCCAGCCAGCCAGCCAGTCACTCAGTCGAGTAAATTCAACACGGCCAGGGCGAGGGCGGGGGCGAGGCAAGGCGAGATGCGACGTGATGCGATGCGATCCGCCAGCCCAACTTCGCAGCCGCCCACCGACTGTGTTGCCAGGCGCTCTGACCTGAGACACCGCACACCGCGTCCAGCTTGGAAATTCCACGCAAACAGCGCGCCGCCCGCCCGCCCGTCCGTTGGTTGGCACCGACGACGCTCTTCCGCTGCACTGAGCAGCGGCCCCACCACCAACACACCCTCTCTCTCTCATGCTCTGCCCTAATCATCCTCATTTGCCTTCTTCGGACGATCCGAGGCTGTCACTCGCAAGAGCGCGCGTGACTGTAAGACTGCGGTGACGCAGATGGCCGACTAGCCACGCCAAGCTGTACGGTACGGCAGCAAAGCCACGCTCGGCACCTCCGAACGTTCTTTTGGGAAACGCCAACCTCACGCATACGCGCCGTGCATCGACACGCAAGTGCGGGCCAGAAGGCTCGCGACCAACCAGCAACCAAGCCAACAACGCGCTTGGCCGCACATTTCAAAAGTGATTTCAAGTGCCTTCTTGCCAGCTTGCCTGGGCCTCAAGTCCCGCTTTTAAATTCAAAGTGCAACACGCGCCACCGCCTGCTGATCGCTGGCTGCAGCCTCCGACCGACCAAGGCAGCCCCAAGCCGGACCTGTCGATCAAACACGACGCTATTTTTGGGCGCGCGCTAACAGATCAAAGCGCCGCTCGCCTCCCGCACCGCCCGCACCTCACCACCCGCTATCATCACTCGAGTCTCTCTCCCGAGAGAATCATTCACAGATGCACTTGTGCCTCGAAGACGAAACAGCTTCCTTACAGCTGCAACGCATGCGCACCTATCTTTGATACACTAGGCACCAGGGAACATCTTGGCGTTGAGCTCGTCCACCGTCTTTCGAGTCCTGTTCATTCCCGCAGTCCGATGAAGAGGTAAGCACGATCAGCACATGTCGCCATGCGGACTTGCTCCCTCTTTGGGCCCACTTACTCTGCTGCTCTACTTTCCGCTCCGGGAAGATCGCTGTGGATGCAAATCGAAAACGGCTTGCACTTGCCTCCATTGTCGGCATGCCCAAACTCGGGCATGTTGACCTCGCCGCCGCCCTGCGCATAGTTGTTGCCCGTCTCGGCCACCTTGCGTGCGCGCTCCGCACTCTCCTGCGGCGTGATCTTCTTGCTCTGCGCAGGAGGAATGAGAGCGCCCTCTTTGCTGTACTCGATGTCCACGAACAGCTCCGGCACAAACGCTATGCCCAGCTCCTTGGCCACCTCCTCGTGCACCGTTCCACCCAGTCCGTCTGTCAACCAAAAGGAACGCGCATCAGCCTTGCCGATCATCTCGACAACAACGAGCGAACAGCACTTCTTGCTACTTACACACTGGAACGCCTAGCGGCTTGATCGCCTTGTAGGCCGCCTCGCAGTGGCTGCGCGAGTTCTTCAGATAAAAGTATAGCGCTCCATGCGGCTGCAGGCACGTTGACGCAGATCGACAGATGCGAACCGTGCTGGCGTGTCAGCGGCGATCCTGACTACAAGCCAAATAGACGACCCCAGCTTACCTTGACGTGGTTCAGAGGAACTCCCTCCAGGTCACAGAATGCTTTCAGCGCTCCGATCTGGTAGGTGATGATATCCGCCACCTCCTCCTCTGTCAGTTCCATGCGTCGACGACCTGAAAGACCGAGCACGGCGTCGTGAAGATGAGGCGCAAAGTCAGCACAATGCCTCGACCGCCATGAGCGCTAAAACACGACTCGACTCACCGAATCCAGCTAGGTCGGGAAAGCCAGGATGAGCACCGACGGCGACGTTGTACTTCTTGGCGAGCTTGACGGCTGTCGAAGATAGGGTCCTGTCAGCATTCTGTCGGCGCTGCTTATAGTGCTAGTCGGCACTCACTCTTGTGCAACGTCACTGGGTCCGACGCGTGGAAGCCGCACGCCACGTTGGCTACGTCGATATACTTCATCAGCTCCTCGTCCGGGCCCAGCTGCCACCGCCCGAACGCCTCGCCCATATCCGAGTTGATCTGCCAACCAAAGGGAATTTGGTCAGTGGCGCCTCCCAAACATTTCGCGCTGGCTGGCCAAGACTCGAGCTTACCTCGATCTTCTGGGGCAGAGCTCTGGCCGACATGTTTCGTCACAATTCGCGCAAAGATGTTTGAAGGGATGCTCCTGTTGCGAGTATGTCGAAGTCAAAAGGGAAAGCCGCCAGCGAACAAGATAGCAAGGCGGCAGGTCGCTGGCTCGCATTCGGCTCTGCAGAGTGGAGGCACGCCATCGGCGCTACTTGAACGCCGAGATGTCCAGGCGTCTCAAGATTAGCCGCTCCAACCGCGCCTCCAACCGCCCCACTTTCCCCGCGCTACAACCCGATCCCGAGCCTCGCACTCGCAGCGTTCCACTCCGGGCTCCAACAGCACGCAGCCGCAATTCTGGTCTGCTCGCCGTCCGACCCTGTCAAAAAAGCAATTCACCCGGCCCCCCTGCTCTTCAGCGAGAACACCAGCGAGTTCACCGTGATATGATGTAGCTCGAAAGTATGCTTGCTTGCAGGGCTAGCGGGTGTTCACGTCAGCTTCATCTTGATGGACAAGGTCTCCGCTCCGGCTTTGGAGCCATGCACGTGGCGGAGCGATAACACCACTGCCGAGGAATACGTAAGGGCCGAACGTGCATGTGGCCTGTGCACACGCCAGGTTGCCTCCACACTCAAGCGAGACGGAGAGGTCATGCGGCCTCGTGGGACAGCTGCCCGCCTTGCGAGCATTCGGCTATGTATCGCCGTTGCCTGCTAACGAGTTGGCCGGCTCTATTGGCCGATGAGCGGGCAAACCATTGGGCTTAGATAGCGTCTGCCTGCCCACATCAGAGCAGCACATGGCGCCAATCTGCCCCGCACTTCCGAATCCGCAGCCTCCTACATCGAGCAGAGGCACGACTGAACGCTCCAGCAAGATACTCGGTGTTGCACGAACCGCCTCCTTGCTCATAGCTACGTGTAGCTGTGTAATATCTCCGGCTCTGTACCCTCACACCATCCACACACTACAAAGGAGCGTTCCCACCGCCGAAAAGACGCAGGAACGACAACTACACCGTCACAACCTTCGAGAATTCACTGGCAGCCAGCTGAGAGGCAAGACAGCATGGCTGGCATCGAGCAACAGGGCTTCACGGCCTCGCAGCCGCGCTTCCGGCCGCAGGCCCTGCGCAAAGTCCTCATCGCCAACCGTGGTGAGATTGCGCTTCGTCTGGTAAGTTCACAAGGTCGCAATCAGGGAGCCGGGCTTTTTATCCGACAGACGCTGATCGTTCCCGTACCTTTGCGTCTATAGATCCGGACATGCAAGGCGCTGGGTCTGGCGACAGTTTCGGTGCACACGCACGACGATGCCGCTGCGCCGCACGCAAGTGCAGCCGACGAGACCTTCCTACTCGAAGGCAAAGAATCCGACGGCAAGGGCTACCTCGACCAGGCCGCGATGATCGACATCTGCAAGCGCACCGGCGCCAACTGCATCCTGCCCGGCTACGGCTTCGTATCAGAGAACCCAGGTTTCGCAAAGCTCGTCGAGTCCACGCCGGGACTCATCTTTGCCGGCCCGCGCAGCGAGACGATCAACTCGTTCGGCCTCAAGCACCAGGCGCGTGCGCTGGCCGAAGGCGCCGGTGTCCCCTGCGTGCCTGGTACCGGCCTGCTCAACAGCGCCGACGAAGCACTGCAGGCGGCAGAGAAGATCACCTACCCCGTCATCCTCAAGAGCACCGCAGGCGGCGGTGGACTCGGTCTGCAGGTGTGTCGCAGCGCCGACGAGCTCACAGGCGCGTTCGACAAGATCACCTCGCGCGGCAAGGCGCTCTTCGGCGACGCTTCCGTCTTCCTCGAAAAGTACGTCGAGAAGGGAAGGCATGTCGAGGTGCAGGTGTTTGGCAATGGCCAAGGCCAGGCGATCCACTTTGGCGAGCGAGAGTGCAGCATCCAGCGCCGCCACCAAAAGGTGATCGAGGAATGCCCGTCGCCGTTTGTGCACAAGACGGCCGGGCTGCGCGAAAAGGTGACGTCGTGTGCGGTCGCGCTCGCCGAGTCGGCCAAGTACCGCAGCGCCGGCACCGTCGAGATGCTCGTCGACGACGACACGGCCAGCTTCTACTTTCTCGAGGTCAATGCGAGGCTGCAGGTGGAGCACTGCGTCACGGAGCTGTGCTACGATGTTGACCTGGTCGCACTCATGCTCCTCCAGGCCGACACCGAGCTCGCGGGCCAAGGCGGTATCCCAGCCGAGACGCTGCGCTCGTTCCAGAAGGAGGGGCCCAAGGGCGCAGCGATCGAGGCGCGTCTGTATGCCGAGAACCCGATCCGTGACTATGCTCCCACGCCCGGTCTGCTGCAGCACGTCGAGTATGCAACGGACCAGGTGCGAAATGCACGCATCGACGGCTGGGTTGCCAGCGGTACCACCGTGTCGGCATCGTACGATCCCATGCTCTCCAAGATGTGCGTGTGGGCCGAGTCGCGCGAGGCGGCCATCCGCGACGCACGCACGCTGCTCGGCAGCTCCAAGGTGCAGGGCACGCCGACGAACCTGGGCCTGCTGCGCGCGATTGTCGAGTCGGAGCTGTTTGCGCAGGGTGCAACGCTCACCTCGTTCCTCACGCCCGCCTCGGGATTCCGCTACCGCCCGTGCGCCATCGAGGTCATCACGGGCGGCATCAGCACTACAGTCCAGGACCAGCACGGCCGCAAGGGTGTCGGACACGGCGTACCCGAGGCCGGCGCCATGGATCCGCTCTCGCTCCAGATCGCCAACCTGCTCGTCGGCAACCCGCCTGCAACCGAGGCGCTCGAAATCACCCTGGCCGGACCCGAGCTTCTCTTCCACGCCCCGGCCGTCGTGGCGCTCGCCGGCGCCGAGATGGAGATGTCGCTCGACGGTAAGCCTGTCGATGCGTACACGCGCTTTGTGGTGCCCGCTGGCGGCAAGCTCAAGATCACCAAGGTCGCGCAGGGCGCAGCGGGATGCCGCTCGTATCTGGGCATTCGCGGTGGGCTGCCCGAGGTGCCAGTGTACCTCAACTCCAAGTCAACCTGCCCGTCGCTCGGATTTGGAGGCTACCAGGGCCGCGCGCTGCTGGCTGGTGACACGCTCGAGCTCGACGCGGCCGCGAGCGAGGTGGCTGCGAGCGGCCAGGTGGCGAGCTACTCGCTGCCCAAGGCGGCTCGACTGAGCCGGCTGTTCGACGAGAGCAACGGCGACAAGGGTTGGCCGTTGCTGTGCATGACCGGACCGTTTGACGACGACGGATTCCTGACGGCCGAGGATCGGCAGAAGCTGTACGGCGGGTCGTGGAAGGTGTCGCACCAGGCGAGTCGCACGGGCATCCGGCTCGAGGGCGCGCGCTACAAGTGGGCGCGCAAAGACGGCGGCGAGGGCGGCTCGCATCCGAGCAACGTGCTCGAGTTTGGCTACTCGTCGCGCGGCATCAACATGAACGGCGACGTGCCCGTCATCCTCGGCCGCGACGGACCGGATCTGGGCGGCCTGCTCATCTCCAACACGGTCGTGGCGAGCGAGTGGCGCGATGGACAGATGAAGCCGAGCGACACGCTGCACTTTGTGGCGGTGACGTATGCGCAGGCGCAGGAGGTGGCGCGTCGCATCGCTCGCTACCTCTCGCAGGTGCACAAGGCTGTCGAGACGCAGTGCAGCGAGGGTGTCGAGCCGCTCGAGATGGCGGTCGATGCACCGGTGTATGCGCAGGCCGACTATGGTGCGTCCAAGTCGATTCTCGCGAGCATCGACGAGGTGGCGGGCGAGCGACCCAAGGTGCAGATCCGGTCGGCAGGCGACCGATTCGTGGTCATGGAATACGGCGACATGACGGCGGACATCATCAACCGGTGCCGCATCGAGTTGCTCGTGCGCGAGCTGACCAAGACTAAGGCGAGCCGCGGGATTGTGGATCTCAATCCGAACCTGCGCAGTGTGACGATCCAGATCGATCCGACCAAGGTGGATGATCTGGAGGCGCTTGTCAAGTGGCTGGTGGAGATCGAGACGCAGATCCCGTCGGCACGCGAGGTCAAGATCCCGACGCGCGAGTTTACGCTGCCCGTGACGTTTGAGGATCCGGAGGTGAAGCTGTCCATCCAAAAATACATGGAGACGGTGCGGTCCAAGGCGGTGTATCTGCCGGACAACTGCGAGTACCTCGCCGAGGCTAATGGATACGCCAGCACGCGCGAGGTGGAAGAAGCCGTGGTGGGATGTCGCCAGCTTGCGGTGGCGGTGGGCTTTTTCATGGGTACGCCCATCCTGCTCCCGCTCGACCCGCGCAAGCGCATGCGGTGTCAGAAGTACAACCCCACGCGACTGACCACGCCCGCCGGCGCACTCGGTCACGGCGGCAGCTGTTTTGCCATCTATCCGGTGAGCTGTCCCGGAGGCTATGCTCTGCTGGGACGAACGCTGCCTTGCTGGTCGACGTTCGGCGACAAGCCCGGATTCCAACCGACGCAGCCATATCTGTTTGAGAACTTTGATACGATCCAGTTCGAAAAGGTGGATCAGGCGACGTACGATCAGGCGCTGCGCGAGTTTGATGCGGGCACGTACAGGTGGAAGGTGCGCGAGACGGTGTTCGATGTTGCCGAGCAGTCGGCGTTTTTGGCGTCGATTCAGGAGGAAACCGAGGCGTTCCGAAAGCAGCAGGCCGTGTCGCTGCAAAAGGCCGAGCAGAAGGAGGAGAAGCTGTTTGCAGAGTGGCAGCACGAAGTCGAAGAGGCCGCCAAGCGGAAAGCTGCAGGACAGACTGATTACGACGCTGCAACACTCGAGGATTTCGCAAACGGTAAGTCGCCCAACCCAACCTCGAAACGAGATCGAAGAACCCAGACTGACTCAATGGTGATGGCGCGCGTTAGATGAGAGTGCGATCCCAATCACGTCGGGACTGGCAGCCAATGTGTGGAAGGTGCTGGTCAAGAAGGGCGACAAGGTGGAGCCGGGTCAAAAGGTGGCGATCCTCGAGGCGATGAAGATGGAAATCGACGTCCTGGCACCCGAGGGCGCAACGTCGATCAAGGCCATCCTCAAGCCGCCCGGCAGCAGCGTCAATCCGGGCGATGCGATCCTCGTCGCCGGTTCGTAGCGGTTGTGTGTGATCCAATTCAAGTGTGCCCCCACAGCAGTGCGTGCGTGAGAGCTTGCAGACAAGTGGCGCGTGCGAGCCTCGCAGGAGGCCAGAAGTGCAGAGGATGGATTTACACCGATCGCATTGAGATTTGATACAGACGGAATCAGAGGGGTAAAAAGATGTGAAGAGGATGGGCTCGCGCTCTGCTGGAGGTAGAAGTGGCGAGGTGATGGCAGTGCGCGACGCGTAGTCTACTCGGTGTCGGCAATGAGCGCAAGGATCATCCTGTAGAGGTAGTAGAAGAAGCTGACGAGGTAGAAGCCGAGCTTGATGAAGCACTGTTTCTTGTGCGCCGAGAGCGTGCGGAAGATTTCTGTGGCGTCGAGCGTGTGATTCTTGTTCATGACCTTGTTCACGTTGAAGGCGACGAGCGGCGCGTTGAGCAGGAACGCCACCCACTGCCCGCTGAGCAGGAAGAAGAGCGTGAGCACCGCGTGCGCCGCCATCTCGGGCAGGATGAACTGTTGCAGTGCGGCAAAGTGGACGAACGATCAGCGTCGAGGGTGATAGGCTGAAAGCATGGTTGAGCGGGGCAACATACCTGGTTGAGCTTGTTGCAGAGGTCGATGGGGTTGATGTAGTCGCATTCCAAGTCGGAGAACATGATGATCTGCGGATGATGCAAGAGACGGGCACATTGCGCAAGGGCAGAGGTCAGCATGGGCTCGGGAGAAGTACGAGGGATGGCGGCTCGGCTTGGATACGTACGAAGAAGACCATGGTGAAGAGGAGGACCGCCGAGAGCAGGACCGACAAAAGGAAGAGCCAACCTGTGGTGATGGAGGCGGTTCATCGAGTAGAATCGTGGCATGGTCATCGAAAGCGGGGTGAATGATGGATGCAAGGCAAAGCAGAAGAAGAAGCTGGTGTGAGTGGGTGCGCTCATGCGGTGGGCGGCGTGGTGGACAGCGGATCGGCAGGCCACGCTAGCCTAGGGTGATTGGGAATGATGCGCGTACCTTCGCCAGACATGATGGGCCAGATTCGTAGGGGGTTATCGAGGGATGTGGAGAGAGGGACGTGCGGGTTGCGAGGGATATGAAGTGTTTGCTGCCGAGTTGCCCGAGGTTCAAGTGGGTGGGGTGGTGGGGATTGCGTTGCGAGTGCCGATGTCGTGCGGTTTTGCAGGTCGTGGATGCCGAGGGAGCGGGTGGGAGCAGGTTGAAGATGCAGCCAGATGGAGGATGTGGATGAGGAGAGGGTTAGACGGATGGTGAAAACGGCCGATCCGATGTGCGCTGCTGCTGCGATTTCCAAAGGCTTTGAGCGTGGGCGCTGGTTTCGCTCTCTTCTGACAGAGCGTGTGATTGCGGCTGAGGGCGGTCAACCAATTAATGTGGAGATTGCCCAGTCGCTGCTTTACGCGGGGGCCACAAGAAGACACTCGCGGCCCAACCTCTCCACCGCCGGATCTTCCGCAACTCCTTCCGCTACTGGTGAACGATGATTGCATGCAACTGTTCCTACCTTTGCTCTGCATCCCACGCTGGTGTGATTTGGCGTGGGAAGACCCGACCGCTTGTCGGATGGGCCGAGTAACCTCCGCGTCGTCTGTTCTTTCGGCGTTTCTCCGCCTTTTCACCGTGATCTTTCGGAGCTGGAGCGTCACTCGCAGCTTGACGCACAGCTCGACACGCTCGAGCTAGCCATCCTGCCTCAGCAGGCTAGCTTTTGTGTGCATCTTCCGCGGCGGTGAACCTGGCGTGGATGTTGTCGGCCGCGTTGTGATCGATTGGTTTTCAGCAAACGTGTTAGCCCGTCGCCTGCTTGCAATCCCAAAAAATGCAGATTCCCGCAGTTTTTTGCGTGGGCGCCCCTCGAGCAACTTTTTTCTTTTCGCATCTTTTTTCTTGCACGGCAGAGGCTCCCAGAGGTCAAAGCTTCTCGCGCTGACTAGTCGGTCTTCCTTCCTCTCCCCATCGATCCCCTTCACCATATACCCGTTCTGAGACTTGTGGTTTCAGAACACTCGATCACCCCATCACCCCCACATCGTACGTATCTCCACCTCGCCCGCCCTCTTCTCCCCGGCCACGCTCCTCCCACCACCATTCTTCCCCTCAAAATGATGACAAAAACTAGATGACGAGTCTTAGAGTCCCAATTATACACGGGAGGCACGTTGAGCTTCGGCGAGACGCCTGTGGGACTCTATGCTTACAACCCTAGGCTACCTACTCCTGAAACACACACCTCCGCTCTCAGCGTTGCTCACGTGGCACGGTGCTGGCGCAAACGCTGGAAAAAGACGCAGCTTACTGATACGCTCGCGTATGTTCTTCTGCGTATAGATGCCGCGACCCCCTTCCGACGACGGCTACGACTCGGACTCGGGCTCCGAGTTCGAGTCGTCTGACGTCCAGCTCGGCCTCGCCGACGGACCTCTCGAGGCCGAAGACGAAGCCAACCCGCTCGTCTCGCGCATCGGCGGACGCCCCGCCTGGCTGCCCATGAAGTCCACGCCCGCCAGCGACATCGCACAGTGCGGCGTGTGCAAGCAGCAGATGCAGCTGCTCGTCCAGATCTTTGCGCCGCTAGTCGAGTCGGCCTACGACCGATGCCTCATGGTCTGGGGCTGCGCGCGACCCGCGTGCCAACGCAAGGACGTCTCTTCGTAAGTCTCCTTCCCCACTCTCTCTCATCTCGACAGCGACAGAGGAGCACATGCGTTCAAGTGCGCACTCGGCGTGCCGGGGCACAGGATTAGTTTCAATTTCTTCACTTGACGCCCCTTCGGGCTCTGAAAAGATTTACAACTTTGACAACCGAGCTTTTTAACAATGATGCCCCCAAGCACGCCAATGCGTTTGCCTCGTCGCAGCAAGCTCCTGCTCGTCTTGCCGTCGCTGATCATGTCCAGAAAGCCTGGCGAAAAGGTTCACTGACACCTCGCCCTCGTTCCGCTGCATGCTACACAGACTCAAGGTGATCCGCACGCTCAAATTCAACCGTCGCTGGGCGGCCAAACTGGAGAAGCAGAAGGCGCGGCGTGAGGCGCGCGAGCAGGCCAAGCGCGAGCGCGAGGCTGCCGCCGCCAAGGCCAAGCAGGAGCAGGAAGAGCGCGCCAAGCTCAACCCCTTTGCCGCGCCGGCTGCCGGTGCTGCGGGCGGTCTGGGCGGCATGCTTTTCGGCAATGCGGCCGACAACCCGTTTGCTGCGCCTGCTGCCGCGGCTCCCGCACCTGCGACCGATGCAGCGGCGGCATCTGCGGCAGACGAGTCCGACGAGGACTCGGCCGACGACGACGAAGAGTCCGAATCCGAGAGCGAGAGCGAGCGATTGGCGGAGGAGCTTGCGCTCAAGTCGGACCTAGCCGAGGCGGCGCCCGCGACAGGATCGTGGGTCGAAGACGCGACGCGCTACCCGGCTTTGTACCTCAACACCGTGCCCGAGCCGTCGTCGTCGTCGGTTTCCAAGAAGCTGTCCAAGCAGGAGGCGGAGATGCTCAAAGCGGCGTCGCAGTCGGGCGCCATGGTGGACGTCGACGACGCGGACCTCAAAGGGTTTGCCAAGGAGGGCTACGAAAAGATGCTGCTCGACGGCATCGACGACACATTTGAGCGCTTCCTCAAGCGCGTCCAGGTGGAGCCGAGGCAGGCGGTGCGCTACGAGTTTGCCGGCCAGCCCATCGCCTTCCACGCCAAGGGCGCCGTGTACAACCTGCTCTGGCCCGCTCACAAGCCTGCTGCTGGCGAACGCGTGGCGGTGACCAAGGGTCAGTTTGGAGCCGGTGCGGCTGCTGCGCAGGGGGAGAGGGCGTTTAGCGCACGCGGTGTGCCGCCGTGTCCTGACTGCGGTGCCGAGCGCGTATTCGAGGCGCAGCTCATGCCGAATTTGATCAACCTGCTTCGTGCGCATACGATCCAGACTGCCGACGGAGCTGTGGACACCGATTCGTCGCAGCAGTTGGGCGGCGAGGGGGAGGAGGACCGCAAGCGCGCGATCGAGCAGGCGCTCGGCAGACGCATCCCCACCGAGGGCAGCAAGGACTCGGCGCCGCTCGACTCGAGGTCCGGGCTGGTGTGGAGCACGGCGTTCGTCTTTGTGTGCAGCAAGGACTGCGTCGTCCCGCCCAACGACGCCGACGAGTGTGCCAAGCAGGAACTCATCCTCGCCCAGTTCGAAGACGAAGCCTAGTCCCTCCCCCGCCTTCTCGTCACGTCAGCCAACTCTTGCATCTTTGTACCTTTCTAAGCATTTTGCATCTGTACTTGTACCAAATTGATCTGCATTCTTCAACCCAGACAGTGGCTGTGTGTGTGTGTGATGGATGCATGGCGAGCAACTAGGTAGCGGGTCGGCGATTTACTCGGCGTCTTGGTCGTTGTTGTGGCGGGCGGGGGCGAATCGTTTGGAGCGTTCGCTGAGGGTGAGGGGCACCAACCTGGTTGCAGCCGCGGCGAGCAGTGCCATTGTGCCTCCGAACCTGAGCACCCACACGGTACCCTCGGCTGGGTTTGCAACGTCTTGAGTCGAAGTGGCAGCGGCGAGGTTGAGTAGGGGATCGGTTAGGACGAGGTGGATCTTGTTGTGCGACGAGTGGACCGCGCTAAAGATGAGGCTTGCGATGATGGCGACGACAAATTGGGGCGCTACAATCGCCAGGTTGTGGATGCCCAGAATCGTACCTGCTCCACCCGTGCTGCGTGCTTGAGCAGCTCGACCAGCATCCAGATCCAGACTGTCTGCATCATCGTCGTGCGCATGTGGGAGGGGGGCACATTCAACCAGCGATGCACGGATACGATCTCTCGCATCCTCCTCCCTAACCGGACTTCGCCCGGACACTTCATCAATGTACTTGAACCCCGTCCTACCCTCCACCGCACTCGTGGGTGAGGTAAGTGCACCGTCATCGCGACTGACGGATTGTCGGATGCTTTCGCGACGCTGTTTGCGCACCCACCGCTCGCGCGTGCGCACCGGGCTCCAATGGTCACCATCAAACTCGAACGGCGATGTTCCGTCTTCGGCCTCGCGTACGAATTCACCCACCATCGCAAACGGCGCCCACGCCGCCACGCTCCACGGCAACCCCACCAGCGCAATCACCACCGTGGCCTGCTGCACCGTCGATGCCCATGCGGTGCCAACGAGCATGAGCAGTGCAAATGCAATCGACGCCAACGTCCAAAACGTACGCAGCGTCAGTCCTTGCCGCACCCCGCGCGCCAGACGCTGCGAGCGGGACATTTTATCCGTCGGCTCGAGGTGTGTCTGCTGCGCTTCCCAGTCGGCATCGGGGATGGATACATGCAGCGGCGATCCTGGCTCGCTTCCCGGTGTTTCGCCCTGCGGCGTGGCTTGCCGACTGTCCTCCCCCGCCAGCGCGAGGTAGGGGAGCAGCGCGCCGGACACGAGCGAGACGAGCGCAAAGAGGAGCATGGCAAACGAGCCACGCTCGGCATCGTGGTCCGAACTGGCATGCCCGCCCGACTCGCCCGAACCCTGCTGCACTGCCAGAGCGTCCTGCTTGTCGTGTCGCCGGAGCGCGCGTTCGTACTGCGCAATCTGGACCACGTACGTGGTGCTGTAGAAGAGAAACGGGAACCAGCCCATAAACGCAAACAGCTGCACGAGGCACACTCTGCGCACCGAGCGCGGCAGCCTGCGGATGGCGTGCCACACGTCGTCGACGGTCTGCGTGCACTTGCGCCACGCGGACGCACACGGCGAAGCGCGCGCGCCCGGATGCAGCAGACGCGGATCGGCGGGCGACTCGTCGATGCACGCGATGGTGACGCTGACGCACGAGATCATGGCGAGGAGCGAAATGAGTGCGAAGCGGCGGAACTGGCCGCCGCCAAGCCAGCGGAGGCGTTGCCAGCTGGCGAGGTCGAGCCATCCGCACATGTAGCCCAGCACATTGCCCGTGTGCGTCATCCTGCCCTGCCATGCGTTGGCGATGGTCTGCTGCTCCGAAGGCGCGGTGTCGAGGATGAGCGCGCGCGACGCAGCCTGCAGGCCGTTGAGCGCAAAGTCGAGCACCCAGAATGCGATGACGGAGATGGCCTGCGTGGTGGAGTGGACGAGGCGGTGGCGGTGCGGGTCCCAGTCGGCGAGGCCGCCGCCAAACAGATCGACGAACAGCGTCGAGATAGGGATCGAGTAGGCGAGCGTGAGGGTGGAGATGGTAAGGAGGGCGGCGGAGATGATCATGTATTTGCGGCGGCGAAACGAGGACGAGGAGTGGTCCGAGAGCGAGCCGACGACGGGCTGTGCGATGAGGCCGCTGAGTGGGCCCGCAAGCCAGACGAGGCTGGTGCTCTGTTCGCTGAGGCCAAGCGAAAGGAGGTAGGGGGTGCCGTAGGCGAGTTCGAGCGTCCATGCCAGCTGAGCGCCGGCAAGGCTGAGCGTGAGGATGACGAGGCCGAGGCGGGTGAGCCTGGGTTGATGGTCGTGCGGTAATGGCGAGCCTGAGTGTGGACCATCGGGCAGAGAGACACGGCGGTAGAGGCTGCAATGGACAAAAGAGCCTAAGCGGTGTGGTATCGCTTTGAGCGGTGAGATGAAGCGATGAGCCAGGCTGGGCGGTGCGTTTGCTTGTGCCTCTGCTGCCTCGAGGGCGCGACGCAGACGAGCCTTGCGAGCATCTTCGGACTCGGTGCGCCAGAGGTGAAAGCCGCTGCGCCTGCGGTGGTCGGTGGGCGATGCACCACGGAGGGTGGAGCTCGACTCGCGCTGTCGCAATGCAGGGTTGTGAGGCGACTTGAGCAGATCGTCGAGACTGGCTGGTGCTTCTGGGGTCTGGATTTGGACGCGCCGGTTGCTGGCCTGCAGGGTTGACTGTGAGGTGGTGGCTGTGTCGTTGTCGAGCGCCGGCGACCGTGATCGCGATGGCGATGGAGAGGATTTCGAGGCCATGTCGACGGTCGCTCGGTTGCTTTCCGAGTTGATGGTGGATGAAGGTGAAGGAGAAGGAGGAGGGAGATGAGGAGGAGGACGACAGAAAACCTCCACTCGGACGTCACAGTCGGCGGCTCCGCTCAGGGTCCGCATGGGTTGATCATCTCAGGCAGTTTGGCAGTGTCGACGCCGAAAAAGGGCTGAGTTCTGTTGGATATCGGCGGTCTCCCATTTTTGCCTTTTTTTCTGGTTCGGCACTCGGAGGAGCGTTCGGCGGCCAAAGTTTGCCATCTTCCTGACCACCATCCTCGACACCACGGCTCCCTCTCTGCTTTGACCACATCCAGCCTTGCTTATACCCCATCCAAAACAGCGAGCGAATTGAGGTCTTTCCACCACGCAATAGCAGCGCCCCGCACAGCCCAGCCCAGCACGCAACCGAGGCCTCAGGGCACACGCCCACCATGGACGACTACGACGAGTTTGGAAACTACATCGGCCCGCTCTCCGACTCGGATATCGGCTCAGATGACGGCGACGACTATCAGCAGAATGTTGCGCCGCCTCCCCTCCAACCGTCGGCGCCTCTCGAAGGCTATGACGATGCGCACGACGACGACGATGAGCAACGCCTGGCCGACATCGAGGTGGACGAAGACGGCAACATCATCCCACAGCGCCAATTGATACGCGTCGACGAGGGCCCCTCCAACGCCGTCGTGCTTCACGAAGACAAGCAGTACTATCCGTCCGCAGCAGATGTCTATGGCGACGACGTCGAGACCATGGTGCAGGAGGAAGACGCACAGCCTCTGTCGGTGCCCATCGTCGAGCCAGTCGTGGAGCGTCGCTTCGCCGTCCAGGAAGACGGTCTGCCGGAGACCCGCTTCGACCGTTCCTTCCTCGCCAACCTCATGGGCTTCCCCGACATGGTGCGCAACGTCGCCGTCGTTGGCCATCTCCACCATGGCAAGACATCGCTGCTCGACATGCTCGTATACGAAACGCACAAGATCGACCACGACATCGACAACCATCTGCGCTACACGGACGCGCACACGCTTGAGCGCGACCGCGCCATCTCGATCAAGTCGGCGCCGCTCTCGCTCGTGCTCGAAAACACAAGGCGCAAGTCGTATCTCGTCAACCTCATCGACACGCCTGGACACACCAACTTCCAGGACGAGGTGGCGGCCGCGTGTCGTCTCGCAGACGGCGTCGTGCTTGTCGTCGACGTCGTCGAGGGCGTCATGTGCAACACCGCCCACGTCGTGCGCCACTGCCTGCGCCACAAGCTGCCCATCGTGCTCGTGCTCAACAAGATCGACCGCCTCGTGCTCGAGCTCCGCCTGCCGCCCACAGAAGCCTACTACAAGATCCGACACGCCATCCAGGAAGTCAACAACCTCATCGCATCCATCGACGCCGACCCGGCGCTGCAGCTCGCGCCCGAGCGCGGCAACGTCGCGTTTGCCTCGACGCACATGGGCTACTGCTTTACGCTGCGCAGCTTCGCCAAGCTCTACGCCGAGACGTACGGCGCGGGCGTCGACGTGGACGCCTTTGCACACCGCCTCTGGGGCAACATCTACTACAATCCCGAGTCGCGCAACTTTTCGCGCACGCCCGCCGACGCCAACACGCCGCGCTCCTTCGTCCACTTTATCCTCGAGCCGCTCTACAAGATCTACACCGCCGTGCTCTCGTCGGACACGCCGTCGCTGCGCCGCACGCTGGCGACGCTCGGCATCCGCCTCAAGCCGGCCGTGTTCAAGATCGACGTGAGGCCGCTGCTCAAGATCGTGCTCGGCGAGTTCTTTGGGCCTGCGCAGGGGTTGGTGGATCTGGTCGTGGATCATGTGCCCTCGCCGCGCGCCGCCGCGGCTGCACGTCTTGCCGATGCCTACACGGGTCCCAAGCAGGGTGCGGCGTACGAGGCCATGGCGGCGTGCGATGCGGATGGTCCGCTGGTGGTGCAGGTGTGCAAGCTCTACGCCACCGTGGATGCGCTCGAGTTCCGGGCGCTGGGTCGCGTCATGTCCGGCACCGCGCGCGCAGGCATGCGCGTCAACGTGCTCGGCGAAGGCTTCAGCCCCGACGACGACGAAGACATGGTGGGCGCCACCATCGACTCGGTCGCCATCAGCGAGACGCGCTACAGCGTGCACGTCGACGGTGTGGCGGCAGGCAGCTGGGTGTTGCTCTCTGGCATCGACGCATCGCTCACCAAGACGGGCACGCTGGTGGATGCGACAGTGGATACCGAGGGCATGGGTATCTTTGCGCCGCTCGAGCACATGACGCAGTCGGTGCTCAAGGTGGCCGTGGAGCCGCTGGTGCCTTCGGAGCTGCCCAAGATGCTCGATGCGCTGCGGCGCGTCAACAAGAGCTATCCGCTCGCCGAGACGCGCGTCGAGGAGTCGGGCGAACACGTGGTGCTGGGCTCGGGCGAGTTGTACCTCGACTGTGTGCTGCACGATCTGCGCGTGCTCTTTGCCGGCATCGAGATCCGCGTCTCGGATCCCGTGGTGCGCTTCTGCGAGACGGTGGTGGAGACGTCGGCGGTGAAATGCTACGCCGCCACGCCCAACAAGCGCAACCGGCTCACGATCATCGCCGAGCCGCTCGAAAAGGGTCTGGCGGAGGACATTGAATCGGGCGCCATCGATGTGCATGCGCCACCCAAGGTGCTCGCCAAGCTGCTCCAGGCCAAGTACGGCTGGGACGTGTTGGCGAGTCGCAGCGTTTGGGCGTGGGGGCCTGGTGAGCGCGGTGCCAACGTGTTGGTGGACGATACGCTGCCTAGCGAGGTGGACAAGACGCTGCTGTACGCTGTCAAGGAGAGCATTGTGCAGGGATTCCAGTGGGCATGTCGCGAGGGACCGCTTTGCGACGAGCCCGTGCGCAACGTCAAGTTCCGCATCCTCGATGCCTCGCTCTCGCCCGAACCGATGCATCGCGGTGGAGGACAGATGATCCCCACCGCACGCAGGGCGTGCTACGCAGCGCTGCTCATGGCCACCCCGCGACTGATGGAACCGATCTATGAGGTGGAGGTCTCGACACCGCAAGATGGCATCGCTGCCGTGTATACGATCCTTGCCAAGAGGCGTGGTCACGTCGTGCAGGATACGCCCAAGCCCGGCTCGACGCTGTATACCGTCAAGGCGTATGTGCCTGTGGTGGACGCCAATGGGTTCGAGACGGATCTGCGCATCGCTACGCAGGGCAAGGCGTTTTGTCTGCTCATGTTCAGCCACTGGTCCATCGTCCCCGGCAGCCCAACGGACTCAAGCATCAAACTTAGACCGCTTGAGCCCGCGCCGGCACTGGCACTGGCCAAGGACTTTGTGCTCAAGACAAGGAGGAGAAAGGGTCTGCCCGAGACGATTGCGCTCGCTTCGTACCTCGATGCCGACATGACCATGGCACTTGTACAGGCCGGAATCGAGATCTAGGCCGCCGCATCGCAATCTCACACGCCGATCCTTGTGCGTCTGCCACCCTTGTCCGTGTGAAAAAGAGATCGAGTGATCGTTTTTTGATTGTAAAGATTCGATGGAGGTGGGACGATTTCAGGCCTGGGCCTTGTTCTCTTCGAGCGGGAGGAGGAGGTTGTGTTTGAGCAGCAGCTCCTCGAGTTCTCCCGACTGGTGCACTGCAAAAAAACCCGATCGACGCCGTTAGTCTTTGGTTCCATCTGGTATCGTCTAGAGTGGGGGTTTTTGACTTACTGTTGATGAGGATATCGCAGCCGCCAACAAATTCTCCATCTACGTAGACTTGGGGGATGGTGGGCCAGTCGGAATACTCCTTGATGCCCTCTCGGAGTTCCTGGTCTTCGAGGCAGTTGAATGTCTTGAGCAGTTCGGGTTTGACGCCCTGCACCTGCATGACCTGGATCACGGCACGGCTGAATCCGCACATGGGCATATCGGGCGTACCCTTCATAAACACCACCAGCGGGTTCGCCTTGACGGCGCCGTCGATCTTGGCGCGTGCTTCGGTGCTAAGCAGTCGAGAGACTGTGAGAAAAGAGGGCGAAATGGCCGCGCGCGATGGCAAGAGCCCAGTCTGACGCCCAAGACCCGTTCGCTACCAATCCCCAATCCCAACGTGGCAAACCAAGCGCGCAAAGAAAGCGGTAAGAGGAGTCATGTTCAAAGATGCAAAGGCGTTTGCAGGTTAGCACTTTCTTCCAGTGTGAATGGTGCGTGATGAGGACGGCAACGTACCAAAAGACCAAGACTCTGACGCAGCATGATTGTAGACGGTGGTGGTGGTGGAGGAAAGTGTCGGAGCGGCTCGGCTTGTTCAGCGCACTTGTGGAGGAAGAAAATGTGCGCCCGATCGATCCACTGCGCGCGCGCCTTTCCGCGATCTTCCATTACTCAGCCGCCGCGCCCTTCCCAGCCCAGGACAGCATCAGATCTCTCGCCCGTCCTTGGCAATCGTATGCTCACTCGACACGGCAGCTGTAGCAATGGTCGTCGAGCCTCGATACCACGTCCAAGCTGCCCCCTGATCCATCATCCCTTGCTCAACCCCCATCGCCGCACCCCACACCCTCTCCCTCCACCCACGCTCGTACCACAGCTCAGTCATCCTTCGTGCGCTATGCCGCATCACACTCTGCCATACATCAGCCTCTCTATCACCATCAGTATCTCCCTTCTGACCGTGCGTCTGCCCTCCGATCAGCCACCGTCCCGCTCGCCCACGCAACTGAACCATCGCAACTTTCGCACACACTCGAGGCTTTGGCGGTAGCACGGCTTCATTTCCGGAGCAATCATAGAATCTCGGAGCATAACGATACGAAGCTAGACAGGAGACATACGGGCAACAACGTTCTGGTCAAGGGGCAACGGAGCGGACGAGGAGAAACGGATCATCGCAACACCTGAGAACAAGACCTTTTGGGGGGCGCAAACCTGCTGCCGAGCACGGCTGGCGAGCAGTCAACAAGAAAACAGAAAACCGGAGAGGGATCGCAAAGGAATCGCAGAGCAAGACCCTGCTCAGCCGAGCAGGCCACGGGCCTCGTCGCGCTCGCGCTCGGCGAGCTCGCAGCGTCGCTTCCACGACTCGACCTCGCCCGACAGCGCCTCGATCTTCTCGTGCAGCAGACGCAGCTCCTCCGCCTTGCGGTGGCGCGATCGTCGTGCGGCGAGCGTGTTCGACAGACGCTTGGCGACGCGCGGGTCCTTTTCGCGTCGGATCGCCGCCTCCTCCTCGGCAAACTCGTCGGCCTCAGCGGCAGTGTCGCGTCGCGAGGTGGCCGAGACCGTGTAGTAGTTGCGCTTCTGGATGGGCGCATCCAGCGGAAGCAGGTCGGTCGTGTCGAGTCGACGCTTGGTGCCACGAGCCTCGGTCTTGTTGGAAGACGTCGAGGTGCGGCGGTCCATAGCGTCGGGCGAGCTCGACTCCGAGCGTGGGGCAGCCGGGGCCGGGGTAGACTGGGCTGCGGGCGCGGGCGCAGGAGCCAGCACAGGAGCAGCCGAGACGGGAGCCGGCGCCGGAGCGAGGGGGGCGGCCATCGACGTGAATGCCAGCGGCGAGGCGGTGAGCGCCGGTGCCGAAGGCGTCGAGGTGGCGACGCTGGTAGCCGCCGTGGTCGCCGAGCTCGAGAGCGCCGCGCTGCTGAGCGCGCGGAGCAGAGTGAGCGCCGGGTCCTCGGTCGACGAGGCGCTACCGGCAGCGGGCTTGCCGAGCTTGCTGAAGGCCATCTCGACGGGAAGCTTGGTGGGCTTGGCGTCGGGGAAGAGGCTAAAGTCGCTGCCCATCTCGGGCGCGCCAAAGTCGCCGGCCGTGTGGACGCCAAAGTCGTGGCTGGCGAGCTCGAGCGGGCTGACGTTGGACGAGGCGTAGCCGTCCTGGGGAGGGAAGAGCGGAGCGCCGGCAATGCCGGGCACTCCGAAATCGTCGTCGTAGCTGTCGAGGGGCAGCAGCGGACTGGGTCCGCACGAGTCGATCTCAAACGACATCGAGTCGGTCAGCGCCGGCGAGGGGTCGGTCCAGTCTGGTGAAGAGAGGAAGTCCTCGGCGGCGTGAGCCTGGAATCCGTGTCCGATCCACGAAGGGTCGTCGGCAGACATGGGGTTGAGGCCGAGCGAGGCGGCGTTGAAACCGGACTGGGTCTGCGGCGCGCGCCTCAAAGGGCAGCAGCGCCGAGACCGACGTGTCAGCGGCAGAAGTAGCAGCAGCGGGCATCGTGGCGTTAAGCTGAGCGATGAGCTGTTGGTAGTGCCTGATCTGTTCCAGTCGTTGCTTCTGAGCTGGCGTCAACGAGTTGATCGTGGCGGCAGCGGGCGAGGCAGAGGAGGAGGAGGACAGAGTGTGACGACGACCAGCGGCAGCAGCGGCGAGCGCGGAAGCAACAGCGGCGGGGGTGATGCTGGGCACTCGGGCAAACGTGGGCTGGGCGGGCGTGGCAGGGGCCGGGCTGTTGGCGGGGGCAACGGCGGCGGCGGCGGCGTGGACGTGGGGAGGGGAGGGACGGACGGCAGCCAAGGTGGACTGGAGTTGTCGGAGGAGGTTGGCTTGTGCGTACGAAGACGACGGGTTGGAGATGGCGGCCTCGAGGTGGGCGCGGAGAGAGATGGGCGCGGCGGTGGCAGCAGCTACAGGCGTGCTGGAACGTCGGTGGTGACTTGTAGAGATATTCAAAAAGGAGGGCGATGGCGCAGATGCGTTATCGTTGGTCGGGCGGTGGACACCTTTCAAAAAGGGTGGATGCGCAGTCGGGGAGCGACTTTGGGGAGGCTTGCTGAGTACTTGCGGATTGTTGTTGGAAGAGGCCGAGGCGGGGCTTGCACTGGGGAGTGGGGGCAACCATGATGGCGATGACGAAGACAGCTTGTTAGGAGCTGTCAGATTGACGTTTTGGGAGTTGGTCCAAGAAGACAACGTAGAAATCGACCCAAAGGGAAGATTCGAAGACAATGTGAGATTGGTGGGGAGGGGGAGAGGCTGTAACGACGAGGTTAGGGAGTCTGTCCTTTCTTCGTTCTGTGACGAGGAAGAGGAGCGCGAGTCTAGACGGGATGACCGTTTAGAAGAGCATGGTGGGCCAGCTACGTGGTTCGGGGTGAAAAAGCAGCTGTAGGAGATTGTGAGATCGCTCGGGGCGATGGGCTAAGGCAGGCTAGGGGACGGAAATCCACTAAAGGGTGTAGAGGAGTGGTTTCCGGTCAAGAAGGATCTTCGCTGGATGTCGAAGATGAGGTGTGGATTGGGATTTGGTTTGGATATGGAGGAGGGGAAGGAGGCGGGTAGCATCGAAGGGGGCAGCTGGTTATAAGGGAAGCGGCAGCAGAGGGCAGTCAGAGGCTTTGAGGATTGTTGCTGGTCGGCAGAGCGTCCGAAGCGAAAAAGGGGCACAAGAGCAGTGTAGCAAGAAGGGTGCTGGAGGTGATCAGGCGGGATGGCAGTGTAGCGATGCTACGATCAGGACAGACACAGGTGCCACGCCCCGGGAAGATCGAGTGGGCTTCCCGAATGAAGACGGCTGATGTGCCGGCACAAAAGGGGGGAGGGAGAGGAACGAGCTTGGACTGGTGGGGTGCCTGAGAAAGGAAAAAAATCAAAATACAAAATACAAAAACGGGGGTCGGTGTGGGTGTGGGCGGGCGGTTGACTGGCGCCGAGCCGTGCTTCAGCTCGGTCGAACTGGCCCGGCAAGTTTGGATGAGTTTGAACCGTGTTTCGCGACACGAGCGTGTGAGAGTGCGCTGCATCCCAGTCCAACGCTCTTTCGATCTTTTTGCAATCGCATGCCTTGCCGCCGAGGCCCCGCACCTTGCGCAAGTGCCATGACTGCTCGGGCTCGTCAACTTGTCAACACTCACGAAGAACACAGACACGCTCCAAGGATGATTTGGCAGATGCGATGCTGTGTGAGGAAACCGAGCTGGCGGCGCAATCAAAAAGGGATATGAAATCGAGGTGGGATAGTGCGTCGGCTTTGTGGGAGCCAATGTGGACGAGCGGGAAGGCTATCGGCAGCTCTGGCCGAGGAATGCAGCCGGGAGCGAGCCGAGCAGCGACGGTCGTTCCTCAATGCTGCTGCCTGCCCGAACCGCGGTCGGCTGGGTGGTTGCATTGAGGCGAGGATGGATGGGTAGCTCCTTGCTCACGAGGCTTCATGCGGCGTGCGTGGGACGCGAGCATACGGTAGCTGGCGATGAGCTGGAAGGCCAAGCTCTTCCAACGGAGGGGTCGGACTTACCGACGAGCAGCCCCAGCGCTTTCGAGGGAGCGCCTCGGGAGGAGTCGCAAGCACGTCGGCATAGCGTCGGATCAACGACGAGCTGCAGCGTCGCGTGCACACACCCACACCCACTCACACCCACGCCGCGGCGATCTTGTTGAGAAGGTCGAGTCATCGCGCGCTCGTGCATATGCGCATTCCACACGCCGCCCAATCTGCCATTGTTGCCCCTTCCCCGCCTTGGGACGGCCCCACAATCACAGCGCCATGTGCGAGCCATTGAAAACGGTGCTGGTCCCCACATCCCGCACCGCCATCTCGATGAACTACAGTAGCATGCCACGCTCAACGTACTCCGCGGCAATTGCAGGGTGAACAGTGTGTGTGGGTGTGGGCACGTTGCCGAGGAACGGGTGGTGAGAGGGCGGGCGGGAAGGCGAGGTCGGAGGCAGCAGACTGCATCGCATGCAGCCGCCCTTTTTAGCGAGTCGTCCTGCACAGCAATGACTCGAACCCGCTCCCCTGACGCCTTGACCTGCTCTCCTTGCTCGAATCCACTGGTTCTGTGTACAGTTCACGCTCACTACTTTCTCAAATGTGTCGTATGGGCTTCTCAGCTGTGCCGCACGGGACTGTGTCATAAGAGAAGTTTTGGGACGTGGATGAGTTGGTGGTGGCAGAGCTGCACGTGTCGTCGTGAGGCCTCGCTGCCACGCGCGGCCGGTAAACCGGTGCAAACTTTTTGCTCGCCCGAATTCGCCGCGCAATCTGCCGATTAGATCGGCCTCTTTCCGGTCACCAAGGCGTCCAATCAGCTCTTCCGCCCGCCCGCAAGCAGAGCCGGATTGGCTCGTCAAGCTTTTGCTCTCTCCCCCACGCGCGGCTACAGTATGAGCACGACAGAGCCCCGTCGCAATGGCGTGACCTTGCAAGTCAAGCGCCCGATTGGACGATGCCACGGCGCAATCTCGGCCGCGCCCTGCCCAATCACACACACGCCTTGCCTCGGACAGCTGTCAAACCTCAACCTCCCCGAACAGCTTCAGCCCGACGTGGCCGTCCGCTTCGTGCCCGCAGACCACACACCTACAAAGACCAGCAAACGCAGAGTGAAGATCGATTCAAAATCGGCATCGGGCAGCGAGCGATGGGGCTCGTCTTGTTTGACAGCTGTCATTGCGGCAGCCTCACCACAGCGCCGCCTGAGCTTGAGCACGCAGATCGACGCTGCCGAACCCGGCGATGCTCGCCTCGTGCGCCACCTCGGCCCAGATTCCCTTGTCGGGGTGACCCTTGGGCTTGATGAACTTGTCGATGGCGTGGAAGACGCCGTTGCTGGCGGGGATGTCCTGCAGGATCACGCTGACGTTTTGCACCACCATGCGCGTCTGCAGCGGGCCCCTACCGCCCGGCAGCAGATGGTACCGGTACACGTCCACATCCACCGTCTCGTGTCCCTTGCCGCCATCGATCGCGGGGAGTACCGTGTCGAAAGTGTAGGACGTCTTGTTGGCGCCACCTTCGACGATTGCGACCGACTTGTGCGAGTGCGAGATGTGATGGACAAAGTCGGCGTATACGATGTCGTTCGGCAGCGAATGCAGCATCAGCACCTTCTGCAGCAGGTGATAGCCCCACGGCGAGAACAAGTATGCGCGGAAGGCCCACGGCAGACGAGACCATGCCAGGTTCGTAGGCACAAACACCGTCTCTGCCGCCACGCCCGTGACATTGTGTCCCTCCTTCAATCCCGCATCATGGTGATGGTGGTGGTGGTGGGAATAGGGTCGGTACGAGAGATACTTGTCGGCATGCACCTTCTGCAGCGCCGAGGTGGTGGTGGAGAACGTCGTCTGTCCAAAGAACAGGCTCTGCAGCACGTCGGGCGGGAGGATGAGCGGATACTTGATCGCGTGGATCAGCCCGTTCTCCGCACGCATATCGGGCTTGACCACGCGCGAGTAAAAGTTGAGATACACGGCAGGCAGCGGCAACAGACTCTTGCCCGTACGCACTCTCCAGTCGGTGCCGTCGTTGTTCGCATGCGCCTTGCCAGTGTTGAGCCACGTGGCGACGCTCGAGTTGTCCGCAATCGCTCGTGCGTCCAACTCGACATCGGACCGCACCAGGTGGTACATGGCATGTGCGTCGATAAGGTGCCTAATAAGCTCCCGCTTCTTCTCCTTCTCGCCGTCCTTGTCGTTGGTGGCATACTCGCGCTCAAGCTCTTCGATCTGTCGTTCGATCTGCGTGAATGTCTGGATGGACGCAGGACCAAACGACAGATCCGCATACGCTTCGGCGTCGTCACCGTCGCGGTGGTGATGCCAGTTGAGCGGCGCGAAGAGCGTAAGATGCTTGCTGTGCTTCAGCACGTCCTTGGTGGCGTCGGACGAGTAGTTAAGAATGTGCGCCAGCTGCGAAAACTCGTCCGACGTCGTAATCACCTCCCAGATCGTCTTGTCCCCCGTCTGCGGCCCGGCATCCGCGCTGGCGCTGCGGAAGAGGCGCGTAAAGGCAGAAGAGAGCTTGGTGGAGAGTCCGAGAGTGAGCGTGTCCAGACCGGAGCCTGCCGTGCTAATGCTCAGCTGGTCGGCGCCCACAGACGGCGCTGCATGGGCGGTGGAGGCACACCATACGGCGGCCGAAAGCGTCCAGGCGACAGAGATCTTCATGGTCGCAAAGCACAGAACGCAGTGTGATGGAGCAAGAACGAGGTGGGTGGAGCAGCAAGACTATATACTTGTCTCCGCCAAGTGGGATCCGGGGTGCAGCGCTGAGGAAAGCCGTGCACGACCCCACTCTTCCCACGCTGCCGCCTCGGTGGGTCAGCACGATCGTGGACGAACCGCGCCGCTCGCTCCGATTTGTAATCCGCCTCGCCCCCTCGCTCTTCCTCCTTTCCCTCCCGCCCCAGAACCGTCCGCGCCGATGCAGATTCTCACTGGTGCCACACCGTTGTCTTCTCGCGAGAGATGTCCTGAGTCTGCTTGCTCGATGCTGTCGAGGCCCGAGTCGACTGCACCCGGCTGAGCAGCGGCAGCAAAGTGAGCAAAGTACGACTTCATGCCTCCACCTTGGCAGCTCTAAATAAAAAAAAAGCTGACGGCAGGCTGGGGTAACGGGCATCGCGCGCCAAAAAAAATGCGCTTCCGAGGCCCCGCCAGATATCCGCGGAGGCAAGCTCGAACTTTCAGAATGTTACGTCTGCAGTACCGTACACATAGAATCTCTCGCCATAGTGCGTCGCCATCATTTGGGCTGTTGTTCATGCTTGCGGCCACGGCAAGAAGCGCGGTGGCTCGTTGATCCAGCCGTAATAGTTCTGCATGGCCCTGCACGTCTGTGTGCTCGTGCCGGAGATGGGTTGATGGAGCCAGAACTGCACG
Source organism: Moesziomyces antarcticus (assembly GCF_000747765.1). Classification (NCBI taxonomy): domain Eukaryota; kingdom Fungi; phylum Basidiomycota; class Ustilaginomycetes; order Ustilaginales; family Ustilaginaceae; genus Moesziomyces; species Moesziomyces antarcticus. The sequence continues at coordinate 532,748 of NW_014639000.1, forward strand.
CGCCCGTGCAACGACGCCGCGCCCACGGGTGCGTGCTGGGCGAAGGGATGCTCGCCCAGCTGCGTCTGCCAAACGCGAACCTGGTTGCTGTCCCGCAAGAGCGGGACGGGTGCCTGGGGCGCCTCGCCGAATGCAAGCAGCTCAATGTTGCCGAGGTCGCCGTTGGTACCAGTCGAGCCGAGAGGTGCCCAGATCGATGCATCGGGTAGTACGAGCTCGCCGTCGAGACGCGCAATGGCTGCCCACGTGTGCATCATGGTCAAGCTCAGTTGGCGCTCGGCACTCGACATGCCTCTTTGCTCCGACAGAACAGCAGCTGACTCGGCCTCGTGGGCGGGATCTGTTCCGTAGTGGGCAATGTCGCCCACCCACGCGTGCTCCTCGCCGCCGCCGCTGCCGGTAAGGCCAAAGACGAGCGGGATGTCGAGCGTGTGGAACGCCGCCCAGTCCTCGGTCATCTCGGGCACCACCGTGAGTGCATCCAACATCCCCCACGACGGTCGATGCGCCAGCAAGTACCCGTACACCGCCACGTCACCCCGTTGCTGCCGCTGTGCGGCCATATAGTCCAGGATGGGCGCGGTGAATTGCGCGTCGCCCGTGTACGTCGCACACGTGTACGCCGCCGCGCGGTCCCGCTCCGTCTTTTCGCGACCCCGAGTCGGCTGAGCAAGCGTAGCGGTATCGTATCCGTACATCGTGGCCATGTCGGCAGCGAGCAAAGGGTGGAAAAGTGCCTGGTGCTCGACGAGCGCATTGGACGTGGCGACGAGAAAGTTGAACATGGTGCCTTCGTCGGCACACAGCCCCAGCACCACTCCTCCGCGTCCATTCCGGAGCTCGCTGCGCGGCGGCAACGGACCCATTGCACGAGCCACAAAGTCGGCGTCGACAAGCACGCCATCCCACACGGGGCCCCACTGATCCGTGACGCCGAGCGGCTCGTCTGCATCCTCGCGAGCCGGCGGGAGGCGTTGGACATCGGCCCGAGTCGGAGTATACTCGGACCTGGGCCGTTTTCCGACGAGCGGGCGCAGGACAGCATCGATCTGGTCCGCACGGACGCGCGTGCGCATGTACTCGACCTGCGCCTCGTCGTCTCCCTCGAGATGCGGACACAGCGCACGCACAAGGGCATCCCAGCATGCCTGGCTCGCGTGCGTCGTGCGCGGCAGCAGCGTCGCTAACACACCGCTCTGCAGCACCGCCTTGTGGAACAGCCCCGCCGGTACCACCTTGCTCAGAAGCAGATAGTGGATCGCTATGCTGCCTGCACTCTCCCCAAACACGGTCACATTGCGCGCATCGCCCCCAAACGCGCCGATCGAACCTTGCACCCATACAAGACCAGCTACGATATCCCACAGCCCCCAGTTTCCAGCCCCGACCTGGGTCGCGCTCGGCTTGGTGTGGAGTGCATCCACGCTGACGAGTGGCCAGTCACCAGCGGCGGCAACGAGCGCACGCGAGCCGAGGAAGCCCATGGCTCCGACGCGGTACGTGATCGAGACGACGATGCAGCCGCTCTCGTGTGCCAGGCGCGCACCGTCGTGCAGCGGACGCGAGCAGTTGCCCACCGCAAACGCGCCTCCGTAGATCCACACCAGCACGGGGCGCGGCGTAGAGGCGGGCGTGGTGGGGGCCCACACGTTGAGGTACAGACAGTCTTCGGTGCGCGGGATCGCGGTCTTGGCAGACGTGCGCCCGCGGTACATGCCCTCCATCGCCGCGAAGTCCTGGTGCGGGTCGGCACCGAAGGTGGATGGGCGCACGGACGGCCATGTGGGCAGAGGGCCTTGGGGCGCTTGCCACCGGCGTGCGCCAACGGGCGGTTGTGCGAAGGGGATGCCGAGATACGCCAGCACCGAGCCGGGGGAGGACGAGGGAAGGAATGCAGGCAGATGGACGCGCCGCGGTCGGATCTGGCCCTGCAGCGGGAGCACGACGTCCCAGGCTGCGCTCGAGTCGGTCATTGCGGCAAAGGAGATGAGGATGGTGGGGAGGAAGAAGGTGGGTCTGTGCGACCCGCGCAGGATGCCAAGTTGCCGAATGCCGGAGTCGCGTCTGACAGCTCTCAGGGTCCGCACTTTTTTCTCGACCGCGCTTTTTGCCGCACTTTTCCGCACTTTCCCACACGTTGTTTTGACTTTCCTTGTGCGAGGTGTTGGTCTTGGCTTTGCTCCACCATCCTCCGCACACTGACTCGGCCAGTGTGTGCGCGAACAATGTCGTGATGGGCATTCCGGGCCTGTGGGCGTGTCTGCATCCTGCCGCACACTCCACCACGCTACCCGCCTACACTCTGCACGCACTCACCGCCAACGCCAACTCGCTGCGCGCACTGCGGCTCGGCATCGATGCGTCGCTCTGGCTCTTCCACGCACAGCAGTCGAGCGGCGGCTCGAACCCGGCGTTGCGGCTGCTGTTCTACCGCCTCGCCAAGCTGCTTGCTCTACCGGTGCTGGTGCTGTTCGTATTCGATGGGCCGGATCGGCCGGCGTGGAAGCGGGGAAAGCAGGTGAAAGGGCGACAGCATGCGGTGGAGCAGCCGCTGACGGAGCTCATCGAGGCGTTTGGGTTTAGCTGGATGCGTGCACCGGGCGAGGCGGAGGCGCAGCTGGCTTCGATGAGTAGAGACGGTGTGCTGGATGCGGTTGTGACCGACGATGCCGATGCGCTGCTGTTTGGCGCTCAGGTGGTCATCCGCAACTGGGGCAAGAACCTGTCCGGCACCAAGGCGAGCAGAACACCGGAGGAGGTCGATCCGCCCACGCAAGCAACGCAAGCAACGCAAGCAACGCAAGCAGAGAACGGAGAACTGCAGCTGTCGGGATCCGACAAAGACCACCTCATTACGATGTACACCGCACACGATCTTGTAGAGTGCGACGAGCTGGGACTGGATCGCGATGCGTTGGTTCTGATCGCGCTCATGTCCGGTGGCGACTACGACACCACGGGTCTTGCGCAGTGTGGCGTCAAGATCGCGCTTGCGCTCGCGAGGGCGGGATTCGGCACGGCGCTCGTGCGCGCTTTCCGCTCGGCGTATCCCACGTCATCCTCTACCGCCACGCCATCGAGTGCATTCAGTGCCTTTTTGGGGACCTGGCTCGAGGGTGTGCGGGAGGAGCTGCGTACCAATGCGCGCGGGCTGCTTCCGTCACGTCGGCCTAAACTCGCCGATACACTCGACGGCTTTCTTGCCACCAAAGATTCGCGCAGGGTGCTGGCATACTACATCTACCCCGTCACGACTCGGCGCGAGGTGGATTGGTCCAAGTCCAGCCCGGACGTGGCTAGACTCGCAGCGCTGGCACAGGCGCTGTTCAAGTGGACCCCCGACGCGGTACTCGCCAAGTTCAGGACCACCGTCGTTCCGGGCGTGGTGGTGCGGAGGTTGAGGAGCGAGATTCTCGAGCTCAATGGTGGCGCGGTGGAAGGTCCTTGGGCGGAACTCGTCGAGAGCCCAGCAACTAAGGCGGTCAAGAGGCATCTAGCCGGCAAGGGCAAGGAGAAGGAAAAGGAGAAGCCGTTGTGGGATAGTCCCAACGCCACGCGGATTACCGATTTTTTCGCAAAGTCGACCCTCACCACCGGCACACCTGTCAAGGAAAAGGGTGTGAGCAGGGATGTAGAGGCGAGTGTGGAGATTGTGGCGATCAAGATGGTGCGTCGTCACGCAGCGTTGGCGCCGTACCTCGACTACCGCGCGCTCGTCGCCGTCGAGAGCATGCTGCATGAGGTTGAGGCTGCAATCGAATCCTCACCCCTCGAAGACCAAGAGCTCTTCAAGCCGATGCTGCTCTGGATCGCCGCGCCGTTTCTCGAGCTCAGCACGAGCGGCGTCCAACCGCTGCAGCTCTTCAACGCCAAGTCGAAACCCAAACCCAAGTGCAAACCAAAGGCGCAGGGTCAAACCACGCTCAACGGATTCGTCAAGCCAATGCCCAAACCGCCACCCCCACCACCAACGCGCACGCCACGTCAACTCAAACTCCCCCCACCACCAAGAGCACACACTCCCGAGGCAGATTCGTCCGTCGAGTTCGTAGCCGCGCTCAAGACGCCACGCAAACCCAGAGCCTCGGTGATCACGGTGCACGACTCGGATTCCGACTAATACCCCCCCGCACCGAAAGTGTAGCCAAAATAAACCCTAGCGTGACATTAAGAAAATACCCCCCGTGAGAATGCGAACAAAGATGAGCCGGTGCTATAGATGCGCCTTTGTGCGTGTGCGGGATGCGGTGCCCGCTACCGACGCCGGCGGTGGTGTTGACGATGGCGATGACCTGGAGCGTGCGAGTGGATGTCCGGCGGGCCAAGCATCGATACCGATCTCTTCGGATGCATCCGTCTGCTCGACGTCAGGCTGGGCTCTCGACCGCACATCCGGCGCCGACGGCGCCGTGGCCACCGCCGCACTGAGATAGCGTGCATACGGCGAGTCGGACGCATGACCGGGTGGCAGCTGTCCTGCAACCCCTGCACCTGCGGCGGGGGTGTCCATCCATGGCGGTGCCGCCTGTGCAGGCCCACGCGCATTGCCCGCCGCCAAATTGTTATCCCACATCTGCGGACCGGACCTTCCCTGCTGCAGGTGCGTCGGATTGAACCTCGCGAGGCCGAGCGTATCGCGGTCGCGAATCGCCGCGGCCGAAAGACCCATCTTGGTCAACTCGCTGCGTTCGCGCAGCCACTCTACAATCGCCTCGACCACCTGCGGATAGAACCCGCGAAAGAGGTGGTCGGCATGGTCGATGAGCTTGATACTGCAACTGCCCGGCCGCCTATGCACGCCGCTCAGGATGTTACCGTACGATGCCACGTCCGACGCAGGCACCGACTTGTCCGCCGTACCGTGGATGAGCAGCACGTCGGTATTGTACGGGAAAGCCAGTGCGATCTCTCGTGTGGGCCAGGCGGCAAACTGCTCCACCTGCTCCGGGTAGACGTGCAGCTCCTTGTCCTGCCCCGCCACGCGCGCCTGCCAGCGGAAGAATCCCTCCTTGGCAAACGCCGAAAGATACGCCGGATCGCGCTCGTGGATGTTGGCCATGTTGAATCGCGCCGACAGCCCCACAAAGAACGGCACGCGCAGCGACGGCGGCAGCGCATCCGGGCAGTGCTTTGCGAACCACGCGAATCCATCGAGCCCACCGCGCGAGTGGCCAATCACGATCTCCACCGTATACTCGAGCTTGGTGCGCAGATAGTCGACGACAGCCACGAGATCCTCTACGTCGTCGGCGAGGTTACCCATGGACCACGTTCCGGGAGTCTCGCCGTTGGCGCGAAAGTCGAAGCGGAACGAGTCGACGGGCAGGGCGCGCGCGAGCTGCTTGTGGTAGATCTGGTCCTTGTGCGCAAGCACGCCGTGGAGGATGATGGCGATCTTGAGGCCGCGCGTGTCGCGCTTGTCGATGGGATAGATGGGGTAGCCGCGCCGCTTGAACGCCTGGTCCTTGTTGCGCAGACGCTGCATGGTGTCCGCGTCGTCGTCGAGGTTCATGCTGGTGGTTTGGGAGCGCGAAGACGACGACGATGGATCGTTCGAAATGTCGGAGCGATGCTGGGCGTGGGCGGGATGCAGGCGCTCGCGCTCGATGGGTGCGGTGGTGGAGCGCGAGGTGTACATGGGATGCGGTTCGTGTTCCTGTGGATTGTGCGGTGGCAGGGCGATCTGTGCGAGGATGCCGACGATGCCGATGGTCTCGCCCGTGGCGGTGGTCATGGGGATGTGCAGCTTGGTCTCCCTCATTGTGGCGGGAGGCGCGCGCCGCTCTCGGGCGGTGGCTCGGGCGGTGGCTCGGGCGGTGGCTCGGGCGGTGGCTCGGGCGGATGTGTGTTGTGTATGTGTGTGGCTCGACTAGCGAGATGGAGAGGGACGCCAGAAGCACAAGGACGGGCGCATCAACGAGGAGGTGGACGCCGGCAGCAAGCGTCGAGCGGGGACGATTCGGACGAGTGCGAGATGAGGGTGGTGGTGTATGATATTAATAGCGCCGAGGTGAGGCTGGAGCGCGGCGTGTGGCGTGGGTGGTGGAAGCGAGGATGGGCGACGATCGCTGGAGATTCTCAAGTGGCGTGTTGCGGTACGGATGCGATTGACGGAAGCGAGGATCCTTGCTGGGGCTGGCTGGCTGGTGGAAAGCTTTTGCTCGGACGGGAGCGAGTGGAGTGACCACCGCGGGCAAGAAGATGTGCAGCCGAGGATGAACACTCTGTAGGGAGCGAATAGATGGGCCTTGGCAGCGAGCAAGAGAGGGTGAGGGTGAGAGAGGGAGCAAAGAGGCACGCCGTGTTGGATGTGGGTAAAGGGACACCAAAGCGCGGCAATCCACCGCCACCACCGACTAGGCGCAGTCGCGAGCTGATGAGGCGACAAAGTGTGAAATCCAGACCATGCATGGCCTTTGCAGCGCGGACCCGCCTGATCTTTTGTTGTCCTTTGGTTCCCGAGCGACAGGGAAGTGTGGGGACACCGCCAGCTGCACAGGGTTTGGCCGCCGCCGTTGGACCCTCTTTGGCGCGGGTTTTCGTTTTCCAGCGCGAACCGCAACCGCGGGACCTGGCGGCGCGGCGCTCACCGAAGCTGCCCGCGCCGAGTGCCTGTGCCTGTGCCTGTGCCTCAGCCTTCTTTTTCGGCTCCGGCTGTTGGCATGCCAATTCCACGACTGGGGTTCGAGCTTTGGCCCGGCTCGCGGCGTGTCGGCGAGTCCGGTCCAGCTGCATTCTCTTTCCTCGGAATCCAGCAAGCCACATTCCCCTTTCGCCTTTGCAACGCTTGCCATCGGCTCACCCGGCGCTGTATAGCCGTGCTGACTGCTTGCTGCTATCGCAAGCTTCCGAATCCAGCTATCCAGTGGACTTGCAGTGGACTGGCAGGGAAGCGACGCCAGGCGAATCGTGATTGCCTTCATCGCCGATGGGCAAGTCTACTTGAACCCGATCTGGCCCCAGCTCGGCAGCTGCAACGTGCGCTCTCTTTTTGGAAATTTCGCACTCCAACGCCGCCCAAGCAAAAATTGCAACCGCTGCCGGAAAAAAAGGGTCCTCTCCTCATCCTTCTCCGACCTCATCACTTGATCTACTCCTCACACCTACGCCACTCATCGCCATCGACACTACCTTCAACAGCCGCAGCGCAGCTTCAACCAGCACACTTTTCAAGACACCGTCAATCGCACGCCACGATGGCCAAATCGCTGCGTTCGAGCTCCAAGCTCAAGGCTCGCAACCAGAAGCGCACCAACCCCAAGAGCGACTATGCCGTGGCAGAAGCCGCCCGCGTAGCTGCACTCTCGGCCCGTCTCACAGCAAACGTCAAGCCAACAGACGACCAAATCCCTGCCGAAGACGAGGCTGCAATCAAGGACGATGCTGACGCCGTCGAAAAGCCAAAGATCTCCACCTCCGGCCCACGCAACTCGCGCCGCGAAGAATACCGCACCTCCAAAGGCTTGAAGCCCTTCAAGAACAAGGGCGGAAACAGCCTCTTTGACGCACACAAGTCCAAGAACGGCGGTAAACCAAAGCGAAGACGCTAGATCATCAATCTCAATCCTTCTCGTCTCTTGTACTATAGATTTCTCCACAACACTTGCAATCATCTCAGTCGGTCTCGCGCCTTCTTCTAAACGCATGCCATTCAGATCTAGCTCTTGCAAACCACAATACCGTCGCACGCCTCGCCATCCACATCCGGCAGCTCCGCCAGCTCCGCCGGACGCCTAAACTTGCCAATCGTAATCAGCAGCAGTCCCGATGCCTTGACGCTCTCCACCACATGCGGCACATGGTTGAGCAGCGCCACATCCACCATCACGCCCAACAGATTGTTGCTCTTGGCGAAACGTACCGCCTCGCCGATGCTCTCGCGTCGAGCATCCGTCTCGTGCCGCGTCGAAGCGCGCAGCTCCCCCTGCCCGCTCGCCTCGCCATCGATGCCGCAGTACGATGCGAAAAACACCGCATAGTTGGGCTGCTTCCAGTTGAGCGCCGTGCACACCGTGGGCGAGCGCGACGAAAACAGAATCTTGCGACTCTGCTCGCGATTGCTCGTGCCCGCCGCATACACCGTGTGCAGGATCGTATCCACCAGCTGATTCACCTCCATCTTGGGCATCCCCGCGTTGGCGCGCACCTCGGCCGTCGACGGATACATGACGTCCAGATCAATCCCCACACTCACCGGCAACAGCGACAGCAGCGTCTCGAGCGTGCACACCGACGTCTGCAGCGCCGCCTGCCACTCGCTCCACGACGCCTGCGCTGCCTGTGCCGGCGTCCACTCCAGCAGGTGGTGCGTCTGCTTGGCCACACCCAGCAGCTCGTCCGCACGCACGCTCCCCACGTACACCTCGACGCCCACAAGCGGGATGAACGCATGCGGCCACACCACCGCCACCGCGTCTTTCGTCACCTGCACCACCACCCGCACGTACTCGCCCGCCAGCGACGAGCCCGTCACCAGCGTCGATTGCGCCGCTGCCCCCGCCGTCGACGCGGCTCCACCCGCCGAGCCAGCCGCCAGCGGCGTGCCACTCGCGCTCGCCGCGCTAGACACGCCCTTGTCCGCGCCCCTCGGCGTCGACGCAGCCGCCGCACCCGACACGCCGCCAAGCGCGCCGCTGATGCTGCCCACGCCGCTGTTGGGCGTCATCCTCGTCGGACCCACCGTCGAGGGCGCCGAGACGCCAGGCAGCATGCTCTTCCAGTACGTCTCTACGCGCCCGCCGATCTCGAGCTGCACGCTGTCGAAGGGCTTGACAAAGTCGAGCTCGAACGACACCTCGCCCACTACCTTGAGATACACGTCCTGCAGCGGCAGCACGAAGCGCTTGCGATCCGTCATGCCCTCGAACGAGCTCGGCAGCGCCACGGCCTTGCCGATCACCTTGGACCCAAACGTGGGCATGAGCTCCCACTCGATCGAGAAGCTCTCCAGCCGGCTCACCTGGAACGAAAACACCTCGCGCTCGTCCGCCAGCGGCAGCACCACGTTGTGCGGGATCGCCGTGGTCAGCGACGCGTCCGGCCGCGACGTCATGACGAGCTTGAGCGACGACGTCGAAAACTGCTCCGGCCGGTTCGGATCCTGGTGCTTGTACAGCTTCACCGAGTTGTTCGTCAGGCTCACCGACACCAGCGCGCGCTTGTCCAGGTAGTTGTGCCCGTACGTCCGGAACGGGATGATGGGAGGCGGCAGCGACAGGTCCGGGATGCCGTCCATCTCGAGCTCCAGCTCGTCGTCGCCCATCCCGCCTTCTGCTGCCGCGTTGGCTTTGGATGCCGCCGCCGCCGCAGCAGCAGCCGAGGCTTTTGCCGCCTTGCGACTCGCCGCCGTCTCGCCGGGAGGGTTTTTCTGCGCCGCCGCCGCCGCTTCGAGCAGCAGGAGCAGGCAGGTGATCTTGCCGTTCCACGCGGCGTAGAACGCGGCGGTGCGGTCCTTCTCGTCCAAAATGCCGACGTTGCAGCCGGCTTGCAGCAGCACCTTGAGGCAGTCGACATGGCCGCTCTCGGCGGCAAAGAAGATGGGCGTCCACTGCGTGCCCTTTTCGGGCGCGTTGGGGTCGCCGCCGGACTCGACGAGCAGACGCAGGCACTCGGCATGGCCGGCGCGCGCAGCGAGCGCCTGCGGATAGAGGCCCTCTGCGTTGGCGACGATCTTGGCGCCCTTGGCGAGCAGCAGGCGTACAATGTCGGCGTGCCCGCCCGAGCTGGCGAGGCAGAGCGGGATGAGGTCGGTGGCGTCGCGCGGCTCGACGCTGGCGCCGTGGTCGAGGAGGATGCGCACGGCGTCGGTGCGGCCGTTCATGACGGCGAGGATGAGCGGCGAGAAGCCGTCGAGGTCGTAGGTGGCGGCCGAGATGGAGGGGAGCGAGAGCAGATAGGAGCAGACGTCGGTGTGGCCGGCCATGGCGGCGTACGAGAGGGCGGTGCGGCCGTAGATGTCCTGCTGCGCCACGTCGACGCCGTTGTGGATGCACGAGCGGACGAGCACGAGCTGGCCCGCCATCGAGGCCTCGTGGAGGCACGTGCGCGAGCTGATGTCGTCGACAAACGTGTAGTCGGCGAGGCCGTGCTGGAGCGCTGCGGCGACTGCGTCGGGCGATGCTTCGACGAGCGCGCGCCAGACGATGCGCGAGACGCTGGTGGCGTCCTCGTTCTGTGCGGCGATGCGGATCATCTCTGTGGCGGGCGCGACGCGGCCGGCCTTGATGGCCTCTGCGAGGTTGGCCTCGAGGTCTGCGAGCGCATCGAATTCCTGGCTCTGCGCGGCGGCAAAGTCGAGACGGTGGTCGGCGGAGAGGCTGGCGCCGTTGGTGGTGATGGCCTCGTTGAGCGAGCGGCCGTGCGAGAGGTTTTCGAGCTCGAGCAGGTTGGCGGCGGCGATGTCGCTGAGCTGAGCGATGAACTTGAGGTTGAAGCACGGCTGCACCTCGACCTGACGTGCGAGGTAGAGCTCCTTGGTCTGGGACTTGGAGCGCTTGTCCCACTTTTTGAGGATCTTGCGGAAGCCGGTTGCGTTAATCTCGATGAATTGCTGGAGCTTGGAGAGGTCCTTTTCAAAGTAGCGGAAGCCTTCGTAGAGGGCGACGTAGGAGGGCGAGTCCTTGGAGAGCTTGGACGAGTTGCGCGACTCGAATATGATGCGCTTCTTGTCGATGAGGGTCTGGAGGCGCGACTTGAGCTCGGCTTCCTTTTGGAGGTAGAAGTTGTTGATCTTTTCGAGCTCGCGTTCGAGCTTAAAGAAGAAGGCGGCCTTATGGATTTGGAGCTCGTCCGAGCCTTGAAGCTGCGCCAGGATCTGAGGCTGAGGCGGCGAGACGATGGAGGCGTTGGCGTTGGCGGTGGTGGCATCTTCAGGACGAACGCCGGTAGCAAAGAGGGCGGCATCGGCGAGGCGGCCCTTTTCGAGCGAGTTGATGATCTTCTTGAGAAACTTGTAGTCGAGGTAGTAGGCACCCCAGCCCGAGATCTGCTGGCTGAGGATGTACTTGCCGAACTTCATGGTGCTTGTAGGATGCTGCTATATGCTGGCAGTGGGTATGGGGGGGGGGTCGATGCAGGCGCCAAATGAATCAGCGCAGCCGTGGATGGGGAAGCTGTGGCAGCGATTGGGCAGCTGTGATTAGGGAGCTGACAGCAGCGCGAACAACAGTCAGGAGGAGGAGCGGAAGGGCTCTGTCTAGTAGAGGTGCATGTTGGAGCACAGCCAGACAAAGCGGTGGGTCCGGGCCAAGAGTGCAACCCAGTATCAGCAGCTGAGTTTGTGAATGGCCGCTTGGACTCGGTGTGATAGCGTGGGTGCAAGTAAGGCAGAGGCCGGGTGCTCCGAAGATTGCTCTTGTGATGATGATGATGGCTGCCTGGCAAGCCGAGCGCTTTCGGACGGCGAGAAGAAAGACGTCGATCTGGCTGAGCAGGGGCAGCTGCAAGTGGCACCGCGCTCATACACCCGGAACATCCGCAGACGGTCTGGCGGTGTCGGATGTGCCTAAAATTGGCCCGAGCAACGCAGCCAGGATTCTTTCCATGCGCCAAAAGAGCTCTCCGGCAGACGCTGACTTCTAACCTCTCGAAAAAAAGCGGGCTCGCTGCCGCAGGGTCCAGTTGAGATTGGGCACTCTGGCTTTGAAGGCGCCGTCCATCTCATTCATCCTTCCTCACAATCGGAGGAGGTCCGAGGTATCGCTAGGCTTGCATTCAGTGATGCATCCAGTTGGAAGGATCGGTCAGGACGATCGTCGGCTGGATTCAGCAGCGACGGCGAGGCTCAAAGCTATGACTCTGCTAGCCCAAAAAGCAACGAGAGGCGGCAATGGGAACAGCCCATGAGGAAGCACACGTGCGCACGTTTCGCTCCTGATTCGTCGGCTCGCCTAGCTGCCTGCCTKCGTTGGGCGGCAATTTACGATAGCAATGTCGAGTTCGACTTACGAACAGAAAGAGAAGCCGGCTTTCACTTTGTGAGATCGGCAGTTGCCTGGAGCGCACGACAAAGTCCGGTCTTCATATGTAGAAAGCCGTTCAATTTTCGCTCGAGGAGGTTGCCGTGGCCAATTTACTGATGCCGGCTGGCTGACTGGTGTGGAATTGGCTCGAAAATCGGCTCGCGCGTTCTGGCTCAGCCCGATGCTAAGCTACAGTGCGCTCTCTCAACTGCGACGCGCGGCTATGGCCACCACCGTCGAAAAGAAAAGAAAAGAAAGGGCACAGACAGGGCACCGACAGCGCAGCACAGCGCAGCGGAAGCGAAATTGGAAATCCAATTTACCCACCGGAGCCACCCAACCGCGCAGCCGCCTCTTTTGCTCTCTTTCGCTGCCTCTGTCTGGCCTTGGCTTTGAGACTGGCTGGCTGGCTGGCTGGCTGGCTGGCTGGCTGGCTGAGCATCGGCATCTTGCGCTCTCTCTCTCTCTGTTGCTCTTTTGCTCGTTCCGCTCGGTCCATCGTCGCGTCCTTCAATCATCGATCTGGCGTCTGCTCACCATTTTCCTCCTCCACCCACACCTCCCATCCCGGTCAACACCCTCTTCCATCCCTCTCCCCACCCGCCTCCATCACATCGCATCGCATCGCATCGCATAACATTGCACCGCGTCGTGTGTCCCACTGCATCGCTCTGCATCGCACCCTCGTCGTCTTTCCACGATCATCTGTGCTGGAGCCGTGCGCCATCTCGTCCATTCCGAGGCCGTGCCCATCCTATCCGAGCGCCACTCAGGTTATCTCGTTTCTGCCTCGCATTGCCTCGCCTCGCTCCGGGCAATCGTCGCACACCTCCTCATCCCAACCTCGACGCGTCGATCGATCCGGGTCCGCATCGTCTCGCACGTGCTCCGTGCCAAGTGGCAACGCAGGTCGCTGCGTCCGATTCCAGTCAGGGCCCCCCCCGCAAAGCAAAGTCACAGGGCTCACTGTTGGTCGCTCGCTCGCTTCCTCACCACTCTCCATAGGCTCACCTCCTGCTAATCATCCGCCGCCACCATGGAGGCCATCCTCGACTTTGACAAGGACCTCGACATCGGTCTCTTGGACCGCGTCGTCGCCGCCATGTACACCGGCGCAGGCCAGGACCAGAGGATGGCGCAGCAGACACTAGCCCAGTTCCAGGAGCATCCAGACGCCTGGCAGCGCGTGCCCCCCATCCTCCAGCAGAGCTCGTCGCCACAGACAAAGTACATCTCCCTCCAGATCCTCGACAAGCTCATCTCCACACGCTGGAAGGTGCTCCCCGAGGACCAGCAGCAGGGCATCCGCAACTTCATTGTAGAGATGATCATCCAGCACTCCTCCGACGAGGACAGCCTCAGGCGCGAAAAGACCTACGTCGGCAAGCTCAACACCACCCTCATCCAGATCCTCAAGCAGGAGTGGCCCCACAACTGGCCCTCGTTCATCCCCGAGATCGTATCCTCCTCCAAGGGCTCGCTCTCCATCTGCGAAAACAACATGGCCATCCTCCGCCTCCTCTCCGAAGAGATCTTCGACTACTCGGCCGAACAGATGACCACCTCCAAAACAAAGTCGCTCAAGAACCAGATGTGCGGCGAGTTCGGCGAGGTCTTCCAGCTCTGCTCCGAGGTGCTCGAAAAGGCGCAGAAGCCCAGCCTCATCAAGGCCACGCTCGAGACCATGCTGCGCTTCCTCAACTGGATCCCCCTCGGCTACATCTTCGAGACCAACGTGATCGACAACCTCATCGGCCGCTTCCTCGAGCAGCCCGAGTTCCGCAACGTCACGCTCAAGTGCCTCTCCGAGATCGCCAACCTCAGCGTCGGCCCCGAGTACGACCCCAAGTTCATCGTCCTCTTCAACATGGTCATGACCTCGGTCAACCGCATGATCCCGCCCGCCACCAACATCGCAGCCGCCTACGAGTCCAGCTCCGACGCAGAGCAGGAGCTCGTGCTCAACCTCGCCCTCTTCCTCTCCAACTTCCTCACCACCCACCTCAAGCTCGTCGAGAACCCGGACAACAAGGACGTCCTCCTCAACGCCCACATGTACCTCATCAAGGTCTCCCAGGTGCCCGAGCGCGAGGTCTTCAAGATCTGCCTCGAGTACTGGTCCAAGCTCGTCAGCGAGCTCTACGCAGAGCAGCAGTCCCAGCCCATCGCAGACATGAATCCGCTCCTCGGCCTCAACTTGGGCAACGGCCTCAGCAACTCGGCCAACTCGGCCAACCTGCGCAAAAACATCTACGCCGACATCCTCTCCAACCTGCGCCTCGTCATGATCGAGCGCATGGTCAAGCCCGAGGAGGTGCTCATCGTCGAAAACGACGAGGGCGAGATCGTCCGCGAGTTCATGAAGGAGAGCGACACCATCGTGCTCTACAAGAGCATGCGCGAGGTGCTCGTCTACCTCACCCACCTCGACGTCCTCGACACCGAAAACATCATGACCGAGAAGCTCGCAAAGCAGGTCGACGGCTCCGAGTGGTCGTGGGCCAACCTCAACACGCTCTGCTGGGCCATCGGCTCCATCTCGGGCGCCATGCACGAGGAGACCGAGAAGCGCTTCCTCGTCACCGTCATCAAGGACCTCCTCGGCCTCTGCGAGATGAAGCGCGGCAAGGACAACAAGGCCGTCGTCGCCTCCAACATCATGTACATCGTCGGCCAGTATCCGCGCTTCCTCAAGGCGCACTGGAAGTTCCTTAAGACCGTCGTCAACAAGAACTTTGAGTTCATGCACGAGAGCCACGAGGGCGTCCAGGACATGGCGTGCGACACCTACATCAAGATCGCACAAAAGTGCCGACGCCACTTTGTCATCCAGCAGGCGGGCGAGCAGGAGCCCTTCATCGACGAGATCCTGCGCAACCTCCACCGCATCACGCTCGACCTCTCGCCGCTCCAGGTGCACACCTTCTACGAGGCCGTCGGCTACATGATCGCGGCGCAGCCCAACCGCCCCACCCAGGAGCGTCTCATCGCCAAGCTCATGGAGCTGCCCAACAGCGCCTGGGACAGCCTCATGCAGCAGGCGCACAACAACGTCGACGTGCTCGGCAGCCCCGAGAACATCAAGATCCTCTCCAACGTGCTCAAGACCAACGTCTCGGCGTGCGTCTCGATCGGCACCTACTTCTTGCCCCAGATCGGCCGCATCTACCTCGACATGCTCGCGCTCTACCGCAGCGTCAGCGGCATCATCAGCGCCAAGGTCGAGGCCGAGGGTCTCATCGCCACCAAGACGCCGATGGTGCGCGGCCTGCGAACCATCAAGAAGGAGATCCTGCGTCTCGTCGAGACGTACGTCCGCCACGCCGAGGACCTCGAGGCGGTCAACGTCAACCTCATCCCGTCGTTGCTCGATGCGATCCTGGGCGACTACAACCGCAACGTGCCGGCGGCGCGCGACGCCGAGGTGCTCAACGTCATGGCCACCATCACGTCGCGGCTGCAGGGCCTGCTGACGGACAAGATCGCGCCCATCCTGGACGCCGTGTTCGAGCCGACGCTCAACATGATCAACCAGGACTTCGCCGAGTTCCCCGAGCACCGCGTCGGCTTCTTCAAGCTGCTGCGCGCCATCAACCTCTACTGCTTCCCGGCGCTGCTGGAGCTTCCACCACCCAAGTTCAAGCTGGTGGTCGACAGCATCATCTGGGCCATCAAGCACACCATGCGCGACATTGCCGACACGGGCCTCAACATCTGCCTCGAGCTGCTCAACAACATCTCGGGCTCGCCGCTCGAGGTGGCCAACGGCTTCTACCAGCAGTATCTGCTCAACATCATCCAGGACATCTTCTTTGTGCTCACCGATTCGGACCACAAGAGCGGCTTCAAGACGCAGTGCCAGCTGCTGGCGCGCATCTTTGAGCTCATCGAGACGGACCGCGTGACGGCGCCGCTGTGGGATGCGAGCACGCAGACGGATGCGAGCATGAACAATCGGCTGTTCATCCGACAGTACACGTCGAATCTGCTCAGGACGGCGTTCCCGCACATGCAGGCCGAGTACGTGGACCACTTTGTCAACGGCCTCTGCATGCACTCGAGCGACCTGATCGCGTACAAGCTGCATCTGCGCGACTTTTTGATCACGTCGCGCGAGATGTTTGGCGGCAGCGCGGGCCAGGTGGACAATGCGGACCTCTTCCAGGAGGACAAGGAGGCCGAGGCGCAGAGGAAGGCGGCCGCCGAGAGGGAGGCTGCGGCCAAGGTGCCCGGTATGCTCAAGCCGTCGCAGATCAAGGAGGAGGACGAGGAGCTGTGACTGATTCGCGAGCTGCTTTACTGAGCAGTCGCAGCCGCAAGCTCGGCGAGGCCCGAAGCATTTTGCCATCGGCCCTTTGCTACCCACCAAAATTTGTTCCACACGTCCTTACTTCTGCTCATACCATTCGTGTCGTTTTAGTCCCTTTTGCAGGTGGAGTGGATGTGCATTCGAGCGCGAAGGCTAGCGGAAGGTGAACATGAGGAGGAGGACGGTGAGGGAGCCTATTAAGCAGCCGATGATGACCGAGTCGCGTCGACGGCGGCGGGCGATGAGGGTGATGATGCTGTTGATGCCGGGTACCTGTGCGGCGGTGGACGACATGCGTGTCGAGATGGACGAGAGGACGTTGCGTTGGTCTGCGAATTCGCTGCGCGTTGCGTAGGCTTGTCTGCGAACCCCACCCGCGATCCAAAAACGTGTCAGCTTTCGACGATGCATGGTGGGAAGTTGGAAAGGAAAGTACGTACTCTAGAGTGCTATCGATCATGGCGTGTGAATTGTCGATGTGTCCGCGTTCAGCCAGTAGGGCGTCTGCATCACTTGCATGTGCCGCCTTGTACGCGCTGCAGGGACCATCAACCTGTCAGTCTCCATGCTCCACAGTACTGCAAGTGGATGGACTCACTTTATATCTCCATGGACATTGCCTAGAAGATCCCTGCGATCGATCGCATGTATGACGTTGGATCTTGATCTGCGAAAGTCGCGTGTAAAGTCGAACAGCACTTCCCTATGCCGTTGAACCGCATGCAACTGTGCTGCGCTGGGCGGTGTATCTGGATCGTCGAGTTTTGCGGTCAAAGCATCTACTGCTTCACTGAGCTGACCGATCAGCCCGTCCAGTTCCGTTTCGAGCTCAACGCGCTCGCTGTCATGTGTGCGCGAGGTACCGTCCATGTCCAACGTCGTATGGTCCGCGTACACGCCCGCCGAGGGGTCGGCAGTGCGCGCGATCTGCGACGCTAGCGACGAGTAGGTGGTGAGCCGCGCATCGATCGTGGTTTCCAGCTGACGCGTCTTGCGCCGTAACGCGTCCCAGGATGAGTCTGCCATCGTGTCCAAGAGCCAGTGCGGATGGAGCGGTGGTGTGGAAGCTCGAGATGCGCACAGACAGTCGGTGAGGTGGACCCCACATGTCAAATCTCGGAACCCGGACAGTGCCTCCAAGACGTCTCGTACGAGTAAGTAGAGTCCGCGGCGACGATCAAGGGTTCAACTGGCCCAACCAACACCGCGAAGCCCGCACTGATCCAAGGGCCAAAAGCAGAAAAGCTGAGGCTGGTGCCCTGTCGTGGGTGCAGCGTGCCGTCGTTCGAAGGAGATCGATCGCAGGTGCGGCAGGCGAGGCGATGCAGACGAGGCAGGCGGCTGTGAATGCGGCCGACGGGGAAGCGCGCAGCGGTGTGAGACCGCGATCGACACCCACAGCCGCGACTCAGCCGCCCAGCTCCAGCGCACTTTTGCGGCGCCCCATCCGCCGCACTTGAGCGGCTTACTAACGCGCCGAAAGACCGCACCGCACGCTGATGGGCAGCCGCATCCGCTTTTCCGTGCCAGTCAGTGCGCGTGGAGGCCGCAGCAGTCGCCGTCTCCTCGCTTGCTCGCCTGGTCGCCCGCTCCACGGCATGGCTGAATATTGTGTGACTGTTGTTCTGAGTGAGCTCCTCCCTCATGGCAGCCAGAGCGATTCGAGCCACAGTGACCGATTCACCCTCACTAGACCACTCGCTCTGCCACAGAGGCAGCAGCGAGTCTGAAGCCAGGCAAAAGTTCCGTCTAGCCAAAGCGACATTTTGACGAGGGCAACGGCCAAGCCGATGTCGACGAAACGATGAAGAGGTGCGCAGAGAGGCAGAGGCAAGAAAACGGGGGGGAAGGGGATTGCAAAAAAAAAGGGCAGCCACTCAGCAGAGGCGAGGAAATCGAAGGGCAGGCAAGGCCGACCCACGCTGCGTCTGGCGAGTCCAATCAATTTTCGCGCATTTTTTTTTGACTGTTCCGATGCCTCCACCTTTGGCACGCGTCTTTGGCTCGGCGGTCAGAGACTGCCCGTCCGCCTCTCTCTCTCTCTGCCTCGCTGCTGCTCGCCCTGGCCTTGGCTCCATCGGTGCCTGCCGCTGCTGCTGCCGCCCGACTCGCCCAGCGGCTGACTGCCTAGAGCCAGGGTGGAGAAAGAGGGAAGCAGAGAGGGCCAAACCTCGGCGCCATTGTCACCTCCACACACCCACATCGTCGCGGAGCGCCGACTGCCATTCCTTCTCACCACATCACCTCTTGCACGGCCCTACTCACCGCGCCGACGGCCTTGTCTCCTCTCCTCACCCTCCCTCATCCGCTCGCTTCGTCCGCGATCGGATCCTTTCGGTGGTATCGACATCGTGCGCAACATCGTCGACGTCGCGTCCCACCGTCGCCCCTTGTGGACGCCATCCGGCGCCGAACCGCAGTGCAGCCATCCGTCATCCGGCTCATCTACCCAACTCCGTCCGCACGCAGACGTGCTCACTCTTCCTTCCATCGACCCGCGGTGGTCGACCGGCATCCGACGAAGCAGAAAAACCAACCGCACCGGCCATCTCAATTTCACCTAGCTTTTGCTAATCGAGCGACATCCAACCGTTCCAGCTAGCGGCGCTGCCGACGTCTTTTCCCACCCGCTTCGGCACGCCTCCGGCGACCACCATCATGCAGAGCGACTACTTTGGCGCCGCTGCTGAGTCGGAGAACGGGCGTGTTCGCGCACGTCCCGACTCTCCCACGCCCTCCGGCCCGGCGCGCAAAATACAGAAGCGCGACTCGATCGCCTCCAACGACGACAACGACGACACCAAGGACGACGCCGACGCTGACCACGCCGACAACCCGGGCGGTCCCGTGCCCAACGGTCCTCCTTTCATCTGCCCCACCTGCGCCACCAGCTACTCGCGACTCGAATACCTTAGGCGTCACGAGAGGAGACGTGAGTATACCTCGCTGCCAGCCGCAAAGAACTTCCCTTTCGCTGATCATTCTGGTGCCGTCCTCTTCTCTCCTTCTTCTGCCAACGTTCTCGCTATTTTCTGATCCTTCTTGCCCTCGCCGTGACCACACAGACGCCGACATCCGTCCATTTGTATGCGATTGTGGCAAGGGCTTCTCCCGAAGGTATGCATCTTGTTTCATTCACCCATTGCCTTGCCATTGTCGGCTCGAGCCGTATCTGACTCGGACCTTCGCTCCTTTCCTGCATCTTCCGCGTGTCCAGTGACGTTCTCTCCCGTCACAGGCGTCAGTGTCGCGTCGTCCTGCAGCAAGATGGCACTGGCGACGGCGAAAAACCCGCCGAAGGCGACTCTCCACCCAAGACCACCAAGCCCCGTCGCTCTTCCTCCACCGCCAAACCCGGCCGTCCAAAAGGCTCCACAAAGGCTGCAAAGGCGGCAGCCGCTGCTGCCAGCAGCACCAATGGCGCGGCCGACGGTGCCGACGGCAATGGACATGCAGCCTCCTCGAGCATGACCCACTCGGATGGTCTTGACGGTCCTGCTCCGCCACCGCCCGCACCGCATCACTCGGACCAGCTCACCCACGACGCGATCGCTGTGGCAGCCGCTGCTGCAGCCGCAGCCGCTGCCGCGGGCCATCCGCCCGCAGGTGCGCAGGGCCATGATGAGGATACCTCCGCCTTGATCGACCCTGCCATCGCTGCCGACTCCCAGGCGCAGGCTGCGGCTGCCGCCACCACCGTAGCTGCCATCAGCTCCGTGGCCGCGTATCAGTACGCCAACTCCATGGACCCCCCGGATTTTCATATGGGGAGGGGAGCAGTTAACCCGTACGCTTCGACTCCCTTCCCGCTCCCCGTTCACTCGGCCGTCGCTGCCCTCCACCCGCAGCTCTACCAGCCCTCCAGCCCCGAGTCGAACGCGCCGAGAAGCGAGCACGGAAGCCCCCGCTTTGGCCAGCCTCTGGCCCGCCATGGCAGCAACTCGGGCTCGCGCTACATGCGCCAGTCTGCCTACGACCAGTACGCCGCCCGCCCCGC
The DNA here is from genome assembly GCF_000747765.1 of Moesziomyces antarcticus. Classification (NCBI taxonomy): domain Eukaryota; kingdom Fungi; phylum Basidiomycota; class Ustilaginomycetes; order Ustilaginales; family Ustilaginaceae; genus Moesziomyces; species Moesziomyces antarcticus. The sequence goes on from NW_014639000.1 coordinate 553,014, forward strand.
CACCTCCTTCGCCAGTGCCGCAGACGCTGCCATCTGGGAAGGCCTCGATACCGCCAAGCTCCCATCTCCAGGTCACGTCACCACGCCCGGTTCCGCCGCCCGCGCCACCGCCAGCATGCTCGCATCGCTCGGCTTCCCCGTCACCTCGCCCTTGAGCCATCTCGGCGACCGCTCGCGCACCGCCTCCCATCTCGGCTCCGATGCAAGCTACTTCCGCTCTACCGCTCCCGGCCTCTCGGGTGGCGTCGGTGCTGCCTCTTCGTCCAACCTCGGCGGCTACGCCTCTAACAATGCCAACAGTCCCGCCTTTTCCTTTGGCACCTCGGCATCATCGGCGGACACGGGCGCATCGTCGTCCAACCATTCTGGCTCGGCAGCCACCGCGGCGAGCGGAACGACACAAGCAACCGAGGCTTCGGGCGCCACCACGCCCAAAGAGCCCGTGCGCTTCTCCGTCTCGACGCTCGGCCCGCTCTCTCCCTTCTCCAACACGGCGCTCAACTCGTCCATGTCGCCGTATCTGTCTGCCTTTTCCAACGCGCGCGACACGCCCCTCGTCTCGAGTCCCCGCTCGGCTTTGCCAACCACGCCTGGAGGCGGGCTCGCCTCGATTGACCTAGGCGGTCAGTGGACGGGCATGCGCCCACCTTCGCGCACGATCAGCCGGCACAACAGCCTCCAAGGTATCAACATCTCGGGCAGTCAGAGCACCTCGCCCCAGTCGGACGGCATCTCCGCTTCCGCCAGACTCGGCAAGAGCTCGTCCAGCGAGAAGCTCAGCGGCTCCTCCGACAAGACCGACGCAGGCGACGCGGGCGATGCAAAGTCCACGTCGTCGACAACATCGGCAGCCGGGGCTGTATCGGCACCGACCACGTCGGCTGCCACCTCGGCTGCGGCAACTTTGGCATCGACAGCTGCGACAACAGCGACGACATCAGCACCATCGACTTCCGCGTCGTCGGCAGTGGTGGCGGCCTCGTCCTCTTCGAGCGGCGGCGGTAGTACCACGACGTCGGCGCCCGTGTCCATGGGCACCGGCAGCGGCATCGACACGCCCAGTCGCTTCGTCAAAAACGAGTCGCAGCAATATTTTGATGGAGGGGCTCTCACGCCAGGTCCCGAAGCCTTCCTTTTGAGGCTTCAGGGCGGCGCCCAGGAGTTGAGAGCCGGGATCCATGGAAGTGAAATCTCCTTTTTCAACGGCCCCACGACGGCATTTGGCTCGGCCGCGCTGGGCAACTCGCAGTTTTCCACGCCCAACTGGGACCATTCGATGTTCTCGAACCCCAGCGCTGGCGGCGTCGCTGCGGCCGCCGCCAACAGCGGCACGCCGGGCGTCCAGATGAGCGCGCTCGGCTGGCTCATGAGTCCCAGCATCCAGCAGCTGCTCAATGGTCTCAGCACCACTACGGCAGGGTCTGGCGCGGTGGACCTCACCAATACGTCGGACTATTTCAACTCGAAGAACATCGCCGCCCATTCGACGGCAGCGATGGACGTCGACGGCGCGATGGATGTGGCGGCGAGCCTCGAGCTAGGACCCATCCCGACGCCGCTCGAGAAGGCGCTGACGGATACCAAGAATCCGTTCTTCATCCCGCCCGACATGTTCCGACCTTGCTATTCGGTGCTGCACTGGAATCTGCCACCCATCACGCGGTTGAGCATGCTGGCGCTGCATGCGCAGCAGAATTTGCTCAAGCACTTCCCCGTGATCCATGAGCCGACGTTCCGGATGGACACGCAACCGGGCTGCCTGGCGTTTGCGATCTGCATGCTCGGCGGGCACGAGGCGGGGCGCAAGTGGTGGGGCGGCGAGGAGGTTGTGCCCAAGTCGGCGGTGAATCTGATCAACAGCAACGGCGGGGCACACGAGCCGATGGACGAGGTGCATCGCATCATTGCGGACAAGTATCCGAGCCAGTACGTGGACGAGGAGGACGGACAGGAGCTTGTCAAGCCGATTGTGATGAGCGAAAAGACGGACATGTTGATGCGCACGTTTGCAAGCCGGTGCAAGAGCATCAAGGACAAGTGCTCGGTGGTGCAGGCGCTGATGCTCTTCCAGAGCAACAATTTCCTCAGCAGCGATGCGACGACGCGCATGGTGGCGGGCATCTCGCACGGCACGGTGGTGACGCTGGCGCGCCAGGCGGGCTTCTTTGACCCGGAGGCCGACCATGCGCAGCGCAACGTGGCGATCTCGGCCGACGATGTGACGCAGCAGGTGATGCTCGAGACGCTCGACACGTGCTTCTCGTACTCGTTCATGCCGTCGTATGGCGCCGAAGACGACGAGGGCGACACGGTGTGGCGACGCTGGGCGGAGCTCGAGGGCCGGCGAAGAAGCGCGTTTGTGGTGTACACGATGGACACGGTGGCGCACCTGGACGCGGCGGTGCCGACGTTGCTGTCGACCAAGGAGGTGGCGCATCTGCCGCTGCCGAGCCCGGACGCGCTGTGGCGTGCGCCGACGTCGACGGTGTGGAGCAAGGCGCTCGAGCAGTATCGTGCGCCGACGCTGGACGAGGCGCTGCATCAGCTGCTTGTGGCAGGCGAGACGGATTCCATGTCGCCGCCGGGCGTCGCCGAGGTGCCGTCGATCTATGGCGAGCACGGACCGTTTGCGCGGCTGGTAATGGTGCTGGCGCTGCTGCGCGGCATCATCGAGATGCTCGAGGGCCGGGCGAACAAGGTGCCGCGGCCGTCGTCGTTGAGCAAGTGGCTCAAGCAGGGACTGGCGAGTCGCGCGGCAGGCTCGACGGTGGACGGGCAGGTGGCGCTGTACAAGCGCGCGCTGTCTCGCTGGCGCAAGGCGTGGGATGGCGATGCCACCTGCAGGCTGGCGTCGGTCAAAAAGGCAGGGCAGACAGGGCAGGCAGGGCAGACGGCCCAGACGAGCGGTGCGGCGAGCGACATGAGCGACGACAGCCTCAGCACGCACTCTGGATCGCCGACCAACAAGTGGGCGTGGCCAACGGAGCTGCAACCGACGCTCTTCACCCCGCTGACAGCGTCGGGGGCGACGCCGCTGTCGGACGATGCGCTGCCGCTGTACTGGCTGGCGCATGTGCTGGTGACGCACGCTGCATCGAACCAGCGGCTGCCGCTGCGCAGTGTCGAGGGCAGGATGGGCGCAGCGGGGCGCAACGGTGCGTTTGCAGCCAAGGGAGGCGGGCCCGAGATGCCAGACTTTCGAGCCATGCTGCGCTTTGCCAAGAACTTTGTCACGCGCGGCGAAAAGTAGCGGCGAGAAGTAGCGGCGCTCATCTGCAGTCCTTCGAGGGGGCTGATTGTATTTATTTGTTGTTTTCTATTCATCATGATGGTTCTGTTGATGCCATGACGGTGCGGGTGCGAAGGGTACACTTGGTGTGAGGGTCCAGGAGCAAAGGCGGGGAGGTTTCAGTCGGGCGAGACACGCGCAGGGTCTGGAGAAAAACCTCCACTTTGGCGCGCACCTCTGCAGCTGAATTGCGCCGGCTGACGCCAAATTTCACAAGAGCGGCTCAGGGCCAGAGCAGCACTTGAGCGTCAGGGCCAGGGTCAGGGTCGGTTCAGGGTCGAACGGGTTGACTGGCTGGGCTGCGGGCTGGGCTTGCCTGGCTGCCGTGGGCTGCCGTGGGCTGGCGCGTGCGCAGCGCAGCGCATATACGCTGTCCCTGTGACTGAGCCGCTCAACGACAGCAGGAGCTGCTATTCGACCGCCTTATCACGCACGACCACCTCCCTCACCTCGTTCATACCTGATCGGAGCGTCGAAGGGCCTCCGTAGGATCAGAGACATCCAACATCCATCAGCTCATCTTGATTGGCACACGGACTTACGAACTGTACCCCGCAGTCAGCCACCTCAATCCCTGGGTATCGGTAGTCGATAGAAAGCAAGAGCGCCGATCATCCTCTTGGCAGGCATAGCCAGCACCCGCTCTCCAGCACGCCGCGCCAACCTTCGCGATCCACAAGTCCCTCCGAGGCCCGTTTGCCCAAAAGGGCCAGGCTGGGCTTGTCTGCCACCCACTCTACTGCGGCCAACGGCGCTTCCTCTTCCTCTTCGTCTCGTACCTTGCTTCCCGCCGCTCCTGCCGATCGCGACTCCATCACGGCTATGACCAACAACACCGCCATGGCTTCCAACGGCAGCACCTCCAATGGAAGGGCAAGCGGTGCGGCCGAGCATGCGGCGTCGTACTCGGAATCCGGCGGCTCGTCGAGCAACGGCCATCGTTCCACCCGGCCGCCAGCTGCGCCCGTAGACGACTATGCAGATGCTGCCGTATTCACTCCGCTTTTCGTGGGCAGCCCCATCGACCGCAGGGAGCTCGTCAAGCTCACTCTCCAGTCGCTGCGCGAGATGGGCTACGATCAGGCCGCAAAGGCGCTCGAGGCCGAGTCCGGCATCACGCTCGAGCACCCCTCCATCACCGCCTTCCGCACGGCTGTGCTGAGCGGCGACTGGAGGAATGCGGAGCGCCTGCTCATTGACGGTCTCACCTATGCCGCAAGACGCATCCAGGCCGCGCGCTCTCCGCCCGGAGGCGCTAGCATCGCACTCGAGCCTCAGCCGTCCTCGTCCACCGCCCCGTCGTCCGACGCCCAAAGCCAGGACCTCATCGACTCGGTCCTGCGCCGACCCGATGTGGTCAGCCTCCGCTCCATCCGCTTCATGCTCCAGAAACAACGCTACCTCGAACTGCTCGAGGCACGCCACACCAAGAAGGCGCTCAACGTGCTGCGTGAGAAGCTCACACCGCTCAACAACGATACCTCGCAGCTCCACCTGCTCTCCAGTCTCGTCGTCACCGCTTCGCCAGAGCAGCTGCGTGAGCGCGCCCAATGGGACGGCGCCAACGGCGAGTCGCGCAGGCAGCTCATGATGGACATCGAGGCAGCCGTGTCGCCGCTCGTCATGCTGCCCAGTCGCCGGCTGCCCCAGCTGCTCGAACAGGCGCAGAGCTACCAGAAGCACCAAGATCCTTTCTACAACCAGCCGCACGGCGCGCCATTCTCTTTGCTCACAGACCACCGCTCCGACCGCTCCGTGTTCCCCTCGCGCGTAGCACACACGATCACCGACCACCACGACGAGGTGTGGTGCCTGGCATTCTCACACGACGGCACCAAGCTCGCCACGGCAGGCGCAGACAAGACGATGCTCGTCTGGAGCGTCACCGACGACTACAAGCTGCTGCAGAAGTTCGTGCCGCTCTCGGACAGCATTTCGTCAGTGTCATGGTCGCCGGATGACAAGCAGCTGCTTGCCACCTCCGAAGTCGACGTCACGCTGTGCCGCATTCAGACAGGCACCATGCTCACGCTGCGCGAACACCAGTACACGGTCGCCACCGCATCCTGGCTTCCGGACGGCTCGGGCTTTGTCACAGGCGGTATGGACGGCAAGATTGTCTACTGGGATGCCGATGGATACGTCTTGCACAAGAAGACCACCTCGCCCTTCCGCGTGCTCGCCGTGGCAGCCTCACCGGACGGCGCGCATCTCATCGCACTCAGTCAGCGCGAAGTGGCGCCCTCGACAATTCCCACGTCGGTCGGGCGCGGCCATGCGGGTGTGTCGACGACAGCATTGAGCGCCTCGACAGCCTCGGATCATCTGAGCGACAGCTCTTCGTCCACCACAACGCACACGACCACGTCGACGGGGCTGGGTCACGATGCGCACGCCGATCTGGGCGGCGGCTCGAGGACGATGGGCACAGAGAAGAACCGCATTCACTTTATCAACCTGCGCACACGCGACGAGCTCGGCTCGATCTACCTGCGCGAGGAGGTCGTGAGTCTGGCGGTGAGCGGCGACTCGCAGTACGTGCTGGTCAATGTGCGTCCGAGCGAGCTGCAGATGTGGGACATCAACCGGCAGTGCCTGGTGCGCAGGTTCAACGGTCACCAGCTCAGCAGGAACGTCATCTTTTGCGGCTTCGGAGGCATCGACGAGAACTTTGTCGTGTCCGGCAGCGAGGACGCCAAGATCTACATCTGGCACCGCGCCACGGGCCGGCTCATCGAGACGCTGAGCGGGCACGCCAAGGGTCCGGTCAATGGCGTCGCATGGCATCCCAGAGACGCACTCACCATTGCGAGCTGCGGCGACGACCGCACGGTGCGCATCTGGAGGCCCGGAGGTGCTGTCCCCGCAAGCACGCTTGCCGCCGCGAGAGCAAGGGACGCGGATAGAGGCAGAGAAAAGGCACCTGCCTCTGACGATTCCGAGATGAGCGGTGCGGCCAATCCGTTCCCCTGGAGCCACGAGGACGCGTCGAGCACGGGCGATGTCGACATGATGCGCTCGATCCACGAAGCTATGGACGTCGAGAGCGGCGACGCGCCCGACAGCTCCGAGCCCGAGACGTGATTCCCTTCTCCCTTCTCTCCCTTCCCCTCCTGAACCATTCCTCGCATTGTTGTTGTCTCACTTCCCCGCTGTACTCGCTTTCCTTGGCACTTGCTGGTCTTGTTTCGTTCTTCGCATGTTTGTTGGTCGCACATTGTTTCATGTTTAGTTCCGGCGCTCAAGTTTGTCTTTTGGCAGACGTGGTGCAGCGGCTGTGTGTGGACGCATCATTCTGCGATTGGAGGCAGTGGCGAGGGCGCCAAGTGCCAAGGGCTTTGACGCTGTTGCCTGGCGTTGATGCTTGTCCGGCTGCGAATCGGCATAACATGTTACAGTAATTTCGACGAACTGATCGTCGGATCGCCGATTTTTCGAGAGGCAAGAACGGTGCACGAGGCAGCGAAACGCGATTTTGGTGTTGGTCGTCGTCGCGAAGAATTTCCAGCAGCCTTCCCTGCCGCCTCTCCACCATCAGCACCCGCATTCGCACCCGCACCTGCGACCATGTTCACCACACCGTCTCGAGCGAGGGATGCGCGCTCGTCGACGCCGCTAGCAGGCGCCGCACGCTCGGGCAACCGACCCTCGCGTGCAGGTACACCGGTGTTTGGATCGCACGATCCCATCTCCCCGCCCTCGTTCCTCTCGCCATCCACCTTCCGCCGCGACGACAACACGCACAACGACGCCGGCGACGTCTCGGCCAGCTCGCTCTTCCTCAATGGCGCAAGGACGCGCACTTCGCGCGCACGCCCACGCCCATCGTCGATGCTCGCCGCCAGCGCAGGTCCTAGCGCCTCGCTGCTCAGCCCAAGCGCCGCGTTCGATCGAGAGGGGTCTGTGGTCAGCGAAGACGCAGAGATGCGGTCGGTTGCGGACACTGTCCACTCTGCTTCTCACGCCGGCTACAATCGTCGCCCTGCGCCCGCACCAAAGGATGCAAAGGCGCAGCTCGACGAGGGCACCGTGCTCCTCGGCGACCAGTGGCTCCACGTCTCGGCCTACTCGCGCCTGCCCACCGAGGTGCTTGAACTGCTGGCCGAGGCGGATATGTACATTGATGCTTTTCAGGGCCACCTCGACGTTCACACCGGATACGCATGCCTGCTCTCGCGCACCCAGTGCTTCGTGTGGAACTACGCCAGCCGCGGCATCGGCACCGGCTCGCCCACCTGCTTTGTCTTCCCCGTGCCTCAGTACGCATCCTCAAGCATGTCGGCGATCAACGACCTGTCGCACGCGTGCTTCCTGCCGCGCGGCGGGTCCGAGCGCGAACCCGCTCTGCTGCTCGTCACGCCCGACGGTCAAACGTGCCTGTGGGAAGGCATTTCGTCGTCGCTCACACGCCAGGATCGCGCACAGCGCATCGCCGCACCGCTCTCGTCGGGCGAGGCAATCGTCAAGCTGCAGCGTATCGACGAGTCGACCGTCGTGCTCGCCACGAGTGCGTCGCGCCTGCTTCGCGTCTCGGTCGGCAGCAGAGCGGGCATCCTCCAGGCCGAGGTGAGGCCATTCTCCCAACCGCGCGGTCTGCTCGGTCGCATCTTTGGCTCGAGCTCCGCCATGGGCTCGGCCAACGACCACATCCAGGCCATCGCCGTAGCGCCCGCCCAGGCGTCCAAGCAGGGCCGCGAGGTGTATGCGATCGGCCGCAAGACGCTCCAAAAGTGGCACGTGCTCGACCAGGGTGGCGAACGCCTGCTCGCCGAGCAGGACGTGCAGCAGGTCGTCGCCAGCAGCGTGCTCCAGCTCAACGACGAGCGGTACAGCGCCGCACAGAGTCTGGCGTTCGATCTCCTCGACGGCGCCGTCCAGGCCGATGGGAAACTCGTGCTGCTCTTCTCCCAGTCCAAGACCGAGCACGAGCCGCTGCAGTACGGTCTTGCCGCACTCGACGTCGTCAAAGACGCGGCGTCGTTCGTCGTTGCGGCGATCCAGCCCATCAAGTACACCAGCTACGCGGATCCCCGGCCGTACGCAACCCCCTCACTCAGCCTGCCCAACGGTGGGCCTGCTGCGTTCGTCACGTTCGCGGATGCCGTCGTGGCCAAGCAGCTCGAAAACGGATGCGAGTCGTTCGAGGAACTCATCAAGCTCAAGGACGACGTCAAGAATAGATTCATCGGCTCGGGCTGCGACACCGTCCATGTCGGTGCCAACAATGCCGTGGCTGCACTCTCGCTCATCTCGGCCGCGTCGGGCTCGCTGCTGGTCGAGACGAGCATCGACGCGATCCGCAAGCGCTGCACCGCATCCGCAACTGCAGCGGACCGTCAGCGTGCAGACACCGAGCGTCTCAAGGGCAAGCTCGAGCAGGCACTCTACTACTCCGAGTCGCCGCTCAACCCTCTCACCTTCCGCCTGCCCGAACATCTTCAGGGCACGCTCATGACCGCGTGCCAGGACCTCAGCCGCGAGCTGCTCACATTCTCCAACCCCATTGCGCAGAGCGTGCCGCCGCCCGTCGACCTGCGTGCTGCGCTCAAGGACCGGCTGGGCAAGCTGCGCTTTCTGGTGGAATTCGTGGCGAGATGCGGCCACCTGGAGAAGCTGCCGCAGACGACCAAGCGCCAGCTGCGCGCGGACGCCGAGCTGGCTGCGGCGCTCGCAGAGCTGTGGGTGTATCAGAACGAGTTCTACTCGGCCTCGCACGCGCAGGCTTCGGCGGCACAGAGCCCGCTGGCGCGTGCGATCGAGACGGTCATGGCCGAGCAGGGGCTCGGCGTCGGCAGCGACGATGTGGTGCGCCGCTTCTTTAGGCACCATGCGGACCTGAGCCCGCGCGTGCTGGACCGGCTGCTGCGCCAGGCGAGCACAGTGTCGGCGCAGCCGCTGCGCACGCGCTCGACCGACGTGCTCGAGCTCAACCGCACCGTGCTCGCTGCGTTCCGCGCCGCTCTGCGATACCGCAAGGAGCACGGCCGACTGTACGGCATCGACGCCAACAAGGACGCGGCTTTCGAAGCGTGGACCGCCCAGAGCGGCAACGTGCAGCTGCTCGAGACGCTCTATTCGATCAGCGTCAACCTCATCCCGGACCGCACGCGCGAGCTGGGCTCGAGCATCGATGTGGCGCCCACCGAGTACTCGGGCGCGGGCGACGAGGTGAAGCGCGAGCAGCGCGTGCAGGCCGAGCTCAAGGCGCAGCTGTGTACGCTCGCTGACGTCGCCATGGCGTGCTACGAGGAGCGTCTGCGCTATCTGCAGGCGGCGGCGGCGGCGGATGCGGCGTACGAGCGCGAGCTGAGCGTGTTTGGCGCTACGCTGCGCTCTGCGCGGCCGCTGTTCATTCGACCGCTGGTGGGGATCGGTCGGTCGGACCGGGCGTTTGCGCTCGCCGAGCAGTACGAGGACTTCGGCACGCTGGTGGAGCTTTGCAACGAGGCGCAGCTGCGCTCGCCCGCGCGCCTCGACTCGTACCTCGAGCGCTACAAGCAGCCGTTTGCGTTCGAGCTGTATGCGTACTACCTCGCGCACGGCCAGCCGCGCGTGCTGCTTGAGCAGAAGAGCGAGCATGCGCAGCTCGTGCTCGACTTCCTCGCGCAGCCCGGGCACGAGCGCATCGCGTGGCTGCACGACCTTGCGCTGCAGCGTTACGGCGAGGCAGCCCACACGCTCGAGCGTCTCGCGCTGGCTGAGGGCGTGCTTGCGCAGAGGAAGCTCATGATGAGCCTGGGCAAGCTCGGCGTGCTCTCGACGCTCGCGCTGCAGGACCTGCAGACGGTGGGAACGCAAAAGCAGATCGAGTTCTTCGACGACCAGCTCGACCTCATCGCCGTGCAGGACAGTCTGGCGACGCTGTGGGAGAATGCGCTGGGCGGGCTTCCCGCCAATCTACCCGCAGCTGGCAGTGCGCAGGCACGTGAGCTTGCGACCGAGATCGTCGATGCCGTAGCAACGAGGCTGCGAGAGTACCCAGGGTACCGGGAGCACTACGTGGAGCTGGTGCAGAGGCTGTTGTTCGAGAACCGCTACCTGGGCTCGGAGGATCTTGTGGATGTCTTGACGCTCAAGGACACGCCCGAGAACCAGCTCGAGGACTTTGCCACGGCGCTCAAGGTTCTGGTTCGCGCCAAGGATGCACCGGAGCCGCGGCTGCGCGAGGCGCTCAAGGCGGTGTGGCGCCGCGCAGTGGTGCGCGACGACTGGTTCGCGCTGTCCGAGACCACCAATGTTTCGGACCAGACCGTGCTTGCCGACCTGCAGGCTACGGCGCTGTATGCGGTGCTGGGCGAGGTGCTTGCGGACGATGCGAATCGGTCGGCGTATCTGGATGTGCACGAGCTCGTGGGCGATGGCGAAGATGCAAAGGCGCTCGTGGCGGCTAGGATGGCAGATAAGGGCGATGTGGAGGTTGACGCCGTCTGGCACGATCGACAGAAGGAGCAGGCGACCGTAGCGGCGTTCTTGGACGACTCGGATCTGCCCCGCCTCGCGGTGGAACTGGCGCGCATCGCTGCAGGTCACGACACGGCCGACGTCGAGGATAGCATGGCCCTCGAGTAGAAGCAATGAAGCTGTGTACAATGTGCCAAGGGTGGGAACGTGCAGGTGTCCTTGTGAGATCAGACCGGTTGCCGGTCAAGCCGGGGGAGTTCCCACGCCACGCCGGTGTCGATTGGACAACGGCCGTCGATGGATCAAATTGACCTCCCTCGTCCCTCCTCCTTGTCTCGTTTTCGCTCACCCTGCTTTGTGCTTTTCTTTCGCTTGGTGTTGCGTTCGCAACTTGCTTCTCAACCACCACACATCCGTCTTTTTTTCAACGATGGTCAAGGTGTACGCGATCTTGGTGTTGGTGTTGGTTGTTGGGGTTGGGGCGGTGAACAGTGACGAGGCGGCCGAGATGGTGCGCACGTCTCGCTCAGCTCTCGACCGGTTCCGTCGGCTGCTCGAGCAGTTCCATCCCCGACCTGGCCCAGCCTACGTGCGTCTACCGCGACCCCCGCCGGCGTTCGATCCGATCATTGTCGCTGCTCCCCCGAACAGCATCCCAGTGCCCATTCCCAAAGTGACCGTGCCCAAGGTGAATCATCCCAACGTCAGGAATCCCCTCCGCAAGGCCGGGTCCGTCTAGACCAAAGCTCGACAAGCTCGACAAGCTCGACAAGCTCGACAACGCCCAACATGCTCATCTTCGTAAAGGCTGAATGGTAGACCGTGGCATTGAAAGAGCCTTGCTCGTGATTGATGTACACTCTTCAGCAGTGTAAGTGTATCGCGACGTGTGCCAAGCGTGATACAAGCAGGATCCACTTGAACGATTTTGGAAGGCCAAGGCTGTACGCCGAAACGTCGTCAGTCGCAGCAGCGTAATGCCCACTCTGCCTGGCTGCGTCCATATCCATGCCGACTCGGACATGGACAGCTGCACTAGCAGCGGATCAGGGCACAGGTGATATGACGCGACTGCGCGCGGTGAATAACATCCGGTTCCGGCAAGCATTGACACCGATGCTTGGCAGCCTTGGCGATGCAGAGCTTGCTGCAACCCACCGGCGCTTCCAGTGGCGACTTATGAGTCGACGGCACAGCTTGACGCTCGCTTGCCAGCCGAAAGCCGTCCGTTGCGTCGGTCGAATGAAGTTGTGGGCGTACGGGAAGGTCCGGTGCATTTCTCACCGTTGACCCAGAGTCAACCGGGGTCCTCTTGATGCATCCCGGCCACCAATGGATGCACGCCGTCTTGAGATCGGCCTGAGGGCTTGCGTCTCGAGGCTGATTGTGTGGAACTGATACCGCCGGCCAATTGTAGTCATCCATCGCTTCTGTTGTAAATTCCAGAGGAGCATCCCACCCGACCACGGCATCCTGCGCTCCTGCATTGCAAGTACCCGAACTGAGTTGGGCTTCATGTTCATGGACACTTTGATGGCAGGCATTCGCGTACGTGATGCCCGTTGGTGATGTCGGCTTCTTTAGCCGCGGCAGGCGCGTTTCGTTCCGAGATGGCGGCACGTGGTCGAGCGCTTGCTCACAGCCTCTCGGCGTTGCGCTGTCTTTGGGTGTTGCACAGCCTCTCAACGCCGTGGCTGGCATGCGTGCTCGATCAAGTTGACCGCCACATCTCTCTCAACAACAACTTCTTGATATGCCGAGACATACCGACATGCGGCCACGGTCGATGAGCATAATTCACGTAGCACCGCATTTCGGAGAAAGGGCGACATTTCTCGGATCGCCGAGGCTCGTGCATAACAGCGACAGCGCACGAGTACCATCGACGCTCTTTTATCACATCACAACCGCGGAAAGGCGGCCTCGCAAGACGAGGTGGGTTACAGGAACAAGAAAGCAACCGTTGACAAAGTGTGCCGTAAGCTCGGCAACTGAAGCCCGTAACAGCTCAAGCGTTTCATTCCGTCACCGCCGCCTGTTGGAGTCTCGCATTGCATCGAGGAGCAAAGTGGAACAGAGGCAGTCTGACGCATCTTTTCTGCTGTGGAAGATACCGTATTCGCTAGCCAGATTCAGCGCATTTCCACAAGGAATGTACGTCGCTATGAGGCACCATTGTGTGCTTCACCGCCTCGGCGATCGCCACAGAAAGTAAACTGCGGCAAAGCGCCCGGTGCGCTTTCCGCATATGCCTCATTGTCAGGTACGAGCATCGGTCGATCAGATCCACGGTCTTCTCCGCCGAAGAAGAAGTGCCCCCTAGATCGTCCAGGAGCATTTAAGAGCCAGCTGCTCCGTGTGGACTTCGTCCGAATCCCATCCATTCGCATTCCTCGTCACTCAAGGCAAGATGGTCTTTCTACTGGCTCTGAAGCGCGTTCTAGCGGTCGCTCTGCTGCTTTGCGCCGCAGTCAAAACGGCAAAGGCGACCGTTCTGCCAGACGCCGAAGTCATCTGGCGACCAGGCGCCGACGTCGGTAACGCGATCTACGACCTCGCCGAAAGACTCGTGAACCGAGCTAGAAGCCACCCAGACGGTAAGCTTTAAGCTCCTTCCTTCGGCCCCACGCTTACGTCCATACCGACGTTTCGGCTGACCGATACCCGGGTGCCTGGACTTGGATCGAACTTTCAGTCTTTGCCGCACCTCCTCGAGACGCTGTCGTTGCGTTCTTCAACTCCATGGAGCGCCAGGGCCGTACGCGTAAGCACTGATTCCCTTTATAGAACTAAGGCAGCAAACTCGTGACTCACCGTGACCTTTATGCTATCGTTTCAGGTGAACAATTCGACATCGTGGGCTGGGATTGGAATCAGTGGTTCCACACTTATCGCCGCTGTGTCATCGCCTCTCACGCACGAGCAGGCGAAACGTGGGCGCAGGGAGATCAACTGCAGCAGCAGCTTGATGCTTGGGCTCAACGCACCGCTCGGCAGCTGGGCATTCCCCGCAACGTCCCGAGGCGGGGCTAAAGTCGCGCCGCAGGACGCACTGTAGCAAGGCCAAATGTATGGCCGAAATGGCTGCATCCCTACAACACCGTACAGTACGCAAGGATGCAAGTTTGGCACCTCCGGCGATGAAGCAGCGGCTCGAACGTCCGGGCAGCAAACCTGAAATGCGGTGGCTGCAGCGGGATCAAGATGGGCTTGTTGTTTCATTTCAGAGGCGCGAGCGGGGCCGCCAAAGATCTGTTGTCAATGTTTTGGTGGGTGACGCCGAATCGCTTGGTGGGTCGTGCAGATTGAATGTGTGGGAGCAGCCCCACATTTCACTGTTCAGTTTTCCAGGATCTCGCTGAGACGGTGCCTTTTGAACGTATAAGTAGGACGACCTTGTTTGCTCAATCGCAAGCAATCCCGTCAGTCAGATTGTTCCGGATTCTCTAGCACATCAACATGCACTTCGCTTCTCTCGCCGCGTTTTCGCTCCTTTCGCTCGCCGCAGTCCAGGCCCAGACCTGGCCGGCCGGCCCCCCCACCACCACAGGCCTCCAGGAGAGCGAGGTGCTAGTGTCGAGCTTTTGCTCTGGTCGGCCCGAGGGCAAAGAAATTGCTTACGCCTGCTTCAAGATCAACGGTGACATTCGCAAGCATATGTACAGTCCCAAGAACGTCATCGGCTACTACAACAAGGCGGGTGACACGTTTGTGATTCTGCAGCAGGCTGGTGAGCAGTCCTTCGCCACCGAGGTCGACCTAGTCACCATCAACGCGCCCATTAAACCTCGCTGCCTTGACGTGTTGGTCGAATGGAGCACGCCTGTGGGCAAGGACATTGCCAGGATTGACTTTTCTAACCCGGACGCTTGCCCCGGCTCGGCTCCGATTCCGCTCCGCATTTCGTGATCTCACGGCTGTCACCCGCTCGACGCACTCTGGCACAAACGCCTTTCTACTGCCTACTCTACGCGGTAACCAGGTTACTTTCAGCTCAATGCTGTCGTGCTCCAACATTGTTCCCATGCGAACACATCTTATGCTCTCGATGCTCTCCGTTCACCTCGACTGCCTGTTCTTTGTTCTCACTTCCTTTGTGACTATGAGAAATGCGACTACGCAGATCTTGTCCAAGAAGCAGTGCGAAGCCCTGCCACTACGGGTCTGGCCCGTAACAAGTGAACACAGTGCCACAATGAGACTTGAGATTTGGGAATGGAAGGAATAAGAAGGCGAAGCTGTTGAACAGCCAAATCTACGAGCAGTGCGCTGCCCGTAGATCGCAATCTGAGCTCAGCTGTGATGGTCATCGCAGATTCCTGTAGTGAAGTAATTCCTTCATCCCTCTTGACGTTTCTCCTTCTTTTGCTTGTGAGTGACGAGGCTGTTTGTGCACAACAGCTTCCGCTCCGGGCACTGTAGCTTGCTGACGGCTTCCGAAGCAACTTCATTAGCTGCGTCACGCTAAGTATTGGCAGCTTCGCTGCTTTCCCGATCAAGCGGGCGGTCGATACTTCAACCACCTTGGATCATGCTCGCAGCTGTACAGTACCGTTCACAGTCGCATCGCACTGAAGCCATCAAAGTTACCATTACGGCGCACCATTCACTGAAACATGTGAGCCACTTCTTCTAATGCATACAATGGGGCATAAGTATCGGGGTGCCTGGCTTCGGTCATCGTGTGCAAGTGCGTCAGTACCTCTGGGGTCTGCCTCGAGTCGAAGCCGACAATCCCATATAGCATTGTAGTGTACCTCTGACCGTCAAAAAGGAGCGGAGACCAGAGCGACATGAGGTGCATCTTTCGCTCGAGCCCGGTGATGCTGTGAATGTGCTGCAACGTGTACTCGGAGCCACTGTGACGAAGGACGAGGAGCGGTAACCCGTGTTGAGTGCGTGGAGGAAGAAGGATGTGAGTGTTCCGGGAGGCATAGATCTTGTTGAGGTTATTGCGGGTGAGACCACCATAACGGATTGGCAGGGGCCGAGCATGGCCTAAGAAGTATTCGTGATTGATGTAGTCCATGTTACTGCGGCTGTTTAGGTAGACGTAAACCCTATCCCTTGATCTGACCCTTTCCATGTTATGCTCCATTTTACCGGGAGGATCTTTAGTCAGAAGGAGTCTGCCAGACCAGCTCAAGTCAAGTTGCGACTCAGGCAGAGGAACATAATCAACGACGTCTTGGCCCTGGTCTTGGGCTAGGAAGACCTGATCTTTCGCCCAATCCGAAACGTCAATGGGCGATACCTTCAGAGAAGGACGTCCAGTTGCCCTTCGCATATTGGCCAGCCACTTCTCCCACTCCCCTACATCGTCCTTGAATATGGTGGTTGCCCTATCAAGTCTGTATAGACCGTTTTCGATAAGCGCGCGGCCAGCTTCCTCTCCGAACCATGCGTGAATAAGCGGTGCCTTTGGGTTGTTTGAGAGCCGCTGCTTATTTCTAACGGGAGGCTGCGAGGAGGTCGATGCGATCGCAAGACTGGTAGGACCCGAATCACTCTTTGAAGTGACAAACGGTGCTGCAGGGAGGAGCGGAGCAACGCTTTGCTCCCGCAAGATCGTGGACCGCTTTTCGGTAGCATCCGGGGTTGGAACTCCCCAAAAGGGCGATTGAGTATGACTTTCGAAGCTTGCACCCTGCAATCGAGAATCGTGCGAGGCATGAGATCCAGGGTCTTCACTCTGGCCTCCTGGACTACCGCTCGAGCTAGCAGCGGGATCACGATAGTGCCATGCAGCAGGATTTTGCCCCCAAAGCCCCCCTTCCCGAGCGCCGTGACCAACGATATCGCCAATATGCCAGCCTTTGCCACCAGTAGGTACAGCGGGAATAGCAGCGATGAAGAGGATGGTGATGAGAGCGCCAAGCTGGCACCGGAGACGCAAGGACAGCTCCATATCAGATAGCAAAGAAAAAGAAGTCTTGTTCTTGTTGGATGTAGGACGAGGTCTTGGGATTGTGCGCCATGGCGGGCTCTGACTCAACGGAGGGCCTCCTTTTGACTCACAGCGCTGACTCGAAAGCCACAGTCACCTCTTCTCGGTATGATTGGGAAGCCAGAGCCGGTAATCCTGCACCCGGACAGCCAAGGCCGAATGGCTTCATGTTGTTCTCACGCCGCCGATGTCGTCTATGTCGACGAGGCGTCCTCGGCCTCGTAAGCTCCTGTGCACGTTGTTCCTTGCGTCTGGAATTCGGCCTCGAGATGTTGATCTGTGTGCTTAAGCTTCTGGAGATGATAATCTCTTGAGCTTCTTGGAATCATACTCTCTTTTTGCATCGACTTCGTCGCTGTGACATCCCCACTTCGTCCATCGTGCGTGTAGAAGAATGAATTTTTGCACGTGATCGACTCCGCTCCCTGCTGTCTGAGTACCTGAGCCTATATTTTGATACCAATGAATGCCACTACAGTACAATGCGGTCCTCGTTTTCAGTGTTCAGAATTATATCACAACAGTGGGCTCACTTGTGTGTCATTGAAGCATTGCGACGGCAACGATTTTTGTTGCTGCAGATGAGATTTGAGACCCACCATGGTGGGTAGGGTGGGATCGATGGCCCGAGGCGGAAGGATTCATTCTTGCAACCTGTGGCGCGAATAGCTTTGCATATCCTTGCTCTCGCTCGAGAAACGATTAAATAGCAGTTCGACTCGAGCGTTCGCTTGGCAAACGACGTCGCTGTAGCCTCGCCATACTTCCATTTCTTCACCGCTTCTCATCTTCAAGCATGCAGCTCATCAAGTCGATCGTCCTCGTGGCCGTACTGGCCGTTTGCTTCGTCCAGGCCACCATCCTGAGCGAGAGCGTGTCGCTCTTGGAGGCTCACGTCAAAGACGCAGAGACTCTGGCTTCCAAGAAAGCAGACTTTGTTCGAATGGTCGGTACGTATCTTCATAGCCAGGAGCTCATACACGGTGCATGCCAAGCTCTCATCGTGCCATGCAGCCATTCGTACGTGTGCTCGACCATAATTCCTAATGTGAACATCCCTCTCTCTTTCCTTCAGATCGCTACTACCGCCCAAGCGCCAAGGCGTTCTGGACTCAGCACGCAGTTCCCCGAGCTGGTAAGTACGAAGCGTACAGAGATAGCGGCCTGCAGGCAAATCAACTGACTCTTGAACCTTTTGCCTTTGAACGGGCACATATGCATGAAAAGCTGCTGGCCTGGAGACCACGGGAAAGCACTGGAACGAGTACATCAGGCAGCCTAGGTTCTGATCCAGCCCCAAGTCGGGCCCACTCTCGCGATTCTCGCGACTCGAGATCTTTGCGACATCGCTCAAGGTCTACCTCCGTCACTGGTACGCTCGACAATCGTATTGCGCTCAGATCCCTTAACACCGTGATCATAGGCGCCGTAGCTCCTTCGTTCGAATTCTATGATGTTTTAGTTTTGATCCAGCATATTTACCTCGCCGAGACTTGGTTGCAAAGAACGTTCGCTCTGAGTTCAACCGTGCTTACATTCGTGACTGGATTCTTGGCACTCGAATTTGGGGCGATGTTGGAGCCTTCGAGACAATGGCTTATTTCGATGGGTCGAACTTGAGGAGTAGGCGAGGGTCCTCGAAGCTATTGTATGGTGTGCGCTGCTTCGGTGCCGGCCTCGCTGTCAGCGAATTCGCCGAGTGCGTAGCGCCACCCCATAGCGCCACTCGGAATGAACCGATGCCCTCAGCCACAAGGGTGGGCTGGCGGTCTGTTTCGAGCCCACGTGGGTTGCATAGACCCCTAGCCACCCCTTTCGACGCCACACCAATGGCTGGATCTACGACTCCCATGATTCGGTAACCTTAAGACACCGGAGCAACCGTGTTGGCCTGGACCGCTAGGGGCTTGTTCTCTCCCACGGTAGTGTCGCGAACAATGTTAAAAGCTGCGTGCTGTCCCAGACCAAGCCGCCGATCCCGAGGTATAGAAGCTGGCCTGGAAAACGCCCTCCATCCCTCGAGCCGCAGCGACGCAACTTCAAACCTAACCCATCCTGACCATGTTCAGACAAGCTCGTATCCTTGTGTTCCTAATCCTCACCGTAGCAAGACTGGCTCACGCCGTCAACCTTCCTGAAGGTGAACTTCTTTGGCATGCTGGAATGAACCTTGACAATGCGCCAGGCCGGCTCGAGCAGAAACTCCTCGTCAAATCTTATTCAGAGGCTTTGGGGCGTTCAGGAACTTCGGAACGTAAGTGAAACCAGACTTGACTGCGTCGATCTCCACATGAAAGCTGACACAGCTGTGGACGATGGCTTGTCTTTCATGTTTTACAGACGCGACGGGGCTCCCCGCAGGCTTGACTGGTGCATTCTACCGAAACATGGAGCGAGAAGGCAGAATTGGTGAGAAGCGACAATCTCTGGATCTATGTCTGCTGGTGAGACTGTGAGCTGACCTCGTTGTTGTACTGTATGCTTCTCGGATCGCAGGCGAGGCAGGTCGTATTCAGGGCTCGGACTGGAACCGTTGGTTCAGACGCTATCGGGCAGAGAGAATTGCACAGGCCGCACGGGAGGGCCATGGATGGGCTCGTCAACAGCAGAGCTATGGACGCATTGCGAATGTCGCCGGTCATCTCAACCCTGGCCTCCATCGCGGTGGTGCTGCCGCATAGATATGCACGCAGCGCCAGACACACACTACTTCCGCTACCTCCATGTCGCTCGTATCGCCAGAATGATGAAACACGGCATTGTACTGTTCTGCATTGCATGTCTCACGAGCGGGCTGGAGCGCTAAAAGGTCACGGCTGCAGCCATAGGTCTGATCGGCCTCGCCCAGTACGGAGCGATACGCTCGTTCCATTCACAATCCCTTCAACGGGCTGCAGGAGAATCAATGCAGATGTCTCGGCATGACGGGAGCACGCGCGGCTCGGGCGCGAGCATCTCTGAGAGCCTTGTACGATACTTGCATGCTGCATGCCGGCACCGGCATCGTTTCTGTTCGGAGCTCATTCGGTCGTTATCGCATGTACTGTACAGTACAATGCAGGGGTTCGGATGATGGCGGTTGATAGGGGTGAGGCTTTCGGTTTCCGTGCATGAGCAAATGCACGTTATGCACGAACGGCAGGCAATACCGTTCTGTGTCTAATCTCGCGGTAACTGTGCAGTGATCGTCAAGCAAACCGCACGCTACACCGCGCGGTTGTGAGGCTTCTGAGTCACCGCAGAGTCCTTCTAGGCGCTGAGAAGAGCAAATCCTGTGGTCGAGACGAATGGTGGGGATGCAGAGGGATGAATCGCCGGGAGAGAGAGACCGGCAACGTTGTGATCTTCCTCCATTCGCCAAGCAGGAAGCCTGCGGCATCGCGGAAAAACGAGCCATGTGGGTGGCTTGACATGCTTGACAGAGGGATGAGGTGACAGGTGGGGCGAACGAGCGTTCGAGCCCGTGCCGGCTGAGTTGCGCCGGTCACATTCTACGGTTCTGTCAAGCATTTAAGAGGGCTCGGACATTCCAATATGCCTCCAAGCAGTCCGCAACTTCCTCAACATTCAAGAACACTTCTCGAGCAGCACGCCAAGATGCAGTCACGTCAACTCTTCACCCTTCTCTGGTTTGCCCTTGTCGCTACCAGCATCAAAGCATACCTGATCGAGCCAACTAAGCTCGTTTGGGAAGCCGGAATGCCGATCGAGGACGCTATCGAAGGTTTGAAAGGGCATGTAGCCGAAGCCATGCAGTCGAACCGCCGTATGTACTTCTCAGCCAGCTCCCAAAGATAGCAAATCGGGACCACTGACTGACATTGCGGATGCAAAATGCTTTGTGGGCCAACAGAACTGAAAGCTCCTCACCTGGATGCCTTTCCCCAGTTTTTCCGAGACATGAACCTGATCAACAGGATGTGTAAGTGATCTATTTCTGCAGATTACGTTGGTGCACGATGCTAATCGACTGCTCTGCCAATGGGAACTTCGTCGACAAAGCTGGTCGGCACGCTCGATATCCCATCACGGGGCTGGAGTGGAATACCTGGTACGAGGGCGAGCTGAGACGCATCCATGCCGATGGGCAGGCTTACCAGCGTTCGGTTGCAGAAACCCACGCCGCTGCCGCAAGGCTCCCACGAGATGGGCGTCTGCCTTGAATTGTCTTGGACGAGGTCAACCTCGACAATTGGCCCTCAGGGCTTCAACATTAATTCATGCGAACTGGGTATCCGATCGGACTTGAACACGAAGCATGGGATCATGTCTTTCTTGTGCCTGCAGAGCTTATCACGAGACGTTTGCCATTCATCGGTGACTTGTTGCGTCGATCATTGTTCAGCAGTGGATGACAGATCTTGCTTCGTCTGCATCGTGATCGCGGTATGAACGTGAGCTTGTCACCAGAACTGTACGTTGACATGAAGCAGGGCTGAGGCTTCGTATCTTATGGTACGAACGGGAACACGGTGAAAGATGGACTGGATCGGCGAGTGGGAGAGACTAACGCCGTTGATGGTTCTGCCCACAACGGTGCATAGACGGGGTTGATTGTCGAGGAAGTCGAGGTGCCCTGTGATATCACCACGATGCATTGAGCGGTGTGCAGGGGCAATGAAGTTCCGCGATATGACATTTTGCTATACTGCGCTGCACCCCACCTTCTCGTGTATGCACCACCACGGCTTTAGAGGCCAGTGTCTGCACTCACCAGCGATACAATAGCATCACAGCAGGAGCTACACGTCTCCCACCTCATCACACAGGCTATGCCGCGTCGATACCTCGATGTGGGTCGTGCCAGATTGTCTCTTCTCGAATGAGGGTGGGCTCGAGCATGCACTTGACCCACTGAGCCTCAATGAGCACAAGGGCTTTGTAGCCACCCGCTCTCCCAGGTTCAAAGAAATCTGTGCAGCACGGACGCTGCCAGCAGGGACAGCTGCCTCTATATAAGGCTGGCCAGGGAGGACTTCCCCGTGCTGCTCTACTCATCGTCTCCGCCTTCTTTCCCGACTCAAAGAACATTCAAGATGCGATTCTTCAACCCCAAGACCGCCTTCTTTGCCCTGGCTGCTGCTGTGCTGATGGTGCAGTGTGCTGTTGCCACCACGCTTTCGCCCACCCTGGAGCTGCTCGGTCCTCTTGTGCGCGAGGGCGACGGACCCGTGATTGCGTACAACGAGTTCCTTGCCAGGATCAGTACGTTGTTGTTTTTCCGTACCATGCTATTCGAGACCTTGCGATACTGACTTCTTTCTCTCTGCTTCGGCTCTTGCTCTGCGCTTCGATAGGCTCGGAACATCACGGATTGGCCAAAAAGTTCTGGACCAAGTACGCCATTCCTCGCTACAGTAAGTTGCGATCGTTGATGTAAAACAAGATATACAGACGCTGACGCGCATCTTGTGCGTGCTGATCCCCAGACCGCGGTCTGTCCACCTCGGGCTCGCACTGGAACGAGTACTTCGAGCGACACGGTTGAAGAGTCTCGTGTCTCCACGTGGCGACTCGCGTGGCCTTTAAATTTAGATGACGGCCGACTCTCCGCGCTCATCACAATGCTCGCACCTCGTTGCGACTTTTTCCCACGATTCTGGTGATCATATGAATGCATGCCAAGACCCGATCTATCATATGCGAAGACTGCAGACCAGTGGTCATTGGAGATCGTCCTGACAGCCTTATGCCGCTCGAAACGAGTTCGATCTGGGCGGCGCCGCTTACGCCACGGAAGATGAGATTCGAGGCGCAACGCTTGGCCGGTTGCACCTCACTCGTGAGGTTGGCGCCTCTTGGTTGGCGCCCGTATCACCACTGTCGTGTGAAGGATCATGGCTGCTGTGAGAATGGCTGCTGGTCCACATTTGAGTTGGTCGACGTCGCGCTGGATCTTCATTTGCCCTCCTTGCGTCACGACATTGCGGATCGCACGGCTGGGCGCCTTGGCGCCTCATGTGGCCCAATCGATGCTTGTGACCCACCGACAACAAGATTTGCCAGCCACAAGCCGGGGGTCGGGTCTGACGTGAGCATCAACCTTGTCCCCAGGCCAAACGCCACCCTGGGCTCAATAGCCTTTGAGAGGCATATAAAGGCCCCCGTCGGGTGAAGTCCATCTTACCCCACAAAAAAACAACATCCTTGGTACGGGATTCTCAAGATGCGCTTGGTTTGGGTAGCACTGGTTGTGCTGTGGCTGGAGGTGGTGGATGCGATGCAGTATCGCAATCAGCTCTACATTTTTCAGCGAATTGCCAAGGAGATGTACCCAACCCAGCGGGTCGAGCAGAAGGAAACGGTTGCTTTGCTCAAGTATCTCTTTCGCGATCCAGCTTGGCAGGATCGTGCCGCTTGTAAGTCTGTCCCCGCGCTAGCCATTGGAGCTACCAGGAGGTCCTGACGAGATTTTGCTTTTGGGGGATAGACAAGCCGATTGATGATTTCATCCGGACCGGTGGTCTGAAACATGGTGTTTACAGTAAGTCCCCCCTTCCACCACCGCAGTCCGAGCATGCATGCTTACGAGTCGAGATGTAGCGCGGGAATCTGTATCCGAGCTGGACATCTTCGCGCATCTATGCCACCAGACAGTGTACGAAGATCTGGCGTACTCGCGGCCAGCCATGCAGACTCTGCGTCGACGACTCCTCAAAAAAGCCAAACGCCGATTCGGGCTCGGCGACGAGTTGCTGGTCGAACCACCCAACATTGTGAGAGTCGATGCTCCAGGTCGTCTGCCTGGATTCGCTGCTCTCCCGCATCCCCTCACGCAGCACGAGGTGATAGCACACGTGGGTGACGCATATAAATATTCGCACCGCTTCGATGCCGAACACACCATTCACGGCGACAGTCCGTCATCCTGAATCCAGCAATAACACACGTCGAACACGAGATGATAAAGGGTATCGTATTGGAGCTCAGTTCTGGATGCGTTTGCGCTTGACGTCGATCTTGCGTGCGTCGACGCGACCCTGCTCAAACGCGTGCGAGTCGCGCTTGTACGTCGTCTTGGCGCGCTTGCGCAGCTTGAGCCCCGAATGCTGAGACGCAAGGTAGTCGTCGGCGATCTTCTCGGCATCCTGCCGGAAGCGCATCAGCTGGCCGGAAGAATGCCATCCCGCACCACCCGCGCCGTCGTCCGCCTCGACCTTGGGCTCCAGCTTCGGCTTGATATCTTCCGACCCGGCGGCTGTGTCGAGATCGTCGGTGAGATCGATAATGTCGCGCTCCAGCGCCTCGTCAAAGTGCGGCTTGATGTCGTCGCCCAACGCGCCGTGTGGATCGGAGCCATGCGCACCGTCGTCCATATCATAAAAGCGATCGGTACCAGCGTCGTCGTCGTCATCGTCATAGTCCATGCCGTCTTCGAGCTTGGCATTCGCGAAAGCGCTACCGCTGTAGCCCTCACTCCACCGCCCATAGCCGGCACCATCCGCATTGGACATTTCCTGCTTGACCCCGTTCCGGGACGGTTTGACGTCGTCTTCATCGACCACGTCTTCGAGCTTGACATTGCGCGAGCCGGACTGGGACTGCCTTGGCAAATCCTGCGACGGTTCGGGCTTGACCGAGGCGGGCTGTGGTGGGTCTTGAAGCCGCTCTTTCTCCTTCTTGACCTGCGCCTGTTCGGTCTTGTGTGCGTCGTCGAGGCGCTTCTTTTCGGCCTCGATGGCGAGACGCATCTCCTCCTTCTTCTCCTTCTTTGCGAGCGCGATGAGACCGGCTGCGACGCCCTGGCAGTAGGAGTTCTTGCCCGTCTTCCCAGAGACCAGCTTGGCGGCCGCCTTTTCGTAGGCCCACGTGAGCACCTGGTTGTGCACCATCTCAAAGGCGTGGGCGGCAGCGACGGTGTTGACTGCGAGCCCGTAGAAGGTCCAGCTGAGACGGCTTCGGTTGGCAGACGAGGTGGAGTAGGCCTTCACGTCGAAGAAGAGGTTGACGGCGACGGCAATCTGGTTGGCCCAGCTCTCGTTGCGCGGGCTTGCGCTGGTCTGGGAGACGATCTCGACGATCGACATGCCTGCGCGTGCTTGGTTGGCCTCGGCGTCGGAGGATGCGAGCAGATCGGCTTGTGTGAGGTTCTGGGACGACATGAGTCGTGTGGCGAGACGCAGTGCCTGTTGCGCCTCGGCCTCGCCAGTGCCGGGATGCTTGGCGAGGGCGAGCGACTTTTGAATACGCGAGAGGATGCCGGCACTGACACCAGCGAGCTTGGCCTCGGACTCGGAGACGGAAGCGACCCCGTCGGTGGCGAGAGTGGCAATTCGTGCGATGGCATACAGTTTGTGCGAAGAGGGTCCTGGGGTTGTTGAAGCGGTCCTGCTCTTCTTGTGGGCATTTCGCTTCCTGCCACGGAAGTCATCGTCGCTTTCGTCGCCGTCATCTCCGTCGCCGCCGTTCGGTCCGTCTGTGGCATCAGAGTCATCATCCTCGTACTTGACCCGTCCTCGATTGACTACCTTCCGCCTCGATCGTGCAGGTGCTGCTTTTGGCTCAGGGTTTGACGAGGGAGTGGCTGTGGCATCGTCCGAGTCGCACAGGTCGATGATGTCGGGTTCAGGCTTCACGCGAGGCTTGACGTCTGCCTCGTCCAGCCGGGATCGTGCAAGCTTCGGCATGGTCACCAGCCGTGTCCTTCATGTGTCTGCACTGATAGCATGTGGTTTGGAGGGAGGGAGTGCAGATTTGTGTTGGCTACGAGTGAAGGAGTGAAGGCTGCTGAGTCTCATCTCGGACCAGCCGAGCCTGTTTTCTGCTGCAGGTCTGCACTCGACTGCAGGGCGCGACAGGTGTTGTTCTTCGACACAGGCCCTCGACTTGACGCGTAACCCTGCCGAAAAAGCACGAGAGAGCGGACCCTGGCTCCGTCGGCTTGGCCGCGGCTTTCTTTTGGCGTATAATAAAATTCGAGTCGGAGCCGAGGAGGCTCTAAGCTTTTTAACCTTTTCCCCACAAGAAATCACCTTTTTTTGGCATGCTCGTACACGGCGGTGCCCTCTACCATCACCGTCTTCCTACATCATTGCCGCTGTGCTGCCTACCAAGTGCTGGCGATCGATGAACCGCATTGCTCCTTTGGCTCACCTTGCACGAACCTCCAACATCAGTACGCGCATCTCCGCCTCTTCCGCTAGAATGTCGACTTCCAACTGGGCCTCGACGCCGCCCATCCCTTCGGACAAGCGACCGATCGTCCTCTCGGGTCCCTCGGGTGTGGGCAAGAGCACGCTGCTCAAGAAGCTGTTCGAAGAGTTTCCCGACAGTTTCGGCTTCTCTGTTTCTCGTATGTGCTTCGCTGCTTTGCTTTAGAATCGCTCGCTCCTGGCTGACCACGCTGCCCTCCGCTTTTAGACACAACACGAGACCCTCGTCCCGGCGAGGTGCGCGGTCAGTCGTACCACTACGTCACGCGCGATGAGTTCGAGGCGCTGGTGCAGCAGGGCGCCTTCCTCGAACACGCTCAATTTGGCGGTAACCGCTACGGCACGACCGCCAAGGCCGTTGCCGATGTGTCGACCGAGGGCGTCAAGGGAGCCGATGGCAGCACCGACGCGCGCCGCGCCATCCTCGACATCGACGCACAAGGCGTCAAGCTGATCAAGGCCAACCACCCATCACTCAACCCGATCTACATCTTCATCTCGCCGCCCTCCTTCTCGACGCTCAAGCAAAGGCTGACGGGCCGTGGCACGGAAACCGCCGAGTCGGTTC
The DNA here is from genome assembly GCF_000747765.1 of Moesziomyces antarcticus. Lineage (NCBI taxonomy): Eukaryota > Fungi > Basidiomycota > Ustilaginomycetes > Ustilaginales > Ustilaginaceae > Moesziomyces > Moesziomyces antarcticus. The sequence goes on from NW_014639000.1 coordinate 579,371, forward strand.
ACAAGCGCCTCACCATGGCCGCTAACGAGATGGAGTACGCAAGGCAAAAGGGCGCGCACGACTGGATTATCGTCAACGACGACCTCGAACGCGCCTACAGCCTGCTCAAAAAGGCCATCAACGAGACCTTGCAAAAGGGCGACGACGACCAGATGCCAGCAAAGGACGACGATGAGCAGCAGTGGCTCAGCCAGCAGTAACCATCTCACACGCTTTTTTTGCAAGACACGATTTCGATTATCGACCGCCGCCGCTACGCTTCCCACTGCTTGTCGGCATCCGTGAGAGGCACGTACAAGACGCCGCAGACCTTTTGGCTCGTGATGGTTCCGTCGTGTGCCTTGTCGATCTGGTAGATGTTCTGCTCCCCCGAGCCATTCTGCTCCTCGACGGGGATAAACACCCTGCCCGGCGCCTTGAGTTGGTCCAACAGTGGTTGGGGCACACCGGGGGCTGCAGCACCCACATGGATCGCATCAAATGGCGCTTCCTCCGGAAGCCCCTTGCGACCGTCGCCACAAATGTTGACGATCGATCCGTCGTTGAGCTGCGCCTCGAGTCTGTCTGCCCTGAGATTCGAGTTGGCCTGATCAACGAGCGATTGAATGTGGTCAATGCCGATGACCTTGGCGGTACCTCCTGCGGTAAGGTGGTGGAAGATCGCCAGAGTGTAGCCCGAGCCCGAGCCGACGTCGAGCACCTTGGCAGCAGAATGGAGGAAGGGCAGCAGATTCTCGGCAGCGTGCGCATGCATGTGTGGTGCCGAGATGGTCGCGCCATACCCGATCGTCTGAGGCGAGTCTTGATACGCCTGTCGACGAGAGGGCACATAGTTGGCGCGATCCACCTTCGCCATGGCATCTGCAATCCGTGGCGAGCTGATCAGCGATGCATTGCGCATTTTTGTGATCAGCTCGGCATTCGATGCGCCCGAGCAACGCCAAGCCATGTTGAGAAGGCCAAGAAGGATTGCGATATTTTCGGACCTGATTGGAGGAATAGCGATTGAGAGTCAAGTGTTGAGCCAGTGATAGAATCGAGGGCAGTCGATACCAGGTGGTCGTGGGGATAAGAGGAAGAGGGAGCTCCTGTCTAGCGCCTGAAAGGCGTGGCGTGTGCGCAGCTGCGCCTCCACTTGCTGCGAGGAACTCCAGCCAAGTCCGAAAAAAAGACGACCAGCCAACACTGTTGCAGCGCCTCGAGAGCGCAGGTGATTCATCGGTTGATCCGACTCCTTGTGATCCCGTTGCTGCGTCATGCCGTCTCATCAGCGCATGTGACCTGGACCAGGCGGCGATGCCTGCGCAAGCTAGCCAAAGGACGCCATCGACGGAGCTGAGTCTCATTTACGAGCCTGGCTGGCGACTGGCCAACTCATGCAGGGTCCAATCTCAAGCCAGCAGCAGTGGCTAAAAATCCAACAAGCACCGGTGCCGCTCCACGCGACCCGGTCCAAGTAGGAAAAGCCGCGTAGGAAAAGCCGCGTAGGAAAAGCCGCGCTATCTCCGATCCCACGCCAGGCGCAACACCCGCCCACACCAACCTCCTCTTTGTGAATCTTCTGCATCGACACTCTGGCACACAGCGCTCGGCTCCAACAGGACTGGATGCTGGTGGTAGAAGTACATGAACGGCGAACAGAGCTTTCTAAGGGGCAAGTCCTACTTGGCAACAACCTTGTCGTATGTGGTTCCCTCTGTAGTGGCAGGACAGGGAGAAAAGAGCATCGAGGCGGTGTGAGTAGAGGCGTCCCTTGCCGACGTGGATCAAGCGCGAAGTATTTGAACGTACTGATTGCTCCGCCGCCAAGGCTGCGTTTGACGTTGCTGGCAAACACTGATCGGTCCTTGCGCAGGTCCTCGGCTGCCTCTGTGATCGTCGATGCCGTTGTCAGGGGTCAGATTGGAGACGTCAGCTATCGGTAGCAAGACACGAAGCATATCGATCGTGTGCATCTGCGTAAACGCACCTTTGTTGAGTGGGTCGTCGGCATTGGGTTCGAGGAAGAGGTACTGCAGACCGACCATGACCGAGTTGAGGTTGAGCACGGGCTTCCAGTCTTCGCGCAGGATGTTGAGGCACACGTTGCCCTCCAGGTCGACGTTCGGGTGGTAAATCTGCAAAGAGGCGAGCATCAAGCGTCAGTATCATGACAGCACGCGATCGGCAGTATGGATGTGGCATGCGCACCTTTTGTGTGCACTTGACCTTGGGCGGGTCGTGCGGGTAGTTGTTGTTGATGGCAAAGGTGAACTTGAACGAGCCGGCCTTGTACATTCCTGTGAGCAGAGATGCGCCGAGGCGATGGTCAGCTGGGAGCTTCTTTGATTGGTCTGTTCCGATTGCACTCACCCTCGTCGGGCTCGATGGTGAGCGTAAAGTTGAGCACGTCTGCTGGATCTGGGAAGTCGGTCTTCATGGTCTTTGGCAGCTCCAGCTCGGTCAAGTCTGGCGGCATTTGGCAGTGTCGGGTCAGCTCATACTTCGATGGAGAGGAAGCACCGGACCGCTTACCCTTCTGGACGCGAAGCTGTGCGGGCGAGGTCTTGGGCTTCTTCTTCTTTGCCGACTCCTCCTCCTTCTTCATGCTCCAGATCTACCGCGGCAGTACATGCGAAGGTTTCGTCGTCAGTGGCGGCTGGTTCCGACAGCACATGGCACATTTCAAGGAGCTTACCTTGATCATGGTGGGCAACTTTCACGCAAGCGCGCTACTCTCGGTTTCAATCCGCTGTTGGCTGCGCAGTTGAGGAGAAGATGACGCTTCGGTCCACGGTCGAGTCGCCTTTCTGTGGGAGAGCGTGCTTCGAGATGGTCTGATCTGGACAAGATTCAGAGCGTGCTTAGAGTGGTGCGTGATGAAGATGATCTGTCGGTGGTGTCCCGATAAGGAAGCGGTAGGGGGAGAGAGGGAAGGGTTGGCAAAGGTGGAGCGGAAATGCACTGGCTTTCACCGATCGGATCCGCCGATCTTTTCCCTCGCCTTCAGGCAGCGGCGCCGGAATTGCCGCCAGCTGCTCCCACGCTTCGACTCAGCAAAGCTTCTCCGCACGCGCCGCGTGTCATTTCGTCGAGGTGGAGGTGTGCATCATGTTCATGCAGCTCGAGGCACGCTTCGCCGGCGAAACACACACACAGAACACCCACCTCGCCCCGGTGCAAGATCTGGACGACAACCATCACTCTCTTTTCCTCCGCGACGAATCGCTGACCGCCATGCCGCGCCTGCCGTCGTCGGCGTCGAGCTCGGACGCTGGGCACGCTTCGTCCACGTATGCGGCGCCCGTCCCATCGCAACCCAGCGCGCTGGACGACCGCAGGATCAGCATCCTCACGCTCAACGTATGGGGGCTCAACTACATCTCGAAGCTGCGCATCGCGCGTATCAAGGCCATCGCCTCGCACCTCACTGCGCCCTCGACGCTGCACTACGACTTTGTGTGCCTGCAGGAGATCTGGTACGAGTCCAAGGACTGGCGCTTTCTGCGGCACGCCCTCGCCGCACGCTACCCGCACTCCAAGTTCTTCTACTCGGGTGCCTTTGGCTCGGGCCTCGCCATCCTCTCGCGTTGGGAGATCGTCGAGACGCGCACGCATCCCTACTCGCTCAACGGGCAGCCCATCCACGTGCACCACGGCGACTGGTTCGTCGGCAAGGCGTGTGGTGCCATCACCATCGACCATCCGAGGCTCGGCATGCTCGATGTGTGGAACACGCATTTCGTCGCGGCAGGAGGCGAGGATGGGCCCGAACATCAAAGGTCGCATCGCATCATCCAGGCGTACGAGCTCGCGTCGCTGTGCAGGAACAGTGCTGCGCAGGGCAGGCACGTGGTGTGCGTGGGCGACCTCAACTCGACGCCGCCGTCGCTGGCGATTGGTTTGCTCAAACACGTCGGAGGGATGTACGACAGCTTTCTCGACTCGCATCCGCAGCTGCACGAGCATGCCACCTCGCTAGATGCAGAGGCGCCACCGGCTGGGCTGGGCAGACGTGGATCGGTGGCAGCGCGGCCGGATCCGCAGAGGGCGATTGACGAGCTCGGCGTCACGTGCGACTCGCCGCTCAACACCTGGACGGCAGGCAAGAAGCTCGATGCGCGCGCCACGCGCGGTGCGGGCAAGCGGCTCGACTACATCCTTTACCGCGGCCCGCTCGCCCGCTCCGAAGCTTCTGCGCTCGCGCACAGTGCGTCTGCGTCGTCGCGTGGCCGTCTTAGCTGCGCCTCATCCTCGGTCGTGTTCACCCACCGCATGCCCGGTGTCGACTGCTCGTATTCGGACCACTTTGGTGTCGAGTCGGTATTCAGCATCGCAGACGACGCCGACGCAGCGTCGGTGCGAGGAGGTGGACGAGAGGACCAGGCGCGTGTGCTCGGAGCGGCGCTCAGTGCGTTAGCGGGAGGCTTTAGCGCCAGCCGCGCGACGCAGACGAGCCACTTTTACGCGTTTGGCGCAGCGCTGTTGTTGGCGGTGGCGCTGATTGTGGCGAGCATCTTCCAGCCGCTCGCGGGCGTCAATCCGCTCTTTGTACTGCTCGCCGTCGTTGCGGGCTGGGCTGGCACCACCATGCTCTACAGCGCAGTCGTCTGGGGCGAGTGGGAAAAACGTAAGTCGAATCCAAACCCTCTCTATTCTTTCTTTCATCCGGTGGATTCAGCACTGACAGCAGTGCGTGGATTTGAACAGGAACACTGCGCACCGTCATGGAGACGCTCGAGCTCGAGATCGGCCATGTGCGCCGCGGCATCCATGTCAACACCAGTGCCAGCACTGCTACGGCTGGAGCTGGACCCGAAACCGTTCGCGAAGGGCCTCTGTTCTAACCACACACGCATCTTTGGTCAAGGGGAATGGATAGATTGTCTAGAACTGCCTGTGGTTGCGACGTGCTCAGGCTGTGATGCCTTGGCTTGTGTCGGTAGGATGACGTGGTGTAGTGGGTGTGGTTGCTGAGGGATGCTGCGAGTGGGTAGGCAGTGCGCCATTGGTGTTGATCGTGAGTGCGGCTTGCGAGGCGGGCGTGGATGCGGACCATCGCGTAGTGCGCGCTCCTGCAGGCCAGCTCGTCCTGTCCATACCCGCGGTCAGCGATGCCACTACGCTCGTGGGCCTCTTGGGCATGGGGCGTGTAAACGTGTCGATGGCGGCGTTCTTGCGCACCACCGCCACCTTGTCCGGTCCAAATCGCAGTCCCACCGGAATCTCGCCGTCCACCTCCACCGTCACCACCGGCTGCAGGATGGCCACCTCGGAGCGGGGCAGTGCAGGATGCCGGATGGTATCGTCGGTGACTGCGGTACGATCGTATCCGAGCCCGACGCCTGCACTCGTGCTGATGCGGCGTGCGTTGAGCACCGATCCCGGAGATCGCATCGACGAGGCGCCGTGCTTGTCCACGAGCGAGTACGTCGAGCCGAGCCCGACCGAGCTGCGTCGCGGGCCCACGCCGTGCGGCGCGTGTGTCTTGGGCCGATTGAGCGCGGCGCTCGAAAAGTCCCAGAAGATCATCTTGCAGTCTTCACCCACCGAGGCGAATCGATAGGTGCGATCGTCCGAAGACCACCGCCACGGGTCCCAAGCCAGCGCCGACACAAACGCCGTGTGTCCCTGGCAGCGCGCCACGATCCTGCCTTCCCTGGGCGCCCAGACGGTGACGAGATCGTCCTGTCCGCCCGTGAGCACAAACTTGCCGTCGGGCGACCAGGCGACACAGTGGAGGCCGCCAAAGTACGACTCAAAGGTGTCGAGCAGCCGCTCGGCGTTGAGGTCGGCGATGCGCAGGATGCCATCGTCGGCGACGAGCGCCACGTGCGAGTAGTCGGGCGAAAAGGCAAAGTCGGTGATGCGCGTCTTGGCCACGGCCCAGTGCGAGACCGGATTGAGCCGCGCCCACGACGTCTCTTTTCCCTTGCCCGAGAGTCCGTTGCCGTTGGAGCCGGCGTTGGCGGCCGCTACCGCCGCCGCGGCTGCGGCTTGCTGGTATTCTCGCGAATGCAACGCAGCGCCCGAGGGCAAGCCGGAGGCGATGGGCACGGAGCCTGGCTTGGTGACGAGCAGCAGAGGCTGACCCGAGGAGGAGGGATCGGCGGCCTGACGACGCTGCGAGAGTGTGCCGGGCGGGGTGTGCGATTTTGGTTTGGGGAGGTGTGTAGCGCTGCCGCTGCTGGAGGACACGGCGGCTTCGCCTGCATCGTTGTGGGTGGTGGTGGTGGCATGTGTGGAGCTGGTGACGGTGCGAGAGCCAAGGACGGGACGCGATTCGGTGATGCTGCTGCCGAGGCCATTCGTCGACGGGCCGGTCGCCGAGTTGGAGGCGAAGGAGGCATTGGAGGCCGAGGTCTGGCTGGCGGACATGGGTGCGGAGGAGGGTGCGGTGGAGGCAGCAACGACGGACTGAAGAGCGGCGCTGGAGGAGGAAGCGGTGCTGTCGCCGGCAAAGGCGTCCCAGGTGGCGGGGGAAAAGTCGCTCGAGTCCTCGCGCTCGCGGTCGTAGATGAGAACGGAGCCGTCTGCGTGCGCAGCCATGATGAGGTTCTCGCTTCCAGGCAGCCAGCGGAGTTGGGTGACGGCGGAGCTGGTGATGCAGCCGCTCTTGTTGATGCGGGTGTACTTGGAAGCGATGGGGTCGAGCCAGATGATATCGCCGGTGACAAAGCCGATGACGATGTCGAGGCGGTCGTGGGCGCGGGTGAAGTGGTTGACGTCGTGGGCGGATGGAGAAGCGCTGAAAGTGATGCGAGCGAGGCTCTCCTTTGTCCTGCCGTTGGTGTCTGCGAGCCAGAAGAAGGAGCGGGCGTTGGTGAGGAAGGTGAAGTGCTCCGAGTCGGAGCGCGCAGCGAGGATCTTTGCGAGATCCGGGTGGGTCATCATGCGATTGACAAAGTTGCTCGAGGTGTTTTTGAGGCTGTTCTTGGGACGCGACGGTTTGGGGCTGAGCTTGCCCATGGATTCGCCGAGGCCGGCAAAGCCCATGCCAGCGCCGCCGATGCCGGCGATGCCTGTCAAGGGGCCGGAGCTTCCTGGAGGCAGGCCGCCCGTCAAGCTCGAAGATGGAGCATCGATGCCCTGTGAAGCGAGTGGCGCTTCGAGAAGGACGACGCGTGCAGACGAGGCGGCAGCATCCGCGGCAGCGTTGGAGTCGGCGCCCTTTGCGTTTTTAGAGGAGACGGGATAGCGGAGGCTGACGGTGGAGACGCGCGGGGTTGGGTAGACTGCGGACAGAGCGAGCTGCGTGGTGGGTACGGGGTTGAGGTGGATCATGGGCTGCGGTGGAGGGGTGAAGCGGGAGGTGCAGACATACATGCCCTCGGGCGCATCGAAGGACTCGGTGGACATGACGGCGGCGGTGGGAGCGGCCGGCTGTGCAGAGACGAGTGTCGTACCGCCTGGCAAAGGCCGGATGGTGGACGGCGGAAAGACCATAGGGTAGGACATGATGAACCGAGCGTGTGCTGCTAAGGCAGCGCTGCGTTGATGATGGTGGTGGTGGTGAAGGAGCGAAGGCCAGGGCGAAAGTCAACGTGCATCCGGGTGATGTCGATTGAGGTAGGATATGCGGGTGATGCGATCGGCGTCCGAGTGACCAGGAATCCAGGGATGGAGGCGAGGGAGCGAGTAGGCCAGCTAGGAAGTGGGGCAAGGAGGAGGGAAGGGGAGGGGAGGAGGAGGAGGAGGGGGAGGAGGAGGAGGAGGAGGAGGAGGAATGAACGATGACGGGAGCGCTGATTGATTTCGGTTTGGCCGGTGCGTCGAGCGGAGGTGGGCGTGGGTCCGAAGGGGCCGAAGGGGCTGGAGGCAGGGTGCCTGACCTGAGATTGCGTCTCACTTGTGTGGCTCAACTTGTCTTGGAATCACCGCCACGCGGAGGAGCCGAGCAGCAGGACTCGAGCTATGAAGCCATGGAAGCACCTCCAAAAGTCTGGGGTGCGGAAGTGTGAAGGGCGTGCGGAATCAGCCGAAGCTCGGGTTCTGCGCACAGACAGGGCTTTGGCCCAAGAGGGAGACGGCGCAGGAAAAGCTGCCCCCGCCGAGCCCAGTCGGAGCGCCAATTTGCGAGGCGTCGTTGGGCTTTCTCGGTTGGGACTCGCACTTGCCTCGCTCCATCGTGGGTTCGGCCTGCTTCCGACGATGAGATGGCATCCCACGATGCACCCCATCGGCTCTCCCACGTCACTCGACCGACGCGATGTATTATAGCTCTCGGCTGTGCCGATCCGGTCTGCAGGTCGCTGCAGAGGCGCAACAGAGTCCAAGCGGCTGCAGCGCCAAGGCGAGGCTCGTCTCCACATGCCACGCTTCACGACGAAAATCGTATACTGTTAGGCCCTGTCTCTAACAAAGCGGAACAATTTCGGCATGGCCGCCCAACACTTTCTCGACATCACGCCGAGCGACCAGAGAGATGCACACACACTACTCTCACACACGCGCGGTTGGGCCAACACACCTCCTGCTTACCATCCCCTGTCTCCCATCGACGCGCATTTGGCGGCATCGGCTCATACTTCTCAATCCACGCCTTGGAGCGTCGGCACCATGTCTACCGGCATCGACGACAACGCGGCTCCGGCCTCGTCCAGTCGTCATGCCGCCTCGTCTTCCATACCCAATGCCGCCCATCACGAGCAGGCCTCGTCGCTTCGCAATGGCATCGCTAGTCCACAGAGCCCCGGATCAGAAGCAGACTCGACCATCCATTCCACCGCCTTCGCTCCTAGCATCCTCGCATCGCGTCTGGGTAGGAGCATCTACTCGTCGACTGCTGCAGCTGGCTCCTCGCTCAGCCTCGCCGGCTCAGGTGTCAACTCGCCCGCGCTCGCCCTCACCGGTTTCAATGCAGTCTCCACCGTGCTCAACAACCCATCCAAGCGTCAGCATCCCATCGATCCCAAATCATCCCGTTTCCCTCCCGTCGCATCCAGCCATGTCCCCGCCGACATTCCCAAGGTCAAAAAGGCCGAGCTCGAACCTTACCTCTCCACCGTCAGGCCAGAATGGGACCGCTTCATGCGCAATCAGAGCATGGGAAGGCAAGGCAAAGCCACGTTGGAGCAGCAGCAGCAGCAGCAGCTACGCTCCCAAGAATCGAGCCATGACTCGGAACGGCTCGGCAAATCCGACCGCCGTCACCGTGCCACGCCGAGCATCGCCTCCCTCTCTGCCGACCTTCAGGCCGTCCCACCACCACAGGCTCGCAAGCGCCTCCCCAACCTGAGTGCTGTGCCGCAGATCTTCTTCGCCGAGGACTTTGACCTCGCCAATCCTTACACCTTTGACCAGGTCACCGAACGATACAAGGCCACCTCCTCCTCTTCCCCCGCGCACCCCGACGGCGCCTCGGCACCCACCTACGACGTCGCCCTCAACCAGATGCTTCAGGAAAAGCTCAGCTACTACTCGGACGTCGTCGAGCAGCATCTCATCATCGAAATCGGTCAGCAATCCTCTTCTTTCTTTGCCGCGCTCGAGAACCTCAACGACCTCAATGCAGAAGCAGAGAGTTGTCTCAGCAAGATCCACGCGCTCAACTCCGACCTCGACCACATCGACGCAAACCAAGCACGCAAGGGCCTCGACGTCATCCGACACCAGCATCGTCGCCGCCAGCTCGAACACCAACAGTCCGCCGTCGTCGACGTGCGTCACATTATCGAGCGACGCGACCTCGTTCGCCTCCTTCTTCAACAGGGCGAGACAGAGGAGGCACTCGAGATTCTCAATGCCCTCCGATCCACCTTGCGGCCAAACATCAGCGATGCGCATGAGGCAGAAAACAGCCTTGCCACACCTCAAAGTGCTGGCCAGGATCACATCAGCATCGATTTTACAAATCTCGGCTGCCTTGCATCCCTCCCTGGCGAGCTCCAACAGATGGAACAGAGCCTCTCGACCATGCTCGAGCAAGACCTCATCGCCATCCTCAAGCAAGACCATCAAGCCCGTCTGTCGTCCCTTGACAAACAACCCACCTCATCCGACTACTTCACCGGCGCTGCCAAGCCGGACGATCCGCAGGGCTCCCACATGGGCCTCACGCTCGGCACAAACGTCGCCGCCACCGAGTCGGTTCTGACCCCCTCCAAACCGCCCGCGTCGCCCTTTGGTCACTCTGCCAACGCTCTCTCCTCCGACGATGCTCAGCTGGCATCTCGTATCAAGCCGCTCGTCATCGGTCTCGCGCGTACCGGTGGCATCGAAAATGCCGTCGCCGCCTATCGCGACGTAGCCATCCAAGCCGTGCAAGACGCCTGGAGCACCTCGCTCACACGGTCGGCTGCCAACACGGACGAGACCGTCAACTGGCTCCTTGCGCAGGATGCCTCCAAGCCCATCGACCACGACGCTCTGCCGCCACAAGCTCTCCCCATCCGCGACATGGACCATTCCGCCTTCCTGCACATGGCACGCTCCCTCTTCGATGTCCTCATCGAGTGTCTCAAGGGTATCGATGCCCAGTGCAAGCTCCTGCCCCGCCTCTTGGACGAGTTGAATTCTTCGCAACAAGTCAGCCGCGACCATACCCAAAAGTCCAGCACAGCTCCCAACGGAGAAGCCTCGCCGGACAGTACAGTGCCTTTGCCGCCAACCATGCCAGAGGGAGTGCCGACCAATCTGCCGGCCAGGCTATCGGACGTCGTCGTCGCCTCGGCAGAACATGCGCACACTCTGTCTGCGCGCTTGCTTGCGCTCCGCGCACCTCCGCACGCCGCCCTCGAGCTGCCTTCCTTCCTGGTCGTCTTCCAGCTCTGCTGGAGCTTCGTCCTGTCTTCCGAGCAGCTCTGCCGCAAAATGATCGTAGGCCTGCGAGGCACCGTACTCAGCCAGGCCAAGGGCTTCCTCGCCACCTTCCATCGCCGCCGCATCGAGCGCGCAGCCAAGGCTGTCGAGGAGGAGACTTGGGCCCAGGCAGACGTCGGAGCCGACATCCAGGCCCAGATCCGCCTCATTGTCAGCAGCGCTGTTGAGGATCCCGCCGAGCTCGTCGTTACGGCAGGCGACCATCAGCGCGACACCAGCACGCAACAAGCTGCTCCCGAAGCCGCCGAGGCGGAGCCGTCTACGACGTCCAAGACGCTCGTCATCGAGGACAGGCAGTACTTTGTCGTCGATGCCAGCCTCGACGTGCTTTCGCTACTCGTCGACTACATCAAGGTCATCATCAACCTACCTTTGCTCACCACCGAGGCCATGGCGAGGGTGGTCGAATTCCTCAAGCAGTTCAACTCGCGCACGTGCCAGGTGGTGTTGGGCGCCGGCGCCATGCGCTCTGCCGGTCTCAAGAACATCACCGCCAAGCATCTGGCGCTGGCCTCGCAGTCGCTTTCCATCATGATCTCGCTCATCCCGTACATCCGCGAGACGGTGCGTCGCCACCTGCCGCCCAAGCAGGCCGTCATGCTCACCGAGTTTGACAAGCTGCGTCGCGACTTTCAGGAGCACCAGTACGAGATCCATGCAAAGCTCGTCGCCATCATGTCCGATCGCCTCACCGTTCACTGCCGCACGCTCAGCACCGTCGACTGGAACAGCGCCGACAAAGGAGGTGCCAACGCCAATGATGCTCAAACCGACGCAAATGGCACGGAACCGGAGCCGAACAAATACGCGGTGGATCTGGTCAAAGAGACCGCCACGCTGCACAAGGTGCTGAGCAAGTACCTGCAAGGCGTCGTGGTCGAGCACGTCATCGGCCAAGTGCTTCGCGCGATCGATGCCCGCCTTGCACAGGAATTCGAAACGATTCCGATGCAAAAGCAGCAGGCAATAGACCAGATGCAGGCAGACGTTCGCTATCTTGGAACCAAGCTGTCCACCTTGCAGCATGTCGAGTGGAAAGACGAAGCGCTGCAACAGGTGCTCGAAGCCAAACGCGCAGCCCAGCCACCTGCCATTAGTGTGTCGGCATCCGCAGGCACCTCGACGCCCAAGGACGAGACTGCACCTGGATCGCCGGCTGTCGACAAGCCACCATCATCGCCGTTTGGTCCAGTCACCTACAAGCCACGCATTCCCAACATCTTTGCTCGTCGCCAGCAGCAGCAGCAGCAACAGCAACAGCAGAGTCAGTCGAACAGTCCACGTGGCTCGACCGACATTCCTGGCACTCTGACTCCGAGCGAGACACGACGTTCTGCCGAGGCGACGCCGCGCTCGAGCCTGCAGCAGCAGCCGACAACGGCGTCACAGAGGCCCTCGCAAGAGACTGCAGGCGTAGACAACGCCGGCGTGTCGGGTCCCGAACCGCCAAGCAAGATGGAAGGAGCTGGTGCGCGCAGCATCGAAGAAGAGATGCACGACGTGCCGCCAACCCCGCCTGCCAAGAATGATGTGATCCAACCGACGGGTGCGGCCAAGGATGGGGAGGAAGACGTTCGCGCGTCGGAAGATCTGGTGGCGCCTGTCGTGCCTGCACCGGACGCGGTTGCGAGGGTTCTCAAGGAGGGCACTCCCCGCGCCTCTGCCGATCTTGCCGCCGAACCGGCTACGCATGCGTCTGCAGCGCTTGATCAGGAGGCACCCGCTACTGCGGTCACCGATGATGCCGCGCAGGCGGGCCAGCAAGGAGGCGTTCGGAAGAGCGAGGATGAAGCCATAGCAACAGCAGAGAGCGCCGGGGAGTCGGAAAAGACGGACGAAGCAGCAGTCGACGCAAAGCTGCAGCAGAGCTCAGAAGATGCTGCCAAGGCTCGGTCTTCGATCGACGTCAGTGCTGTCAGTAGCGCTCCAGTCCCGGAATTGTCGACACCGACCAAGGCGACGAGTCGAGCGCAGGGCGTATTCAGTGGCGCCGAGTCGTCGCCTGTGCGCAGCGGTGCATCGACGCCAGCGACTGCGACGCCGACGGGCACGCCCGCCAAGCCGGGCAGGATGTCTCTCAAGGAGCGTCTGGCGGAAGCAGCCCGGAAGCGAGCACAGCAGAGTGCGCCTCCTGCGCCGACGGCTGCGCCTGCTCAGCAGAGACAGCCTGTCCAAGCGTCGGCAGCCCCGAAGAGCGAGGCAAAGGGTGCCGAGGCAGTGCCAGAGAAGTCGGACTCTCTCGGCGTCGAGACACCGTCCGCGAGTGTCGACGAGGCCAATGCTACTCCGGCTGTCTCAAAGGATGAGGCACAGGCTGCGGAAGCGGTACCCGAGAAGTCAGACGCTGGTGAGGTCGACACGCCGTCTGCTGCCGTTGCGGAAGCCAAGGCAGACGATGGCAAGCCCACTTCGGCGGGCGCGAGCGAAGCCACAGCACAGCCCGAGGATGCAGCCACAGCACAGCCCGAGGACGCTGCCAAAGCACAGCCCGAGGACGCTGCAAAGACAAATGGCGTGGAGGAGGCGAGTGCCGAAAAGGAGGCAGAGGTCCTAGCAGTAGCCGCAGCGGACGAAGCCATCGCCGTGTCGGACTCGACGCCAGCCTCGACGGTCGAAGCTTCTCAGGATGACGCTGCAGCTGTCAAAGCCGAGGTCATCCTGGAGCAGAACGATGCCGATGCTGCCGAAGATGGCGATGGTGATGGTGATGGCGACGAAGGGGAAGCGGAAGGAGGCGATGCAGACACCCACGAGGCGACGCACGACTCGGCGGTGAGCGGTGCGTCGGGCGCGGGCGGCAAGAAGAACAAGAAGAAGAAGAAGAAGGGCAAGAAGAAGTAGATGCCGCGCGAACGACAACACTCATGTCGCCTATGGCCTGCTGCAATGGAGCTGCACAGTTGCTCAGCTCGGGGTGACGTCTGTGGTGCTCGCGACAAGGTGTTGCCTGTCGATGAGGAGGGGTCCAAAAAGAGGGATGAGGGATCGATCGGGTGTGTGGAATCGGGAGGCGTTTTCCAGTCGATCGATGAACGTTTGGAGAAAATCGCCGCGAGCGAGGGCTGGGGGCCGGCATGAGCGGCACGGCCAACTTCTACGCCTTGGCTGGCGAACCCTTGGCCATCATGATGCCGAGGCTGACCCTCAAATCTTCTTCTTCTGTTTCGTAGTTCGTATCTTGCGTGAAGATGGTCAGCATGACCGGCCTGTTGTTCTCCGAGATGGCGACTCGAGATGCCGGGCGAGGACGATAACCACCCTGAAATGAAGAGCGGGCGCCGAAATTTCCAGCCGCAGATGCAAAGGGTGCACTGCCAGACCACGCCGCAACCGCGTGGGATGGGCTTTTGCGCGCAGCACCGCCCTTTTTTGGACCTTTTCCCAAGCGGCTGTCTCAGGCTCAACTCCACTCCACTTTTTTCGGTCGGCGGTGCTTTCAGACTGGGGTGCAGATGCACAGCTGGGAAAAAGAAGGTGCACTTGGTCTGTGTGTCGTTTTTGAACACCGAAGGGCGAGGGCAAGGCTCGATCTGCACATCGAGCGCCCGTTGCCTGCCGCATATCACACGGCTCCTGCAGCGAAAGTTGCACCGCCCGCCCAGCATCTTCACATCCGCACGCTGCACTCGCCGCGTTACGTCGCCAAGGGTCCACCATCTGCAACTTGTCTGCCCAGACTAGTCGCCTCGTCAAAGTGCTTATAGTTAGGCCGAATCGCTCAACCAAAGTTTTCCACGGCTACAGCACAGTCGACTCGTCCAGCGCCTATTCGCCTCGCTTCTCCCTGTCTCTCTCTCTCTCTCCGGGTGCACCGTCTGCCGTCGATGTCGTCGTACGCGTTCCAGAGCCCTCGGGCGCAAGCGTCATCGGCGTTGCCTCCCAACCACCATCCATACGAGCACGAAGCGTACTCGCACCACCATTCCGAGCAGTACGCGCCCTACTCTGGCTATCCCGATCAGCACGCAGGTGACCACGCCAATCTTGGCGACAGCTACGACAGCAACCCATCGCGCCCGCTCGACCGAGGACGCCGCAACGACGACCGCGACGACGATAACCACGACTACGCAGACACGCGCGCCGACAACATGACGTCCGAAAAGGCCGACTATGGCGGACCGTACGCCGCCAAGCGCGCGAGCGGCAACAGCATCTGGACCAAGGACGACAAGCGGGCGTTGGCGTCGCGCAGCGTGCCCGCCAAGATTGCGCGCGTGCTGATCGGCAACATCATCCTGGCGCTGATCATCATCGTGTCGATCATCTGCCTGATCGTCATGTTCCTGCGTCCGCCCAACGTGGCCATCTCGGGCGTGAGTGTGCCGAGCCAGTCGGGCGTGACGTACGAGAACGGCGCATTCGCATTCAACGTGAGCGTCGACATTTCGGTGAGCAACCCGAACTCGATCTCGGCGAGCATCAAGAAGCTGCAGGCGACGGCGTACGACTCGCAGGACCAGTCGAGCGCACTCGGCCACGGCATCGTGCGCGACCAAAAGATCCAACCCAACGCCAACACCACGGTGGTGTTCCCCTTCCAGATCAAGTACGACCAGACGCAGGATACGGATCTGAGCATTCTGCGCAACATTGCTGCCGACTGCGGCCTGAATCTGTTCGGCGGCTCGTCGAGCGGCAGTTCGGGCGACCTGAGCTTCCTGTTCAAGATCGAGGTGGACGTCGAGGTGCTCAGCATCACGGTGCCCGTCAACTTCAACAAGAACGTCTCGTTCCCCTGCCCACTCAGCGGCTCGAGTGTGCAGGGCATCCTGAGTGGATTGGGCAGCGCGCTCACTGGCAGCGCACGTCGGTGGCTGGATGGCGATGCGCAAGAAGAACACGAGAGCTTCCCCGCCGCACTCGTGCGTCGAGAGCTGGCCAAGACCAACGTGGTCGACCTGGCCAACAAGTGGGAGCGCGACGTGAGTGCGGCCGAAGTGGTGGGTGCGATTGCCGACGGGCTCGTGAGGCGCTACTCGCCGCTCACGCCCAACGACGACCATCACGAGGTGCTCTGATCGCCCATTTTGTATCGCTTTTTTGCTTCTCAATCGACATGCATGGACATTCTTATACTGCACTCCCAAGCCTGTCTGTGTGATTGTGTGCGGCCGAGGGTGATGATCGGGGCGAGTGCCTTACAGATTGCTGTGCAGAACGATGCGCTTGAACCTGCGTGTGTTGGCAGTGCATCGGGCGGCGCGAGCGATGCAGCTGAGCTTTGGGCCCTTGCATACGGCCCAAGCGAGGAGAGCTGGCAAAAGTGCGCCACGCCTCACCCAAAGTGCCAAAATCCCACAGCGACAAGGCACGGACGGCAGGGTCGCCACCCGCGCCTGCACGTTAGGCTTCCAGCAAAGCCAATTCCACGAACACACGCTCTCTCAGTCTGCCAACAGTTAAGGCTCGGCTCGCGCCTCGCTGCCTTCCGACTGCACACAAGTCCAACACACGCTCATCCGCACTGGCTCGCTCGTGCCCGCATCCAAACGGGACTTTGCGTGTCACTTCCATCTTCCATCATCATCGCCCGACATCTCGCTGGGGCTTCTTCCATCCTCTTTTCTTCTTACACACTCCCGCTCGGTCTGACGTTTCACCACCCATGCTGCAAGCGCACTAAGTTTTCCACAGCTTCTTCAACGCCTTGCTTGCCTCAACGGCACCACTCCTGGAATCATGATCAGGGTCATCAAACTCAACGCCTCGCTGCTTCTGCTGCTCAGCGGCATGCTCGCCCTCGCAACTGCACAGATCGCGGATCCCAGCGCCGGCGCCCTCGCTTCCTCACAGTGCTCCTCCGGCGGCAGCGCACTGGCATCGATACCAGACCAAAAGTACAAGCGCTCCACGCACAACCACTGGGCGCATCAGAAGCGCACCGTCCCCCTCCCTTCAAAAAGGTCGTACGACACTCACCACTACTACGTCGTCGAGCTTGACCCCCGCGCAGCTCAGGACATCGATCCGCGCGACGTTGCACACGCCCTCGACGCAGAGTTTGTCGAGCGCGCCGGAGAGCTCCCGCATCACTGGCTCCTTCGCTCCGAGAAGCCAATCTCACACCAGGCACCGGCGCTCGACAAGCGAGCGTCCTCCTCCGCATCACCTCTCGAAGCGAGACCAGATGTGCCAGAGCACCACGATCCCGTCCTCCAGCGATGGTCCCACATTCGCCGCTCGGCTCGCGAGCCTGGCTTCACCACAAAGCACAACCTCTCTAAGCGTCACCACCTCGCTGCGCTCTCCATAAAGGCGGTCGAGCGCCAGGTGGTCCGACGCAGGCACAAACGCAACGTCATCTACGACCCCGAACACATGCCCCACCTCTATCCGGAACAGCGCGACCCCATCCCCGCCCCTGACGGCTGGCCATTTCGTGAAAGAAAGCCCGAACCGGGCCCACGACCGCCCGTCATCCCCACCGCAAAGACCGCAGACATGATGGCGCAGTTCAACATCAAGGACCCCATCTTCACCGACCAGTGGCATCTCGCCAACAACCGCAAGCTCGGCAACGACCTCAACGTCACGGGAGTCTGGGACCAGAACGTCCACGGAGAGGGCGTCACCGTCTGCCTCATCGACGACGGCCTCGACATGCACAGCCCCGACCTCAAGGACAACTTTTACGCGCCTGGAAGCTACGACTTTAACTCGCACACCGACCTGCCCCAACCGCGCGAGAGCGACGATCAGCACGGCACCCGCTGTGCCGGCGAGATCGCCGCCGTCAAGAACGACGTATGCGGTGTGGGTGTCGCGTACAAGGCAAAGGTCTCGGGCGTACGCATCCTCTCCGGCCCCATCTCGGACGTCGACGAGGCCGCCTCGCTCAACTACGCCTACCAGGAGAACGACATCTACAGCTGCAGTTGGGGCCCGCCCGACGACGGCCGAAGCATGGACGCGCCCAAAGGCCTCATCGCCAAGGCCATGCTCAACGGCGTCCAGAACGGCCGCGACGGCAAGGGCAGCATCTTTGTCTTTGCCGGCGGCAACGGCGGCGCCTCGGACGACCAGTGCAACTTTGACGGCTACACCAACTCCATCTACTCCATGACCATCGCCGCCGTCGATCGCGAGGGCCAGCATCCGTGGTATTCGGAGATGTGCTCCGCCATCATCGCCACCAGCTGGTCCTCCGGCAGCGGCGATCACATCCACACCACCGACGTCGCCTGGAATGGCGTCAACCGCTGCACCGCTTCGCACGGCGGCACCAGCGCCGCCGCGCCGCTCGCCGCCGGCGTCGTGGCGCTCGGCCTCAGCATCCGTCCCGAGCTGACGTGGCGCGACGTACAGCACATCGCCGTGCGCAGCGCGGTCAAGTTCAACCCCGAGGACCCGGACTGGCAGCAGACCCAGGCGGGTCGCCACTTTAACCACAAGTACGGCTACGGCCTCATCGACGCCTACCAGTTTGTCGAGGAGACCAAGCGCCACAAGCTGGTGAATCCACAGGCGTGGTACGAGTCGCCCAACGTCACGCTGCCCGCTACCGAGACGCTCATCACCGAGGCGGGCACCGAGTCGACGTTCACCGTCACCGAGGACCACCTGCGCAACGCCAACCTGGCGGCGCTCGAGCACGTCACGGTGCGCGTCTGGATCACCCACCAGCGCCGCGGCGACGTCAACGTGGAGCTCATCTCGCCCCACGGCACCAAGTCGGCGCTGGCGCGCTCGCGCCGCTACGACGATGCCACCACCGGCTTCCCCGGATGGTCGTTCATGACGCTCAAGCACTGGGACGAGTCGCCGGTGGGCGAGTGGAAGCTGCGCGTGTTTGACCCGGCGCATCCGAACAAGGTGGGTAATCTGTATGCGTGGAGCATGTCGCTGTGGGGTGCCGCCATCGACGCGGGCAAGGCCAAAGCGTGGAACTTCCCCGAGGACTCGGTGGAGTTCCACGAGACGCTCGCCGCGGCGCCCGAGACCACCGTGATCAAGCTGCCACCCTCGTACACGGCGTCGGCGCAGCTCAAGAAGCCCACGGACCATCTGCCCTCGGACCACGGTCAGGCCGAGGGCGAGTCGCACGTCGATTTCACGAATCACAACGGCAGCGTGCCCATTGGCGCAGTGCAGCCCGAGGCCGATACGGGGTATATTCAGGGGCTCAAGAAGAACAGCACCTGGGTTATGGTTGCCGGCGGCCTCGTCGTCATCTTTGCGGCGAGTCTGGCGGCGTTCTTTGTGATGCGCAAGCGCAAGCTCGGACGCGGCGGCGCAGGTGGGGGCGGAGGCGCGGGCGGGCCCGGGTACGAGTCGCTGGCGGGCGATGAGGAGGTGGCGATGGGCGAGCTGGACGACGGTGCGCGCGGTGGACGCGGCGAAAAGTCGCGCCGCACCAAGGAGCTCTACGACGCGTTTGGCGAGGCGTCCGAGGATGAGGAGGACGACCAGCTGGCGGCGCGCGAGGGACGTGGATTGCTGGGCCGCCGCGGTGCGGGTGGTGCAGACGAGCCGTACCGCGACGATGTGGACGACGACCTCGATGGGGATCGCCGGTTCGCATTGCACGATGGAGGCGACGACGACGACGAGGCCGACACCACGCTCGCCGGCGATGCCGAGGGCGACAAGGTCGAATCGCGCACCGACTCGCCCTCGGGCTCCGGTTCGGGCTCCGGATCCGCAGCCGATGGCAGCTGGCAAGACGCCGCCGACGACGGGCGCGACCTGATTGCCGGGCTCAGCGCGTCCAAGTGAGGCATCCGCACTTCACAGCATGGCCGTTCTCATGGCCGTGCCCACACCAAGGACAAGCGTGGGGGGATTTGCAATGGCATCAATCCTTGAACCAATAGCTGGCGCTGGGATCGTGTGTGGTCGAACGCCTAGGCTGCGTGTGAGTATGAGCAAGCGGTGTTGGAAGGCGTGGAGCAAGAAGCCGTGCTGTGCTGGTCTAGCCTCTGCGTCAAAACACCGACTCTCGACATTGTGCCAAAGGAGTGGGTTTGTGGTCGACGGGGAGGTGTCGGGGAGGAGGGCGAAATCGGGCAGATAGGAAGAATCGGGGCCATCGATGGCGCGAGCAAAGTCGCGCGGGGTTCACAGATGCGGGCAGGGGCAAACGGCAGCGAGAGTGGGATGCTATTTTTGGGCACCCAAAAAATCCCCGACGAGTCCGAACGAGATGCGAGGTTTGGCGGCGCAGGGTGACGTCGTGCAGTAGCCTTCACTCCGCCATCGCCGTAATGTACACCCACGGTTGGAGCCGCCCCACCCCCCTGTTCCTCCCCTTCGCTGCGGAGAACGATAGTGCAATCTATTGACAATCACCCGGAGCGGTTCTGGCTAAGGGGTTGGTACAGCTTGCTAGCGGAAGATGAAGTGATTACAGCAGGTCATTGGGATTGAGGATCAGTACGAGAGGGCTACTGCAAGGAGCTCCGGAGGCGGGGCAGCGGTTGGCTCTACCTGCCGATCCCAGCAGCCCCCAAACCATATCGAGCAAGAGGCTTTTTTCTGCTCCGAAAAGGCAAGAGGGATGGGCATGTCTCGGTTGCACGACGCCCCCGTGCATGGGCAAAGTGGTCGCGATTGCGATTGGTAAAGTGGGATCGCGACGCGCAAAGATCATCATCAGGCCACTGCGTTCGGAGCGCAGCTTTAGAGTTCCGCCGCGTGTGGTGGGTGGGTGGCCTCGATCCATGACGAAGGCCAGAGGTCCGACAGGGCGGCGGAGTTCAAGTGTCAAATTTCAGGCTGCTGCAGTGAGGTAATCCCCCACCCTCTCTCACCCTCTCACGCTCCTTTTTTCGCCCAAAGGAAAAATGGGGCTTGGCATGCCAGTGTTGCGAGAAATGCTTTTTTTTTTTTTTGGCAGGGCTGTCAGTCCAATTTCGGCGTTTGGTCTCGCTGTATGCGCGCTGCAAACAGATGCAGCGGCTAAGCACAAGAAACCGTCCGCACACATATCGTCCGACGAGCCGCATCGATCCTCTCCAGCCCAAGGCAAGCACGGCAAGTAAGGCAAGCACATTCTCATCTCGGCTCGCACGTCCTCTTTTTTCTAAGTCGGGAAACAGCAAGTTTCTTCCGCCTCGTCAATGCCTTGATCGCCAATGGTCGCCATGGAGAGTCAGCCCGCCCCGCCCCTCCCGTCAATCGCCCAAGCTCGCTCCGTCGGGCAGCCGCCAACCTCGCCAGCCTCTCTTAAGCAAGTCCGGCCTGACATTCATCGTCGCCTACATCCACCATCGTCTCCTTCCGTTGCTCTGTTCAGGACACTTATACCCGCCGGAAAGAGTTCAAGCGGATCGCATCCAGTCTACATTTTCTTCATCACTCCCTCCAATCCGAATCGTACGGTCGCGATACCACTCTCAAGATGGCTACCACCCAGGACGGCCAGCAGATCTCGCCAACCACCAACCTCAGTAAGTTCCCTCCTTGTGGCGATTTTGCAGTCTGAAAGCGGATGCTAACATCGCTGCTTCCCGCTTTCAACAGCCAATCCGCAGCTTCCTGCCGCTGGAACGGGAGTGTACAACCATGCCGCTGAAGAAGAGGCGCACAAGCGCAACACCCAGGCACGTTCGTCCACCGCCACGGCTGTAGGCAACGGCACCTCGCACGAGACGCAGTCGGCAGACCACCAGCACGGCGGCCTTGCCACCGCCCCGACTGGCGCGCCCGTCACCACCGGCGACGGCAACCCTCGTCAGATGGTTGCACAGCCGTCCATCTTCTCGCTCGGCTCGGGCCCTGTTGACGGCCAGCCCATCGAGCAGCCGACCTTGCTCGAGCGCCGCGAGAGCATCGTCATCGAGGAGCAGCTGCCAGACTTTATGAAGGTCAACGAAAAGGAGCACAAGCATCGCCACCACTACCGCGCCGCCCTGCGTCGTCGTCTCGAGATCAAGAACAACATCGTCGCGTTCGTGTCGGAGTTCGTCGGCACTGTGCTCTTCCTCTTCTTTGCCTTTGGTATTGCCACCGAGGCCGCCAACGCACGTGCTTCGAGCCAGAACAACGGTGCGGTCACCTCGCTCTCGCAGAACGCACCTCCGGACACTTCGGCGCTGCTTTTCTCGTCGCTCGGTTTCGGTTTCTCCCTCGCGGTCAATGCCTGGACCTTCTACCGTGTCTCGGGTGGTCTCTTCAACCCGGCCGTCACCCTGGCGCTTTTCCTGACCGGAACGCTCGGCTGGTTCCAGCTGATCCACCTCACCATCGCTCAGATCGTCGGTGCTATCGCCGCCTCTGCTCTCGTACAAGGCATCCTTCCCGGCTCGCTCAACGCCAGGACCACGCTCGCTAACGGTACCACCATCGCGCAGGGCTTCTGGCTCGAATTCTTCCTCACCGCACAGCTCATCCTCGTCATCTTCCTGCTGGCTGCCGAGAAGCACCGCGGAACGTTCCTCGCACCCGTGGGTATCGGTCTGGCGCTGTTCATTGCCGAGCTTCTGGGCACCAACTACACGGGTGGCTCGCTCAACCCGGCGCGTACGTTTGGCCCCGATGTGGTGCTGGGCACCTTCGAGGGCTACCACTGGATCTACTGGATCGCTCCCTACTCGGCCGCGATTGTCACCGCCGGATTCTACCAGCTGCTCAAGTACTTCCAGTACGAGTCGGCCAACATTGGTCAGGATGCCGACGAGAGCAAGCAGGTGTTCAAGGACGCCTACGGCAACGTGATTGGTGTGCTCGAGACCATGGCTGCCTCCGAGTTCCACTTCATCAAGCAGGAGGCCCAGCCCGCTGAGAACGAGGGCACTGTCGTCTCCAACTCGTCCCACCAGGCCGGTCTGACCGCTGCGGGCATGATCAAGAAGTCGCGCGAGGAGCAGGAGAAGGCTGCAGCCATCAACCTCGCCCCCTCCGAGGTGCACAACCAGGTCGCCTAAGCGCCCGACCTCTCACCCGAGTTGCACCCGCATTCCCGCACACACACCCGTCCCCGCACGACTTGTCTAATAAGCCCACACGGCTACCACACATTCGACCCACCAAAAGATCAACTCCGATGCTTTGCTCCCACAGCCCGCTCTGATGAGTACGCCTGTGTCGTTTGCTGTCACGTCTCGGTTGAGTCGGTGAACCTGCTCGACTCCTGTCTTGCGCTGGGTCAAGTGTTGCGACGCGGCATGGTCAGTGATCTTGGCGCCTCCGATGCGGCTGTGATCCCCTCGTTGGCTCACGCGCCGAGGCCATGAGGACGCTGTGTTTGGCGCAAGGGTGAACTTGTCTCTGTGGCTTTGCATCGTACTCTTGTCCGGACGGCGCGTGAGGATGGCAGCGATTGTCGCACTGGCTTTGCACGCCCACTAGCCCACCTGAAAACGAGCTCGGATTTCTCGCTCTCTTAGCCCTAACTTACCGCATCATTCGGGAAAGCTGTGTGTGACTGGACGGGAGGGAGACTGTGATACGCGGGTTGCGGTACGCGTCCGACATAGGTTGCCGGGGGCTAATCGGCTCCTAGCCGGTGTGTCAGTGTGACTTTGAAGAGGAACGACGACCTCATTTGAAGGCACGCAAGCTGTCACTTGATCTCAATGGCGTTGATGAAGGCGAGCAAGAGATTGGTCAAACGATGGGTGCAATGGCAACGCAACGATGATCACCCAACATTCAAATGCTTTGACTCAGGCCACAGACAGATTGTACGACGAAGCCCTCAACCTTCTCTTCCAGCACGCTCGCAAGACACCACACTATCCTCGTTCACTGCAAAGATCGTCAACTGTGATTGATGCGAGTGACAAATCACTTCGACGCTGCGTCTACGGGCGCACTGGAGGCGACGCTGGCGTGCAGCGCGTATACCGCGTTGCGCACGGTGCGGAAGTTGCGCGTCACGTTTCCCTCGATCACGATCTTGCCCTTTGCGTGTTTCTGCACGGTGACAGCGTCGGGTGCGGTGGAAGAGGCGGGCGCACACACAAGCATGCCCTCGCCCGCAAATTCGGCCGGCACGCGGAAGGGCGACGCGGCCAGCGCCGACTTGAGCGTCGACAGCTTGAGGTCGCCAATAAAAAGCGTTCCCGGCAGCTTGGCTGACGATGCGGACGCGGCCGAGTCCAGCCGTCCGGCATGCACGCCGCGCTGAACCAACGCCAGTGCGGCCCGATTGCTTGCCGGCTCAACGTCGCCATCGGTCTCAGCCTCGGCTTCAGCTTCGGCTTCGGTTGTGTCGTGGACGACAGAGCGGAGGACGTGCTCGTCAGCAAGCTCCATGAGTGCCCGTGCCTGGACCTGCTCGCTCCCCTCTTCTGCGTCCTCCGCGAGGCTCGCTTCGGTCTCGAGCACGGGTGCGCCGGCGACAGCATCGCCCGCCGCCTTGACGAGCGCACGCACATGCGCGACCTCAAACTCCTCGAATCGGCTCATTTCGAGCTGCGCCAAGAGTCCCTCGCCGAGCGTGAGCGTGTAGGCATTGGTGACCTCGCCGATCTGCACGTGCTGCATCCAGGCCGGAGCGTGCACGTCGTGCGTGAGCGTCTTGATCGCCTGCAGCACCGAGCGCATGTCGGCGCGCGTGGGCGCGTCGCCGTTGACCATGATGAGCCGGCGCGGATGCAGCTGCGGAATGAGCGTCTTGAGGGCACGGCCGTCGTTGAGGCCGCTCATCTCGACGAACGCGATGCGGCATGCGAGCACGATCTCGATAAGCTCGCTCACAAACTTGGACGGTACTGCCGCCTGCGCCTTTGCCTCGTCTTCGAGCAGCTTCTTGCGGTTCGCTTCGGCTGCGAGTGCGGCCGATTCGGGCGAGGCCGAGAGCGGGTCCGCCGCCGCCGATTCGGCCGCCTCGAGCGCGCGCCGTCGCGAGAGCCAGCGCGCCACATCGACTACCTCGCCGAATCCGTCGACGAGTCTCTTGCGCTCGATGGCGGGGAACAGACGGTAGCGCACACCCAGCCCGAATGGACCCTCTTGGCCGGCCTTGGAGCCGAAGAACGACGTGGCGCGGCTGGCGTTGCCCTTGAGGTAGATGTCGAACGAGAGCTGGTTCGTATCGGCACCCTGACCCGCGCCCGCGGCATTTGCACCGCCGCCGACGCCGCCGCTTTCGGCAAATGCGGTGCCGTAGGGGCGTTTGCGGATGAGTTCTCCGCCGGGTTCTGCTGCGCCCGAGCGTGCAACGTCGTAAATGTCCTCGCCCTCGCCCTGGCCTCCGTCCGAGTCGCTGTCCGAGTCGGACGAATCGTCTTCGTCGGCCTCGAGCCTACGTCGGGATCGTGCGAGCAGCGCCCTCTGCTGCGCGAGTCGATCCCGCTCGACTTGTTCCGACTCGAGATGCAGACGCAGCTCCTCGCCTTCGAGAGGCACTTTGCTCTGGAGCTCATACCTCACAGTGGCCTCGCCCGACACGACCTCGCCGAGCTTGCCCTTGGTCCAAGAGAATCCCTTGGGCTGGCGCTGGTTCCAGGCGTCCCAGAGTTGGCGGCAGAGTGAGCCGGGCTCGCCGCGCGAGATGAGAACGATGGCGTCGTTTGGGTTGCGTGCGAATCGGGCCAGCAGGCGACGCGACGGGCCATGGGTCATGGAGGGTGGCACGGCGAGCACGACCCTTGCCTGATCCTGCGGGATCGCCTCGTCCATCTGTTGGAGCGAGGCGAAGACGCGGACGTACTTGAAGTCGAGGGGCGAGGAAGCAGCAGCATTGCGGGCACCTCGTCCGGCGCGATGCGCATCGGGCTGACGATCCTTGTCGGCTTCGATAGTCTCGTTTGCCTTTGTGGCCCACTCGCGCGTCATCCACTCCATGTAGGTGCGCGAACGCTCAATGACTTCCTTGCCCGTGCGGCTGATGAGGCAGAGCGGGAAGCGGGCGTGCGGGTATGCATAGGCCCAGTGCTGGTCGAGCAGCACCATGAGCTCGAGCAGACGCGCCGAGGCGTCGATAGGGAAGAGGACGGAATGTCCGGATTGGATGGTCTTGTGCACGAGATCGATGAGCGCCGCATCGCGATCCTTTCTGCGAGTGTTGACCACGAGGCCGCGCTCGATCTCGGTGATGAGCAGGTCCGGCCGACGAACGGCATCTGCTCCGCTGCCAGACGATGACATGCCAGGGCCAGCTGCGGAAGAGGAGAGGAGGATGGTGCCATCGAGATGGCGTTCGCGATTGTGGTTCCAGTCGAGCGCGACGACGACGGTGCCCGAGGTGGGGCTGCGGATCTTCCAGATGGCGCCTCCGAGCGAGTGTCCAGCATTGTACGCAGTGAGTGTAAGACTGGCACACTTGCCTTCGAGATGGGTGGGCTGCATGTATCGTACCGTCTTGATGTGTTCGAAGGCGTCTTCGATTTCGGCCGTAGTAGCGAGGCATCTTCGCTTGGAGGGGAGGGAGCCGGCTTTGTTGGAGGCAGCCTCTTCGGCGTCGATGTCGACTTCGTTTCTCCAAGTCTGTGTTGCCTCGAGGACGGTGAGTTTGCCCATGCTCTGCACGGGCATGGTCGCATACACGAGGCAGCGGAGGCCAAGCTTGGCGTAGGCGTACGCATAGAGGCCGAGATGGTCGAGCGAAGAATGCGAGAGAAGGACGAGGTCGATGGTGGGCGCCAGCTCGCGCAGCAACGTATCGAGCGGAGCTGCTTTGAGCTGGCTGAGGTCGAGCAAGGCTGGGTCGGAGTCGCGCTGCTGCGCCATGGACGACGATTCGGCTTGGTCGTCGGATGAGCCCGATGCGTGCGAAGAAGGCAGGTCGAGTTCGGATGCACCGGAGAAGAAGAAGTCTTCGGGCGATCCGCAGTCGATGAGCACGCGCACATCGTCCATCTGGAGCAGATATGCGAGTGCGCGCGGATGCTCCTCCTCCTGCGGCTGTGAACCAGCATCGGGATCGAGCTTGGTGCGGACGCTCGTCTCGGAGCCCGCCGCGGCGGCGTAGGGCACCGAAAGCGGAACGAATGTGATCATTCCTCCGGCGTGTATTTGACTCGGAGAGAGGTCCGGGTGGTGTTGGTGGTGACAACAGAAGGAGAGGCAGTAGTCCGACAGTGCAGCTGCAGACCGTGCAGAGAGGGCACCGAAATCGGTTCCGAATTTGGGCAGCTTTGCCTGGACTGCTGGACGAGAAGAACAGCACGCGTGGTCTGTCCGCGTTGCCTTTTGGGCTCATCGGGCATCGGGGACGGGCTGCTGCAGCGCGTGGCCAGCAGAGTGTGCGCTCGGACTTGAAAGTGACAGACGGACAGCAACACATTCGGCACGCCGAGGCCAAGCCATGCCCTCTTCTTCTTACAATCACGTCCCTCGCTCCCTCACCTCTGCGCGCATCACGAAGCCCTCGTCGCCCCATCCGAAACAGCGCGCTCGGCTTCTCCGCCAGCGGTCCGTGTAGACTCCCACGCTCGAACCCGCACTCGGCTCTGCCAACACACCTGGCCTCTCGGATCCTCCGCAAGCTGCGGCATGTCGGCTCACTACGTCGGTCAGATCGCACCCAACTACGTCCACTCAACCATGCAGGCGAACAGCGACGATGATTCGTTCACCTTCACCGTCGGCAAGCTCGATGCCGGCATGGCCATCCTCATCGGCGAGAAGGCGTCTCTCATCGAGTTCCCCTCGCTTCTCCTTCCCCACGGCGTCTCGTCCGGTAGCGTAGTCAACATCCGTGTCATGCGCAACGACCAGCAGGAACGTCGACAGAAGGACGACTTTGACCTACTCCAAGAAGACATCCTCCACACGTTCGGCCAGCAAGCTCCCAAGGTGCCCGCGCTTCGCCTGCGCAACGTCACCCAGACCTCGGTGACGCTCGAGTGGGACCGACTCAGCCTTGCCACTGCCAACCTCCTCTCGCTCGATATCTACCGCAATGGTCAGAGACTGGCACCCATCCCGAATCCGCTCCACAACACCTCGACCAAGCTCTCCGGTCTCGATGTCAATGCCGACTACACCTTCCACCTGGTCATGAAGACCACCGCCGGCACCTTCTCGTCGCCGCTCATCAAGACGCGTACCCACACCATCAATGACACATCCGGTATCAGCGTCTGCTTCGGCCACGTCCACGACGCAGAGATGCTCCAGGCCGCCAAGAAGGCGCTCGCCAGCATGAAGGCAAAATGGAGCGACCGCATCCAAATCGACACCACACACTACATCTGCACAGACCCGCGCAATCCAGGAGACGTCCATGCTCAGCCTTCCGCGCACGGTAACGGCTACACCAAGGCCATGCAGCTCAGCATCCCCGCCGTGCTGCCCCATTGGATCTTTGCCTGCCACGACCAGAAAAAGATGGTGGGCATCTCGCCCTTCTACCTAGACCAGGATCCGCCCAACGCAGCCACCATCCGCCAGAGCATCGACCAGGTCTTGGGCAAGCACTCAGCGTCAGCAGCAGAGCCAACGGCAGCAACATCGGCGGCGGCACCAGCACAACCCTCCAACACCTCGGATGCGGGGCCACCGCCGCCGCCCCTCGAGAAGGACACAAAACCTGCTGCCAGCAGCGCAGCAGAAAGTGCGCCTGCTGCAGAGCCCGAGAACGAGGCTCATCAGGAGGCGGCGGCCGCTGGCTCGCCACCCGAGGCGTCCGGATCTGCGCTTGGCCTGAAATTGAACGAGGACGAACCGGCCCCCCCGGCACCGCAGCCGCAGCCGCAGCCGCAGCCGCCTACGCCGATCATCACCACATCGGCTCCCTCGGACGATGGCGAGGATGACGAGGCGCCGCATGCTTCCGAATCGTCGGCACCGCCACCGCCGCCCCAGGTCATCGTGACGCCCACTGAGCCCGAAGAGACTGAAGCCGACGCGCAACCCAAGGCAGAGCCGACATCGCACGAGGACGAGTCGGACGGCCTGCACGCCGACGCGCATGCCGACGACGACGACGACGGCGACATGGACGACGTCAGCCTTGGCGGCAACACCAATGCCGACGACGAAAACGAAGTCGACGAGGCAGACACCCGTCTCTTCTAGAACTCACTCTCACCGTCTTGTAGAGAATTGCACACGCTTTTACACACACACTATCTTAGGCTGAGCAGCGCGTGCCTTTTTGTCCGGCGGTACTGTAAGTTACAATTGAAACAAGACGTTATGCAAAACACAAGCCAGGCAGGGTTTGGGTCTATTGCCAAAGCCCTCCGTCTCCAGCGGCGCCTGTTTTGACGCCGCCCTTTTCGCGCTTGCCCTTGAACTTGCCGCCCTTGGGGCCGGCCTTGTAGTAGTCGCGCATCTCCTGTTTGGAGTAGCCTGCGTCCTGCTCGGCCTGCCACTGCTGCATCCTGGCTTCGTGCGTGGTCATGATGCCTGCATCCTGCATGCGCTGCGTCCTCGACGGCGTCACGCTGCCCGAGCCAGGCAGCGACTCGGCGCGCGCCGCATCGCGCGCCTCGATGCGCTTCTGCTTGGCATACTGCGTCTTCCAGTCCGTCTTGCTCTCGCGCCGCGTCCACTTGGCTCCTCCACTGCCCCACGCCGGGATCGGAGGCATGTTGGACTCGAGCGACGTCGCCGAGAACGCCTGCTGGTAGTGACGGTACCAGCAAAAGTTGAGCGTGGCCGAGCGACGCCAGCGCTTGCTCACACCCGAGCACGCGATGAGCGAGTCGACCGGAAGCTGCAGGAAAATGTGCTGTGCAATCTCGCTGTTGAGTGAGCGCAGAGGATCCGTCTTGGATCGCGACGACGTGCTGCGTTTGGAGCTCGTGCGAAGCTTGCTGCGGCTTGCACCCGAGGCAGCCGAAGAGGAGCCAGGCACATGCGCCGTGGTGTCTGGGTCGGCATCGCTCTCAAAGTCGGTTGTATCCGTCTCGACAACCGCAAGACGCGAGGACGAGTTGGCACGAGTAGGTGACGCGGGACGGCTACGCTCAAGCGGCGTCGCGGCGGCGGTGCCCGGATTGGACTGGACATTGACGAGCTCGTCGTCCGTGTCGACCTGCTCCCACTCGGTGAGTCCCTCTTTGGACTCGATGGGGCTGGTGTCGGATGTGCCCAGCGTTGCATTCGCCAGACGCGAGCTCAGCACGCTCTGCAGTAAGTTTGACATCATTGAATGGCTGCACCTCGATGTTGCAGTCGTCCAAGTGTGTTGATTAGGTGTGTTTTGAAGCCGAGGGGAATAGATCAGTTGGTGGTGAGATTGAATGTCCCTTCAAAGTTAGTCGGAGGTTTGTGAGGGATGTAGGAAGGGGAGAGCGAGCGAGCGAGTCAGACGGCGAAGGGGCAAAGCAGCGTCCAGTGACTCAGCTGCAGGGTCTGGCTGGGTCGCTGCGGCCGTCGAGCTGCGGAGGAGCGGGAATGGCCCCACCTGCAGCCACATCGAGCAAGAGCGTCCGTGCCCTGTCTAGCTGAGCTCGCGGCTAAGCAACGCAGCCAAACCGGTGGGCCACCTCGCGTGAACCTGCCCACCCAGCCACCTTTTCGGCTGAGCCGCACCAGAGAGACGCGCTCCTAGCGGGCGCAACCTCCACACACGACGGCTTTAGCCTGCACGCACCACATGCAAGGCCTGGTCATTAGGCGTCTGTCCTTATTGCATCTGGGCAGCACCTTCGGTACATCCGACATCGATATCAGCTCCTGCTCGCCGACAGAAGGAAGTGCTCTATCTCGAGCACGTCGTGCTTCATCTCGAGGCTCGCGGCCATCCGAAAAGCTCGTGTGCCTGCGGCCATGGCGGCGGTGGAGCTGCACAAACTCAACGGCGACACGTCCTGGTTGATTCGGCTCCCTCTCAAGCAGCAGCTCGAGTCACGGTCATTCTACAACATCGTGCTCGATCCTTGGCTGCATCCTACGCCTCAAGTCGACGGCTCGCCACTGTTTTCGCGCCAGACGCGCATCGAACCTGCTGCGTTTGGATCTCTCGCCCAGCTCGACTGCTGGCTACGCTCGCTCTCCTCCAACGAAGCGCTGGACGCTGTGCTATTCAGCCATCCCTTTACAGACCATCTCCATCCCGAGACTGTGTGTGATAAAGATTCGCTTGCGGTCCTTCGCGCGGTCAAGGCAATCTTCACCACGAACGACTCGCTGTCCGCTCTTCGAGCGCTCGGCGTCAAGGGGATCCCTGCAGCATCCATCGTGGACATAACATCAACGGCCTACCGTCAGGATGGTGGCGATACGGACAGGCTTCCAAAAGGCATAGAGATCGAGCATCTGCCTGCTAGGGATTGGGCTGCCTCCCCAGCATGGCACAAGCTGCATTCGGGCATTCTCATCTCGTGTGCGAATGCCGCGACTCCAACGCAAATCTTATACTCTCCACACGGCGTCACGCCCAGGTCGATCCAAGCACGCATGCAGTCGCCATCGCAGGGAAAGATGGCGAGGATCTTGATACACAGCTTCGACCGGCAGACGCTGCCGCTCATCGGCACAGTGGCGTGTGGATTCCCCAACGTCCTGGATTTGATACCCACCTTTCGGCCAGATGCAGTGCTCGCCACACACGACGAACACAAGCGAGCCGAAGGTATCGTCGGACACCTCATCAAGCGAACCACTGTCTCGCTAGACCAAGCTGCGACCCGGCTCCGACAGCAACATCCCCACATACCCTGCGTCCTCAAGCAGCTCGCTTCAGGCGAGTGCTTCACTGTATCCTAGATTGGCCCCTTCTAAATACCACAGCTGTACCGTGCACAACTGATGCTCGCATCCGAGCACGTGCGCGCCAATAGTTTTGAATCTTTTGATTGCGGCAGATCAGGGGTTGAACAGAAGAAGCGAGCGGCGGGCGCTGCTTTCATGCACGACGGAACGTCCTGCCGCTGGCGGTCTTGCGTTCCTTTTCGGCGAGCTCGGGCTTGGCGCGGTTGAGCACCTTGAGGAACTCGGCGACGCGGTGGCGCATGCGGCTGTGCATGTACGCCTTGGAGCACTTGATGTGGTAGTGCAGATAGTCGCGGAACAGCTGGATGCGCGAGATCGTACCCGCCATCACCTCGGCGTTGGCAAAGTGTCGCGGGAAGAGCACAAAGGTGACGTAGCCGACGTCGTCGCCGCGGTTGAGGCCGGCGACGTTGCGCACCTCGAGCGGTGGCTCGCGATTCGAGTAGAGCACCTGCGGCGCATTCTGGATCGACGGCTGGCGTCGCGCATCCACAAACTCCTGCAGGAACACCTTGCCCAGCACCTTGTCCGTCTCCTCCTTGAACGTCGTGCTGAACACCACCGTCACACGATCCGCCGACGGAATCACATAGATCGCCTCGTCATCGCGGTAGTTGATCGGCATGATCTCGCCGGGCGCGGCCGGCTGACCGCCTTCCGACGCCTGCTCGAGCTGCTTCTGCAGCGCAAACGCGCGCTCGAACGGTGCCGCCATGGCATTGCGCTTGAGCAACGACACGCTCTCGATCAGCGCATCGCGCTCCGGCCCTGGCGCAGGCACCTTGGCAAAGTCGAACTCGAGCGTCACGCTGTACTCGGGCTCCACCGAGCTGCGCAGCCACGAGCCGTACTCGCGCTTGAGCACATCCATCGCTCCCGCCTGCACCAGCTCCGACCAGCAGCGGATGTCCATGGACAGCGTCAACGGGCCCGCCTTACTCGGCGACTCGAGGTGGTACGCAACGCCATCGAAATCAGTGAATGTCTGGTCTACCGATGCCGGCCTGTTCGCAGGAGTTTCTCGGTGATCAGTAGCTTGAACCTGCCTTGCAGCATCCACCATCATCTCGACTTACCTCTCGAACTTTTCTGTCAACACATCACGGATGATGATGTTCTCCGTTCCTAGCAGAATCATCTCGGCTGATGTCGGTCCTCGTCTGCAATCCGATTACGGGTGCGAAGATTTAAGTGGAGGCGGTAGGCTCGATCGATCGGCGCCGCTATGTTGGGGTGCGAGGCTGCTGGCTTGCGTACGGTGATGTGGTTGTGAGCGCCTGTCGAGAGCGAGACGTCGAATGCAGCAGCAGAGGTGCAGAGTGATGACGGTGGAGAAAGCGGAATGGTGTCTATGCTCGAAGTCGAGAAGTTGGAGAGCGTGTGGAGTTGGCCGTGCGGATGGGCACTCGACCAGGCGGCGAGCCGATTCAACTCGACCCGCACAGCCATCGGTCTGTGCGCCCAAAGCGTGATGATGCTGGCCGAGGCAACGCGGATTTCGGGCGCTCTTCGAAATTCTCGCGCGAGTGAAATGGTCATATTGGCACCCGCCTCCTTGCTCGGCTTCGACTCAACTTTCCTACCGCCTTCTGACACTCGTGGGATTGTCATTGTCAGCTTTACTGCATCGTATCGGAAGCACAGGGTCTCAGCAATCTTTCCCTCGAGCGCGCGGATAGTCCATGGCGCATGTGAGCTGCTTTGAAGGAGGCAATGAGCGTGGGCACGTTCCCACGATGGACAGCAGAACGATGTGGTTAACGCGGAGAACGCCAAGCTGTGGGATTGTCTGCTGCACTAACAAGTACCTGCATTCAAGACATGACATTGCTAATGGCACGTCAATCAAAGTCGACGTCTTCGTCGCCCTCATCTAAGTCTTCGATATCGCCGTCCAAATCCACCGCGTCCTCCTCCTCCTGGAAAGCCGCCTGACGCTCGGCCTGGCTGCGCGCTGCTTCCGCTGCTGCTGCTGCTCTGTTGGCCTCTGCTTCCGCTTCCCTCGCTCTTCTTTCCGCTGCCGCAATTTGTCGTTGTTCCAGCGCCGCCTGTGCTGCGTGTCCCGTATGCCCGCCTACAAATGGGATGGAGCCGCTCTCGTTGTCGGCGAGCACCGAGCCGTCCTCTGCAGTTAGTACAGCTCCCTCTGCGCCGATGGAGAGGCCGGCGTCAACGGCCGACATGGCGGCTCGGCGACCATCGTCTTCCTCGTTGGATAGCTCCTCCTCGCGCATGGTGCGGCGCCTTCCGATCTGCACAATGTACCGCTCGCCGAAGCGCACCATCTGATACTTTCCCACTTCGATCGACTCCTCCAAATCGCTCAGCTGGTCCGCCTCCGCTGAGCTGCCCATGGGTGGAAAGCCTTTGAGCGCACGAAGCATGCGCGCTTGCTCCGCGCTCCGTGTCCGCGCAGGCAGGTGGTCGCCACGCGTGGACTGACGTATGAGCCGACGTTGCACGGCTGCCTGGCGAGCGGGCGTCAGCTGCGTGCTCGGGCCTGCTTGGGTCCCTGCTGTGGCTTCGTGGTGGACGGGCTCCGGCGAGGGGGATCGTGACCAGGCTCCTTTTGATGGATGGGATGTGTGCTCCCAGAGCGTGTGGATCGGCGGTAGATATGCCATGGCTGGTCGATTGTTCGATAGCGCTCTAGTGCATCGCCAAGACGGATCGCCGCTCGAGGCCGTAGCCCTTCCTGTCTTCCGAGTAGGCCGTTCAACGGAGGCGAGGTCGTAAGGTCGCGGTCGTGGCGGAAGGTGTTGGGCTCGTTTCCAGGGTCCGCCCGACTTGTGTGGAGCAACCGAGGCGCGTCGAGGGCGTCGCAGCGGCAGGTCCGATTGGAGATCGGCGATGTTTGCCTGCATCGGGGAGCTGACTCGCGCCTCAAGATGAACGGATCGGTGCGACCACTCGATGCTAACATCCCGTTGAGACTCACTCTACGGCGCCGCCTCGCCGGGACATCAGCCAATTGTCGCTAGACGGGCGTAGAGACGATCAGCGAGGCGAAGATAAGAGTCATGTACATTAGCCGCCACCATCAAGTCTGTGCCGAAGTCTTGAAGAAAAGGAAGAAGAAAAAGAGGTCAAAAAAGATGGATTAAATTTTGCAGCCCCACCAAAACAGCAGAGCTATTCAACATCCGGCAATCTCACACACGGCGTCAGCATTGGCCCGACTGGAGGTTTCAGACAGTTCCGTCACCGCGGACAGCTTTCTCACGCTAGGCCTCGAGCTCTAGTGTTACACGGGCTGGCCCGCGAAACCCAGGGCCGTCAACGTGGGGCGGGTTCGGCAATACAAAATCGCACATCTCGCGTCGTGGTCCACTTCAAGCGACACAAGAGCCGGACTGACAAGTGGTGGAAGCTGTCGAGAAAAGGACTCTGCAACCAAAGGATCTCCCACGGGAGCAAGGAAAGTAGAACAAAGTGGGCCAGATGAGCGCGCTAGATTCAGAAAGAGCCACCCCGATGCTTGCGTCGTGGCCGCATGGCCTTCTGCGGTACTGCGCTTGGCGAGACAGCGGTGTCTGAGTTGTGCGGGAGCGAGGCATGTAGCGGCCACCCGAAAACAGAGTCGGATCTGTCAAAACGCGGCCCTCTCTGACGTGGTGCACGCGAGCGCGGCTCTCGACGTCGCGGACATTTTCCGGGCGGCTCAATCACAGTGCAAGCTCGCATCAGCTGCTCGCCTGGACGCTTCTGTATGGCAGCGAGCTACGCCGCTCCAGCAGCAACGAACTTGCCCTTGTCTGCAAGAAGTCTTGTAGCGCCAACATCGGCGGAGCGCCTGACACATGTGCCAAGTGTCCCGTGGCATCGTGAATCCGCAGGTCTGACCCTTGCCACCTCCCTTCCCTGGCGAAGCAGGGGTACGCTACGGACCTGTCCCCCGTTGCTCAGACCAAAGTACTGTACGGCATTACAAGCCTGCAGCTCATACAGGGCCAGCCACTACAGATTTGGACCTAGACTGCAGATGTGCGACTCGCTTCGGTGGACACATGTGCATCTGTCTTGTCTTCACGATCACGGACCACCGTAAGCCTGGAGGGCACGGCAACCCCTCCTCTAAAGCGAGGTCGAGGCTTCCAGAGCCTGCCTGGAATGGAAGCAGGTCACTATACTACACCGCTTCGGTGCCAAGGCTTCGACCTTGCGCTAAAGCTCACCACAATGATCGATGTGGGACGAATGACGCTGGCCTGGCGTCCGTGCGCTGAGGCACCTTGATGGACCTCGATAGCTAAACGCGGCCCTGAGCCCACAGTGAGCGAAGATCGACAATCTCGTATGATCTGCCCACGCTTACTGTAGGTGCTGCCTTGCCCGCTGATCGCACGACCCTCTGATGTCAAGCGGTTCCGCCGATACTGGACTAGTTTGACATCTGTCGGCAGATGCACCCTTTGCCTTGGCCGGATGAATCTCTGGAGTTACACAGGCTTCTCCTGACAGTGCCGTGCCGTTCCGTGCCGTGCCGCTCCTAGCCTCCTTGCGTTTGATGTCGCCACAAACATTGACGGGCTAAGCTGAGGAAGCCAGGATTTTTGCCCCTTGCTTGTACGCATCTCGCTTCCTTCCTCATCTTCTCCATCATCACTCTCCGCCATAGCACCACGCCTTTCACCCTGATCATTGCAGCTCGATTCAGCCAGGAGAGACCGCCCTCCCCCTGAATCCACCCGGTACCTGCATCCAAGGCCGATTCTGCTAGCATCGGAAGGCATCGCTCGAGTGCGCATCGACCTCGATCGGCGATCTCAATCGGATTTCACCGACCAGAACTTCATCCCTAAAGCTGGCCCGCCGTACTCGAATCCATCGACGGCAGCATCCAAGGTAAGTGTTGATCGTTTCACCTCGGCAGTCACGCCACCGCCTCTCGTTGAGCTGTCTCGCAGGGCTTCTGCATCGATGTGTCCAGTGTTGGGGCTTCGGTTTCTCGGCATCGATCGAAGAAGATAAAGTTCGCCTTCGATGGTGCATTTCGAGTTCATCTGATCCCGATAGGCAAGGAGCCATGGGATAAGCGAGGACAGCGGCCTGCATTTTCCAGATCCAGCGACAGGGGCAACTGGCAGTACAAGAAGCGTTCCGATGTCACGCGCACATGGGGAGCCTGCGCGTGAGAGTCGTGTCGCTCTCGAGAGCAACACTTGTGAAGCCACGACGTTCAGAGTGTTGGTCTCATGCAAAGCGCTGGATGACGGAGTGGACACAGAATGGCTGCTGCCGAGGAGCGCAACCGCGGATGAGGTTTGGCACTCCGATCAGCACAGGACAAAGAGGTCGGCAATTGGCCCAGCTGACTCCAGCAAAGGGGCAGACGTGCAGCGGCATACCATCGGCAACATGGAGCTGCATCAGACCATTGGGACTTCAGGCACAGCTGGCGGCTACAGTCGTCGCACCGAAGCTGATGCGGAGCGGCGCGGGAGAGAGGCAAGCAAGGGCTGGCACGCATGCGAGCTCGGCAGGAGCAGACGGAGATGAAGGTTGGGCCCTTCATATCGGGTTCTGCACACCGCCGATGAGCGTCACTTGATCTCGCAAGCCAGCCCTTTGTGGCGGATGTGGCGACAGCGGACGGGACTGTTGCGATGCCCTGCCTGAATCATGCGCCAATCCCACATGCCTGCACGCATATGCAAGGGTCTGATGAATTTGGGCGCGTTCGATGCAGCCTCCTCGCCCAGCTTTGCAACACTGTCGACGCCTTGCCATTCTCGCCTTCTGATGATCGCCGTTCAGGCTCACGCTTGAATCTCGAGTGATCGTTCGCCTCGGCCTCCGCTTCCTCAGCATGGCAGCGCCTTCAGAACTTGTACCAGTGCAGAGGCAGGAGAGCGATGCGGAGTGCAAACGCGCTGTCACGTCGCCAAGAGAGGGGGGCAAAGGTGCAGACGCGACACGGGCGGAGCTAAAAACGCCCATTTCAAAAGTGGCACAGCAGCCGCCTTCGAAAAGTGTTGGTCTCATAGCGACTGGGCGGAAAATCCCTTCGCGTTGGATTTCTCGCGCCCCTTGCGTCGTGGCCCTCATAGGCGAAGGCAACGCTTCAGCATCACGGCAGCGGCTCTGCACCATTGCGCTCCTTGAACT
The DNA here is from genome assembly GCF_000747765.1 of Moesziomyces antarcticus. Classification (NCBI taxonomy): domain Eukaryota; kingdom Fungi; phylum Basidiomycota; class Ustilaginomycetes; order Ustilaginales; family Ustilaginaceae; genus Moesziomyces; species Moesziomyces antarcticus. The sequence goes on from NW_014639000.1 coordinate 616,835, forward strand.
GTGCCGCCCTTGCCGTTGCGTGCTGTCGAGAGCACCAATGCAGCAACGGTGACTAGCCAGAGGGTCGAGTTGCACAACCTATCGCCTTGCGTACTCGCTTGCCTTTCCCGCTCTTCTTGCCTGGTTAGACCATCTGCCGCTCAAGTTCACCAGCTTGAGCTTCAGCGCATCTGATGATGGCAGGCGCTTTCGGGGTAGTAGACCGAACTGCTTGGTCAAGCGGCTGTTGCTTTTTGCTGACGGACCGGCTGCTGCAGTGTCGAAGACGGAGTTCGATTCGACCTTGTTTGCAGCGTTATTTTAGACAGCGCTGCACGACCAAAGATCGACGCAGTCAAAGATGCCGGCGCCAATAGGTCCTGCAGCACTGCCTTGTGATCTGTCGTTTCTGCACGCCTTGGGAAGCTACAGTATTCGCCGCTCAGACTGGCGTCCGGTTGCACGAGCTCTTTGCATAAATGACCAGTCACCCACAGACCGGCGATGCGATGGCAGCTCGCCACACTAGTAGCCGCGTGTTCGGCTCGCGCTGTCCTCTCGGCGCTGCAAGCCTGATCGGCTGAAGGGGTGAAGCCCGTGCGGATGTGATTGTCTTGCCTCATTCGCATCACGTTGTTTCTCCTGCGACCTTTGACCCGATGCCTTTCGCAGACGTACGCTTCTTCGCCTTGCGAATTGATCGTACGGACCCCGAAACAAAGGTGGCCTTGCGACTCACTCTGCTCGGGCGGCTACGTCCAAATTCTGCCGCGCTCGATGGCTGGCAGCCTATTCGCTTCGCCGCAGATACGGCATGTTGACCAGCTCCGGCGAATCGTGGTGACGGTGTCTGCCTGCCAACCTCGCATTCCCTTTATTATTATTTATTATTTTATTATTTGTTTCATTCCGCCCCCCTTTACCACACCGGCGCCCTGATGCGGTTCGTGCCCACGCCAGACCCCTGGCGTCTGTCGATGCATCAGTCTTGCATCGATGCCGCCACGCGCAGATGCTCCTCCTGGACCCTGTCTGCCCCTCACTGGCCCACGTCCATCGAGCTGCATCCGCCCTTCCTCCCTTGTAGCCGTTGCAAATCGTGTCCGCCGGCCATGAAAAGCGCTGCTCTCGCCTAGCTCCGTCGCCTCTTGTCCTGTCATGGACGAGCCGACGAGACAAATCAGTCAGACGCCAAGGACTCCGGTTCCCTGCCTGCAGACGCACGCAACAGAGCCTCCCTGTCACACTTTCCGGAGTGAGGCTTCCAGAATAGGCCTGTGCGTCGATTGGCTCTCTGTCTCGAGCAAGATGCTGCCGCATTGTCGTGTCGAGGCCACTCGTCGCCAAGGGTCCCCATACTGTGAATCGCAACAGGAGATGGCACAGGAGGATGACTGGAAGGCCACCCCCGCACCGATCGGATCCGTGGCTTTGTGGTTTCATTTGTCGATCTTTCGCGCATAGCAGGCTTTCTGGACGAGACAAGGCTTCCAAAGGGCTGGCGTCCTGCAAAGCGAGTGGCATTCATTGACGTGACCCCTTGCACCCCGCATTTCTCGCCTTATGGCCCTTCTCCCATCCGTTCCTCCCCCCTGCAAGCCGCAGCCATCGCGCAGCAGCCCGCCTCGATCCGCCCCCTGGTCCACCTGGCACCACCAAAAGCAGCTCATCAGTGCCGCCCGCAACCACTTCCTTCGATCCGCGTTCCCGCTCACTTGCATCAAGAACCCCTTGCGCTCTCTCTTGGTTGCACCACACCCCTGCAGCGCCCTGTCCCGCTTGCAAGTCGTCGATTTCCTGGCACCCGTCAGCTGTAGCCACGGATCCAGTTCAGCTCAGCTTGCATTACTCTCGCTTCGCTTTCTCTTTGCTACCCTCGCAGCGGGAAGCAGCGACAAGTCGGCAAACGCCCACAATCACCATCATACTTTGTTTAACAGTAAGTGCCGATCCACCTTGGGGCCAGCGCTTCGTTAGTACGGCCCTTCCAGACTTTCTACGTGCTGTCGCGCTTCATTCCACCTTAAAAGGGCTTATGCTTGTCGTCGATCCCCCCCTTGACCGCCTCCCTTTCTACTTCTCACTAGTATCCCCTCGTCTCTAGCATCGACCCTATCCCACTCCTCTCGCCCTCTTTCGGTTTCCACTGGTCCCCAACTGCAGTCCGGTCCTTAAAGACTCGTTGCTAGACAACGTCTGCCCGCCATATCTGTATCCCCTTCCAGATCGCTCCGGCTTCGACCTCGCCTCCCCTCCTCTATCCACCCAGCGACGCTATCCGACGCGCCACCCACAGTCTTTTCCACCGATTCCGCCTCGCTTTCCCATTTTAGAGCTCTCGTTCTGCTTCTCGGGTCCAGACAGACTCTGACGTTGTCGCATCTGCTCCACACCAGCTAGGACTCGACTTGCTCCCAATCCCTCTCTCTCTGATCCATCTATCAAAACCCGAACGTCTCGCTCGCGTGACGGTCAACTTCCTTGCTAATCACCTACCGGCTCCAAGGGGCCACAGCTCACATGTTCACTGCCCAAACGAGCTCTCCCTCAGGAGACACGCAGAATCTCTTCCCTTCGCCAGCCTACTCTGAATCGACCCTGTCGTCTTCTTCGCACCTTTACACTCCGGATAACGGTATGCCCCACAAGGCACACGACGTCAACGACCGTCTCCAGCTTCACAACGCTTCCATCAGCGCGGCAAACGCTGCCTTCGTCTCTGCTACTAAGCGCGAAGACGCACACGCAGGTGTCGACGCAAGCGAGAACGCCAGCCTGGTATTCGCTCACAACGCACCCGGTCTCATTGACGCTGATATGAGCGGCGACGCCCAATCCCTCGCCGCAGCGCTCGACTTCGATAGCATGAACGCCGACATCCAACAAACGCTGGAAAACGGCGACTACTCGTTCTTGGGCAAGCGCCCCAACACGTCCCAACCGGCGGGTGGCTTCGGCTCGATGCTCCACGTGCGCGCTGAATCCAACTCCGGCCGTCGTCACAGCATCCAGACGCTCATGCCCTCCAGCGACTCCAGCTCGTCCCTGACGGGCTTTGGTCCCATGGCGGGTGCTGTCTCTGGTGCAAGGAGTATGAGCATCTCGGTGGACGCTTATGGATCTATGGCATACACCGATGCTGCTTCTCAGGGCATGGATATGGCTTTCAACGCAGAGGCACACAGTACATCGGGAGCTGGCTTCCTCATGTCTCCGCCCCGCTTGACCGTAAGCATGTCCAACAACACTGATCATGCCTCGGCAGCGGCCGCTGCAACCTTCAACGAGGATGCAAAGCGTCGCCGTACCTCCGAGGTCGATGCGACACCCGAACGTCGCGTCGAGCAGCTTGCCAACGAGCACCGCTTCTTGCCTCAGCAGACCCCACCAAACATGTACGCCTACCAGCAGCACCCGCAGTTCTCGGTAGGGTCCAGTGTTGGAGGTGGATTCGAGACGCCGTCGTCGGTGCAGTCGAGCGCCTCGCCGTGCCGCGTGCGACGTCTTTCGCTCACCGCCATGGACCGTGCTTCCCACATCGCCAACCTGACCGCCAACCTTACGCTCCCCTCCTCCTTCGGCGGAGAGCAGCCACCCAAGAGCGCACCACCACGTGCCGCTTCCGACGCCATGCAACGCGCCCAGTCGCAGTCGTCGCTCAGCCGCAAGGCCACCGACGACAAGGCGGTCAAGGCTGGCGCCAACGCCGCAGGCAACTCGGGCAGCGCGACGCCGAATGGTAAGAACCAGGACGTTTGGCCCGATGACGTCGAAGTGGCTTTCTGGGAAGGTATGTACAAGTCTCTATCTGCGCCTCGTTCGCTGTCCTGTGAAATCTTCGAGAGCATGCTCCTCCGCGCTCGGCGGTGGCACTGTTGGATGGGCAGAAGCTCGGGCCTGGCGCTCAAAAGCTGCCAGACGCGTCTCGGCGAAATTTCAATCTCCGAAATTCGCGGTTGCAGCTGGCGACATGAGCCCGGCTCGGCCTTTCTTGTATTGAGCATGCGGGGTCGGTTTGCGTTCTCGTCATACGCCGAGGACCTCCATCCCCGAGCCGGCCTGGGCGCTGTTCGAGCAAAGCTGCTTCTGTCTGCCTGTGCTGCATCTAGATGCAGCGAGGACTGCTTCATGGCAATTTGGATGCTCAAAGTCAAGTCCGAAACGGAATGCTGACCCCTTCCTACCCTTGCCTTTCTTCGCTTGCCGTCTCGATCTTGCCCCTCGACYACCACCACCCTTCTCCGTCTTCGCATCGCATCGCATCCTCTCTCCTTTGCTTTCTTCCCTCGTCTCCCTTGTTGCGCTGGCTCGCGACTTGACGTGGACGATCCGTGACATCCTCTAGCTCTCCGACTGATTCCCAAGCTCGGTCGCCGAAAGGTGCTGGTGCATGGCAAGCCGTGCGGTCGTAACGAGCTCATCGCCGACTACATCGAGCGCAAGACCAACAAGGTGCGCACGCGCAAGCAGGTCTCGAGTCACATCCAGGTGCTCAAGAACATCCGCAAGGGTGATCCCGAATTCCAGCAGCTCATCGCCGAGCCCACCACCGAGGAGGACTTTTACATCCCTGCCGGTGGCATGATGTATGCACAGACGCTTGCTGGCTACGGCTACGGTGGCCTTGGGAGCGCCTACCCGCTCATGTCTATGGACAATGCCGGTGGCCTGCTCTCCCCATATACCCCAGGCCTCACGGGTGGCCAAGGCCTTGCCAGCCCTCTCTCGCCCGGTGCGCCACCCATGTCGGCGACGCACTCCATCACCTCGGGCTTGAACAACCTTCACTTCCCGCAGCAGACTGGAGTTAAGGACACGAGCGGCAACACGCCGTGCCCGATCCTGCCCGCGAGCTTCTCCATGTGGGTGCACTGCTCGTCTGGCGACGAGAAGCACGTCTACACCAACCTCGACAGGAACTCGATGACCACCTACGCCAACAACCAGTCGTCGTTGCCCCAGATGACGCTCGACTCGGTGCGCGTGGGTCACTTCCGTTTCCCTCGTCTCGCCGAGATGTACCATCGCATGCCGTGCCAGTTCCTCCACGTGCACGTGCCGCTTTCGGTGCCGCGCCACGACGTCATGATGCCGCGCTACGACCACTTCAGCACCCAGCTCTCGCTGACGTCGGCGCAAGACTTGCGACTCACCTCGGTCACCACTGTGTACTCGCACGGCAAGCGCGTTCTGTCGCTCGTCGAGCCCCTCGACGCTCCGCGCAAGATCTCGGGCAGGAATGGCGTCGAGGTTGCCGCCACCAGCACGGTGGGTGCCGGCGCTGCAGCCAACGATGAGGCTGCCAAGGCGTCGAGCGAGACAGCAACCAACGAGGCACCCTCGTTCGAGGATGCCATGACCTCGACCCCGACCAAGGGCAAGAACAGCCAGCGACGCGAGAGCGACGGCAGCATCGCCTCGCTCAGTCCCATCTCGGGCACGTCGAGTGGTCCCGCTTCGCCTCGCACGCCACTGGATGTCAACAACCAGTCCAACAGCAACCTGCGCCATCGCTGGTGCCACCAGGCTCCGTTCGCCACGGACTTCTGGGCCGACTTCTTGAGCCGCAATCACCCTGTCAACGTCTACAGCGGTCGCGATGGACTGCAGTCGTTCGGCAAGGAGCCGAGCGAGCGAGCTGCTCTCGGCATGGCTGTGTCGGGCGTCACCATCATCCAGGAGCTGGTGGTGGCGAGCGAGGACAAGAGCTCGGCTGCTGCCGCTGGCGCCAACCGCGACGCTACACTGCTCAACGACGCTAGCTCGAGCCTGAGCCCTGGTAGCAAGGTGGGCGATGTTGTGTTGGTGATCGCATGGGATCTCGAGTGCGTCGAGTCGCTCGGCACCACTCCGGGTACGCCCACCGTCTCGCTCTTGACGGTCGGCTCCGGCGCTTCGCCGATGGGTCGAACGGCTCCGCTGGTGGCCTCGCCTCTGAACCAGGCAGGCGCCCAGTTGCACATGGCGCCGCACGGTCTGTCTCCCATGACGGCAGCCTTCCCCAACGGCCATCCGCTGGCGCACCAGCCGCAGCCTCAGCTCAACATGCTCAACGGCGGAGCTGCGCCGCGTGGCTATGCGCACGCCCACCCGCCCCCGTCGCTGATCCAGACGCAGCCCTCTCCGCAGCCTAGCTTTGGCTTCAAGGCCGAAGCGGGCCAGGGTAGCTCCGAGACAAACCTGCAGGCGCCTACGCTGCTGCGCAAGCGCGGACTGTCGATGACCAAGCCCAACCTGATGGTGTCGATTCCGCCGGCGCCCGCGTATCTGAACCCGCAGAGGAGTGCGAGTGGAGCGATGCTCAGCCCGCACCCTCAGCCGTCGCCTGCTGCGAGCCCGACGCCGGCGGCATGGGGGATGATTCAGCAGAGGGCGGTGCACACGCCCATCACGCCGTTCCCGCAAATGGGCGCGTCGCTGTGCGAGCCACCGCCGCTCAACACGGGCGACGACGCACGCATGCAGAAGGAGCGACTCGAGAGGCACTGGGCCAGCCAGGCGAACCCTCTCGGTGGCGCGCTGCACTCGCCGCTCGACATGAGCTTCAACCCATCGGACGTCAACGTGTCGATGGCCAGCACCGGCATGGCCGTGGCGACGGCTGCGGGGCACACCGACTCGGCGCTCGGGCTCATGGTGCCTGGCAGCATGGGCAACAACGGCCTGGCGCTGCTCTCGCCCGCCGGCTTCGACACGATGGGCAAGATGGGCGGCCACATGTCCGGCCTGGACTCGAGCAACAACAGCTTCGAGCAGATGCTCAACGACGGCGACCTGAGCAACGATGCCAGCACGCAGGAATACCTCAACGGCCTGCTTGCCTCGATCGGCGTCGAGGGCCAGGACTTTAGCGCCTGAGCCACCTCCCGTCAACAAGAACTCTCTTTCTCTCTCTCTATCTCTCTTCCTTCTCACCTTTCCTGCATTCTGGGGCCGCTATCTGCAAAAGAGCTGCCAGCTGGCCTTGGGACTGAGCCTGGTCTCGTCCTCGGTGGCCATTGGCAGCAACCTGTTCTGTCTTCCCGCTCTTTCTGGTTATGGGTCTCTCGTATCTTGCTTATCCTGCACGCTTCGTGACTGCTTAGTTCCCTGCCTCCTCTAGTTCCTTGCCTCGACCCGCCTGGCTCCGAAGCGCCAATTCTGTATCTCTACCATCGCATTCTCCGTTATTCAGTCTCTTACTCGGCCCGAGCTTGTCCGTTGTGTCTTGGCCTGCAGAGCACGAGCGTGGCTGTGAGGATTGTGACCCGCTGGCAGCCTCCAGCTTGAAGAAGGCCTAACATTTTGGCAACGGCACTTTACGCGTCGCGCTCCCCAACGCGATGGAGACATGCAAAGCGCGACCGATTCGGGCGAGAACAGTGGCTTGGTGGAGCTGAGTTCAACGCGAGCTGCACCAACCTCTCTGCACGGACGGGCCCACAGAATGAATTTCGGCCAAAATTGCCGACGCGCGCCAAAAACAGATGTCGTGCTGTGCAGCTGCAGACTTTTTCTCAGCCAAAAATGCATGTTTATTTCAAGCAAACCAACTCCACAGCGCAGTGTCATTTTTTCATGTTTTTTGGCCAATTGAGAGGATGGAATGCGGTTCTGCAGACGCTCCACTCCCGCGGAGGGCAGGGAGGCAGCCGAGTCAACTTTCGGCGATGACTGGTCAGGCAGCCGGTGGGTGTTGTTCATCACCCCCGCAAGCCAGGCTGCAGCGTGCAGAGAAGGCGCAGCCCGGCAAATACAGGCGACGTTGCCTTCCGCAACCAACACCACCATCACCAACGACCCACTCGCAGCTCGCAACTCTCCATCACTGTCTCGTATCGCATCGTCTCGTCGCAACTCCAACATCATTCCGTCCCCTGCATCGCTTCTGCCTCGTCTCTTCTCTGTTCCCGTTCGTCCACCTCGTCTCGCCTCGTCACATTCGCAACAGCACCCAACTCTCGCCGGTTACCATTTGCTCGTCATTCAACTTCTTCATCTTTGTCCATATGCAATCGAGCGCCAATCTGCTCGGCAACCTCCAGTGATCACTTTGCACGCTCAACGTATCGGCGCCGCATAGAGACGGCCACCTTGTCCTTTCTCATCGCTACGGCACGGATCGTCACTCGCCGCGGAAGGTGTGAATCAGCCATTGTCGCTTCTCTGTCCAGCATGGCCACATCGAACCTCCGTCAATAGCCGCATTGCACCTTCAGTATAGCGTTCCTCTAGTTCGTCTCGCCCAACTTTCATCGCCTCGTGTCAGCCGCTGAACTTCCGTTCGGCACTTGGCACTTTATCCAGCGACTCTTCCGGCCCTCGTCATGGCACATACGAGTCGTCCGCGCTCGGCTCTGTCACCGGTTCCTCTGAACCACTTCCTGCCACACTCGTCCTCTCTGGCGCAACAGACCTCTTGCTTTGTCCAGCTTCCGGTTGTCGCCTGCTCGCCTGCCACCATGATCTCTCAAAGGGTCCGTGCAGGTCTCAAGCGCAAGAAGGGCGCCCGCACCCGGTTGGCTAGCAACTCGTCCGCAGAGAATGCCGCGAAGACAAGATCGACCCACAAGGATCAGCAGGATCACCCATATGCCACTTCCCCGGCCCTCGGTCGAAGCTCCTCGCTAGCACGTCGCAGGAGGAACGACGCCAAGCTCAACATCGTCACTTCGCCTCACCTTCCTCGCGACAAGCCTTCCTCTTCTGCCAGCGAGCTGTCTGAATGGTCTTCCGTCGCATCAGTCTCCCCTACCTCTTCGCGCGCACCTGTGCTGCGATCCGAGGATCATCTTGAGCCAGCCCAACAACGCCCCGGCATCCAGACGCGACGCTCAAGTCGCAGCTCGCTCCATCGCACACTTGACGGCATGACGCTCGAAGATCGCCGTCCTAATGCTGCCGACCGATCCAGTCGATCGCTGTCGGCATCGATGAGCAGGCAAAGCAGCAGCCGCACCGCTGGTAGCGCAGACAATGCGCCTCCACAGCCGCGCCAGCGTCGCGTTGCCAGCTCCACCGCCGTGCTCGACTCGGATCACAGCTCAGACGGCCCCGACGACATGGACGACGAAGAAGCCGAGCACGTCCGTCTCGTCGAATCCGCACCCACTTGGCAGCTCCACCGACTGCGCAGGGACGAGCTTATCCAACTCTCTCAGATCGCTGGCGCCTGGGATACGGACCCCACCGACGACCAGCTCGAGCTCCTCACCAAGCACGATCTCGTGAATCAGATCATCACCAGTCGCTCGCGTCTCGATCGTTCACAGACCGGCAAGGAGCGGAATTTCGCCGCGGTGCAACGCCAGCGTCCAAGTCGTCAAGCATCCCACCGCTTCTCGAGACATGACGGCGGGGATAACGAAAAATTCCTGGCCGATTCGCATCCGACCTCGCATCGATCTCAATCCACTTTGCATTCGGCATCTCCAGACGACTCCGACGATTCCAGCGACAGCGACGCCTCGAACGAGGCAGGCGGCGAAGAGACGGAGGCCGAACCCAGCCGCATGCGCATCCCTCGTCGACACATGCCTCGATACAGGCAAGGTCGGATCGAAGCAGACAATGCGTTGCGCCGCATGGATTCGGCTACTTTTGACGAGATGGAGCCCTCCAAGGCGAACCAGGCACCGCGGCGTCAGCTACGCAATAAGACGGACGTACGGCGTGCAAATAGTCGCCGCCTGGGCTCGGATCTGCTTTCGGCCTCCGCTTCCTCCTCCATCTTTGGCGGGAGGAGCTCGCGCGCCTCGCAGAACTCTCACTCACCCTTCGTCCATCGATACAAGCCAAACGTCTTTGTGGCATCGTCGCCCGTAAGGACACGCTCCCGTACCGCTCGAATGACGCTTGGTATGCCCTCCAGGCGCAAGAAGGCGTCGCGCGGCCTCGAGGCGGCTGATGGGGGCGCTGCAGCCTTCGATCCCATGGCCACACCCAAGCTTGGCGGCAGGCGACCTCGATGCGGCCAGAAAGCTGTCCAGTTCCACATTTCTCCGTCCGTCACCATCGGCGAACAGCAGGACGACGAGTGGATGGAGGGCGATTCGACGGACAGCGAAGCCGTCGACGCTTCTTTGCAGACTGAACCATCACCCGTGGAGGATCCAAATGCTTCCAGTCGAGCACTGGGCATCCAGCGAGGCACTCGCAAGGCCTCGCGGACCAGGCGGTCGACGGCAGGGTCCGAATCGAGTTTGACATCGCACCAGCCGCGCAGCCGCAGTGTCTCGATGGAGCCGCCGTCCGAGCCCGATGTGGAGCAGGTGCACAGCGATGCTGATATGGCCACCTCAGACGACGATGCTCCCACTCCGACCAAGTTCCGCAAATTGCGTAACGGCAAGCTTCGATTGGTCTCGGGATCAGCAGTGGGAGGTACGGATGCCAAAGACCCCGAGTCCGAGCGCATGGACGATGTGGACATGGAAAGCGCCCCCGAAACCACGACCGCTCCGGCACGTGCAAGAAGCGCTCGGACCGAATCCCCAGAGGATGAAGCGCCGCAGAACGGCGACTCGGAAGATTGCGAAAACGCCATGGTGGAGCCTTCCTTTGCGGCGCTCTCGCGTCTGCGCAAGGCGGCGCTTGAGCAACTGTGCAACCATCGCGAGATCGACATCGGTGCGGACGACAAGAAGGCAAATCTCATCACCAAGCTGCTGGAGTGGCATCAACTCACCGCGCTTGAGGCCGCAGGGGAAGACGGCTCAGGCTCGGATGACGAGGGCAGCTCGCTTCGGCCAAATGCATCCACGGAGACGATCGTCGGGGGAGCCGACGCGATTCGCTCCAACGTCTCGACCGCCACTGCCACTGCCGATGACGAAGCTGCCAAGGCGGGGCAACGAACGCCCACGCGTCGACGCAACGGCCGAGCCGGCCGTCACGCACGTCCTGCTGCTACGGACAGCGACAAACCTCTTCTGCTGCGTGGGCGTGACAAGGGCAACACCTCGTCTGACAAGCTGCCGACGCCGCCGCTCACTTCGAACAACGAAGAAGCGCAAGCGCCGCAGGCGGGCGACGGAGTCGACGAGCTCAACGGGCTTGATCTCGAGAGCCTCAACCTGACGGACAAGGAGATCGCGCCCTCGAAGCTGGAGAAGCTCGAAAAGATCGGCTCTGGCGGCTTCAAGGACGTTTATGTGGGCAAGTATCGCATCTCGAAGACGCGCGTCAACAAGGTGGCCATCGCCGACATTCGTGACCAGCTGACGGAGATGGACATCAAGGAGCTGAGCCTGCTCCGCGATCTGCGGCACGAGAACATTGTGCGCTTCATCGGCGTCAGCATCCCCGAAGATCCGCGTCATGTGCCGTGCATGATCGTGAGCGAGCTCTGCTCGAACGGCGACCTGTTTGACTACATCCGCAACGTCGAGGCGCCGTGCGATGCCGAGGTGTTTCGTATTCTGCTCGAGACGGCACGCGGGCTCGAGTATCTGCACACGCGCACGCCGGCGATCATCCACCGCGACTGCAAGTCGACCAACGTGCTGATCACGCGGCGCAAGACGGCCAAGATCAACGACTTTGGACTTGCGCGCGTCAAGAACACGTCGCGCTCCATGATGCGCTCGCTGGTGGGCACGGTAAACTGGCAGGCGGTGGAGCTGTGGGTGCCCAAGCCGCACTACAACGAAAAGGTCGACGTGTGGTCCGCGGCCATGACGTTCTGGGAGGCGCTGCAGTGGCACCAGCCCGAGAAGAAGTATCCGTTCCAGGGCATGAACGAGCACCAGATCTATCAGGACGTCGGACAGAAGAAGCAGCGTCCGTATACGGGCGCCATTCGACGCCAGTTTGGAGGCGAGATCGTGGATCTGCTCGACCGCATGTGGGACCACGCGCCCAAGAACCGCCCGAGCATGACCGAAGTCTGCACCGAGCTGGAGGCGCTGATCCAGATGAAGAAGGACGCTGCCGCCGCCGCTTCGCACCCGTCCAAGGTCTAGTCGCTTCTTGGAACCGTTTTGTGTCGTCGCTCGCAATCGCATCTGTATTCCTACGCTGTGCCAGCTTGTCGTCGAGTATCGATTTCACCAATCAAAGTCTCGTGCCAGCACTGCTGCTTGCGCCCCTGCTGAGAAAAAAAGTCAAATTGTTAGGGCACGTGTCCAGACATACTGAAAGTTAAAAAATGTCGGCGTCATTCCGCAGCGAGGTGGACACGTGTAAGTGGGCGAGTGCTGTCGGGCGAGAAGAAGAAGCGCTGGCGAAGCGTCGCGGTGGCACGCAGATGAAGGGGAGCGAAGCGAACGGACCCTTCGCCGTTGCTGGAGGTAGCCGGTGGAATGGAGCCCTCGCTTTGCGTCTGACCTCCAACCTACCCAGCGCAGCCGTACGAAGCTCGCGCTCGACCACAGCACAGACTTTCTCACTCAAACCTCAAGTTCCCGCTAGCCGCTGAGCGTAAGGAGACGATGGCGCTCTCGATCTTTGTGCCCATTGGGTACGTGGCGACGTTGGTGGTGTCGATGCTGGTGTTCTCGCGCATCTACCGGCGGCGATCGGCACTGAACCTGGCCAAGTCGTACCAGCCGTGGTTCCCAGAGGGACACGAGGCGCGCGACATCTACCAGACGCTTGTGGCGGCCGACCCGCCCGCACCGGAGGAGGTGCTCAAAGCGGCGCTGCTCAACCGCGCCATGACGGACGTGCGTAGGATCATGCGCATGCGCGACGACAAGCAGGCGCTGGGCACCCTGCTGCAGAAGGGATCGATCGGCGATGAGACCATGGCGCGCTTCACGCTGGCGGAGAAGGAACTCGAGGCCGAGATCCTCGACGTGGTGTCCGAGGCCAACACGTTCCGCGAGGGATGGGGTCAGCTCATCTTCCCCTCGGCGAGCGAAATGGTTGCGCACCTCAAGCACAAGGAGATCTACTACGAAATTCAGCGTCAGCGTGCTGCCGAGGTTAAGAAGCTCGAAGACGAAGGAAAGCCGGTACCCAAAGCCAACGTCGAACTGCCGCCACTCATTACGCCGCCCGGCACCAAGATCGAGATCCCCGGCGGACCCGGCGGACCCGGAGGCCCGATGCCCGCGCCGCCTCAGGGTGGCCCGGGTCCGAACGGCCCTGGTATCAGCCTGCCTATGACCGGATCGGGACAGGATGCGAGGGTGACGCTGCCCAACGGAATGCAGCTGCACCCGGCGCAGTTACAAGCGTTGATGCAGGGCCCACTGCCGCCCAACATGCCGCCACAGCAGGCGGCGATGCTGATGGAGGCACGCGCACAGCTGCTCGCGCTCCAGGAGCAGGCGCAGGCGCAGGCACAAGCACAGGCTCAACAGCAGCAGCAACAGCCGGCGGACGCGAACAAGGAGAACGATCAAACGCCAGCGGCCGCGCCGACGGAAGCAAAAGCTGAGACGCCCGCTGCACCCTCGACCAAGACAGCGACCGTCGAAGATGGCGATGACGCTTGAACCTGAGCAGAGATGGTCTGTACTGCCCGATGGGGGGCGGAGTAGCATCGGCGCACGCAATGACAATTTCGATCGATGAGGTGTGCCCTTGAGGAGCTGCGCTCGAGAGAGAGGGGTGTGTGTCCGGTCTGGATTGGAGCTCAGCGCCGACGCTTCCCACGCAGCGCAGCGCGTTGGGTGCATCCGAACGCGCCTGCTCGCGAGCCGTTTCGGCGGCTCGTGTTCGGGAACATGTGCCGTCGCTCCAAGGATTCGCCTCACGCACAATTTATTCCAAGCTCCGTCCTAGCTTCCCCGCGACGGCAGCATGGGTTCCACTTTAAGCCTCCGCACTTGCTCCTTGCAGCATCATTGTTTGCGTTGCCGCCAAACACGCAACAGCGGCGATGGTGAAGGCACACAATGGACCGTAGAGACGCATCTGGGCGGGGATTTGTCTGCAAGTAGAGTTGGGTTCCTGAATCAGGTTCCGTTCGCAAGGGACCGAGATCCGCGCGTTGTCTCAAAAGCATGGACAGTCGGGGGCTCCCCCGCTCGTGGCCGAGGATCTTGCAGCGTCCCCAACGAGAGAGACGCGTGCATGAGCAAGTGCCACTGTCGGCCGATCCGAAGGCGACGTCGTCTGCGTCCCAACACCGATGCTGATGGACCTAATTTGCGTGCACCTTATGATAGCTGGCCTCGTCTAAAGTCGCAGCAGCGAGACCAAATCTTCTTCGTTCAGCTACAGTAGTAGTGCCCAAAAATAAAGGCTCGATTCGCACTCGCTTCCGCTTCCGAAGTAGGTGTTAGTGTTCGGGAGCCAGCGCTGGCATGTGATTGCAGACTGCTGTATCGACAGGGACTGATCAAAATGAGCGGGAATGAACTGCACTTAAGGATACAGCATCCAACAGCTCAACGAGGCTGGACAAGTGGCGCCTACGATTCGCCCCATCGACCGAGCGAGCTTCTGGACGCGATGTGCATGCTGTACCCTGCTGCACGCTGTTGTTCCTTGGCGTGGCCGGTGAGAGTGCGCAGAGCCGCCCCACGCCATGAACTTTTTTTCTTCTTCTTCCTTTTTTCGCAGTCCGACTTTGGCTGGAAGCCGGTGTTCCACGGCACTCGAGCACACGAGACGACTTCGACAACCACACGCATGCGCACACACGCACGCACACGCACATCCACGCGCGCGCTCAAGCACACACGACTGCGACCCGCACTCCCTCTCTGTCTCTCTTTCCTCTTTCCCTTTGAGCCCTCACATCCGCCTGCAACTGCCTTGCGTCTCCCAGCCAGCCTGTCGCGCAGAGCTTTATTCCCCCAGCAGCCCTGCACTCGCTCGCTCGGCCACCCTTCCTTTGACTGCTCAAACGGGTGCGCTGCCCACGCCATCATAGAGACCCTGATTGATCCCATTGGCGTGATTTTCTTGCGTCCACTGCATCGTTTCCTCCCCCCACCCATCACTCCGCCGTGCTTCATCTCGACACTCCATTTTCCTCCATCGCATCTCCTTTGATCGGCTCATCGGCCTCTCCGACGCCCTTTCGCGCGTTCGACCGCCGTAGCATGCATCGCTGAATTCGATTCTCTCCTCGCCTCCCCCCCACACGCGCCTCATTTCGACCCACCCTCCATCACACCTCGTCACGACTTCGTTCACGCTCCTTGCATCCCATCCCTCCCCTACGGCGCTGCACATCCGCTTGCATCTCGGCCCGCCCGCCGCACCTTCCGGCACTTCCGACACCGAAACAATCGACGACTTGCGTGCAGACCAGCCCCTGCATCCATGCCATCGTCCGCTGCATCGATCGCAACGCCACATCTGCTGCCGAGTATCCACCATCACCACCCACGCCACCACCCGGTCCCATCGCCTTCGGCAAGTCCGACCCTCGCGTAGAGCTCTGGCCGCGACAGGATGACCTCCGCATCGGCTGCCGCCAGCTACGTCAACGATTTGCACTATCCATCACACGCGCACTCGTTGGCGCAGTCGCGTCTCGCCTACAACACCATGCCCGACGACCACGCACCGAGCACCGCAGACGACTCGGATGAGCCGCCCTCGTTCTTCGTGCGCGCGCTCTACGACTTTGAGTCCAACGATGCCAGCTCGCTCTCCTTCCAAAAGGGCGCGCTCATCGAGGTGCTCACCCAGCTCGAATCCGGCTGGTGGGATGGCCTGCTTCACAATCAAGTCCGCGGCTGGTTCCCCTCCAACTATGTAGAGCCCATCTCGGACCGCGAGGCCGCCGTCGAGCTTGCTGCCCGCGCACAGCTCACATCCAATTTCCACCTCGGCCTCTCCTCACAGCCCTCCGCCGACTCGGACTCGTTTGCCCGCCTCGGCTTCGGCTCCGGCTTCGATGGCCTCCAGGCGCTCATCAAGGGCGACGGCATCGGCAGCAGCGACGCCTTCAGTCAGCTCGCAGAGGCCGCCATGCTCGATCCATCGCGACGCGTCTTCGATCACAACAGCCCCCAGCTGGCCGAGACTCACTCCGACGCATCACCCTATCGCAATCCGTCGGCACCCAACCATCTCGCCCCGGAATCCTCAGCCTCTGCCTCGCTCGCTGCCTTGTCCGAACATCGCCTCGCTCTCGAGCGCGACAGGGCCCGAGCTGCTTCCGTCTCGAATCCCGTAGAGGTCAATGCGGGCGCGTCTACTTCTCTCGCTGCTGCTGCCGCTGCCGCCAGCGCTCGGCCCAGAGCCGCCACTGGCTCCAACGCCACCGACACATGGGCTCAAAACACCTCCAGCAGCCGAGGAGCACGCACAGGAGCCGCGGCAAACCAGCTCCCCACGCTCGGCGTCGTCGGCCCAGAGTCAGGCGCCGGATCCTCGGCAGTCGCAAACCAGCCACCATCCATGCTTCGCTCATCCTCTTCCGGCCAAAGCAGCACCGCAGATGCTCAACACCTCGCGCCGGACGGCAGTCGCACTCCCTCGCTCCGCACCAACGATTCGCGGCCGTCTTCCAGCACCAACAGCAGCCACACCGCCATCTTCCAGAACGGCAGCGCCCCTGTACGCGCGCCCGCCTCCAACGCGGTAGATCGCATGCCCGATCCTATCACCGTGCCCAAGCCTTGGAAGGTGCGCCTCACCGACGACGAAAAGTTCTTCTTCTTTGTGCATCGGAAGACCACCGAGATCCGATGGAACTACACGGACGCCAAGACCAAGCTCACCATCCTTTCCAACGTCACCCCGCGAAGTCGCTCTCCAGCGCAGCCCGCGCGATCCCCGGCGTCCGCATCAACGCTCAATGACCACACCAAAGCAGCACCCAGTCTAGGCGGATCGCGCAGCCTTGCGCAGGAGGTCTCGGAACTCAACCTCGACTCGGACGAATCGGATTTGGACGCCGATCTCAATCCACGCCTGCCAGGCAAGCCGCCCAAGATGGCCGCTTCGGATGCAGCTCGCAGCGCACACGCCTCGCTCGGCGCAGCAGCTTTTGCGCACCATCCCGCGCTGTCCCAACCACAAGCAGCGCCCGACACCCTGTCTCAGGAGGAGTCGGCCGCCTATGACCTTCAGAAAGCCATGGCGCCATCGCCGGTAGCTCCCGTCAGCCTCCTGGTTCGTCGCGCAAACGAGGTCATCAGACAGCTCGCAGCCATTGCGACCGAGCAGGTCGGCACGAATGGCCTCGCCGAGTCCGATGGACCTCTCTGGAGCCCGCAGAGTGGCGTCTACCTTCCGAGGCTTGCGCATGCCACCTCAAGCGTGGTTTCCGCCATCCGCGATGTCCTGTACGCCACCGGTTCGCTCTCTCTCTCAACCAGCGATCTCGCTGCCATCTCCAAGCTCGTCTCGCCCTCCCCAGCCGAAGCAGACAGTCGCACCGCGCTTGCGCCCGACTTCCCTCTGGAGCACAAGGACATTGATCTGAACCTTCTCTCAAGCGTGCTGCAAGCTTCTCACGCTTCTGCCCACGGCAAGGGTGCCTCTACTGCACTTCAACGCTGTGGCGTTTATTCCAAGGACTCGCTTGCCCCCATCCCGAGCAGCCTGCACCCCGTTGGTCGCAAGCTCAACGCCGTCGTCTCGAAGCTCGTGCTTTCTTCGCGCCAGGTCATCGACCACACCGTCACACTCGCCTCGTCGCCCACCTCGAGCATGGAGAGCACCATGACCGACCTCGATGCCGACGTATTCTCCAAGCTCTATCAGTGCCGACAACGTCTTCGCGAAGATGCGCTCGAGCTCATGCGCACGCTGCAGAGCCTCAGCTCCGAGGCAGAAAAGGTCAGGAGCACGGCCCTGAGTGCTCCGCAGAGCCGCGGCTGGCTGCGCAGGGTCGAGGGCAGCCTCGAGAGCGACTTGGGGCTCAACGGCATCGGCTCTACCTCGTTCGGCAGCGGCATGGCCGCCTCATGGCTCGGCAACGGCTTTGTGCTTCCGTCCAAATTCGAAGTCGCCTTGATCAAGGCAGAGGGCAAAGGCACCCGCAAGCACAACCCTTTCGACCAACGCAGGGAAGCCGAGTCCGCAGTCGTCCGCGGCATGCTCACGTTGCGGCGCATTCCGGACACGCGATTCGATCAGCACGTGGTCAAGCAGGCCCAGCAGCTCTCCTCCCAGCTAGAAGCTACGAACGACACAATTGTCGCCGCAGCAAAGCCGGCTGCAGCCGTCCAACCTGGCTTGTCTCTCCTGTCTCAGTACGGTGCTTTCGAGGCGCTCGTCGAAGCTATTGACCTTGCCTCGGCTCTCGACGTCGATGGGCCCAGTCCAGGCGAAGCCAAGTCGTCGTCGATCTCGGCGCGGAACTTGACGAATGCGCAAAAGGCGCGCAGCCTGATGCGCCGCCTCGTGACTCTCAAGCAGACCGCCTACGACCTTTCCTGCTCCCTGTTCATCGCTGTGCAGGAGCATGGCGAGGAGACAACGACCTCAAGTGCGTCGTCGCATCTGCAGCGAGAGGCAAGCAGGCTGACCAGGCTGGTTTCCACTGTATCCAAGACGCTCGAGGAGCTCGTTCAGGTCGCTGAAGAGCAGCTGCGCGACGCATCGCCGTACTTGGGCGCTCGTGCGGCGGTGCACGGCTCCGAGGAGGGCTTCAGCCTGCCATCGACCGGTATCTTCTCTCACAAGATCAACACCACCAGCAACGGCCTGCACGAGGAGGTGGAGGAAATGGCACGTTACGCAGCCAACGGTGGCCCCGACGCCGAGGAAGAGTCCGAGTTCATGTACCTGGGCCCCGGCATCGCCGTTCCCAACGGGCCGAGAGCCAGGTCCGGCTCTCGTGCCACTACAGGCTCGACAGGCAACTCGCCCAGTACCAGCTTGGCCCCCGCACGATTCGGCATGTCGAACAGCTTCCGCAATAGATCCACCTCCGTCACGACCGGCGGCTCGACGCGCTCGATGCAGTCATACACCGACGCTTCCAGCCGTATCCTCAGCCGTCGAGGCACCTTGGTGGACGGATCGACAGCCGAGAGCATCGACGAGGACAGCGAATCGGTGCGCACCGGCGGCGGCAAGCTGCGTCGGCTGCTGGGCGACGACGCGCCGCTTACGCACACCTTGACCCACGACAGCGAGAACAGCGCCGGCACCGGCAACACAGGTTCGACGCTGGCGCGTCGCAAGGAGGACGAGGTGCCGTGGTTCCTCGAGCCAGACTACATGGGCGACGACATTGTGATCGCGCAGGACGGCTCGGTCAAGGGCGCGACGCTCGAGGCGCTGCTGGCGCGGCTGACGATGCACAACTCGTTTGACGCATCGTTCAACAACACGTTCCTCATGACGTACCGCTCCTTCACCACGACGCAGACGCTGCTCGACCTGCTGGCGCAGCGCTTCCGCATCTTGCCGCCCGACGGGCTGGACGAGGACGAACTGGCGCTCTGGACCGAGAAGAAGCAGGTCCCGATCCGGCTGCGTGTGTTCAACGTGCTCAAGATGTGGCTCGAGATGCACTTCTACGAGGGAGAGGACGAGCCGTACCTGGACCAGGTGCGCCGGTTCGCGGTCGAGGAAATGGGCGAGATTGCTTCGATGAAGGCGCCCTCGCAGCACCTGCAGCGGCTCGTCGAGCGACGCCAGGGCGAGGGCGAGCAGATGATCCGCAAGATGGTGCTGCCCACGTCGGCCCCAGCGCCGATCCTGCCCAAGAACCTCAAGAAGATCAAGTTCCTCGAGATTGATCCGCTGGAGCTGGCGCGCCAGCTCACGCTCATGGAGAGCCGACTGTACAACAAGGTGAAGCCCGCCGAGTGTCTGGGGCTCAAATGGACCAAGCCGGGCAACGAGGTGCATGCCAAGGGCATCATGGAGAGCATCAATACGCACAACCGCATCTCGGCATGGGTGGCCGAGACGATTCTGCAGCAGGAGGACCTCAAGAAACGTGCGGCGCTCATCAAGCAGTTTATCAGCATCGCCGACCGCTGTCGCGCGCTCAACAACTTTTCGGGCATGTGGGCCATCGTGTCGGCGCTTTCGACGGCGCCGATCCACCGGCTGCGGCGCACGTGGGACGCGGTCTCGCAGAAGCACGTGGCGGTGTTTGAGTCGCTCGAGAACCTCATGTCTGCCTCGCGCAACTGGGCCAACTACCGCGAGATGATCCACAAGCTCAACCCGCCGTGCGTCCCCTTCCTGGGCCGCTACCTGGGCGACCTGACTTTCATCGAAGACGGCAACCGCGACCGACTCAAGGAGAATGACCAGCTGATCAACTTTGGCAAGCGCCAGAAGACGGCCGAGGTGATCCGCGAGATCACGATCCACCAGTCGACGCCGTACAACCTGGCGGTGGTGCCGGCGCTGGAAAAGTACATCGAGACCAACCTGGTGGATGCCCGGTCCGCAGACGACCTGTACGAGCAGAGTCTGGCGCTCGAGCCGCGCGAGCGCGAGGACGAGAAGATTGCGCGTCTGCTGCAGGAGTCTGGCTTCCTCTGAGCCGAGTCCAAGTTTGCCTTCACTCCCAGCACACAGCACAGGCAATGTCACGCTCATGCCGAGATTCTTTTGACGACCGGGTGTGTTGCAGTGGGGCGTGTGAGCGTGCGATTCAGCGTGGCGGACGAGCTTTGCGGGCCGAGTCGTTGATGAGCTCGGCATCCTGTGTGGTGGGGAAGCCGATATTCCAGTATCCCTCTGGGGTCGCTTGACGTGCATGGGTGGTGCGGTGACGGGAGCAAGCGTTTTTCTCTGCGTCGCCGGGGTTGTTGGGGCGTAGCTCGTTGAGGTGCGAGTAGAACGAGGCGCAGTCGGGACAGTCGTGAGCGATCATGGTGCGGCGCTGGATGCGCGATCGCACAGGCGTCGAATCGACCCATCCGACATCGCGCCGTGCACCTGCGATGGGTAGGATGGGCTCGCTAGGTCCGCTCTCACCACCAACCACAGGGGCTTCCGGCGCGCTTGGGCCCGGACTAGGCTCGCTGATATTGGCGTCAAGTTGGCTTGAGGAAGAGGGGCCGTCTACGATGCCAGCCTGGATCCAGATTTCGCGACTTGCTGGGTCGAGTTTGTTGAACGCACTGAGTGTGCTCGTCCGCTGTCGTCGCGGAGAGCTTGATTTGCCCAAGACAGCGGCGATTGGAGAAGACTTTGGAGAGCGCTGGTGATTGGTGCGCTCCTTCTTGGCGAGCGATCGCAGCCACCACTGCTTGAACGCAGCCCACGCCTCTTTCTCCTTCTTGTGCGCTGCTTCCCTGGCCTCAAGCTCCCGAACGCGCTGTTGAAGGGCGGCACAGCTTGAGCACGACTGCTCTGGCGCCTTGCGCGAATCGGAGTTGGCTTCAGCTGGCTGGGTCGAAAAGGATTGTGCTGGCGCCGAGACTTCGGAGAGGACAGCGCGCGGCGAAGTATCTGGAAGCCGGTGGACAAGTGCTTCGAGTTGCAGCATCGTAGCACTTAGCCTGCCCACACATCTTTCGAGCTCGGCGCGCGTTGGAGCTGGCCCGTCTGCCAACGCAGGTACCGACAACTGTCCTTGACCAGCTCGTGCAGCGCCATGCGATGCAGAAGGATCACGACTCGATGATGCCGCAGAGCGCTTGCGCTTGAGTGGACTGCTCATGCTGACGGAGCTCTGGGTAGCAGCGGGCGTCGATGAGAGTAAGGGGGAAGAAGGCGAGCCAGGTCACGCCCAAATTGCAGTTGCCAACCGCGCGCAGCATCGGACCCTTGCTCTCACGCAGCGAAAATGCCTCCACACCAACACGAACGCGTCTGGCGTAAAGTCACACCGCTGACACTCGGCCATCCACGCAGCACCACACTCCCAAAACATCCCAGTGTGTGCTCAAGCTTGCAATTGCGACGTGTGATCAGCTAGCAATCACGACCATCCCATACCTTCACTGATCTTGTGCGCCAGGGCGCGCTTCATGAACTGCTCCCTGGCGAGCATCCTGGTTTGCTTGAGGAATCGATCGAGGTCGATGCGCTCGGCATTGAGCGCCCTGCCCAAGTGATAGAGCGTGTCCTCGATAGCATTGTCTTCGGCGACCAGATCGACGAGCTGATTGCCCACGATGCTCGTAGCCAAGACCATGCTGTCCGGGTCCGGATCGTCTCTGGCGTGGATGGAGCGGACGGACTCGGTGATCTCGTCGACCGAGCCCTGCAGCCGGTCACCTGTGATCTTGCACACGTCTCGCACCGCCTTGAGACGTGACATTTCGTCCTCGATCGCGGGCAACCCGCGGTCCAGATCGCTCGAAAGCACCTCAAGTCGCTGGTTGGATGCTTGCAGCGTCGACGAGAGCGTAACGAGTCGCTGGTCGATCTTGGAGTAGACGCGCTCATGCAGCGCCAGCAGCTCCGGGTTGATGGGCCGCGGCGGCGGTGGGGCCGATGAGCCAGCCGACGTCGGCCCACCCGCAGAGGCGAATCCGTTGGCCTGTCCGCGGGTGTCGGAGATTCCGAGCGCCGAGTCCTCGTCGTCGAGCAGATTGACGCTCTTCGGTCTAGGCGCAGCGGTCGGTCGCGCCGGCACGCCGTTTCGATCGGCGACTGCTACCGCTGCTGGATTCGGCGCCTGAGACACGCTCCCAGATGCATACGGATGAGGCCCAGGCACCGGCGGCGGTCCGCCTCCGTTGGCCGGAGGCAGACCTGGCTGTGCATAGCTCTGAGCACCAGGTGCTCCACTGTAAGCCGGCTGTCTCCCACCTGCCTGAGCGGCCTCGTTGCCATACTGCGTGTGGCTTGGGTGGGGCTCTTGCGTCGGATAGGGATACGTTTGTGCACGCGTTGGCGGATGCTGTTGCGGGGTCGACTGATGTCCATAAGCGTACGGACGACCATCGGCGTATGCTGGCCTATGGGAGGGCGATACCGGCGAATGGCTCGATTCGATTCGCGTTTGCGTCCGGTCCGCGGGTGCGAAGTGGGCTTGCGGCGATGGCGCACCAAAGGGCGCTTGGTGCGCGCCTGGACCGTACGCGCCGCCCGATGCGCGCCTATTCACATCGGACCCGGCGCCGGGCGGATGACCGAAGGTGTGTGGTGACTGAATTTGAAGCGCAGGAAGTGGCGCTGGCGACTGGTGAGGATCAAAGTGCGAGCTCGAACTTCGTGGGCTGTGAAACCCGCTTCGGTCGAAGCCCATGGACGACGAGGGCTTGGGCGGACGCTGTGGCGTGGAACTGCCTTGTGGGTGATCGTGGTGAGCGGAGCCAGGCCCTGGTGGCGGCGGAGGCGGCCTTTGTCTCGCCTCCAAGGACGGGGATCCGACAACCTGAGGCGATCTTGGAGACGCCGGCAGCGACGGTCCTGGGGGCTGTGCGAGGGGGTTGGCGCTGGAACCCTGTTGCGGCGTGGATGGCTGCGATCGCTGCTGCGACGAGGCAGCGGTAGCATACACCGGCGTTGGCTTCGGCTTCGCATACACGGGCGGCTCGCGGCCAAACATGTGCTGGCAGTCGTGAATCAGGTCGAGCAGATTACATGCCTCGGGCTTGCTTCTCCACCTCGCGATGTAGTTGCCTCCGATCTGGCCGCTGGGATCCACGTTGGGTCCTTTGCGGATGGCCATGTCTGGCGTGGGCGCCACAAATGCCATAGGTGGCTCTCGTGGATAGTCTCGGGGAATCCAGTAAGCGACGGGGATGTTGTAGGTGGTGGTGCGGAACTCCACAGGGACCGTGCCCTCGAGCGTGAGCAGCAGCTGCGTGCGACCATCGTTGAAAGTGAAGACCTCAGTCTTGGGCGAGAGCGATGATACCGCGATCAGCGCTCGATCCACGTCGGCGTATACGCGGTCGCGATCGTTGTACGGACCGAGCACGCTGCGCAGCCACCTCTGCACCACCGCATGGTCCATATCCGCAGCACTTCCGAACGGACACTTGCGAAGCTCCAGATGATGATGAGAGAGTGTGCGGTCGGAACGACGCCGCAGTTGTGATGGTTGCCTGGATCAGCGCGGATGGGCCGGCCGAGCCAGGCGAGTCGTCGCGATAGCCGCCCTCCACGGCGTCGGCTGGTCCGTTCGCCCCGCCTCCCACGAGGCAAGAGCAACAGCACCGCCAGGCCCTGATTTCCTTGGGATTCCGATGTCTTGGCGCATCGGGCAGCCGAGGGTGCAGCTGTTCCGATTGCGATTAAATACGATGCCCTCCGATGGGAACGCTGAGGTGATCCGAAAATCCTGCCGACGGGCAGTGGCTTCCAACTGCATGGCAATTTCTCCACCTCTCGCATTTTCTCGGGTCAGCCGAACATCGCCAATCGTCTTGTTCACGTCCAGCTTCCTTGGCCTTCACTGCGAACGTCACTGCCATCAGACCACGGCGAGCCTCCTGCTCAGCGTACCAATCGGCACCATGCGAGCGTCGCTTCCACAGGCTGCCCTTCGTTCGGCTTCGAGCCGGCCCATGGCTGCGCCAGCTCTGCACACTTCGTGTGGCGCCGCCCTCTCGAGTCAGCTCGCTACCGCTCCCACATATCTGGGCCAACGACGAGGCCTGTTCGGCTTCTCGCTCTTTGGAGGTAAGAAGAGCAAGAAGAACGATCCCTTCGCCCTTCCTCCGCGCGCCGCCAAGAAACCCCTACTCGCCCAGGATGATCTCTTCCACCCTTTCTCCAAGTCGCCCATCCCCTCGATCCGCGCGCGCGGAGAGCGCATCCGCTCGCTGGCACCCTGCCCCGTCAGCATGTCCAAGTACAAGGTCAGACGTCTGGTCAACTTTGAGTGCCCCGACTGCGGGTGGCCCACGCACTATAGCGAGAAGGAGTGGGCCGAAGACACCGAGCACGGCAAGTACGTTGCGCGTCTGCGCGAGGCCAACGAAGACGAGCACGACCTCCGCAGCGGCCGTGAGATGTCCGAATTCAAGCTGCCTGGCCCGCAAGGCTTCGAGGAGACCATCAACATGTCCAACTGGGACGTCTTCTTCTACACGCGCAACTTCAACTCAATAGAGTCGGATCGCAGCCGACGCCATGTCAGCAAGCTCCTCACCTTCCCCACCACCATGGGCGCCGTCATCCACGAGAACAGCCCCTTCACCAAAAAGTCGCGCAGACTCACGCACGAGGGCCTTCGCAGCATGATCGCCCTGCGTCAGACCCTTCACCCCAAGGCAGGCGACAAGCCTTCCCTTGACAAGATGCGAATCTTTGTCGTCGGTGCACGAGCAGAGTCGACGCTGCCTCCGGCCGTGTGGGACCAGCTGACTTACATGTTCCCCGGCGTCCCCTTCCACCTCTTCCTCATCGGCCCCGAGGCGCACATCCCCACCGACAAGCAGGTGCAGATGCAGGATCGCGCCGCTCCGGGATCCGGAGGCATCTCGATGCACAAGGGCCGTGTACGAACTTCAAACTACGGCGTTCCTTCGCGCACCGTCGTTGTCTCTGAGGGTCTCACCGTCACCACCATCCAGTCCAAGTACGAAGACGTGCACGCCCAGCTCGAGCCCTTTGACGCCTACACCGACGTCTTCTTTGCGTTCAGCCCTGGCTTTGGATTCCCCTCGCAGATCGCCGTCGAGGAGGCCGACCAGGCACGACAGGACGAACGTGACCACGAAGCGCACTTTGCGCGTGCCAAGAGCACCTACCATGCTGCTGGCGCTGAGAGCGCCGAGTCCACCGAGGCATCGGCGCAGAAGGCGGCCGATGACGCCGTGGAGCTGGCCAAGGCGCAGATCGCCGAACAGCAGCAGCAGACCGGCGCCTCGGGTGCAGTTCCCGATGCTGCCGCTTCGCCGAGCCGAGCGGCGTACACGGTGGATGCGACATCGTCGCCCGAGGGCGGAGATGTGCCTTCGGAAGAGCCTGCGCCTGTGCTAGCGTCTGCGGACGGACACACATTCACGGCGCTGACTGCGGCACCAGTGGTGCAGGCTCAGCGCGAGTGGGCGCGTGCCATCGGTCAGATCCTCTCGACGCGCTGTGCGCTCATCGCCACGGGCTTCTCGCCCGCTGATGTGGAGCGCGACGTGCTGGCGTTTGAGAGCGTCGACGGCGTGCGCGGCGAGTTCGACTGGCTCGTCACGCCCGGTGAGAACCCGTTTGCGTCGCAGCAGTGGGCGGTGGCCGACTTTGACCCGCGCGTCGCCGTCAAGGCCAACTGGGGCATCTGGGCCGTCCGAGGAAAGCGCTACGACATCCAGGGCCCCACCGGCTACTGAGGCCGCATCGCTATGTCGTAATGTCAATCCTCATCACATCGTATCTCACTGCTCGCATAGACCGCGATGAAGACTTGAGCAGACGAGGGGGATGGCGGTCAATGACTGTCTATGAGATTGCAGCATTGGCAGATCGTCACAGTTCAAAGGGAACCTTCCTTGATGCGTTCCCAGTACCACCGAGTCATTTCTTCGAGGCCGTCCTGGAGCTTCCAGCGCGGATGCCAGTCTAGGAGGCCCGTGGCGCGTGTGATGTCGGGCTTGCGCTGCTTGGGATCGTCTTTGGGCATGGCGAAGAAGCGGATTTCGGATTTGGCCTCTTGTTCGCCCGGAGCGAGCGCAGAGGCATGCGTGTCTTGCGCCTTGACCTTGTGCACGCACACTTGGACAAGATGGGCGAGCTCCATAATGGTGAATTCCGCCGGATTGCCCAGATTGACGGGTGTATGCACGTCGAAGCGATGAACATGCGTCGGGTCAAAGTAGCTGTCGCCAAGAGCAGGGGTCGAAGCGGCGGTGATGGTTTCATCAGCGGCAGGGGTCGCGACGGTGGAGCGGGTAGGGATGATGGAGTCGGGCGCTTCAGTCATGATATCGACTGCCGAAGCGTCCGGTGTCGCACGGGACGGTGGTGCATCGTCCGCCGGCAATGACTCGACGTTCATGAGCGATATTAACCCGTCGATGAGATCATGGATGAACATGAAGCTTCGCGTCTGGGTACCGTCTCCGAACACAGTGAGCGGCTCGCCACGCAGGGCCTGCAGGATGAGATTGCTGACGACTCTGCCGTCGTGCGGATGCATGCGCGGTCCGTACGTATTGAAGATGCGAGCCACCCGAACGTCAACGCCATCCTGGTAGTAATAGCCATAGGTGAGTGTCTCGGCGACGCGCTTGCCCTCGTCGTAGCATGCGCGTGGACCGACAGGGTTGACGTTTCCGTTGTAGGTCTCGGGCTGCGGGTGGACGTCTGGGTCGCCATAGACCTCCGAGGTGCTGGCGAGAAGGAAGCGAGCCTTGGTGCGCTTGGCAAGACCAAGCGCGTTGAGCGTACCGAGAAAGTTGGTCTTGATGGTCTTGATCTGGTTGGCCTGGTAGGAGATGGGGCTGGCGGGGCAGGCGAGGTGGTAGATCTGGTCGACCTCGATGACCAAGGGCTCGACGACGTCGTGACGAATAAGCTCAAAGTTGGGATGACCAACCCACTGAGAGACGTTGGACTTCTGACCGGTATAGAAGTTGTCGATGACGAGCACCTCGTGGCCCATGAGCATGAGGCGATCCACCAGGTGAGATCCGACAAAGCCTGCCCCGCCTGTGACGAGGATCCTCTTCTTCTCCTCGACGGGCAGCACGCGCGTGGGCAGGTAGCCGTAAGACGATGATGCGCCATTGAGCAGGCCATGATGTGCATCCATTCGGCCGATACCCAAGCCGTATGACGAAGCCCTCGAGCCTGGTGCCGCGTGGATGTAGCTCAGCTGGCGTGGCTGAACGGAAGATGGCAGCGGAAAAGCCGACGTCACTCCGAGCTCCTTGAGCGTCAGTTGCGAGAGCGCGGGCGACCCCTGAGACGCGGGTGACGAGTGGGCCTGCGTATGTGCCTGTGCTTGCGCTTGCGCTAGAATGCTGGCGTGGGAGCCGGGATGCGAGTTGGCGACGTTTGGGCTCCAGAAGGACGAGGCAGCAGCAGCTCTTGCGATCCGGCTTGCGTTGCTGTCGGTGCGTGTGTGACTCTGCCAGGGTGACGAGGTCGACTCGCGCCGACTCGCTGTAGAAGCGTGAGAGGAGGCTGCATCTTGGTTCGGGCGATCCGAAAGGCGGTCCGACGGATCGAGTGTCAACTCGGACGAGGGCATCAGGATACCCGATCCTAGAGCCGGGCGATAGTAGAGAGAGCGCAGATGATCAAGCGGCACATGATGATCGGGCGCCTCTGGATGATGGTTGGCAATGTCGCCAACCTCGGTCGGGCGATCCATTGCGCTGCTCATGAGGGCGAGAGCATGCCCCGGATGGATCTTCGCCTTGACGGTTGCAGTTGCAGTTGCAGTCGTGTTCGAGCGAGCAAACCGAACCGCATCCAGGGTCCACACGGATTGGCTTGAGCCCATCGCGGCCTTCGTTCCTGTTTGCTTTGCGATTCACGTTCGAGAAAGAAAAATGATGCGACGCTCGAAATTGCGGTCTCAAAAACTGGAGAAAGAGGCGGCAGAACGCAGCCAAGGATGCGCGACTGCATCTCGCATATGCAGCCGCACCTCCACTCCAGCTGATGCCGGTCGGACCGCCATCCCAGCGCCCGAGGACTATGAACCTCGCCTGAACGTACAACAAAGGCAAACGCTGCACCACCATCTCTCCTCGGTCAGTAACAGCCTGGTAGACAGCCAGCCTGTCCCGCTCGCATCAATAGATGGAGGCAACTTCTGCGGACGCGCCTTTGGCCGCCGAGTTCAGACCACATGTCCCCAAGGATGGCCTGCCTCCAAGCCACCACGTCCTCGCGCCCGCCCCAGGCACCACTTTCTCCTCCTACCTCCCCCACTGGAACGCGCAGCCCACCTCGTCTGCAGCGCAACAGGATGCAGAGTCGGCCCAGTCGGCTCAGATACAAAATGACTCGTACGATTCCAATCTCACCTGCTTGCCCAACTCCATCGCCCTCGTAGACTCGGCCAAAGTCGTCCGCATCGGCTTTCGCAATCCATGGCCAAGCTGGCACAAGCCTTCTCTCGCAGAAGTATGGCAAGGACTGGAGTGGGGAGAGGATCAGGATCCAGCCATCGACTATGCACTGCAGGATGCCGACGTAGCCCGCAACCCACGCACCGATCTGGAGCACGTCGAGTCCGAAGCCCCTTACCAAGACAGTCGCCCTGGCACCCCCGACCAGGATGGAGACAGACAGCCCCCATCCAGCTCTCTTGACACACGCACCATTAGTGCGACCCAGTATACCCGATCCGAGAAGATCAAAATCGCTTCCAAGCAACTCCTCTCTGTACACGAACCGTCGTTTGACTTCGACCACACCAAAGACAAGCTCAAGGCCACCTGGCTCGGACACGCCGGCGTCCTTCTCCAGCTCGCTCCACTCGAGCCAAAGCAAGAGCCCATCCGCATCCTCTTTGATCCCATCTTTTCGCAGAGATGCTCGCCCATCCAACTCGCAGGCCCCATTCGCTCCTATGCTGCTCCATGCGCCATCTCCAGCCTCCCTCCCATCGACCTGGTCGTCATCTCGCACAACCACTACGACCATCTCGACTACGACACCATCAAGGAGCTCTGGGCTGCCAACAAGGGCCGCATCCGCTTCATCGTGCCCCTCGGAAACAAAGATTGGTTCGTGGGTGCCAGCACGTTCGAGCAGGCAGAGCCAGAAACAGCATCCACAACCTCGTCCTCTTCGTCTTGGACACTAGCACCGTCTTCAGTGACAAACGCTGCCACCACTTCCAACCTCTCCATCCTCCCAGACAGAGTCTCGGAGCTGGATTGGTGGGACGAGATCCTTCTCTCCCAACCTGGCTCGACTGGCAAGCAGCTGCGAATCGTCTGCACACCCGCTCAGCACGGATCTGGGCGGTACGGCGTGGATGCCAACTGTGCGCTGTGGTCGTCGTGGTTTGTTGAGCATCCTGGCGCCGATGGCGCATCACACCCGATCCGGGCATTCTTTGGCGGCGACACAGGCTGCCAATTCCACGGCCGCGCTTTCCCACCGGCACCACCGCGCCCGACAGAGGAGGATGTTCCCCTGGCCACGCCAACCTCGGAAGCGAGCGACGGCGGCTCGACGCTTGCAGAACAGGTGCAGGCACCCACCTACCGAGGCGGCATGCGTCTGCAGGTGCCCAACGACGACGAAGAGTATCCGGCCTGTCCCGCGTTCGAAGAGATCGTGGTACGTCTCGGAGCGCCCAACTTCTTTATGCTGCCGATCTCGGTGGGCGCCACCATCTCATTTTTACGCTCCTACGTGCCGCTGCCCGACTCCATCTCGCCCTTCCCGCGTCTCTCGGCCGGGCTCACGGCCGCCAACCATATGCCGCCCTGGGATGCGGTCGGCATCTTTGACAAGATGACCTCGGCGGGCGTTGCGAGCGGTTCTTCGCCCGCGGATGCGGTGTGCATGGCCATCCACTGGGGCACTTTCATTTCGGGCCCGGAAGAGGTGCTCAAGACCCTCGGCCAGCTCAAGTGGGCGTGTCACCAGCACGGAGTCCACTTTGCCCGCGCCTACGACGCCACCCAAGGCCCTCCGTCTGCCAAGGGCCGCACGGGCAGCAAGACCTTTGTCGCGCTCAATCACGGCGCCAGCCTCACCTTGTGAGCTTCTCTCATGCCACACACAAACTCAACAATTTCGCTCGGAACCAGACTGAAACGCCTACGGAAGGATCGGAATGACAACATTCGCGGTGATACCATGGACAAGCCACGATGTGCTCTTTTTGTTTTGTTGGAATGGACAATGCGATCCACGCTTCAGTGCCTGTCGTGTCCGTCGGGCGTCTCGGTCTTCATATCGGTGTGCGAGCCCGGTGTGCTGTTGGATGCCTGTGCCTGTTGGCCATCCATGCCGTGAGAGCTTTGCGCGATTGCCTCGATCAGCCCACCCCACGGCAGTAAGCCCCAGTCGCTTGGGGCTGCCGTCGCGCTTGCTGCGCCGCCGGCGCTCAGATCCCCAGCCTTGCCGTTGGCACCGTTGCCCGGTGCGCTCGAAGTGGGCACTCCGAAGCTGTTGAAATTGCCGGCCGTGTTGAGCGCTCGCAGATGCGGATGCGCACTCGGCTGGAAATTCGGAATGCCGCTTTGCTCCGAGGACGAGGTGGCCGGGATGTTGATCGAGTTGGCACTGCTGCGCGCCATGCCTGACGAGGTTGGTGCGGTCGATGTCTGTGCAGTCGCCGTCACGCTGGGCGAGGGACCCCCAGACCCGGGAGGAGGCGTGTTGAAATAGCTCGCCAGGTCGAAGCCAGCCGCCGAGTCAAAGCCCATGCTGTTGGAGGTGTGGCTGGGGCCAAAGCCGAGTCCGGAACCGGCGTTGAAGTTGAGTGCGTCGTTTGGCGTCGGGTTGAGCATGCCAAAGCTGGGCTCGAATCCGCCAAGCTGGTCGAAGATGCTCTGTGCGAGATCGGTGGCTGCGTCGCTCGTGGTCCCTGTCGAGACGGTGCCGAGCGCCAGACCTGGAGCACTCGCGCCCGCGGTGCCTCCAAACAACCCGGCGAACGGCGGCGGGGTGGTGCTTTCTGAAGTGTTGACAGAGCCAGCACGGGCCAGCTGCGAGGCATTGCTCTTGGAGCCGCCGTTGCCGAGCAGCATGGCCGAGCTGAATGCAGCCGTACCTACACCAGCCGTGCCGGTGTCTT
The DNA here is from genome assembly GCF_000747765.1 of Moesziomyces antarcticus. Classification (NCBI taxonomy): domain Eukaryota; kingdom Fungi; phylum Basidiomycota; class Ustilaginomycetes; order Ustilaginales; family Ustilaginaceae; genus Moesziomyces; species Moesziomyces antarcticus. The sequence continues at coordinate 648,231 of NW_014639000.1, forward strand.
GACTGCTTCCTCGCTTCGAGGCCGCATCCTTGGAGCGCGCTGCCTTGGACGAGCCATCGTCTGCTTTTCCCTTTGCGTCGCCAGCCGCCGTGCGTTTGCTGGCGCCCGTGGCCGAGGTTGCACACCAGGTTGGATCGCGTGCCTTGGCTCGGAAGAGCTCGATGATCTTGACCTCACGCTTGCTGCACTGGTCGGCTTCGCCTTCGCGATGCTTGTGCAGCTCGATGAATTCGTCCAGGTAGGATAGGAAGTCGGGCGCTTCCGATCCGTTGGGATCGAGCAGAAGTGCGATGCCGATCATCATGGTGGCATTGAAGAGGCGATAAAGCCCGCCCATGTGCACCTTGCGCGCACGTTCTGGCTCCCACTTGACATCCTTGCGGTACTCCTGTCGCACGCGTCGATCCGTCTTGGCGCTCTCGAAGGCCGCCTTGCGCGAATGCGAGTACTTTTCGGAGTTGCGCAAGACGTACGGCCTGTGCAAGGCGATGCGCACGTAGTGGTACTCGATGTTGAGCAGGTAGCGGTGCAAGGGAAGCCAGGGGCAGACGCTGTCAAATTCTTTGTTGGTGTCCGGTCCGGATCCGTCGGGGGCCTTGTCGACTCGGTAAATGTCCGGGATATCCTTGCGGAACTTCTCGAGCTCCTCGTCGAGGGCCACGACGTCGGCGTAACGGCGCGGGCTGGCGAGGTTCTGGAAGTGCTCGACGATCTTACCAGTCAGCCGGGTGAGCTCGTGACGGATGGCAACGAAGAGGAAAACGCCGGGGGGCGTGTTTGGACGCGGGCGAGTGCGCGGGAGGTAAGGGCGAGCGGAACGAGGCATGGTATCGATGTCCACATCAGAGGGCGGGAGCGTATCGCAGTGAAACTCTTGGATAGCCTGCGGCCGGCCAAGAAGGATGCTCGTGGTCTTGTCCATGTAGAAGATGATGGCCCAGAGTCGTCGCCTTCGCTCGGTGGTGATGGCATCGAGGCCGAGCTTGCTGCCGTCGCGATGCAGGCCGATTGCCTGTGCGGCGCGGATTGCGTTTCCGAGGAGCGACCAGCTCTCTGCGCTCTGGCGCTGGCATATCAAGAAGCGGGCGGCAAAGAGATGAGCGAGGACCAGGTCAATGTGGTCGACACGGATGGTGGAAGCGATGTTGATGGTGCGACGACATGCATGGTACAGGCGAATGGCACCCTTTTTGGCTTCGGCTTCGGATCCGAGGGCCTCGGGAAGCGAGCGCATGGCGGTGGCGAGGATGGCAAAGAGGAAGGCGAGGAAGGGCACGTGTCTTGCGCCATCGTCGCCGCGCTCCTCCTTGGCGTTGCCCCAGCGGAAGTCCATGAGCTCTTCGTAGGACTGGCGGAAGGTGCCTTCGTGGATGGGAAGACGGGTGTGGTTGATGTCGCGAAAGTAGATGTCGAGCAGACGGTCGGTGTCTGCTTTGGAGGGCAGCGAGTTCATGAGGTCGCTGAGGATGTTTTCCGGAGCGCCTCCCTCGTGGATGAGGCGATGCAGCTTGACCGATGCAGGGAAGCGCGGGAAGTTGGCGCCGAGCTCGAGACGCTCTCCGTTGATCTCGGTCTCGATGACGCCTCGGCTGACGGATGGGAGGGCGAGGGCGCCGAACCAGCTGTCGCCGTCGCGAGCGAGGCCACCCTCGAGCGGATTGCCGCCGAGATCGTAGCGGACGGAGTTGGCTTTTGAGGAGGTGGAATCGATGACTTCGCCCTTGGAGGCGGCGATGGCCTGCGCCTCGGAGTTGTAAAGCTCCTCGCGTTCGATGCCTCGTGCGGTGCTGGGACGGATGATGCGTCTGCGCTTCTTGGGCTTGGGTCGCGAGGCGGTGGAAGGGTCGTCGTTTTCCGGCTCCTGCTCCTCGTCGCTCGACATCATCTCGACAAAGGCGGCCATCTGTCCTCTGGAATCCTTGAGCTCCTTGGCGAGCTCGGCGTGGGCGATGGCGAGGCCCTCGACGATGTCCTCGAGGCGCTGCACCCTGTCACGCATGTCTCCGAACTGGTCGCCGTCTTCGAAGGGCCGGCAGCTGTCGCCGAGGCCGCGATCGATGCAGGGTTGGCAGGGTGTCTGACGATCGCACTTGTGCTTGCGGCGATGGCACTCTGCACAGCTGTAGTGGATGCGCTTCCTCTTGCGTTCGCGCTTGCTGCCGAGCGAGGCGGCGACGGCGTCTGCGACGGTGCCATGCTGACGTGTGCTGGCGAGTTTTGCGGCGAGCGCAGCCGTGGCGGGTCGACTCGGCCCTGAGTTGGCGCCGGCAGCAGCGGCTTTGGCGACGGAGGCGTGTGCGGAAGCATGGCCGTTGCCGATGGAGCGATCGGGGGTGGCGGTGCCGGACGGAGAGCGTGCGCGCGGAGAGACGGAGCTGGAGGCGCTATGAGCGTCGGATGGGCCGTAATTGGTCGGCTGAGCCGCGCTCGACGACGGGCCAGGATGCGGTGCAATCGCTTTTGGCTGCATGGTCGGAACGGAGCGAGCGAGCGAGCTATGTGTGATCTTGCGAGTAAGAGGTGCAGAGTGGTGCGAAAGCACCGCCGATCAGTGCCGCAAAAGCAGGAGTGGAACAGCGAATCAGTCCGATCCGATGAAGGTGATGATGGCGGTGATGGAGAGAGACGGAGGACGACGGCAGAAACTCGGCTTGTGCGCGGCTGAACCCTGCCCGCCGTCTTCTGCTGCTGTCTCGGGCCAGTGACATCCCACCGCATCCCACGACCCCACCACCGCACCGAGTCAGAGCCGCCGCCTCTTTGCTTGGCGGCCTGCCTTTTTTTTTTTGCCCCAGCGGCTGTTGCGAATTCCGAGCATCGTCGAAATTACCTGCAATTTAGCCTGCCACTTCAGCAGAGGCGGCCGCGGGAGCGAACCGTTGGACCCCGATTTGGCCGACCCGGCCATTGTTGGGGCGACTGAGCCAGCGCGGGCCGACCTCAAGGCGGCAAGCAGAGACGAGCAAGGAAGGAGGACCCTTGGAGCAACTGCCGGACCTGCATCGGCGCCTGCAGCTCCTGTCACCTTTGACTGCCAGTCTCCCATCCTTGCTCAGCAGCAGGCTCAGCAGGCTCACGTCTCAAGCTCACTTCCCTGAGTCTCTTGCTTGCTTCATGCTTACGATCAAGGTTGCGGCGCACGTCAAAAGAATAGACTACATAACATTCAGGCGTCGATGCGGAGGTCCAGTGACAGGGAATCACAGCAAGGGGCGAACGCACTTGCGACATCAGTATGCATCGCCCGTGATGGCATCCGTCTCTTGTTGGCGTCGAGCCTCGGCTTCGGTCTGGTCGCGACGCATACGCTTGGACGACGATCCCAAGCTGCGCGGGATGTAGACGAGCGGTGAGCGCCACTTGCCGTCGTTGCCCTTGACCACAGCAGTGCCGAGCTGCGTCGGCTTGGAGTTCAAAAAGATGTTCTCCCAGCCGCCAGCCTCGACCGAGAAGATTTCGTGCGTGAGCGTAATGTGGTCCAGCTTCTTGAGCGATTCGTTCCACCACTTCCACGGCGCACGATGCACCGCGTGGTGCGCAAGCGCATGGATATCTTCGACCGATCGAAAGTAGCCGATGGAGAGCAGCTCGTTGTTCGTCGTGCGGTCCGCCGCATTGAGCCACTGCGTCATGCCGAGGAAGCCGCGCGCATGCGAGTCTTCCTCCAGCCAGTCCACGCACTGCTTGAAGAACTCGCCCGCCTCTCGGAAGCCAGGGCCCAGCATGCCCAGCGGATGGTTGCACTTGGCCGAAATCAACAGCACCGCCAGCGGCCGATTCGAAGGACCCTCCCGGTGCACTCCGTCTTCGTCGGGAAAGTGGCACATGGTTCGGCCGCGGATGACGCCCTCCATCAGCGGATTAGGCAGCACATCGGAGGTCTGCAAAAGCGCCCTGAGCACGCGCAGTGCCAGCACGCCAACCGGAAGCGCCACCACCCAGAGACCAGCACCAAAGATGGCGACCACAGCACATTGCAGGCTTGCGCCCATCAAGAGCCAGGTGGTGATGGTGAAGGTGTCACGCAGCAGCGCAAGCGTGATCCGCGGCATCCCCGACACCGACTTGGGCCGACCCGGAGCACTGTTCCCCGAGCCGTGTGCGTACTGGCTCCATGGCTGACTAGCAAACGGCTCGAAAACCGGCTTGTACTGGATCTCCTCCTTCTCCATCACGGTGGTGGTTGCGTCGGTCAAGAAGCGTATTTTGGCGCGCCGGATGGAGCTTCAAGGAGAGCGGACTATGTGCAGCAAAGTGGTGGTCAGACGCCCTTGGATCCCAACTTGCCATCCCTAGATCTCAGTCTCTATTTATCTGTGCAACTCACGACTGACCATTCACATGGGGTCTACGCGCGCACAGGCTCAAATTGGATGACACGGGCCAAGTTAGGCCGCATCAGTGTTGACCGCTGTGTTGTTCGAAGGTCAATCATCTCAATCGCAAGCATCCCAGGTCAAGTAGACAGCTCCGACGGCCCTGCACCCAGCAAAGCGCCCCACGCTTGCAATTTGGGTGCCGACGAGCCAACCGATTCGGCCCTTGCTCGGCTGTCTGCTCGGCGGCCCCTCCGATGGCACAAAGCCACGGGGTGTCGCGAATCCTGGTCCGCAAGTCGGATCGCGGCTTACGGCTCTCGGCTCGGACTTGCTGGCTGTCGTCCCGCGTTCCTTGCTGTGTGTGCCCAATCCCTTGTCCCGAGTTCCTTTGAACCATGTCTCGCTTCCGTGTCCCCGACCTTCGATGCCACTGTCGGAGCCCAACGCTCGCTTGCCTCTTGCTATCAACCATCTCGCACCAACAAGCGCTCGCTCGACGGAAAGTATTTTGAAACGAATGAGGTGTGCAGTGACATACTTTACTGTACATGATATATGCGATAGATCGGGTATCATTCAAACGGGGTCCATCCAGCTTCTTCTCGGCGGCGCCTCGGAGGCCGCCGTTTAGACATTGACCGAGTCGGGTCGACGCGCCATCCCCTACTCGGCCTTGGGCATGAGAGCTTGGACGGCACCACCTTTGGCTTGGGCTTTGGCACGGTGCATGGCTCGATTAGGTCCCTGTTCGACCATGACGACAAAGGCGAGGAACACGACAAAGGCGAACTGGACCCATTCTTCCACCCATGCGTACGTGACCTGCGACACATGCGCCGCCCTCTGCTTCACCATCGCCGGTCGGTAGCGGGCGCGGAATGAGGTCGGGAAGTAGTCCGTGCCACGTCCGCCTTGCTTCTTCCAGGAAGGACAGTCCAGCAGCTCGAATTCTCCGTCCTCGGGTCCGATGCAGTCGAGGTCAAGATTCCCGGCATCTCGTCTGTCCTCGTCGTCGCGCACTGATGGCGAGACGCTCGATACGTCTCGAAGCCATTGGCGCATCGAGTGGCTCGACTCGCGACTTTGTGGCGACAGAGCTAGCTGGCTGCGCGATGGATCTCCCTCCAACGCCCGTCGGCGCTTTTCATGCATGCGCCGAGGCGTCGGGGCATACATGGCCACGAGTTGATCTTCCTGCTTCCGGTCGTACTCGTCTGGCGTCCGCCCGTCAGAGAAACCTCGTTCTCGCAGCAAGTCAAGTCTTCGTCTGCGGAGGAGCGACTCGAGGCGGAGTCGATCCTCGACCTGTTCTGACGACTCAATCTCGAGTCGGAAAGGTACCGCCCCTCGCGTACCTCCGGACTGCTTGGCCTTACCCTTGTGAGAAGCCTTTGTGGACGTGAAGATCGAAGTGCCGCGCATGGAACGGTCTGCGATGGCCCTGAGGCTGCGAACGTTCGCAGTAGACGGGCTGGGGGCCAGCAGACCGAGCTTGACAGCGTCGCGCTGGCTGATCGTTCGACCATAGTCGTCATCGTCCGCCCATGCTACTGCCTCGTTCTCGACGACAGCACTGATCAGATCAAATTGAGCACCTCGGGGCTCGTCTTCGTCCTGCAGCCCGCCCGCCTCGATGATAGGCTCGCCGGCCAGCCACTCGCCCCGCTCTCCATCTTCGACGCGGGTGAGCAATGCAGCGTCGCGCGGGCGGAGTGGAGACCCATCTAGAAAGACGTCGTCGACGTGAGCGTGCGCCGGATGCGCCAGGACGCATTCCAGATCGTCAGTATGCTCGCTCGTGTTTTCCGGCACGAGTCGGCCAACATTAGCCGTTGGCCGGTCGGATTCGACCCGTCGCCGCACGGGAGTCCACAGCTGCAGAGGCATGGCTTTGTTGGTGGCGAGAACCAGAGACTGCGGCGCTACAGCTCCCGCAATCTGAGTCGCAGAGACGACAGTGCGGCGATTTTGCGGTAGGTCGTCGTCAAAGTCGTTCTTGCGGTCGTCTCCGCCGAAGATGCTACCAAGCTCACTTCCGAGCGTCCTTCCCCGCTGCGAAGAGGCAGAAGCCGGACTCTGCGTTGTTCTCGGGCGGCTTCCGAGGTAAGAATCGGGACTGTGCAGTCGCAAGGATGGACTGTGGGCGGATCGTCCATCGGAAACGAAGGACGAGGACCTCGACCTAGACCTTCGCACGCGAGCCGTCGGATCAGAAGACCATTGCCGGGAAGGTGAGAGGTAGGCCAGCATATCTGTCGCGGGAGATGATGCCGCGGAAGCTTGCCAGCTCGTTCTCGCAGGGCTTCTTTCCCGGCCGCGCTCCTCCAGCGTCTCATCGGCCGATCGATGGGCGTGAGACTGGACTGCGTCGGCGGGTCGGAGCGTATCTTGGCGTGGGAAGCTCGCCAAGGTTGGTGTGATGACGTCCTGCCAGTCTTCTGCAGGAGACGAGTCGTGCGCGGGACCGGTGATGATTCGTTCTTGCGTCTTTCGCCTCCTACCTAGATCTTCGATGGAAGGCGTGATGCGAATCCGTGGTCTGCCTGCAGGCCCGAGGCCGAACGAGCTGGCCGAGGATTTTCGATGAAGACCCCTAGACCTAGGCGAGGAAGCCGCACTGCTTTCACCGCTCAGATCGATCGAGTAGGTGCCGAGGGACTGTTCCGTCGAGGAGCGCGACAATGTAGTGCCGGATGCGAGCGGCTGTTCGCCGTTCGGGTTCCAGATCTCCGCGGCGAGCTCTTTCTTGGCACGTCGGATGGCGGCACGCACAGTCTTGCGATGCTCGATGATGTGGCGATTGCCAGGAGCTCTCCTTCTCTGGCCGGGAGACAAGGAAGCAACGGGGCTGGACGTGTCCGACGACGCCAGCGAGGCAAGGCTACGCTGCGAGCCGGAAGGAGTCATAAACCCGGGCTGGAGTGCGGCCACCTTCGAGGGACTGTGGTGAGGATGTGAGTCCACATTCCCAGAAGCTTGGCCCAGGGCCCCGAAGGTGGCATCTTTACCAAGATCTTGACCGACTGTGTTGAAGGCGTCGCGAAGCCTCTCGTCTTCTTCCATAGCACGGCCCACGCGATTACCGAAATCGAGTTCTGCTTTGGCCATGACCGCGTTGGTCTCTTCGAGCTCTTTGATCTTGGCGAGTAGCTGAACCACCAAAGCGCTCTCGCCGTTCGTACTCTGAGTCGAGCGAACGAGGTCCTCAAGAGTCGAGGTGGAAGGCGCGAGCCCATGTTGCTCCGAGACCGGGTCGTCCTTCGCCGCTGGCATCGAGTCGGGAAGCAGCGTTGCCGCAGAGGGAGCTCCATGCCTTCGATCCAGAGAGAAAAGCGGTGACTTTGGCTCTTGGGACAATGATTCACGGTTCGCTGGTGACCGCAGTGGGGTTCGAGAGGAAGGTCGTGTGGATGAGGTGCTCGTCTCGAGCTCGATGTTGCGCTTTGTGGCAGCTTCGAGCTCCGCCTTCAATCCGCGAATCTCCTTGTTGAGTCTGTTGAGCCTCTTGCTGCCATCGAATCGTGCGCTCTCGGCTTCGTGCTGAAGTTCTGCAATCTGCTGATGTAACACATCGTTCTGTTCGCCAAGAGAGGCGAGCTGTCTCTGTGCTTCAAGTGCCTGTATCTGAACCAGGGACGGCCGGGATCGATGGCGGGTGTTCGCACGGCCGTTCTTGAACGGTGCACGAGACACGCTGTCGACGGGCGAAAGGAAAGCCTGCGAGGCAAAGCTCCGGATGGAAGCGCTCGGAGAGCATGGCTGAGATGGGACGAGTCCCGATTCGTTGGGAACCCAGGTGGAAACAACGATAGGACTGTAAGGTGCATCCAGCGCAGAACTTCTTGAGGGCAGATCTGACCTGTCCGAGGTCGGCTGTGTGAAGTAGTCTGAACCGGTGGTGCCTGGGAGGACGGGATGCGCCAAAGGGGTATTGTCGGGCTCGGATCGCGCTGGTGAAAAGGGACCCTGAGACTGGATGTCGATGTCGGTGGTTGGAGGAGAGTACATTGGGCGGGAAGAAGGGTATTGTGCAGGTCCATCATCGAGGCCTTGGTCTTCGAGGTTGGCGGATGAGGTGGCGTCGGAGGGATCGGCGAAATCTTCGATCATGGCCTCGATATCGGCGAGGCCGAAAAGGCTGGAGCTCGAGGCCATGCTTGACATGATGCCGCTACGCAGCGAGAGATTCTTCTCCAAGAGGGCCTTGCCAATGTTGGCGGCGACGACGAGCTTCTGTTCGCGCTCGCGAACCTTGCGACTGGCTTCGATCAAGAGCTCTTCGAGCTCGTGGCGTTCCAGAGCGCCGAGCCAGCTAGGATCAAGATCTTGTTGACTGAGCGACGACGGGATGGTGTGTAAGGGCGCGCCCTCATTCTCGTCGATCATGTCATCGCAGGCAGGCTGTCCAGTTGGCATGTATGTCTTCGTCTGTGACTGTGTCGATGGGCTTGACGAGAGGGATTTGTCGAGAGTTTTGACGGTAGGGTCGTGGATGCGGTTCAGGACGTCGGAAAAGGGGGAGCGATGCGGCGTGCTGGAGGCGTCGTCTGCGACGCACTGTGGTGTCGCAGCGTCTGGTTGCTGGGCCTCATCATGTTGCGAAGGCCGTTGAGAAGAGATTCTTCGAAGGCCTGGCGGTCGTGGCCGTGATGCAGCTTGTGATAGCATCTTGCCTTTGTCCTCGAAAGGGGCGTGAAACTGACGGCGTCAGCGAGGATGGTTAGGATGGGGGTCGAGATTAGCGTAGCATGGGGTCGAGTGGGTGCAAATGCTATGCTATATGCTAAGAAAGTAGGTCCCGCCTCGTTTTGCGCGCACGACGCTTCTTTGGCCTCAATAGCTGAGGCGGTTGTGATGCGACGACGACGACGACGACTTGGAGCGCCTCGGTGTCGGGAGAAGCTGGAGCGAGGGTGATTTGGGCTTAGGCGGATGGATACGAGTCGAGCGGTGGAGGGTGAAGATCGTTGTTGGTGACGAGGCTGGGAGGGGCATCCAAGCGTCGAAGAGGCAAAGGATTGCGAGCGGTGACCGCAGGAGACAGGCTAAGCAAGGAGCGTGATAGAGCGCGGAGGCTCCAGAGGACGGGGCCTGCATGCTGCTTTTGCTGCTGTTGCTGCTTCGGCTGCATGCGACGGCGGATCCAGGGGCGATCAGGGTCCAGCACCGCTGACCCCTTCGCTTTCGAGGCTCGCCAAGTTGCGTCTCAGGTGTTGCTTTCATGGGACATCCGAAAAAAGGGGGTTGGCAACACGCTTCACACTCGGTGGCGCTCTCTGCAAATTTCCCACTTTTCCAAAGAAGCACACGAGGAGCAGCAGCAACAAGAAGAAGAGGAAGAAGAAAAAATGAAACCGCCCGGCAGACATGACGCGAAACTGCCGAGGCCAAGGCGCTCGCCTCGTGCTTCGGGAAAGCAGAGGTGCCTTCTGTGCGTCGTCGAGACTTGGACGGTGCAGCGCCAGCCCGTCGAGGGGAGTTCAAGCTCCGAGCAGCTTGGTCTCGGTGGCTGCCGATGGTGGCTGCGTTATAGTAGCATACTGTACTCGGTCTGCGTTGCGAGCCCAAGCCACACTCTTTGCCCGCGAATCGAATGCAGCTCTCCCTCCCTCTCATTCTCTCTTTTGCTGGCTGCGTCGACGTGCAGTGCCTTCGCTGACCAATGCACGCCGGCTCGTCCGAATCACACTCGCCAAGAAAGGAGAGAGATGGCGCCTTGGTTGCGCCAGCCTCTCAGCAGGTGAGGCTGCAAATCCGAGCGAGCCAGTGCACGTACCCTCGAGACCGAAAGGTGCGAAAGAGCCGACGACTGGTACTGACGAGCTTGCGTGTTTTCGCTCTCCCGACAAATTTCGGCCGTGGCGCTGCACGCTCAAGTGTTGGTCTCGGCAGATGCAACGCGAAATCCTCCTTTTGTGCCCGGATCGACGCGTGTGCGTGTTGTTCTTTTGGATCCCCCCTTTTCAGGGCGAAAGGGGGCGGTTCCTGTTTTTTTTTTTCTCGTCGTGTCGGCGTTGCTCGCACGTTTTTGTGGATCGGGACGGCTGGCTGTCTTCGTGCGTGCGTGTGGCTAGCCGCAGCCTTCGTGCTTCGGAGACTTATTTCACATGTCACATCCCGCCTGCATGCGCATCATCGTCTCTCGTGACGGCACGCACATGCTCTGCCATCCCGCTTCGTTGCGCGACGCGCGTTTTCAGCCATGCGCCGCCACTCCCAGCCGCCATGCACGGTTCCCTCCGCTCGCTCCGACCGGAGCTTGCTGCACACTACTGGATTGCAAGTCAAAAGCTGCGCTTATCGCCTGCAGCCAGAGGCGTGAATGCTCTGCACAGATTGCAGCTCCCGCGCACCTTTGCGTTGGCTCGCCCTGCCAAGGCCTGTGCTCCCGGCTCTCGCAGGTCTGGAATGTGGGGGACACCAAACCCTGCGCTGCAGCCTAAGCATGCTATGCTACTGTATGCTTTCATTCAGACGCGTCAACACTGCGGACGGCGAGAAGGCGGGTCGGGGTCGCTGAGAGCCCGCTCACGTACGGTTGCTCGCGTTGCAACACGAGCCTGGCTGTCGCTCGTTTCGTAGTCCGCCAATCGTCGTCGCGGCTGGTCAAACTCATCTCATCTCCGACTCCGACTCTATCTCGGCTCCAGTGTTTTTGGTACAAGGCACATCACCATCCGCCACTCAAGTCAGGTCCGAGCCTCCATCTCGGCCTCGCCGAGGTCCGAGGTGGCTGCGACGCGTCTAGAAATCCACTCTAACAGCCAACGGGCGGCGCCCAATTTGCAGATTCCACCCGATGACCGCCCGGCACACTTTGACCTCGGCGATACAAGCCTCGGTGGCTTCGACAAATTTCCATGCCGCCGCCCAGGTCCGAAGAACTGCACGGATTTCCGAGAAAGCGAGCCGGACCGAAGCTGTCTGTCTGTTGGGCTCGGACGACATCCGACAGAAGTCCGCTTCACCACCATCCACCACCACCGAAACCGCTTCCGCAGACATGGTCATTTGCACACGCCGCGGCTGCGGCGTCGACTTCGACCCCACCACTTCCGCTGCTGCTGCAGGCTCATGCAGCTACCACCCAGGCGCGCCCGTCTTTCACGAAGGTCTCAAGTCATGGTCGTGTTGCAAGGACACCAACAAGCCCGTCATGGAGTTTGACCAGTTCCTCGCCATCCCCGGCTGCAGCTCTGCCGACGCACACTCGACAGAAAAGCAAAACGTCCCTACCGTCAAGAACGGTGCGGTGGTCGCAGATGCAGACGCCTCCACCCCAGCCGGTTCCAGCTCGGACGTCCACCTCGTCTCCAAGGACGCAGATGGCAAAGAAACATTCGGCAAGGACACTGCCGCTGCCACCGCCCCCGACATCGTTCAGCCCTTGTCGGGGATGTCGTTGCTTGCCGCACAAAATGCTGCCCAGGCTTCCAGCACCGCGGCCAAGGCGCAAGCGCCCAAGGAGCCTGTCGAGGAGGAGGACCCCGTCGAGTCGGACGCGAATTTGCCCGCCGGTCTCACCTGCAAGCGAGGCGGATGCGGCTTCAGGTTCGAAGGCGGATCGCGAGACCGCAGCAGCGAGTCTTGCAACCACCACAAGGGCACACCCATCTTCCACGAGGGCTCCAAAGGCTGGTCGTGCTGCAAACGAAGAGTGCTCGACTTTGACGACTTTCTCAAGATCGAGCCTTGCTCCACTGCCAAGACCGGTCACCTCTTTGTAGGCGCGCCCAAGTCAAATGCCGGCGCCGGCGGTGAAGAGAGTGTCGATTGCAGGATGGATCATTACGAGACGCCCAACGATGTGCGTCTCACCGTCTACGCCAAGGCTGTGGATGCAGGCCAGAGCTCGATCGAATTTCAAGAGCAAGGCGTCGTCTTCTCCCTGCTCCTGCCTCCAGCACCAGGCTCGACTCGCCCGCGACGATTCCGCAAGCTCCTCACGCCGTTTGCTTCCATCGTGCCCGCAGAGTCGTCCTTCAACATCACCAAGTTCAAGGTCGACCTCGTCCTCGCAAAGCACGCAAAGGGCCAGAGCTGGCCTTGCCTCGAGAGCGGCGACCGCGTCGTCGGCTACGGCCTCACCTTCGGCCGCGACAAGGACAAGTGATCTCGCCGCTCGGCAACTCCTTTCGCACCAGACTATTCTCCTTCCATTCCGACTTCCTGTCATCCATCCATGCATGTCCTCTTGTAAGAACAGTTCCTCCTCCATGTCACCGTGCGTGAACAAGTGCTCATCGAGTCTGCGCAGACTGTCGACCCAAAATCCCTCGCATGTGTCCATCGTTGGGGAGCAATCATGGCAAGCCGGCGAGTGTAGAATTGCCAATGACTTCTGACTGACGGCGTACATTGAATTACAGGAGCGAGGACATCTTCATCGGTCGTCGGACGGCATTCGAGAAGCCTTCGTGGTAGCGATAGAACACCTTGATGTTCGTGTCGCCTGCATCGTCAGTGGCTTTGCGCTCCTCCTCGCCTCTCGCAGCAGCGGAAGCCTCGGCGGCGGAGGCCGGCGTTGCTTCGCCTTGCGTTGTCGAGGCTGCTGCAGGGGCGCCCGTTCCAGTCGGCGCTTTTCTCTTCTTTCCACCCATGCCCTCTGGAATGGGCACCGCTGACAGCGGATCATCCGCCTTTACAGCCTTTGCTACGATCGGTCGGCCGAAAAAGTCGACGGCGACTTTGCCCTCTTTGGCCTTGGCGGGATCCGGGCCTGTGCCCGCATTTGCGCCCTTCGTTCTGTACACCGCCGTGGCCGATTTGGAGGTGGAACCAGCATCCTCTTCTCCACCGTCGACACCCGCATTCTTGCGCAGCAGCTGCCTCTCCATCTCTCTCGCCACCAATTGCCGAACGGCGAAGCGCGACGGACCAACGTCCTTGGACCGTTTGCCCTCAAACTGAGTGAAGACGTCCAGCGGCGGTTCCAACTTGTACACCAGCGTACCGGCGCTCTGCCCCACCACAGCAGCCTCCTCCTCCGAGATCTTGTCCGGCACAAACTTGATGTTGAGCGAGTTCATCACCGCGACCAGCGAGCTGAACACCTGCTTGTCCTCGGCGCGAGCCAGCTGATTGTTGATCGGACGCAGGTCTGGAGTGAGAATCCGCATCAAGGACGGTCCCAGCTCGGTGATGACCGCATGTCGGTTGAACTGCGAGCGCACGCCGGCCGGAAGCGCGGTTGCGATCTGCGACACGATCTCGTTGAAGGCCGAGGACTTGAGGTGGTTCTCGTAGTCCACCTTGGGATACTCGGGCAGCGCGTTGCCGACATGGGCGAAGAGCAGATGCCAGCAGACAAACGACCACGGCATGAAGCCGAGCAGCTCAAAGTTGCCGTTCGACCAAGCACGCGCGGAGATGCACTGGCCGAAATGCAGCCAGTCGTGCACCTGTCGGTATCGCTTCCATCCACCGTCAGCAGCACGCAGCGTCGGATAGTGCTCAAAGCAGCCTAAGGCCAGCTTCTCGTACTCGTTGCAGCTCGTCACCTCGTGGATGATGCGACTGACGTTCTCCTGAGGCGTGTCGACCAGGGCAAAGTCCTTCTGCTTGTCCTTGCCGTCCAAGGTCAGCTCCGGAGCCGTGGCCTTTCGCGAAGAGTTCCAGGGTGCGTTTTCGGCGCTGGTGGCTTGCACATTCGCTCCCTTCATGCTCGACGTCGCGGCCTGCTTGCGGTTCTGACGCCGGAAGAGCATCTCCCACGCCTTTTGGACGGTGCCGCCCGTGTCTTTGATGCCGATCGCAGCGTTCTTGACGGCGGCCTCGGTGAGCGCCATGTTTTTTGTCTTGGCAAACTCGAGCGCGTTGAGGCACGAGCGGATGTCACCGCTGGTCAGCTCGGCCAGCATTGAAAGGCCGCGAGTCTCGACCGAGAGCGCCTCGGCCTCGCAGACTTCGCGCAGACGCTTGACAACGAGGTTGGTGGGCGGCTTGTGGAATCGCACGAGCTTGGCCATGGGTCGTAAAGGACGCAACGAGGGCGCATACAGATCGTTGCAGATGCAGATGATGGGTCGAAGCAGCGGCTTGGATCCTTTGCGCTGCTTCTTTCCTCGTGCCGCAAGGCCGCCGGCCTTGGAATCGGAGCCTTTGCCCGACTCGATGAGCCGGACGAGCGCACGGATGAAACCGTGCGACTCGCCGGAAGCGCCGCCACCACCGCCCGTAGCTCCGTCGATCTCATCAATGACCACGAGCGTCGGCCGAGGATCCTTCAAGCTGCCGGACTCGAGCGCCATCTTGATCACGTCCTCGACGGCACCTGCCGAGCGCGCGTCACTGGCGTTGAGCTCGTAGACGTTGTACCCGGCATGCGCACCGACAATGTGGGCCAGAGTGGTTTTGCCAAGACCGGGCGGGCCCGAGATCATCATGACGCGCTCCTTGGGTCGGCCGTGAGGATCCTTGAAGACGTTGTCGCCCGATTTGTCGCCGAAGCTGCCCGTAGGAGGGCCGTATTTGGCCTGGATGTACTGACGATGGCGCTCCTTACGATGGTTCTTGCGCTTGAAGACGCATTCGTCCCACTCCTTGAGCCAGCCCAGCACCTCGCGATGGATTCTCTCGTCTCCGAGCAGCTCTGTAAACTTGGCGGGGCGATGCTTGTCGACCCACATCTGCGAGCCGACCGTGCGGACACCGTCAGCGTCGGCCGAGCACGCTGCGTGACGAGTCTGGCGATCTTGGGCTTCCTTCTGCTCCACCACATCGAGTGCCTTGAGCGCTTCCACCGCTTCGAGCAGCTGATGGATGGGACGCTCGAGGAGCTGCGATGCGTCGACGTCCGTCATGATGGCCGGAGGCTTCCAGCCTTTCATACGCTTGCGTCGCTCGAAGCGGACCGCCGTTCCGTCCATCGTGGTTGCCGGCAGGAAGCCCGCCGGGATATACTTTGGGATGACGTTGGATGGCGGGCGAACTGCGAGCCTCGAAGGACCTGCATGTTCGCTGCTGCCGCTAGCGAGAGCAGGTGGCGACGAGATACTCTCCGCTTCAAAGTTTGACAAGGCCTCGATCGCGCGCGACGAGCCTGGAGCGACGGTGGCCACGGTGACCTCTGCTGCCGCGGGTTGCGGCTTCTGCGCCGAGACAATCGAGTGTTGGGAGCTGGGCTGAGAGGACTGGCCGAGGAGGCCGTTGCTCTCGAGCAGGTCGGAGACGGACGATGACGCACGCGACGACGCCGCATAGGCACCTTGGGTCGACGTCGGCTCGTTCGCAAGCTTATCTTGCCTGTGTGACGACGCGAATGAGGCCGGTACGGCAGAGGACGGCTGCGGGGGCCGAGACGCCATGTGCTCGTCCTCGGCGAGCAAGAAAGCTTCGAGCTCGTCGTCATCATGTTCTACTCGCGTCGTGGAAGCTGGTGGCTGCAGGTCGGCCCTCTCGCGGGTGAACGCTGTCTCTTCGTCGAGCAGCATGTCGAGATCGAGGTCGCCGTCAAAGTCCATCTCTCCGGTGAGCACCGGACTGCGCGCATAGGTAGCAGCATTAGAGCTGGACGCTGCGCGGGAGCCCCACGCGTTGAGCGCCTTTTGGGCTTCACTCTGCGAGGTCGGGAGGCTGGGTATGTTGAGATCGCGGTCGAGAAGCGCGCTGGATGTGCTCGGGAACAGCTCGTCAGCTCTGGGCTGCGAAAGGTTGGAAGGCGCCGCGCCATCGTCCATGTCGAGTAGGCCATTGCCCTCGAGCAATGCAGTGCTGGCCATACTGCGCTGCTGCAGTGACCGCGTGATGCGATCTTCTTCCGTCCCTTGGAGGAGTCACGTTGGCTTCAGTGTGGTCAAGACAAGGTGTTGGATGTCGTCGAGCGGCAAGAAGGCACAGCGTGGGGGCACGCTGGATGCTCCTTTTCCGACGCCGAGCCAAAGCACTTTGGCGAGCGAGAGTCCAACACGCCGTTGCAGGTCGGCGTCGCGCGACGCGTAGAAAGCGCGAAAAAAATGGACATTGTTAGGTCGTAGCCCTCGCCCTCAGTCCTGAGCTGAGCTTCAGCTATGCCTCACAGCGTCCCTTGTCTTCGTCTCGGAAAGCAATTGCAATATGATTGACAGGTACAGTGGAGAACAATAGCATGCTCGATGAGGACTAGCTCACATTCTGATCGTTGCGAAATAGTGGCAGCAGCAAGACCAAAGAAGCAAAAAGGAAATCGTTTCGGTCAGCCATCGTGTACGACCAGTCAAAATGTCAGAGGCCCATTTAGGAGCTGTGCTGGAAGTCAAACTTACCGGTAGACGCCGTCTCCGTAGTTGTTGCCGTCCCAGGCCGGGTGTCGCGAGCCACCGGCATCGCCGCGCTGCGAGCTTCTCCATCGTCCCGTGTTGGCCACGCTCAGGCCGAGCGCAAGCACGCTGCGAGTGTCCTGCGGTCGGATGATGCCATCGTCCCAGAGTCGCGCGGTGGCGTATTCTGGCTCGCACTGCTCCTCGATCTTGGCGCGCAGGCCTTCCGACTTGGACTTGTCGCTGCTGACGGTGCCCATGACCGAGCTGAGCTGCTCGCCGCCCATCACGCCCACGCGGGCGTTGGGCCACATCCACAGGAAGCGAGGGCTGTACGCGCGCCCGCACATGCCGTAGTTGCCCGCACCGAAGCTGCCTCCCACGATGACGGTGAACTTGGGGACGTTGGCACACGCCACCGCTCGGACCATCTTGGCGCCATCCTTGGCGATTCCTCCTCGTTCAGCCTTGGTGCCGACCATGTAGCCGGTGACGTTGACGAGGAAAACCAGCGGCGTCTGTCGCTGGTTGCAGAGCTGGATGAAGCTGGTCGCCTTCTTGGCCGACTCGCCGAAGAGCACGCCGTTGTTGCCGATGATGCCGACGTCCTGGCCCGCAATCTTGGCAAAGCCCGTGACGATGGTGCTGCCGTAGAGCTTCTTGAACTCGTGGAAGCGCGAGCCATCCACAAGTCGCGCAATCACGTCGCGCATGTCGAACGGCTTGCGTGCGTTTTCGGGGATGATGCCGTGCAGCTCGGAAGCGTCGTAGAGAGGCTGCTCGAACGAAGCATCGGTAAGCGCCGCATTCGAACGGCCGCAGCGGCCCAGGTTGGCCACCGCCTCTCGTGCCAGCGTGATGGCGTGGGCATCGTCGATGGCCAGGTGATCCGTCACACCCGACTCGCTGCAGTGCATCTCGCCTCCTCCCAGCGTCTGAGCGATCCAATCAAAGTGCGAGCCCGTATCAGCATGGGAACGTCATCTATACGTGTTTGTCAGGGCAATTGGGACTTGTACATACCTCGTCATCGACAACCTCGCCGAGGGCGGCCTTGACCAGCGGAGGGCCGGCGAGGAAAATGGTGCCCTGGTTGCGTACGATGATCGTTTCGTCGGCCATGGCAGGCACGTAGGCGCCTCCAGCAACGCTGATGCCGTGCACCACCGAGATCTGCGGGATGCCGAGCGCCGACATCTGCGCCATATTGTAAAAGATCCTGCCAAAGTGGTTCTCGTCCGGAAACACGTCGGCCTGGTGGGGCAATGCCGCACCTCCGCTCTCGTTGAGGTAGACGCAGGGAAGACGGTTCTCGCGCGCGATGGCCTGGGCGCGGAGATGCTTCTTGACCGAGATCGGGTAGTAGCTTCCTCCCTTGACGGTGGGGTCGTTGGCAACGATCATGCACTCGGTCCCCGAGACGCGGCCGATACCCGAGATCATGCCGGCGCCCGGGATGTCGTCGTTGCCGTACATGTTGTAGGCAGCCATCGGCGAGAGCTCGACGAAGGGCGAACCGTGGTCGAGCAGGGCGGCGACACGTTCGCGCGGCAGCATCTTGCCCCTGGAGATGTGACGAGCGCGTGCCTTTTCAGTGCCACCGAGCGCAAGCTTGGCGTGTGTCGCATCGAGCTTGGTCACGAGTCCGTCCATGTAGGCCTTGTTGGCGCTGAACTCGTCCGAGGAAGCGTCGAGGTTGTTGGGCAGCACGCTGTGCTGTTCCTGGAAGACCGAGTGAGATGCGGCGCGGTATGAGCGAGTTGGTGCGCTCAGAGCTCGGTGAGCATGGCGTGCAACGCCAATGGCGAGCCGGACCGGACGTCTTGACAGCATCGCAGGCCACACGGTCGGATTGATGAACGGGAGGGACGAGGACAAGTCGGGCGAGCAAGGAGCAGGTGGTGGTGGTGGAGGAAAGAGATGCCAAGTCAGCGATGGCTCGTTGCGGTATCCGGAAGGAAGAGAAGAAACAGAGGCAGAGAAGGATGTGGCCTTTGCCGGTTAGGATGCTCTTGGCTTGCCAGTCGACGGCCGAGCCGAACGTTGGAGTTGCTCTGTTGCGCTTTGGCCGGGGCGTGTTCGTTGGAACCGGCTGGCGTTGCGTTGCGGCCCTCGACGCGTGCCCGCTTCTGCCGCTTTTGCGGGGGAAAAAGTGGGGAAAATCGGCCGGACTCTTCGCCTTTTGGTCCGTCAAATGCGAAAATGCCCCGAGCCGGATTTCGGCTCATCCTCAGCCAAAGAGGGTCAACTCAAGCGGGCGCGCCGCACCGTCAGTCCCGAAAGCTAGGCGGGCGCTCATCCGATGCATGAAGCATCACGGCCAGCCTCGCCTGGATCGCCGATTCGATCATCGACATGGTGCGCACACTCTCTCGGCACCACACTGCTGAGGGTCACCGCAACACAATCGGCGGAACAGCATTGGGCACGATGAGGAGGGGACTAGCCCTCACTTGAAACTGCTCACGACACTGTCACTTGCACAAGAGCTTTGACAGACGAGCTCAAAAGACATGGGGATGAGTGATCGAGATCTGTGCATCAGATCGAATAGCCGCCTTCCATCTCCAGTCGGCCGATCATCGTCGTCTGAAGCGTGAGATCGAGCAGGGCCTGGTCGAGAGGCGAGTGCGAGTCGACAGCCAGTGCAAGCGCCAGCCGGATCGTGTTTTTGATCTGCCGGCCATTCAGGTCGTGCTTCGCAAGTCGCCCAAAGTCCAGTTGCCCCAGATCCACGTCCGAGTCCTCCAAATTGCCCAGCAAGTTCCGCCACACCTGCTCGCGAGCGCCGGCATCCAGAGCATCGTAGCGAAGTGCAATCGTCACGCGGCTCTCCAGCGCAGGATCGAACGAGGCTACCCGATTCGTCGTGAGGAACAGGATGCCTGAAAAGTACTCGATCAGACGCAGCACCACGCACACGAGGGCGTTGCGCAGGATGTCGCCCGCTCCGCCAGATGCGCGGCGCTCGAGGAATACGTCGGCCTCGTCGATCAGCACCACCGCACGCCACGCAGCGCACAGATCCAGCACCTGTGCCAATCGCGCCTCGACGTTTCCCACCGCCGTGCCCAGCTCGCCCATGGTGACGTAGTACACCGGCCGCCCCAGCATCTCTGCCACCGCCTCGGCGGTCAGCGTCTTGCCCACGCCGGGCGCGCCATGGAGCAAGAAGACCGTGCCTCCTGACTTGCTCGCAATAATGTCGCGGAATCGTGCAGTGCGCTTTGCCTGGCCCGGCTGCTCTTGTCGATGCGCATTGACAACGGCGTGGATCAAACGTTTGCGCTCGGGAGACAGAACGAGCTGGTCGAAGGCGGCTCGGTTGAAACGGATCTCCGACAGCGAAGAAATAAGCACATGGCCCCATCTTTTCGCAGTCAGGCTGAAGCCAGACAAGGCAGGCCACACGAGCGGAATAAGACTGTCAGGCATCGCGTCGAGGACCAAGAGCCCTTCAGCGTTGTCACCGGATCGCTTGTATCTTCCCGCTGCAGAGAGAAGGGCATGGTCTGCCTCGCTGCTGCCCTGCGACGGATGGTGGCCCAGAGCCAGCGCCATGTCGCCGTCTATAACGATACGACCGCCGGAACCGGCAGCGCTGGCCAAGGCGGCGGTCGACGCCGTGCTAGTCGTCCGATCGGCATGCGCAAAGAAGCCCCCGGCCTCGTAGGCGAGGAAGCGATAGCGCTCCGCCTCGTTGGCGCCAGGAAGCAACGACAGACATCGACGGCCGCGAAGCTCAAAGGTCTCCAGCTCCTTTTCGTCTCGGCCGGGCAGAAGCGGGCGGACAAGCAGCTCGGCGATGCGCTTGCGTCGCTCACCCGTCCAACCGCTGAACGTCTCGGTGAATGTCACCAGTCCAAGTCGGCTTCCGAGAGGCACGACCATCTCCAGCTCCAGATTGAACTGGCGCTCGATACTACCAAAGGCACTGCGTCGCTCTTCAAAGTGGCAAGAGTAGACGCGTGCCGCGGTCCGCTCAGAAGCGTGTCCTACCGAAGTCGGGTACGTCACCAGTCTGCCAGGGGCAAAGCAGGCATCCAGATCGTCAAAGCTGACATAGGCGGCCTGCAGGTCGTGACGGTCTCCGAGACCGCCATCGACGGGGTCAATGCTGTTGAGCAACGAGTCGAGGCCGGCAATGTGGATGCGATCTGGCTGCGTAGCTTTCTTGGCGGCGGCGGCGGATGCGACGCCCAGCGAAGACAACAGCTCGGCGGCTCGGAAGCGCGCAACAGAGCAGCCGGGATTGGCGTTGTAGCGTCCAACGACGAGCTGCGCCGACCGAAGCCGTCCAATGTTGAGCTTGAGAGCATGCTGTGAGACCGTCGTGGCACCCGTCCTCGATCCGACGAGCAGGTGCACTAGCCTGAGCAGTGGGATCTGCAAGGTTTCGACATCGTTATGGCTCGATGCACTTTCGTTGGCGTCGAGAAACCTGTAATGCACGCCGGGTAGCTTGCTTTCCTTGGCCGGAACTAGCTGCCACACCGAATCATCATCGGTTTGCGACGACATGACGAGGATTCTGTGATGTAACCCGAATGCGGTGATGACGAGCGAACCGTCAATGGACGAGGATCAGGCGCTCCATTTGTAGCGCTTTCCCGGACTCAGACTACAGCCTTGTTGGCACGAGCGGCGGTCATCAAAGCAAACCCTTGGCAAGATGCAAGAACTTGGGCGTCGTGAAGACCACATCCTGCTGCACGCCTGAGCTGCATGTGCGTTGCAGCACAGCCTCGCCATCTACAACATGGTACCGTGCCAACCTTGGCCAAAGCGGTGTTGCATGCATGATGGCCGTGCATCTCGCCCGGATTCCGAATAGCCGACATCCGAAGCACAGCCGAGCCCGTGTCCGCGCCATCCTGCCAAGTCCATGGAGTTCTCGCTCACCTTTGCCGTTCCGACCGACAGCGACCAACAGATGACCGGAGAGCCCGACTTGCCCGGAAATGCTTCCATTTCCACACGCAGGAAAATGCGAATATGAGAAACAACGGGCATCACCTGGTTCCAGTGTGTGCAACACATCAACGCAGCCACCATCATCTTCGCATGCTCTGCCTTGATGGCCTGATCTTGACAAAATTTCACGTCGGTATCTGCAACTTTTCACATCGTTCTTGCCCATGATTGTCATGATGGTCAGAGCTGGATCATTGGGAGGATAAGATGGGCATCGTAGCTGCCGCCAAAGTGGAAGCTCTGCGTGCCTTTCTGACTGCTGGTAATCTTGTTGCGCACTTGCCAAGGGAAATCGAAAAGATCCTTCTTGACCGGGGTCAGGTCGAGTCTTATAGCTTCCCCCTTGGAAACCTCGATGTTGGCAGGCCAGATACCAGTTTCGATGGGGACAATCGTGCCCGCCGGAACCGGTTGTCGCTCGTCGTGAGGATGAAAAGGCCACCCCGGCCACGAGAGATTGTTCTCCTCGTCGCCGGGACGAGGAGACCGAATCTTGCGATGCGACGCCCGGATTCGACCGCTGGGTCCAACGTAGACGGCCGTGTTGAGCGCGGGATACTGCTCGTGACTTGCAGGGATCGGTTTGCCCTGCGCCTTTGCGACGGCCTGAAGATCGTCGAGCGGCCAGCAGTATTGGAAGAGGGTTTGACCATCCTTGTCGACCTTGCGTAGGGTGATGTAAATGTCGAAGTCTTCCTGCGTGTCGTTGGCGCCGTACAGCTTGATGCGGGGAAGGCCAACGACACCCACATTGCTGTCGCTCTTCCATACAAGCTCGCGATCGCATCCGGATCGCTAGAATCGTAACTGACGGACGCGGCCGTCCCTTGCGGCTCGAGCGAAAGCGCTCCCACGCCGGCAAGGTACAGCTTCATCTCCTTCATCTCTGGAGGAGGGAAGTCTGCCGCCGTCCTGTACGCCAACGTCTTGGGACTCGAGAGGGGTCCGAATGGAAGCAGCTGGTACCGGACTCTAGCGGTTTGCTCCCAGCCGTTGTCGAGGCCCTTCAAATATCGGTCGAAAAAGCGCTCCAGATCGTCCTGTTGGTGGTACAAGTCCCACCATTCTTGACCGCCGTGCAAACGCAGCCTACGAGAATGAGACATGGGAATCAGACATCACGATCCGAACATCCATTTTTGCGACAACAGCGATCCGTCGTCGAGTGGCCTGCGACGGACGGTGAAAATCGCACTAACCACTTGTCTGCCGAGGCTGCCTTCTTCCACGCAAGAATGCTGCCCTGAAGGTGGATGACGGAACCCACGGAGGCAGTCATGTACAGGGGAACCTTGATCAACGAAGGCGACGCGTTGATGTTGCGCGCATGTTCGCGGTACAGCCCGTCTTGGCCAGGCTGCTCGAGTTCGTCCGTCAGAAGCTCGAATCGGTCTCGCCCGCAGAGCAAGCCGAAGATAGACGCCGCAAATTCGGTGTCCGGGATGCCTCCACGGGCGACCGTGGCACGGTAGTTGTCGGTGAGGCTGCAACGATGAGCGGATCATGGCAAGTCAGCAACCAAGCGCATGTTTGCGAATCTGCGCCGCTCGATCGGCTTGGAACTCAGACCTACCCTTCCCAAGGAGCCAAAGCAGCCAAGTGAGGCGCCTGGCTCTCGCCAATAAAGAACTGAGACATGGCCAGCTGAGAGTTACCCGCGGCTCCAACCTTGCCGTTGCACCAGGGCTGCACGGCGAGCCACTCCACGACGTCGTAAGCGTCTTGAACCATGGCCCGGCTTGGCACGGGTGACTGGATGCCTTCACTGTCGTACGTTCCCCGGGGATCGATGTTGATGACAGCGTAGCCTTTAGGGCACCATCGTGCCGGGTCCGGTCCCTCGAACTTTTCGAGCCCGGAAAGCTCGGAGGGCAAGATGCCGGCCTCGAGCCAAGCGATGGCCGAGATCGAACACTTGCCACGTCCCGTCTTTCCATACGGGGACCAGACAAGGATAGCAGGCAAGTTCTTTTCCTGTTTCACGGGACGAAAGATGTCTGCCAAGATGGTGATCCCGTCTCGAAGCTTGATTGGAACGTTCTTCTCGAAGATCAAGTCCTCGTCGAGCGCCTTGCTGGTGGCGGAGGATCTCCAGCCGGCGGGCAAAGTCTTGAGCGAATACGCTGAATCGCCGTCATAGCGCGGATCGTTCTCGGGGGGATTGGGATGTTTGGCAATTATGTGTTGCAGCGTCATGTTGAGGGAGACTGACGTACGTGCGTGGCCATCATGGACCGTTGCGCCGTGTGGTGCGTCTCTATATAGCAGTTAGACGAGTTCGCGCATGACTGCAACACAGGCCACGTGTTACGGGAAGACTCCTCGGCCATGTGGGGGTAACGGGTGCGGGGGATGGCAGGAGCTCCCGGGCCGATGCAGAAAATCGCGGGCCGATAGCCAGCTCCAGCCAGCATCGGCGAAGCCGAACGCACGGGGCCCCTCATGATTCGGCACTCTGCGGGGGTCGACTCGGCTTGTGCAGCGGGGAGCAGCCCCAGCCAAAGCGGGGAAAGATGATGGTCGGAAAAGACGGGGGATGGCAATGCGCTAACGACCGCATAGTAGGGTTGAAAGGCCGCGTGGTCATCGTATCGTGGTCATTTTTCGTCACGCAAGATAAGCGAACCCGACTCATCAAAGAGAATCACCCACTTGCTCGCATGAAACGAATCACCGCTTGATGGCGCTGGCTTCTGTGCCGATCGTGGACCGACGCCCGTGCCGATTGATCTCCGCGGGGAAGCAGGAATGAAGTTGCCGCGGGCCGAAGGTTTCCGCTGGCCGAAACCGAGCGTCGTATGCTCCAATGGATGTGCTCTCGATGCGAAGCGTCGAGCAGGCCAACGGCTCACAAACCGACTTGACCGACACAAGGACCGGAAATTCGATTTTCAACCGCGCAATTAAACGCGAAAAAGAGGCGCGAAAACGAGACGCAAAATTGATCGCCAAATTCGACCGAAATTAGAATCTTGAAGGATGGAACTTTAGACTTACAAGGTGCATCCCGTTAGGGATAGGGACAAACATGGCTTGGGGCCTTAATGGAACTTGTAGTACTCATTGAGGGCTACAATAACCTTGCTTGTCCCCACTCAAGTTGATCAGAC